>NC_064931.1:277218512-277884762 GCF_023897955.1 Schistocerca gregaria
AAGTGAAGAAGAATTAAATGATCTGCTGAACGGAATGAGCATTCTAATGAGTGCACAGTATGGTTTGAGAGTAAATCGGAGAAAGACGAAGGTAATGAGAAGTAGTAGAAATGAGAACAGCGAGAAACTTAACATCAGGATTGATGGTCACGAAGTCAATGAAGTTAAGGAATTCTGCTACCTAGGCAGTAAAATAACCAATGACGGACGGAGCAAGGAGGACTTCAAAAGCAGACTCGCTATGGCAAAAAAGGCATTTCTGGCCAAGAGAAGTCTACTAATATCAAATACCGGCCTTAATTTGAGAAAGAAATCCTGAGGATGTACGTCTGGAGTTTTGCCATGCACTGTTGCCAGATTTCTGACAAAGGCCAACTGCCCAATGTATAAAATGGTGGGAAATTAAAATTTTGGCAGGAAATTAAAAAATAGCACAATTGTACTACAGGTTTTCCCCCGTTCCTAGGACATCATTGTGGAAGTAAGGTGTCGTCTAAGTATAAATTGGTGGGCATTGTTATGTTGGAATTCAAGATGGCTGACCTCTCGGAGATGGATCTGATGCAGAAAAAGTCTGCTTGGGTAGTATGCATGTAAAACTCACCACAAAAATATTTATGTGTGGGAGGCATAATGGCTGTGATGGAAGCTATGGTCACTGCCTGCATTGTTGCCAGATTTCCTGGTTTTTTCCCTGAGACAAAGGAAGTTTTTTTTTTTTCCCTGCAGGTCCCTGCCTGCCTGTTAGAAGAACAAAACTGGTCTAAGACTGAAGATGTTTTTCATACTAATAGTAGTACCCAATCTGATGACCTACTTTCAGCTACATGAAAAACAATTGTCTCTGTTTGTACTGCCTCGAACATACTCGCATTCAAAACCCGGAGAACACTGGTTAAGATGTAAGCAATGTAATTTGTGGGTACACACTGAATGTGCTGGAGTAAGCCACATAACCAAAAACTTTATTTGTTCTGTCTTCAAATAGATACGATTTTTACAAAAACGGCACTAATTTTGTTGCTTTGTGGATTCACAGTGGTAGGATCGTGGCCTATTGAAGCTACGGTTCACCTACGTCAACATCAATGCTCCGCAAGCCACCTGGCAGTGTGGCGGAGGGTACTTCTCGAACCACTAACTGAGTCCATTCCCTGTTCCATTCGCAAATGGCACGTGGGAAGAATGACTGTCGGTAAACTGTATTAGCTGCAATTTCTCGAATGCTCTTGTTGTGGTCATTTTTCGAGACGTATGTAGGGGGAAGTAAACCTGGTATGGGTCCCAGAGTGATGAACAATAGCCAAATACTGGCCGAACAAGTGGTTTTTAAGCCGCTTTTTTCCCGAATGTGTTCCATTTCCTTAAGATTCTTACTATGAATCTAATTCTCTCATCTCTTTTTCCTACCATGTGGTTTTTGTGGTCATTCCATTGAATGTCGCTCCAGGTGGTTACTCTCAGATATTTTACGGTAGATACTGTTTCCACGAATTAGTCATGAATGATGTAGTTTTACAGCAGTGTATTTCTACTCCTATGGACGCGCATTATGATACATTTATTTAGGTTCGCGGTCAACTGCCAGTCCCTGCATCATTCATCAATCCTATGCAAGCCCCTTTCCTGATGCTTTCTACTAGACCATTTATATACTTTGTAAACAGTAACAGTCCTATCAAACTTCCTTGGGGACCCACGAAATAACCTTTGCATCTGTCGACTTTGTTCCGGTAAGAGGCACATGTTGACTTCCATCTGCAAGGACGTCTTCAACTAACACCACTTAGACTAGGAGGCTTTGCTTCAACACAGTCGCAATTCTGGTCCGATCCTCAGTACGCTCGTATTTTTTTCATTAAACGGTCGTGTGCGACAGTGTCAAATGCCTTCCTGCAGTCAAGGAACACGGCGTCAACCAGAGCGACGATGTCTACGGTGCTGTGGAAGAGAGCGGGTTGAGTTTCGCAAGATTTCTGTTTGCGGAATCCACGTCAATTGTTATAGAGGAGATTTTAGTTTTCCAAAAACGTCATAACACTTGAGCATAAAACTTGTTCCATACTTCTATAACAAACTGACGTCAGCGATATATACCTATAATTATGTGCATCTGCCCTACTACCCTGCGCTTTTTTCCTGTCACTAGGTATCCTTCGTTGCTCCAGCGACCTACGATAAGTTGCCGCTACTAGGGGAGCAAGTTCAAAAAGAGAACACTTTCAAATCTCAATAAATTATATTCAAAAAACTTGGCAGGTGTGTTGAGGGGAAAAATACTGCAATCCGGATTTATTTTTTGTGCTCAGTTTCACTTTTAAGAGGTAACACACACCCCGAAAGGTAATTTGGCACTTTGGGTTTAGAGGACATATCTTCGAAACGATGATATATAAAAAATGTTTTTCATACAAAAGTTGATATGTAATAAATGTTCTTAAAACTGTATAATAAACTTTTGTAATAATTTGTAATTTTGCAAAGTACCCCACCACCACTCATTAATTTTGAAAAATGACAACTTTTGTTACAACATAAATTAAAGAAGTTTTCAATCCGCATACACGCCTGTGTAATAAAGCTGATTTCTGAAAGATCATTTTTGGAAAATTTACCGTAGACAGTGTGCTGCCGGACTATTTTACACGTACCTAATTGTAATATCTAAATATTTATTACTATTCTAAGTATTTATTTTACTTATATTTGTTTTATGTTTTAAATTGCTATTTTATATTTTACACTCACGTTTTTTAGTTTACTGTTTCACATACGTGTTATTTCACGGACGTAGATATTGGGGGGGGGGGGGGGTGTCTCTCCCCCCACTGAGCCATCAATAATTTTGTTTTCTTTTTTTTTTTCTTTTAATGTAGGTTACAAGTTAACAGTATGTCAAATATTAGATGCAGCGTGTATGGGATCAAATTTTAACTATTGAACTCTTACAGTGATTCTTAGATTGCAAAGTTTTGCAGCAGCAAGAAATGGCATGATGTGTATAAGTTATCCATACTACAGGGTGTATAAACAAAGTTTCAAGACTGGCGTCAGAACCAAAATTATTGAACACTTTCACGCATTGCACTAAAATTCTTCAAAATAGGTGCCTTGAGAATCCACACACCGCTGCCAACGAGATTTCCACTGCTGGCAGGCTCCCTGGAACCCCTTAAACGGATGCCTTTTGAACCGCTGCGATGCTGTCAGACCCTTTCCCTTTCAGGTCTCTCTTTATCCAGGGGAACAAAGAGAAGTCACTGAGGGCGAGGTCGGGGCTATAGGGTGGCTGCGGCAGCGTTTCCACGTTGAACCGGGTCAAAACTTCAGTTACGGCGAAGCAGGTGTGAACGGTCGCATTGTCATGGTAAAGCACCCAGTCGACTTCAAACCCACTTCATCTGCAATCATTCTGATGCTGAGACGTCGGCCACTGTTTAAAACTTGACGCATTTTGGCAAGATTTTCGTCATTTCTGCTCGTTGAAAGTCTTCCAGAGCGTTCACCGTTCCCCAAGTCCTCGCGGCCATCTTTGAACCACTTGGGCCACATGAAAACCATGGCACGTGATATGTCGTATTCTTTATAGGCCTCTTGAATCATTTCGAACGTTTCCGTAGCGGTCTTGTTCAGTTTTACATAAAATTTGATCGAGCACCGCTACTCCAAGAGGCGCTGCATTTTGGACGCTCCGATTTCTCGACGACGTTTCGAAACAGGCCCGCTCTGCACTCGAGATGTTTTCTCTCCAGCGTTTCGCTGGCGATTGCGATGCTTGGCTTGCTTAGCCAACACCCCCTACTACCTGGCGCGTGAGACCGATCAGCGCGCGCACCGCTACTCAGAAAAAAAAAGGATTTGAAACTTTATTTACATGCCCTGTAAGTTGTGCTTCGGCTCCCTACTCGTTATCGCTATTTACTGGTACATTTCGTGATGACTTGTTATGTTTACAACTGCTGCCAATTTCTGTGATGTAACAGCTGTCGTATTACAGTAACGCAGCGAACTCGTGTTGTGTGTCAACTGAAAAATAGTGTAACTGGCGTGTTTGAACATGAGCATGAACATCTCTATGAGATGCCTTCACATAGCTTTATTACTTCCGTGTTTTGCTTTATTTTGTAGCAGACATACAACCCCCCCTCTCATTTCCCTTTCCCTCCTGAACGTAGCGACGAAATTCTCTTTCCTGCTTTTTTTCACACGTTTACATGTGGCTTAAAAAATCGGATTTCGTAAACCGATTTCCCAATACCGCTTCTGAGTGGTCATGTAAACACTTCAAAATAGTTCTGGAAAACCGCTTATGAATAAATCAGTTGTAAACAAACACAAACGCGATGATTGGTCAGAAGCCATTGCACACCTACAATGGTGTTGCTACGCTCTTGGAAGTAGGTCCTACTTAAGTAGTAGCTATACTATTACTTAGTTACGTTAAAAGAAACTTTATGATATTCCAATGTATTAACAGCCATCAACGTTTTTCTTAGTCACGCTTTAGCTATGTAGTTGTCATTTCAAAAATCGTGTATAGTCACTGTCTCTGTATTGTTGTGCTCCGATTGTCGCGCTGTTAATTACGCAGTGTGAAAATGCCTGAAGCTGTTTCCTGTTCGATAATGAAACACGCGCGTGGAACACGGTTAAAGAGCGCTGAGAAATAGATTGTTCTTAATGCTTTTCATAAATTTACAGAAAAAATCGGCTTTGAAGTTTTCCGAAGAACTGTATTTGATACAGTTGAGATACAAATACACATTGGACATATAGCGGGATCGGTAGCGTTTTGAGAACCTAGTGCAGTTCATGGGTCGCTGGTTCAAATCTAGCAGTATTCACTTTTTTCGTTCAATTTGAGATACCTACATCTCGTAATTGTAAAATTCATCGTCATATTTTATGAATAAGGCACGTCTTCTTGTTTTTAATTACATATCGCACTTGAAATTCTTGGTTCCATTTCATATATAAATACTTAATTATCGATAGGTTATGAAATATTGTAAATAAATATTGCTTAAATTAAGAAAACATACTAATGTAATTTTTAGTGCAAGAATGAAAACTTAACACTCTTTATATGGGCTATGCCCATTGTTTCACACCACAGACGTAGTCTCATACGAACCAGAGCGAGAAGTGTCGTAGAAACATGAAAAACAATCGTTTTCACAATATCAAGCACACCATACAAACGCTGCATTTTTACAGTTGCCACTGTTTCAATACAATATGAACCCAACAGAACTGATCTAGAGCCAAGTTAAGAGATTCGGCTCGAGAAATAAAGAGACTGTTAAGCTGCCAGACGTACAGGAACTAGCGCACGCAGCTTTTTTACACGTCTCTGCCAAGCGCTGCCAGTAGTGGTGGTAAGTTCCTATGGGACCAAACTGCTGGGGTCATCGGTCCCTCGGCTAACACACTACTTAATCTAACTTAAAGTAACTTACGCTAAGGACAGCACACACACACCCATGCCCGAGGGTGGACTCGAGCTTCCGAGGGGGGATGAGGCGGGGCGGGGGGGGGGGGGGGGGGGGGGAGAGCCGCGCGAACCGTGGCAAGGCGCCCAAGACCGCGCGGCTACCCCGCGCAGCAGACGCTGGTGGGGATATAGAACGGCACGTCATAAAAGAAGAGGAGAAAATGTGGCGCCTGGGCGGCTTCGTGAATTCTGTTGTTGATAGACTCGTTATCAACGTAGCTCATGACAGTTCCACAACTGAAATGTATTTGTCGGATTCGGATAAGCAAGGAGCTAAGAGATTACCAAACGTGACTGTAATTAATATCTTCAGTAGTTACAGTATTCAATAGTACCGTGAAATCCTTGCAGTATGCATTTGCACCACACATATCTCGCACAGAAAAATTACTCTGTGTTTAAGTGAGGAAGTTTCATCACTATTGTTCGCAATTAGTATACTATGATAGGTGAGAACGAGAGCATTTTATGCTTTCCGTCTGGTCATCTAAGAAGCGTGCGGTAGCGCTGGAGTTTTATATTCTCTTTAAAAATTAAATGACATTCGAAGCTATGTTGTTCCTTTGTTCGTCGCTTTTTACGTCTGAATTGCGACAGCTCACATCATTGCAGGTTCCTTGGACCAGCTGTCTGGCCAGTGCTGTTGAGGTTTACTGCGCCCGTAAAGCTATTGTCCCGCATTATCTCTCAGTCTATGTGCTTGTAACACAGCATAAAACGTATCCTGATGACCTTGCTTGACTGTACTGGACAGAGCTTGGCTTCTGCTGTAATGCTTCAAACTTCAGAGCGTCTCTGAGTTTCTTTTGTAGTGATGTAACAATTATTTACCTAATACATAAGTTGGTCATATTCCCAAATGAATAACAACACCTGATGATTGAGTCTTAAGGTCACTGACCAATAACTCATTGTGTGTTCGTTTGCACTGGGGTTAAACGACGAATAGCTTCCGTGGAAGATTTAAAATGTGTCGTCACACTGACGGAAAGAAGGAAGTTGCTATACTTTGAATGATTGAGCTTGTGTTATTTGTCCAGCTCACCTGAAGTGATTGTATTGTATTGTATGTTAACCGGAGGCCTAGAAACGACGGAGAGGCTCTGTCCCCGCCGCAGCCGGAGAGGTCCACAACCCCACGACGATTACCGCAGTCCACTTCACCCTCCGTCACCCCACACCGAACCACTCTTTTAGGATTATTGTGCGGTGGACCCCCACAGGGAACGTCTCACTAACCCCTATGTTTGCGTGATAGAGTAATGGCGGTGTACACCTACGTGGAGAACTTGTTTGCGCACCAATCGCCGACATAGTAAAGGTGAGGCGGAATAAGGGGAACCAGCCCGCATTCGCCAAGGCATATGGAAAACCGCCTAAAAACCATCCACAGACTGGCCGGCTCACCAGACAACGAGACAAGTGCGCCGGGCGGATTCGTGCCGGTAACCATGCGCTCCTTCCCAATCCGGAAAGCCGGCGTTAGACCGCACGGCTAACCGGTCGGGCCCTGAAGTGATATTAGAGGGTAAGTTCTTTTATTTATATTTTGGAAGAGAGAAGAAATAATTGTGCTAAGTTAATCATACTAGCCTTACATGGCAGTAAATGTAGCTTTCGTATCATCGATTCACCACTTCGGGTGATACCATTTAAATAGACCATAAGTAGCGTGCCAGAATGAATGAATGGTTCTGAGCACTATGGGACTAAAGTTCTGAGGTCATCAGTCCCCTAGAACTTAGAACTATTTAAACCTAACTAACCTAAGGACATCACACACATCCATGCCCGAGGCAGGATTCGAACCTGCGACCGTAGCGGTCCCAGACTGTAGCGTCTAGAACCGCTCAGCCACTCCGGCCGGCGAGCGTGCCAGAAATCCATAAATCGTCTGTTTGCAGTGGCCATTTTAAATGCATTAAAAATAACGGTAATGCTGCAAAAGACAGACCCGTTGGGCGAAAAAACACTTTAAGAGTGGAAATCTTCAGAAGCAAACAGTGTACTAGAGAGAATCCATGGAAGTAGCTGAAGACTACAGTTTTCCACTTATGTGACAAAAGTCATGGAATCATGGGATATCTCTTAACATAGTGTCGGGCATCCTTTTGCCCGGCGTAGTGCAGCAACACGACGTGGCATGGACTCAACAAGTCGCTGGAAGTCACCTGCAGAAATACAGTCGTCCATAATTTAGAAGTGATGCCAGCGCAAGATTTTGAGCACGAACTGACCTCTCGATGATATTTAAATATTCGATGGGATTCATGTCGGGCGATCTGGGTGGCCAAACCATTGGATCGAATTATCCAGAAAGTTCTTCAAACCTACCATCGTAGCCCGATGACATGTCTCATTGTCATCCCTAAAAATTCCATAGTTGTTTGGGAAGATGAAGTCCATGAGTGCCTGCAGATGGTCTCCAAGTAGCCGAACAAAACCATTTCCAGTCAGTGACCGGTTCAGTTGGTCCAGAGGACCCAGTCCATTCCCTGCAAGCTGTGAGGTAACGGGCGTGTTGTGGCGCTCTGGAAATATTATATGTTCGGAGTTGGGGCGGCCACACAGGACGCTCGTCATGGACCGGCAGCAGACACGTGGTGGCAAACGTTAGCCCGACGAGAGGGGTAGCCCCAGCACATGGTCCAGCCGCGTGGCTGGGAATTCCTCTGTGACGAGGATGGTGCTTTGTGTCGATGAAAATGTCTATGTCGGGAGTGCCAAAGATGACGGACTTCGTGAAACCTTAATGGCAGATATTTTACAGTTCGTATAGAAATTAATAGTAGCCAGATGAATCATGATACCTCAAAAAGGAACATGGATATTACTATTATTTGCACGACGATTCTGGTGGTGTAATCAGATTTTCAATATCTTTATTAGTTTAAAGTTTAGTATCTGACGGTAAATTACACAAGTAACACCCAGCAACGAATTTCCAAAATAACGCTTCATCCGATGTTGTCGATCGCCGTGTCTTTAGAAAGCTACTAGTGTAAACCTAAATTGGTATGAATTATAGGCTTGTAACTTGAATAGTACACGAGTTATTGGAGGTCAAATTGGCCGATTACTATCGATCGCGTCAGGCTATAAGTGCTCCACAGTTACACGATAAAACGGTAGCAGCATGATTATAAATATATTTATTCATCTATGTCTTTGTTAATATCAGTTATACGCTGTTCATGAAGAAACTGGTCAAATATTTACTGTGTTTTAGAAAGCACAGAGACATTAGGCTCCTAGCCTACATTTTGCTTCTTTTCTTTTGATATATGTTTATTTAACTGTTTATGTATTTAATAATGTGTCTTAGAGCGTGTTTATGGTCTAGCCGTAGCAATATTTATTTAATTTCAAGTTATTTAATTGTAAATCCAGTATTTCGAAAGTGTTTTATGTTTGTGAGTGTACGTTAGCTTGCAGACGTGAAGGGAGCGCTCTAGCCAATCGCGGCGCTCGTTACTAAGGGAGGCGACTATCTTAGTGAATGGAAGGGAGTTCGTGACAGTACGGCACACGACACAGGAAGTGCTGGACGTGAAGGCGCGACGTACGGGCGCGAGAGGGACTTGGGAGAGTGTGGAGCGGTTTTCGCGTGGTCGCGGTAGATAAAAATATTTCCTACTGCTGACTTATGCACTTGTGAGATTTCCGTGGCTTCTACAGTGAAGATGTAGTATGCGTTTAGAAGTGAATATCTCGCGAGCTTTGTTGTTGTTCATAACTAATTACGTGAAGTAGGAATCTATTGTTTCCCTGTAATTCAACTTATATTTTATTTAGTTGCTCGACCATCGACAGTAATAAACGTTTTGCAGATATATACCGCATTCTCAAAACTATTTCTACTATCGTACTAATCATTTAAAGTCTTTAAGATAGTACCTGCAGATTTTATTTAATTGCAATCTTTTACTTATAAATTTATATTTTACATTCATAATTCACAATTGCCTAGTGGTAGAAACCTTCGATCATTCGATTCATGTGTGTATTCTTATCGTATACTGTAGACTCAGCAGTTTTTGGCACGTAATGCGGCAACTACGTATCCCAGCCCCTAGACAACGAAACCAGCCAAAACTTTTAATATTTCATCTCTGCGTCTGAGGGTATGTGGTTGAGGGCCATTTCATTTCATACATATTTAGTTATTTTGAAAGCCCACAAAGCACAGCCCACAGCATTATGAAGCCACCACAAACTTGCACAGCGCCTTTTCGACAACTTAGGTCCATGCCTTCGGGGGTCTGCACCACACTCGACCCCTACCATCAGCTATTACCAAATCAAATTGGGACTCTCCTGATCAGGCAACGGTTTTCCAGTCGTCTCGGGTCCAACCGATATGTTCACGAGGCTAGGACAGGCGCTACAGGCGATGTTGTCTTGTTAGCAAAGGCACTTGCGTCGGTCGTCTGCTGCCATAGCAGATTAATGCCAAATTTAGCAGCGCTGCCCTAATGGATACGTTCCCCTTAGGTCTCACATTGATTTCTGCTGCTATTTCACGCAGTGTTGCTTGTTTATTAACACTGACGGTCCACGCAAACGCCGCTGCTCTCGGTCGGTAAGTGCAAGCCGTCGGCCAGTGCATTGTCCGTTGTCAGACGTAATGCCTCTAATTTGGTATTCTCAGCACACTCTTGACATCGTGGATCTCGGAATATTGAATTCCCTAACGATTTCCGAAATGGACAGTCCCCTGTGCCTAGCTCCAACTACCATTCCGCGTTCAAAGTCTGTTAATTCTCTTCGTCTGGCCATTATCACGTCGGAAGCCTTTTCACACGAATCATCTGAGTACAAATGATATCTCCGCCAATGCACTGCTCTTTCATACCTTGGACGACAGCACTGGACACAGAAGTCGCAGAAAGTTGTCTTTGCTGACGATTCCATGTTCCGCGCACAGCACCAAGATGGACGTATCCTTGTGGGGAAGCTCCGGGGAAAACAAACATTGTCAGATTGTATTCGTCATCGTCACATAGGTCCAGTACCTGGTGCGATGGTATGCGGTGCCATTGGGTATTTTGGACAGTAGGCGTTACATTTCTGACGTGTTAAGGCCTATGGCCGTGCCCTAGCTTCAAGGTCTCCGTGTCGTTATCATTTAACAACGGCCGCGCGGTGTAGCCGCGTGGTCAGGGGCGCCTTGCACGGTTCGCGCGGCGCCCCCCGTCGGAGGTTCGAGTCCTCCCTCGAACATGGCTGTGCGTTTTGTCCTTAGATTTAGCAGTGTGTAAGCCTAGGGACCGATGACCTCAGCAGTTTGGTTCCATAGGAACTTACCACCACCATTCAACAACAGAAGGCAAGACCACGTGTTGTCTGTGTTGTCCTGACCTACAAGGGCCGTTCAATAAATAATGCAACTCACTTTTTCCTGAAAGCAGGTTGACTTAATTTAGGACCTCAACACAGCATATTATTACCAACTCTTTTGGCTACAAAAACCTATTTTTCAACGTAATCTCCGTTCAGTGCCGTCTTGTGCATCGATAACTTCCCCACCATCCACGTACTGCTTCCTGCGGAGTGTATCCTTCATTGGGCCAAACAGATGTAAGTCGGATGGTGCGCGATTGGACTGTAGCGTGGATGAGGAAGAACAGTCCAATGAGGTTTTTTTAACTCCTCTCGTGTGCGCAGACTTGTGTGAGGCCTTACGTTTTCAAGAAGAAGGAGACGTTCGTTTGCATTTTTGTGACAACGAACACGCTCAAGAGTTTCTTCAGTTTTCCAAGGGTAGCACAGTACATTTCCGAGTTGATAGTTGTACCATGAGGAAAGACATCGAGGAGAATAAGCCCTTCAGAGTTCCTATCTACATCTACATTTATACTCCGCAAGCCACCTAACTGTGTGTGGCGGAGGGCAATTTACGTGCCACTGACATTACCTCCCTTTCCTGTTCCAGTCGCGTATGGTTCGTGAGAAGAACGACTGCCGGAAAGCCTCCGTGTGCGCTCGAATCTCTCTAATTTTACATTCGTGATCTCCTCGGGACGTATAAGTCCTCTCGAAACCTGGACAGCAAGCTACACCGCGATGCAGAGCGCCTCTCTTGCAGAGTCTGCCACTTGAGTTTGCTAAACATCTCCGTAACGCTATCACACTTACCAAATAACCCTGTGACGAAACGCGCCGCTCTTCTTTGGATCTTCCCTATCTCCTCTGTCAACCAGACCTGGCCCCAGAAGACCGTCGCCGAGACTTTACCGGCCGAGAGTGCGGCTTTGAACCTTTTCTTCGGGGGAGATGGGATACGGCGCCTCTCCATGGACTGCCGTTTTCTTTCCGGTTCGAAGTAATGAACTCATGTTTCATCGCCTGTGACGATGTTCGACAAAAAAAATGTCACCTCAGCCTAGTAACGTGCAAGCAATTCCGCACAGATGGTCCTTCGTTGCTCTTTATAGTCTTGTTTTAGGAGGCGAGGAACCCAGTGGCACACACCTTTGAGTACCGTAAGATGTGGTGTTTCAATATTGTAGGAGTCACAGCCGTGTGTAGCCAGCCGGCACGCGGAAGATAGGAGAGGTCTGAGGGACACTATTGCGATAGTGACAGACGCCTAGTCGTGGTTTTGTTCACTGCCTTGGTCTCAGTAGACATTCTGCAAATATATGAATATAGTAACTGTTCTTGAAAGCACAGATACCATTGATGATAGGTGTTATTGACATACCTCGATGGGACAGCTGAAAATGTGTGTCTCGACCTGTCGGCATCTGAGGGTTTCAGTTAATTATCATTTATTACAGAGAAGCTGCACGGTCATCAATGGTATCTGTGCTTTCGAGAACAGTTACTATCTTCACATATAGTTAAATGGCTACCTGGCGAATGCGCACGGGTTGCCCGAACTCTTACGCGAATCGTCACCTTAGTGGGCTCGAGTAATGACTGGATGGGCAAAGTATCTATTAGCAAGATTATGTATGTGGATTGTGGACAGTTGGAAATGTGGGTCTCACGGGAAACGTGCAAGGGATAAGTCCCTGTAGGCACACTATTCACCTGTGCCCTCCGTGGCTCAGATGAATAGAGCGTCTGCCATGTAAGCAGGAGATCCCGGGATCGAGTTCCAGTCGGGGCACACATTTTCAGCTGTCCCCATCGAGTTATGTCAACATCTGTCGGCAGCTGAGGGTTTCAATTAATTATCATTCATTCTGCAAGTGCCTGTGAATATCTTCGATGCTCTGGTTTTGCGTCAAATGAGATTCAATGACAGCTCTCTGCTTAGAACGCACCTCCGTTACGTACGCCATTTTGAAAGCTACATGTAGCGCCGCCACTATAGGAATTTCATGTAACTATAGACGATGAAGCGGAAATACTCCATGATGTCCGACAATAAATTAGGCATTTCTTCAACCAAAATTGACCGAGAAAAGAAATGTGTTGCATCACTTAACTGAACGCCCCTCGTACGTCAATTCAGAGGATATTCCACTGTTGTCCCGGTCACCACATTCTCCAGATCTCTCCACCGACTGAAAACATGGTCCTACTACAGCGACTCCTTGCGATGTTATCAATTACGACTTGAGCAGCGACAGGCTAGTTAGCACCTTTGTGGTAAGCGTCTGGCGCGATCACCTGTGGCACAGCAAGCAGGACAGGGGGCGGCTGAAGAATCTGAATTCACGAGTAAGTCTCAGATCAAAGCGTGTTCTTCATAAGAAGGTGTATGGTGAGGGGTGACATCGCATACGGTTTCAGATCCTCGCAAGTTGTGACGCAGGAAACGTGCTCGGTAGAACAGTAGCCGCCATTACTCGGCAGGCGACTCTCCACTGCCCTTGACCTGGAGCGTTGCCCTGTGGTCTTGCCGGAAGTACGGCGTATTAGTATGTCTCTCTGTCCGCATGCGTACTTGTATCATTGAAATTCGTCGTCTCAGGGGCGATACGTCATTACAAAATTACATTGTAAGTTTTTTACCAGTAAATGTGTTTTCTTAAGTTTGATATTGTAATAAGTTTTTCATGTCGCTGTGATAGATATGTATTAGTGTCTTCTTTTTTTTCTCAACTGAGTGTTACCGTCCGCAGTACATTATAGTCTCTTACTCGGTGACGTCTCCATGAAATAAGGCGGCCAACTACATACGAAAGTATCATGCGGCCTGTTAGAGCGACGTTAAACGCCTGACGATGACGAAAATGAGGTCGTTGAAAAGCTGAGTTTACAAACAGATCTGACGCAACAAGAAAACAGAAATATTTATCGAAGAATGCGTTCTAAAGTTTATAAACTGTTCTCAACCGGCAAGGGCAAATAATAGCCAATTACTTTGACGAGGAAAACAACAAATCGATCAGTAAGGAACGAACCAGATTGTTATACAAGGAGGAGATATTTTCAGCACAGTAAGAGAAGAGTCTGACAGGAGACGTTCATCAACAGACCTTCGTCAACGTAAAAATGGAGCACCTCAGACAATCGCGGACAACACAAGTCCGAATGACACAAAGAGATTTCAATCTCCTTCCCGCCGAATACGAAACCGGCGGCTGTGCCACCTCTCTCGTTTCCTCGTGAACATCTACGTTTCAAATATACAATCACCTACAAATACCCAATAGTGATGCCAGTGCAGTGAGATAATACTCATTAACACAGGTACTTGTCGTCAGAGTCATTTACGTTTTTTGAGAAGCATAAAGCGCTGAACTCGAGTATTTCAGCAATAAATAGCTCTACCAAGACTTCTGGCAAAGAAAGTAATTGAGAGTTCTATTCATGATTATGGAACAAAGACCTACTTGACTTACATTTATCGAGAAAAAATTAACAAAAGCACAAAATACCATTTTGTAACAGAGAATCACATTGCACAATAAATTGCCGAAGGCAATGAAACAGATGACAACAAAAACATGTTTAAAACGCAGTTATCATATGTCTCTTAAAAATACATACTACACAGTAAACGATTACTTCCATATAGCAAAAGGTTGATAGAAAACTTAATGGTTCGTAGAAATTTAAAAAATGAATCATCCCTACCATTTCACAATATACTTTAACAGTATAATGCATGTTACTGGAAAATTAAATGCCGAAGACCTATGACGGAAAATGCTCACCTCCTTTCAATTTCCCGAGCTCAGTATCTCCTTTATTATGGAGGAATGCAGACTCAGTTTTACAGACAGACAGCTGGGGACGTGCAAAGCATGTTATGGAGGGGTAGGGGTATCACCGTTGACCCGATGTCAGCAGAAAGGATGTGTGAGTAGCGTGTTCAGAGCGTGCAATGATGCGCGATGAGATATGTATAAACATGTGTAACATAAATTCAAGTATTAAGTAGGCTCTAAGTAATTCAACCTCTACACTTTTTTTTAAACTTTTAATTCTACTTTATTGCTGATGTAAGCTGGTTTATCTAATATCACTGTAAAGTTATCGATTGATGAATATACAGTGCACAACTTAGAGAAAGCTTTTGACAATGTTGGCTGGAATACGGTCTTTCAAATTCTAAAGGTGGCAGGGGTAAAATACAGGGAGCGAAAGGCTATATACAATTTGTACAGAAACCAGATGGCAGTTATAAGAGTCGAGGGGCATGAAAGACAAGCAGTGGTTGGGAAGGGAGTGAGACAGGGTTGTGGCCTATCCCAGATATTATTCAATCTGTATATTGAGCAAGCAGTAAAGGAAACAAAAGAAAAATTCGGAGTAGGTATTGAAATCCATGGAGAAGAAATAAAAACTTTGAGGTTTGCCGATGACATTGTAATTCTGTCAGAGACAGCAAAGGACTTGGAAGAGCAGTTGAACGAAATGGACAGTATCTTGAAAGGAGGATATAATATGAACGTCAACAAAAGCAAAACGAGGATAATGGAATGTAGTCGAATTAAGTCGGGTGATGCTGAGGGAATTAGATTAGGAAATGAGACACTTAAAGTAGTAATGGAGCAAACTAACTGATGATGGTCGAAGTAGAGAGGATATAAAATCTAGACTGGCAATGGCAAGGAAAGCGTTTCTGAAGAAGAGAAATTTGTTAACATCGAGTATAGAGTTAAGTGTCAGGAAGACGTTTCTGAAAGTATTTGTATGGCGTGTAGCCATGTGTCCCGCGACATCACCATCAGCCTCAATGACGCTTCGAAAAGTTCATGTCAGCTGTAAAGTGGGTTAATGATGTCACGTTGGCATCAAATTACACCACAATTTTCCCCAACGTCACCGTGGACACGTCACACTATGAGAAGGTCGTCACAGTCCCTCTTACCCACGTTTCATACTTCTTTCTGACGTCTGTGCCATGGTGGTCAGAACCGCTACACTCAACGCTGAAATCATTCGGTTTCCTTATGGGTGGACACACAGCTGCTCAGAATCGACAAGAAAAGGCCTCAGGGGGTGACGCAAAGAGCGTCTATGAAACCACCCCTTTGCCTGGGACGTTGATTCCCACACATTTCGCCGTTGAGAATGACAGTTCACAGTGCGATGAGCACCAGGAAGACGATATTGACAATCTTTGACACTGCCGACACCCTCGGCCGTTTTAACTCTTTTCTAAGGTCATAGTGGGGCTTAATCCCCACTGAACGTGGTCGCGTCGCTTTGAAGTGCGGCGCGACCGCTAGTGTACAGGCTGGAACCACTAGGAATCGTTCAAAACCATTCAACGAAATTTGAGCGTGTACTGAATGAGCAAAGGGTTATGCTTTTCAACCCTCGTGTTTTCCGCCCTCCTGTGGCGTGATCACGCGGAAGTGTAACACAAACATGTGCGTGAATAAAACAGCAAAGAGTCCCTGTAAGACCCCCTCCCCCACCCCCTCCCAGTTCGACTACATCCTCGGCGTCACACACGCACCGTCGTTGAGCACGTTAGAAATGTACCTTCACTAATTTCGACACCAATTCAGCCTGGTGG
This sequence comes from Schistocerca gregaria, assembly GCF_023897955.1. NCBI lineage: Eukaryota > Metazoa > Arthropoda > Insecta > Orthoptera > Acrididae > Schistocerca > Schistocerca gregaria. Next base: position 277,234,937 of record NC_064931.1, read on the forward strand.
CTGCTCTAGCGCCTGAGGGTTAGGCAACCCCTTCAACACTCCTTGGGTGTGGTTTGCCTACTTTAAAACGCTGGAGAAACGCCAGGCTATACTGGTGCCAAAGTTTCTGACAGGTACAATTGTAACGTGCGCAACAAAGTTTCGTGAGTGGGACCGAGGGTGTTGCCGAACTGGGTGGTCTTAGAGGGACTTTCTGCCGTTTTATTCACGCACATCTTAATGTTACACTCGCGCGTGATCACGTCACAGGAGGGCGGAAAACGCTAGGGTTGAAAAAGCATAAGTATCCTTTGCTCATTCAGGCTCAAATTTCGTTGAATAGTTTTGAACGTTTCCTAGTGTTTCCATCCTGTACACGAGAGCAAAAAGTGGTGTCGCGCTGCATTCCGAAGGCGTGCGATCGCGTTTAGTGGGGATTAAACCCTACTACGTCCTTGAAACGTCCGAGGGTGTCACGATTGTCTTCCTTTTGCTCAGCGCAATGCGAACTGTCGTTTTCAACTGTAAAATTTGGGGGAGTCAACGCCCCACGGGAAGGGGTGTTTCATTGACACGGTTTATGCCGACCACTGAGACCCTTTCGTCGTCGACATCGTGTGACATATCCACGGTGGCGTTGGGAAGAATTGTGGTACAATTTGGCGCTAATGTGACGTCATTAGCCCAGCTTATAGCTCGCAAGAACTTCTGAGCTGCGGCCTTCTCGCATGTGTCGACACCTTGCTGTCTGAAACGTCGCCGAGCCCGAGGGTGACGTCGGAGGCCTCCAGGCTTTTGTATCATTACGGAGGAAGGTTGGAAGCACGATTGGATCAAATTTCTAACTTAGGTGCCGCAATATGAGACAATTACAGGGTTTCGAAAAAGTGATCTTTTAATTATTTTGTGCAGTCTATAACTAAATAACAAATATGTACAGACGTCAAGTGGATCATCATGTTATTGAAAGTTCTAATAAAAGATCTTTACATGTGCTGCCACAAATCAAACCGTGACCAGATTTGTCACGTTAACTAAAGAACTTTTTTGAAGTTAACGAAAAATGTAGGATTTAAGAGATATTTGATGGCCCCCTGGACATTACAAAAGGTGGGACATTGTTCGTTATGGGATGTGTGATCCGCTGCTACTCTCCAGATTGTTAAGAAGTTTTTGTGGTAGGGCGTTCCATTCCTCCAGCAGCGTGCCCGACTGCTACTGGACGGTTGGTTGTTGGTGCATGTGGCCGTGCTTCAATATGTCTCCCCAGCGCAGCCTTCACGTGCTCGATTGTTCCAAGAGCTCCTCCTCTGGCGCTGTTCGTTGCGGTCGCGCATTCTCATCCATAAAAATGAAGTGAGGGTTGAAAATGCAAAACCTGAAAACACGCATATGGGGAAGGACTACAGTGGCACAATTACGTTGACCGGTGAGTGCACCGTGTTCATTGATTTGAACGTGATCGCTTGTTGGTCCGATTGTGGGGAGACATAATGTTGCCTGGCCTCCAACTCAATAAAGACGATGCACTCACTGGTAACGTAACTGTGCCACAGTACTCCTTCCCCATGTGCGTGTTTTCAGGGGTGCATTCCGCGCTGACTTATGGATGACAATGTGCGACCGCGCCGCAAGGAACATCGCAGGTGCAGGAGCTCTTGGAACGAGAGGTTATTCGGCGAATGGACTGGCCTGCCTGTTTCCCATACTTCAATCCCGTCGAGCACGTGTGGGGTGAATTAGGGAGACGTATCGCATTACGTTCACATGCGCCAACTACCATTCAGCAGCTGTGAAGCACACTGTTGGAGGACCTCCTTGCCAATCTTGTGGCCAGCATGAGAGCATGCACTGCATCCATGGTGCTCACACACCCTATTAAGAACCATGCCTGGCCTTTTTTAATGCCAAAGGGACCATCAAAACTGCAGTGACATAATAGTAATTATTATCTTTGAATAAAAGTGTCATTTCTGTTCGTTTCATTTCTTATATCTTTCGGTTATCTTCTGCGCTACACTGTAGCAGTTCTTTTTATCTACGGAGCAAGTTTCATCGAGCTATGTTACGTGGTAGTGAAACATCCTGCGAAAGTTACTTTCGTCCTTAAAATTTTGAACTCTATTGTAATATTGCTTGATGGGGAACTTACGTGCTACTAGGCGTAAGGTTTCTTGGAATGATTCAGTAACTATTAAAGCGGAATTGGGTGGTCAGGAGCTTGAGTTCATCTAGGCCAGTTACTCGTGTCCAGATAACTTCACAGTCAGACTGAATTGACACAATATTTTTGTAAACTGCAATGAACACCGCTGCCCCCCCCCCCCCCCAGGCCCCCTCCTATGACGTTTAACCTGTCTTTTCGATATGCGATCCATACCTCGTTAAATGTTTCGTATCTTTCCACTACTAGGTGCTGCAGTCCACAACCGCGCTGCTCCTACGGTCGCAGGTTCGAATCCTGCCTCGGGCATAGATGTGTGTGATGCCCTTAGGTTAGTTAGGTTTAAGTTGTTCTAAGTCTAGGGGACTGATGACCTCAGATGTTACCTCCCACAGTGCTTAACGCCATTTGAACCATCTTTCTACTACGGATTTCGAGTATAACTTGAGTGCGACAGCTTTCCTAAATCGCGGTTAATTTATTCTCTTTGTTACGAATGCATTGGCAATTTACTGCTGAAATCTTGACATCCGGAGTGTCTTAACTTTTTAAGCGATCAGATTTCGCTCTCTGCGTATCGACTGACCAGTGTTTATCGGAGGACACAATACTCTCGCCGAGCTTTAAAAAGAAGCCATGTGCAGTCGAGGAGTCACGCTATTCTAATAGCTGCTTTCTCTGTGCAGTGCACCCCTGACCTATCAAGGCGAAATCTATAATTCTTCATCCTGTAACGCAGGTACAGCGAGCCAATACCACCACATGGTCGACGTAGCCTCTGGCTGAGACTATCCACTCGGTTCCAGTCCAAAGAACCCCGATAAATTATGGGTACGATACTCTAATATGTAAGCTCTGCTTGCACACTGCTAGTTAGATCATATTTGCCAGCTACCAGTACGAACTGAGAATGGCTTTATAACCCAAGCGATAGGTGTCATTGATGCCGCCATGAGTCACAACTGCAGATGACTGCACCTTGCACCCTCAGTAGCCACAAGCAGGGCCTTCTCCACATCTCCGATGATCTAGCCCCCCCCTCCCCCGGCAGACATACCGCTCCCCAAAGTGTTAATCAGATTTCCGAAAAACACCGCTTCTTCCTCCTACTACGGGATAGTATAAGATGTGCAACGACACATAAATTTTAAAATTTTGCCGCCGTTATCTGATCGTCAGATAAAATACAAACAACCAAGAGCCCGCGCGGCCCACCCCGTCGGAGGTTCGAGTCCTCCCTCGGGCATGGGTGTGTGTGTTGTCCTTAGCGTAAGATAGTTTGAGTTAGATTAAATAGTGGGTAAGCTTAGGGGCCGATGACCTCAGGAGTTTAGTCCCATAAGACCCTACTACAAATTTCCAAATTTCCAACCAACAGTGGTGACGCAGATCCTTCGCGTTAGAGAACAAATACCCATCTGACAATCCAGATTGGTTTTCCGTTATTTCACCCGCCCAGATAGCTATGCATGTTAAAGTTTCCCCTTCCAGGATGGGACGAGCTAGCCCCAGTTCGAATCCGCCTGGCGGGTTTCCGACGCGGCCAACCTGAGTGTGGTTTTGTGGTTTTTAGGCAGTTTTCTACCCCCCACTAAGTGAATACTGGGCTGGTACCAATTTATCGCCTCACATACATGTTACTCAAACATTTAGAAAACTTTCTGACACTTGAACATAGAATTTACTCTATACGCAGACAGATTGGGTACATGGATTCTGTCCTGGTGACTGATGACCTTAGATGTTCAGTCTTCTTAAATCCATAATCTGCAGCAGCTGGTTTTCCATTATTTCCATAATTTACTTAAGGAAGATGCCGAGATTTTACATCCACATAGACACTCCACAAGCCACCGCATGGTGCGTGGCGGAGGGTACCCTATACCACTACTTGTCTTTTCCACTCACAAATAAAGCGAGGGCAAAACGACTGGCTTTACGCCTCCGTATGTGCCCGAATTTCTCGTATCTTATCTTCGTGGTCCTTACGCGCGCTGTATGTTGGCGGCAGTAGAATCGTTCGGCAGTCGGGTTCAAACACCGGTCCTATCAATTTTCTCAATAGTGTTTCTCGAAAAGAACGTCACCTTCCCTCCAGGAATTCCCATTTGAGTTCCCGAAGCATCTCCATAACACTTACGCGTTGTTCGAACCTACCGATAACAAATCAAGCAGCGCGGCTCTTAATTGCTTCGATACCTTCCTTCAGTCTGACCTGGTACGGACTCCAAACACTTGAACAGTACTCAAGAATAAGTCGCACCAGCTTCCTATACGCAGTCTCCTTTACAGGTGAACCACTTTTTCCTAAAATTCTCCCAATAAACCGAGGTCGACCATTCGCCTTCCCTACCATAGTTCTCACATGCTCGTTCCACTTTATATTGCTTTGCAACGTTACGCCCAGGTATTTAAACGCCTTGACTGTGTCAAGTAGGACACTACTAATACTGTATCCGAACATTACAGATTTGCTCTTCCTAGTCATCCGCATTAACTTACATTTTTTCACATTTAGGGCTAGCTGCCATTCGTCACACCAACTAGAAATTTTGTCTAAGTTGTCGTGTATCTTCCTACAGTCATTCAAATTCGACACCTTGCCATACACTATGGCACTATCAGAAAACAACCCCAGATTGCTGCCCATCCCGTCCGCCAAATACTTTATGTATATAGAGAACAACAGCGGTCGTATCGCACTTCCATGGGGCACTCCTGACGATAGCCTTGTCTCTGCTCCTTCGAAACGCACACGCCGATTTTTTCCCCTATACGTCCTCACTCCAAGCTTGTGTTACGTTTCTAACGACCCCGACGGGACGTTGGAACCTTATCTTCCTGCTTTCCTTCGTTCCACACAAAACTGTGCCGCAGTTGAGTGTGTAGCGTCGCAAGTTACTTATGAGGAGGTCCCAGATTCGATTTCAGGTGAACACCTCAGATTTTTCTTAATTGGGAAGATATGGATTGAGCTCCAAAAAGACTCGTAATGCCAAATGGAAAACCACTAGATTTAATCAGGGCAAAAATAACATGCTCGCTGCCGAAGTAGTGTCTAATTGAAAAGATAGCGCCAGGCATGAAGCCCCACAACTTTTATAGGCAAGATACTGCCATGTCCCCAGGCGTGGCATGGCTGGACTCTGTGCAACAAATACAACACACTCAAATAAAACGCTAGCACGCTGTACCAGTAGAGTCGTCTTGTCACAACAGGAATCCCTGAATCACAAGACACTATACTTACGCTCAAGTCGCTTAGGTTTACTTTTTCTCGTTGGCAAGCACGACACATACATAAGGGCCTGGTAGTGTTCCTCTCTTACTGCCATCCCCTCTCCTGCTAAGACGGGGGCTGTTTCTCGGCTGCTGGGGGCAGTCAGCGGAACAACAGAGAGAGTCCCAGCTGTGCTTGGCTGCGGCGTAACACAGCGCAGTTCCTTTCTGTCTATGTGACCTACTAGTTAAAGCACGACAGCTCGGTTCCCTGCTTTTGTAGCCCTCGTAGGGAATCTTGAGGACTCTCAACAACTTTCTCTACCGGCATTAAACAAACTGAAGAGCACTTAGTGAATCAGAGCATAAAATAAAGTACAGCCAACATCAGAACTGCTCCATTGCGTCCAAGGTCGCATTAAACATTACATCAAACACATATAATTTATTAGGGACCCTATTTCTGACGAAGTGTTCTTGGTAGAGGTAGCACCCACCAGTGAAATCGACCGTGCAGCTGCAATAACCGCATAAATTAAGTTAATGTATCAATCCAAAAATACGTTCTCTGATAAGTCTTTCTTGTACACTATTAGATCCAAAATAAGCTTTATCTCACAAATAGATCAAAACGTCAATCGAATCCAGTCCTGGCTGGAGACAATAACCTTAGTCCCACAAAATACCAGTATGTCACGCTTTGAAACAAACGAACAAAAGACTCATCGTTCCCACATCGATAAAAAATTTCGTTATATCATTGGTCGAAGAGCGAATCAGTCTACTGGGGACTGTGAAACAGACAAGAACCTATGCTCCTTCCTCATTACAAAAAGTTGCCATGATATGACTACGAGCAGTTTACGAGCCTTGGCGCAGACGATGAGTAAAATGTTACTTCTGAATGTCTCCGTTGGCTGATCTGTCCCCGCATGGTGGATGCGTCTTGCTTTTTCATATGCGTAGATCTTGCTGATCTGCATATCATGTCATCACAGAACAGTGAAGCAAGGTCTTTTAAGAACTAGAACGAATTCATTCTGTACGCACCCTTGATACATGAAGGAATCTAAGATGTTTAATGCTACGAGGTATACGCTCTTAGTCCACTTTAGCGTGGCAACCATTTCTGATTACCATCAAGTATGAAATCCTGGAAACTCACCAGTTGCTTAAAGAATTGAGAAAGTGTTCCCGATCTGCAGTTTGGACTGTAAAGTAAAAATCAGCACATCAAATCTGCTCAGAGGACGAGAATATGTTATTTCCCTATGTTTATAGAATCCCAACTGTTAGCTAAAACAGATGAATCGTCATGAAAAGGATAGGAGACTAACACAGAAGCGACGATCCGTCCTTTTTTACTAGATAACGAAACAGTCCACGGTCGTGGAAAGGAGGCTGTGCTTGTGAGAGGGGTGAGGCCTATCCCTTATGTTTTTAAATCTGTGCATAGGTAAGGCAGTACAAAAAACTAATGACGACTTAAGGGAGAACAAAAAATAACTTTGAGGTTACCCGGTGACTTTGTGGTTGTGTCAGAGATGGAAAAGGGCATGGAAGATCAGTTGAACAGAATGGATGGTTACACACGGTTATTTACTTCGGTCACAGTTGCGGTTTCGGTTTTTATCGGCCATCTTCAGAAGTTGGCATATTAGTCACAGCATGACGCGTGAAGTACGCCGCTGTGTATGGCTGCCTCAGCGTTCGAATACTCGAGGTGAACATCCAGGTACTTCCATTCCAGAGAATTCTTCTTCCAAAGCGAGAAAAGTGTACCAACAACCTCATTTCACTGAAAGTATTACAGGTGAACTGCTTCTGACGATATAACGAGATGTTCTAATAACCCTTAACAGGGCCTTCGTGTACTACAACTTGTCTCAGGCAATGATAAATATGTGTATGTAGAGAGATGAGTTCTATGAATGGAGATGAAACTGAATTGACTAGCGTCTTTCTTCAGGATAGGCTAATACAATTCTGGAAGAAATTTACACCCTGCCTGGCGTTGCTACGAAAAATCATTGCTTTACTACTGTGTTTCTTGGCAATGTGTCACGACCCAAATCAACCTACAGACCTATTTATTTCGTGAAAAATATTTTATATTGGTTATATTCCAAATTTCTAATAAACTTAAGAAATGATATAATGTATAACGTAAGTTGCTATTAAAAGTATTCTGTATTAAATAAGTATGTTTACTCCCTAGGCCGTTTCCAGGCGAATTTTTATTCCAATGTAAGTTTTGTTCTTCACCCAAGCTGTGATCGAAAATCGTCAAATACCGAAACTGGTCGTTTATTAAACAACACTTCTTGACAGCAGTTTACGGTGTTACACGATGTCATTTCTAAAGTTAATTTTGCCGAGCCTGTGGGACAAAAAATTGAATACAGGAATGATCTTAACGATTCTGGTCTTCTGTTCTCGGTCAAGCAGCGACACTGCACCCCTTACTTCCGAAAGAGTGGAAGTTCCGTCGTAGGTGAACTGTCGCATCTTAGATTCTTAGTTGCTGTAAGGGCTCTCAAACTAATGTCTCGCGTGCTTCGTGCGATGTACATGTGTGATCGACAACATACTGGAGACTATCTCTACGATGGAGACAACCACTGATTGTACAGTAACCTATCAATCTTGCTCGCAATGCATTTTGGCAGCCATCCTTCAGCGTCTTCCTTCCCAAATCTGTGGACCCAGACAAGAAAGTATTTGATAAATTGTTGAGCACTGGTTAGTTTCACAACGAAAAACACCTGACAGTGGCGGGAGACGTAAGGATGAAGGTTTGCGACGAACGTCCAGCCAACGTCGTAGTTCTTGAAGAGGGATTAGCTCGATTATGTGTCTCACTGATCACTTAAACCAAAAACCGTAATGACGATTTATAGCTGACAGTTTTACAACGATAGGGGACGATTTTGGCCGTGGTCTTATTGGGATATCCAACTCGGCATCCGCCTTAAATGATGTAGAAAGGTCAAGGGAAACCTAAATAGGGGTGGCTGGGCGGGGATTTGACTCTCGCTGGTACCGAACACTTCGACCACTATGACACCTCACTCGGAAAGGCAGGTAAAGTGAAACGTGTTGTGAAAATGGGAAGGTCGCGAATTGTGTAGCAAATACTAATGTACTGACACAGGGAATGGTACGCTCTTGTTCAACAACGCTGAAATATTCTTTTCAATGCGCCGCACGTGGTAGTCGCGCAGTCTAGGGCGTCTTGTCACTTTCCGCGCAGCTTCCCCCGTCGGAGGTTCGTGTCCTCCCTCGTGCATGGATGTGTGTGTCGACTTTAGCGTAAGTTAGTTTAAGTTAGATTAAATAGTGTGTAAGTTTAGGGACCGATGACCTCAGCAGTTTGGTCCCAGAAGACCTTACCACAAATTTTCAATTTTTTCCTTTCAGTGAAAAATGCAGATTCTAAGCATTTGGGTACCATGGCATTTAAAATGCGTCATATTAGCAGATGCATGGAGGTCTTTGCCATACTGAAATTTCCGGTTTTTCCACGTGTCCTATACCCTTTTGTATTCCAATATGAACTACTCAGAAAACGTTTTATACCACACCAGAACCCATGAGGGCTTACATGGGAGGATAGCAGAGGATGAAAAAAAAGCCTTACGTAACAATACATATTAACATGAAGGCCTGTCAAAAGTCTGAATAACCACGTTTTGCAGCTTGGATGCGCTGGTAGAGTGACAGTGAGGTCCTTGGAGGTATCGACACCAGTGCCGCGGCCAGCTGTGTTAGGCTTCACTCCTGAGGATCCATGGTGCGAACAGCCCGATCGAAGTAGTCCCATAGATTGTCGATTGGATTTAAATCCGGTGCGTTTAGTGACCAGGGGAGTATGATGAACTCATCTTGGTGCTCCCCAAACCACGCACGTACAGTGCGAGTTGTGTGACACGTTGCGCTGTCCTCCTGATAGATGCAATCGCGTCGAGGGAAAAACAAACTGCACGTATGGATGGACATCTCCCCAAAGCTAGATGCGTACCTGCGCTGATCCACTGTACCTATCAGGATGATGAGATCATCCGGGGAACGCCACAAAAATATTCTCCCGACCATAATGCTTCCTCCTGCCTGGACCATTCCGACGATTGTCGCGCGGCCGTACACGCCAATGCCCATCTGTCCGATGGGGCATAAAACGTGGTTCATCTGAAAAGGTCGCCTGTCGCCAATCAGTGAAAGTTCAATTGCGGTATTGGCGTTTAAATTTCAGCTTCGTCGTCTATGAACAGCAGGCAACATGGGTGCACGAACCAGGTGCCTACTGCAGAGGCAACATTCGCTGAAGGATTGTTGGGGAGACACTGTTCAAAAATGGTTCAAATAGCTCTGAGCACTATGGGACTTAACATCTGAGGTCATCAGTCCCCTAGAACTTAGAACTACTTAAACCTAACTAACCTAAGGACAACACACACATCCATGCCCAAGGCAGGATTCGAACCTACGACCGTAGCGGTCGCGCGGTTCCAGACTGGAGCGCCTAGAATCGCTCGGGCCACACCAGCCAACGAGACACTGTTGGTAGCCCCTTGGTTCATCTGACGGGCAGTTGGTCAACAGTTGCACGTCTATTCGCCTGTACACGTCTCTGCAGCTGTCATCTATGACCGTGGTGCGCCACAGTTGCTTCGGCTTCGATTTTGGATAGCGCCATTTTGCCATTCGCGGTATGCCTTAACCATGGCGGCACGCAAACAGTTTACAAACTTAGCTGTTTCGGCAGTGCTTCCATACTAGCCCCGACCGAACGAGGTGGCGCATTGGCTAGCACACTGGACTCCCATTCGGGAGGACGACGGTTCAATCCCGCATCCGGCCATCCTGATTAAGGTTTTCCGTGATTTCTCTAAATCGCTCCAGGCAAATGCCGGGTTGTTTCCTTTGAAAGGGCACGGCCGACTTCCATCCCCGACCTTCCCTAATCCGATGAGACCAATGACCTTGCTGTCTGGTCTCTTCCCCCCAAAACAACCCAACAACAACAACTTGCCCCGAAAGCCAATGATGATGCCTTTTTGGATGTCAGATATATCGCTTTGTTTCCGCATTACAACATCGACCGCGCTTTTTCCACGTCCTCCCCCCCCCCCCCCCCACCCCACACCACCACCCCCTCCGGCTACACTTTATATATTCTCCACTATTAGTGCTGCCACCTGCAGTCTGTGAGTGATAATTGCACAATGACGTCGAACATAGACGGTGGTCACACTAATGTGACTGGACCGTGAAAAACAAACCTTGCTGAGAGATAACAACAGTAGCCAAAATAAAGACAGCCTATTCAAAAGTGCACATCTTTGTGCATTTGTGAAATTAAAATGTGCTACTGACTGACGCTCAACACTATGTTGCTTCACTTCAACGTCAGTACAAACCACTCTGCTTGCTTCATTCCTTCCTATTGGAGGGAGGCATATATGAGATGGGTGCAGTGTGCTCGTTCATTATCGCCTTGCAAGGTGAATTGATCTCTGATACTTTCGAAAGACGAACCCATCACCGCTATGTTGGCCGTAGGGATGGCAAGAGATTGGAGGATCCTATCTTGGTAGTGCACAGCCCTTACTTATCCTCCACAGCGATGAGAGACGCCCTTCCTCTGTACATGAACTAGCCTACAGTATGACTCATCCACCTGTGCTAAACGCATGGGACTGCATGCCCGAGACGCAAATCGGTAACTTGGTGCCCCCACACTGTACGATGATCACCAGGCGTCAGACAAATCCTGCACTAGTCAGTGAAAATAATCCACCAGGTCCCATTCCAGGTGCTCACTTTCCCACCTTCTTTGCGTATCTCGGTGATGGAAGGTTTTTACTCTTGTTTATAAGAAGGCATAGACTCACCTGTCCGTGTGGTGACTCATGCGTACTGTCAAGCCCTCGCAGTTGCCTCTTAATGTCGCGTTCTACTCGGAGTAGCTACGAGCGGTCATTAGCTGGTATTCTTAAGAGCGGAAGACCACAACGAGGAAAGTCTTCAATGTTTTGTGTTTAAAGATAGCAGCTGAGTCTTGGAATAACGTCGCTGTACGATAATTCGGAGGACAACATCCCCTGCTAACAATTGTTCTCGACGTAGATTGAGAACGCATTCAAATTCGAGGCTTGTGGCATGTTGATAAGCTAAACACCGCACACAAGCCACTGTGTCCCGTTCACGACTGGAGACACAGCGAACTGCACAGAGGATGTAGGTTTATCTTTGCCTCCATTACACAGGTGGTTGGCGCAACGATTTCCTGTGGTAAAATGAATGCTAAAAAGATGTTTGCAACAAAATATGTTCAGACGGCTGTGGTAACTTAGTGACTAGGCGATAGACTCGTTGGGTTTCTCTGATATCAAAATCAATATTTTAAGTTGGCGGTCACCAGGTATCACTAAAATGCGTTACGAATTTGATAATGTTCTGTTGGATTAGCACTACTTGCTTATTGTTCTATACTGAACTTGCGCTCCAAATTTTCATTACAATAGCGATTCACATTTGTTTCTTGCTAAAGAACTGACACTCGTCACTTCAGCATTCATCATTTCTAAGCTCTATGTGACAGCCGTACTATAAAGGAAATTTACCCAACACTACTTGCACGTACTAGTCTTTAACTAGGCATTACTAGTTTGCATCTCACTTTTGAAATTTATATTTTAGTGCCCACGGGCAAAAGACGTAGACTGGAATGGTTTATGCCTTCCTGGCCCTGTTACAGTACATGTACTTCGCGTCACATTCGATCTGAGTTGCAATAACTGTTTCAACAAGGGGAACTCAATTAGAACTCCGTCCGAACAGGCCTTGGAAGATCCAACGGTACCGACCGGCCGCCGAGTCATCAAATATGGTTGAAATGGCTCTAAGCACAATGGGACTTAACATCTGAGGTCATCAATCCCCTAGACTTAGAACTACTTAAACCTAACTAACCTAAGGACATCACACACATCCATGCCCGAGGCAGGATTCGAACCTGCGACCGTAGCAACAGCACAGTTCCGGACTGAAGCGTCTAGAACCGCTCGGCCACAGCGGCCGGCGCCGTGTCATCCTCAACCCACAGATGTCACTGGATGCAGATATGGAGGGGTATGTGGTCTGCCCACCGCTCTACCTGCCGTATGTCAGTTTACGAGACCGGAGCCGTTACTTCTCTGTCAAGTAGCTCCTCAGTTTGCCTCACAAGGAGTGAGTGTACCGCGCTTGCCAACAGCGCTAGGCAGACCGAATGGTCACCCATCCAAGTGCTAGCCCAGCCCGACAGTGCTTAACTTCGGTGATCTGACGGGAAGCCGATGTTACAACTCCGGAAAGACCGTTGGCAACCCAATTACAGACGTACTTTAAATGTTTGAGAGTTTTGCTGCCCATTCTTTGTTCTCGTATACGCAGCAGGTCAACATTGTTGCTAATCTCCTTAGTATTAAAGATGCCCTGGTAATCGTGAAGCGCACTTGATGTCGGACAACAAGCCACATTTACCGTGTGTGGTGCACCTCCGTCAGTTGTGTTCAGAACGTCAGTGCGGGATGTGATGCCTTCTAGCGGCAATATTGTAAGCATGGCGGCTCGTCACACCGAGGTCCAGGCCATCCAGCACCGTTTGTAACGCACTTACTGCTGGGCAAATGCCATCTGGAAGTCAGTACACGTCTGCGGTGGTGCCGTTTGAGTACAGTCCTTGGGCCTGTAGTGCCTCATGCTTGTCCAACACATTCAAGTAAGGAGAACGAGCTGCCTAATCTAGTTGTATGGTGTTCTCGTCCACCAGGTAGGTTACTTTTGTGCATCATATAAGAGCCAGGCCCATATGCCACACACACCTCTGCTCGATTCCATCTCCATAGGCCGCTGAACACATGCTGTAGCGGCCTAATATGGTACTAACCACTACAAAGTACTATCGCAGTAACGCTCACTTACCGTTGGGTGCATTTTAACGTGTACCATGAGAGCACCAGATAAACTGGCGAAGAGAATCTCCCACCGGGATAATCTGCTGTCAGGACGTTATCCACCTGTCATGAGTCCAGTCACGTGGTGCGTTTGGGTGAGGTGAACGCACTTTGTTGGCTGCCGAGCTTACAGAACGATCTCTGGAAGGAGATGGGAAACAGTTTGATGGCGTAAGCGTCAGCCAAGGCTACTACCAGATACCTAGCCAGAATGCACTGGCTCAGTTGTTAGCAGATCAGACTCACAGTCAGGAGGAGCAGGGTTCAAATCCCTGTCTGATCATCTAGATTTAAATTCTCGATGACTTCCCTAAATCGACAACGGCGAATGCTGGATTGGTTCACTTGAAGAGGACATGGCTGATATCCTTATCCATTACTTCTCCTTCTCTAGTCACAGAGAGTGCCGCGCTCGTTGGACGTTCAAGAGCATTTAGCCCTATGGTACACATTCCACTGCGGCGGACAGCTGTTGATGTCGCTTCTTTGGCGTTTTCAATCAGTCCTGAGGGTGCAAATGCACGCAGGGCACAGCACAAGCAGGGAGTACCCACTTGAGTAGACTGTGTACACTTGTAGCCTCCGGACTGATTGAAAACGCCAAAGAAGCGACATTAACAGTTGTCCACTGCAGTGGATATGCGCACCACAGGTCTGAGGTAAGATAATGGTCTTATCCTTGGGTTGTTACATATGCTCGGGCTTGCCTGTACTGCTGTTTAATTTTTCCTCCCTCCTGGAATCATCTCGACTGCCTCTACATACGACGTTCAAGTGCCAGCTCACCTCGCACTGACTGCAGCCAGCCTCTAATGTTTCAAGGCTCTAACCACGTCCAACGCCATCCAAATGTGTCACCCTGCTTCCCTACAACTTGGATATTACGGCATCATAACTGCTATGTCGTAAGACATCTGCCCAAGCAGTACCTTTCCTAACGAAGGCATAATTGATTCACGAGGTGTACAGAGACAGTGAAATATACTCTTTATGAATAAAAATCCGTCTGCTATCTGTATTTTCTTTTTTTCGTTTTTAATTGAGGCTTTTTGTAATGACCTGATCAAGCTGTCGGGCGTGAGAGATGTTACATTATTAGATGAAAGGAAGACACACATGGACGCTAGTGAAAAGCAAACTACTGCATATTCGCTCCGAAAAAGTATAGAAAATAAAAACGAATAAAAAAGGAAGTACAATCAGCCAGTGGACTTTTATCTATAAAATATACACTATAGTATTGGTTAAAAACATTCTTGGTTGCAATTTTTTTTTAATTTTTCAACGACGCGTTTCGCTTTATTTAGGCGTCTTCAGGTTATCTTTTCTAGACGGACGCGAGAGGCACCAAGATCTGCATAACGCGTTCCCGTTCACAGGAGTGAGTAACAGTAAGAAGCCCATGGGCTTCAGTGCTGGCACACGACGCTGTGGCGCATTATGCTTACCACCTGAGCCCCCTTCTTAATGTTACTCACTCCTGTGAACGGGAACGCGTTATGCAGATCTTGGTGCCTCTCGCGTCCATCTAGAAAAGGTAACCTGAAGATGCCTAAATAAGGTGAAACGCGTCGTTGAAAAATAAAAAAAATAAAATAAAAAATTGCAACCAAGACTGTTTTTAACCAATACTGTTAAGCACTGGTTTGCTGTTATGCCACATATGGACTGGAAGATATACACTATACTTCAAATGGTTCAAATGGCTCTGAGCACTATGGGTCTTAAAACCGGAGGTCATCAGTCCCCTAGAACTTAGAAATACTTAAACCTAACTAACCTAAGGACATCACACACATCCATGCCCGAGGTAGGATTCGAACCTGTGACCATAGCGGTCGTGCGGTTCCAGACTGAAGCGCTTAGAACCGCTGGGTCACAGCGGCCGGCTCACTATACTTCGATTAAAATAATTTTATTGCCGACATGTCAAGTGAGTCGAGTAATAGGTGCCAGCCGCAAGCTAATAGAGGATGTTTCTCAAGCATCAAGTGCAATGGCTCTTTTTTTGTTATCGTCAACATCAAATAGCTCGTGGACATGAGTGCATACAGAAGTTCCGCTTCTGGATCATCATTTCTATTGAAGGTTATCATTGAGAACTCGTGTCCACGCCTGCTTCCTATATTTACTGTTAATACTATCTGACAGACGAGTGGTTACCCACAGTTAACAATATTTAGCTTGTTTGAATCTGTCCTGTCGTCACGCACAGACATGACCCCTCTGACGTCGTAGCGTTTTTATACAAGCTTTATGGTGCTATTGGTCGTAAATTAGGTAAGAAACATCGAACCCTACCCTTTGTGACTATCGTAGTGCCTAATGGCAGTAAAACATGCCCATAGCTTACGGTATGTATTGGCAGCCTAGCGGCGATGGCCAGTCCAAGCCGAAGTTGTTGGCGTCGTCAAACCTGTACCTCCGCCAGTAATGGATGAGGTCTTAAAGACTCTACGTCATTCGGCTGTAGCAGTGAACTTAATTAGGAACGGCGCTCCTCCCACGCAGCGAAATGCCTGAGTCATTGGAGGAGCTATTGTGGAATCTCTTTTTACGAGGCATGGTCGTCTTGAATGGCAAGATTTTGGTTCGGTTCTTAATTTAATTGACAATCTTAATTTGCTATTACAACTGCATTAAAATTTCGTGACTTACACGGAACACTTACTAGGAATACTATTACATGTAAAGAGAATGGAAAACACCAATCAAATTGAGCTTATAAGAATTCTATATTTTACATATTTGAATAGCTTACAATTCACATATACCAACGACGGCAGGAAATATTTTGTAATGCTAGTAGACCATGTACTTAACGAGTCACACAAAATATTTGAAACCCAAGAACTTTTTTAAAATAAATTAATTTGAGTTTTATCTTCCTGCTGTGGACAGCTTCTGTAAAGTTACTGGGAAAGCTTTATGTAAATAGCATGTTTTATTAAACAGAAAAAGGCTATTGTTTTCATGGTCCAAGACAGCAAAGATAAATATTTCCATGAAAGATGCCTAATTCGAAAGCAATTGTAGACCTGTCCAGAATAAACCTAGGACCAGTAAATTCAACATAGACCTTCCCTAGTAAATGTGTAATTCTATCAATGAACTAAATATTCATTAGGTTACCAATACTATGTGTGCTTATTAAAAGTAATGTGAAAGAAGCCAGGGTTTGTACTGAGATAATTCCTACAAACCTAGAAAATGTTCTGTATGTGACACTAAAATAACTTAATAGCACCAACGAAAACGCTTTATCACTATAAAATGTCTTTAATTCCGTACATGAATGTTATGAGTACATCTTATCTGTTTACTTTAACATTTTATATATAAAAACGGTTTTTCAAGACTAGATTAACATAATCAAGATAATTTTATATTATATTTGTGAGAAAACAGTTATGGGCAAAAGCCTTTCTTAGTCACTGTGTGAATCACACTATTCTACTAATAAATTGAAGTTTTGTAGGACTGATGATATAGCCAACCAATGGATAATGCCATGCCTAACAAAAGAATGCAGGAAGTTGTACTTATTAATTCAACCAATACAGTCTGCGGGCATAATTTTGAATTGGGAGAAATCATGTATGAGGTTACCCAGAGCCCAATCCTAAGTCCACTATTATTCCTCAAGTATATAAACAATCTTCCATCCAATATACAACAGACAGAATTAGGTTTTTTTGCCGATGATACTACTATTGTAATCCATTCAAACATACACACAAAAACAGAAGAAATGGTAAACAAAGTTCTTGAAAGTATCATGGACTGGTTTTCTACAGTTGGTCTCACCCTCAGTTTTAAAAAGACACAACATATTCAGTTCTGCAGATCTATGGGTACTACACCAACTAAAAGTGTAACATATCATGAGAAATTAATAAATAACTGGGAAACTTCAAAATTCTTAGATGTCCATATCAGTGAGAATTTAAACTGTAAATAGCACATCTTGGAATTCCTAAAACAACACATTTGCACTTAGAACCACTGCAGTTCTTGGGGAGAGAAAAATCAGTAAGTTGACATATTTTGCATGTTTTCATTTAATGATGTCATATGGAATAATGTTCTGGCGAAACTCGTCTTTTAAAAAAAGAGTCTTTATTGGTCAAAAAACGTGCTGCAAGTATAATATGTGGTGCTCACTCACGATCATCTTGTAGACATCTGTTTAAGTAGTTGGGCATTCTGACTACTGCTTCACAGTATATTTATTCCCTCATGAATTTTTATATAAATAATCCACTACTGCTCAAAATGAACAATAACGTACATAATTATAATACCAGCAGGAAAAATTATATTCCTTATTCCACATTAACATTGTCTATAGCACAAAAGGTGTTGCTGCACAATGCTGCAACAAAACTTTTTGATCACTTACCCACTGATATAAAATGTCTGACAGACAGCAAAGTAAAATTTGAAAACAAACTGAAAAAGCTTCTCCTTGACAACTCTTTTTCTATTCCGTAGAAGAATTTCTATCATTGTAATGTGTAAAGGGTGGTTGGTAGGAACTAGTAACGCACATTTGTATATCGTTTTTCTTTTTTCTCGAAGAAAACATAAAAACTTAGAAATGTCCAACATGTAACCATATCTACAAATTCATTTTTGATGTGAATCTAAAATGACTCATTGCACGTCATAACGATTTATCGTGCAAAATGATCCATGGTACTAACTAAGCAAAGAACTGATGTACTGAGAAAGTACGCCACAGACCTACATACCAAAAGTTCCAGAACATATGAAAAATTTGGAAGTATTGTTAGTATTGTTGTTGGAGGTAATGATCCACTACGTTAATCTGAATTGGAAAGCGTTCTGAATGACTAAAGGTCATAAAAAATTCGGTGGTAGTGACGATTAACAAAGCAGAAATTCTGAATTTCTACACGAAAGATCAACGAGGAGTGAGCAGCAAATTGATTTCAGCTCTTATACTCAACCTACGACATGGAAGCACAACATAGGAATTCTGGAAGTGATCTGCTTTTGTATTACTAAACGCAACATGTTTTATCGTAACATCATCAGCAAAATTTTTATTCCAGCAAAACAGAAAGAGAGATACCGATTGCTTAGAATTGAGAAGAAACACGGATATTCCAGGAAATATCGGGAGAACAAAACAAACAAACCTGACACACCTGAACGTTTGGTGACCTGACAAAACTTCCGACTGTAGAAAGTGTTACAAGACTTTAAAAACATTAAGTACTATAATTCTGAGACACTAGTGGGTAGTATTTCGACTATCTACCAGCTACAAACAGCTATAAGTTTGATATGCGAGCAGGTGAGAAAAAGGAACTAATACTGCTATACTGTCGCATATTTGGATGAAAGTGAGTAACAACACCGTATTTATTCCGAATAAAGGATTTGTCTGGGATATTAGAGAACCAAAATGTGAAAAAATTATGACCAGTGCAGACAAAAAAGCAACGATACCTTTCACATCAAAACCACAAAGCATTTGGTTCCAGAAATAATAGATTTTATTATTTAAGAACCACACTGGAGAGCAAAAGATGAAGAAGATGATCTTCGTATCCAAGATGAAAAAGAAGTCCGATGCCTTTGCAAATGACGTTTGGTGTAATAGGATTTTGTAGAGCTGGTGTGGTTTTATCCACAAACTCGATAGAACCGAAACACGGGTACGGAGATCGTAGATATTTAAATGTCACGGTTTTGTAGGTGGTTGAATGAGCAAGGAGAGAAGTCATTGGGGAAATGTCTGCGAACGAAGAGACAGAGTTAGCGGGTTTAGTTAGGCGGTAGGAGTGGCGACTTACCGGCTGCCGTGGCGGCGGGCTTGCACTGGGGCCACGGCGGCAGCGACAGCGGCGGCGGCCGCGGCACCGTTACCCGACCGCCCTCCCCTCTACACATTCCACCAGCGCTCCCAGCCTGCGCTCGCCGCATGAGAGCGGACACTCCGCTCTCCGCTCGACGCCTCGCTTCGCATCCGACGCCGCTCGGGCCATCTGATTTCTCTTTTTTCCGCGGAAGCTGTTCCTCTGCTGCACTCACGAGGTCACATTGCGCGCCACCTTGTCCCGAAAAAGTGTGCCCACAGTTGGGCTTCTGTAATTCAGAGCTACCTTCTTGTACCTCCCTGGACTAGTGCACAGCTGAGACAGACGCGGATTGAAAGAAGGGGCAAGGAGGTCGTGACCCCTCCCCGAACAAAAAAATGTGGAAACGTTTACATTTTTACATACACTACCTATCAAATTAACAGAATCTTCCGTCGGTTCTTGGTAAAACAACATTATAATAAATGGAAAGCACCAGTTTGCTTCTCTTCTACAATATTACTTTTATTGTAAACCGGTTTTCGGCTTACAAGGCCATCTTCAGACATTTACTATTATCACCAAAGAAGTTAAATGTTAGCAGACAACATTGGAAGAGAAGTAACACATCTAGACTGATGTAGAAACATACAGTAAGTAGCATCTTTGCAATGAAAAAGTTAAAACTTAACTGTACATGAATAACAATGGAGTAGAAAGGAAAACCTTTAGCACAAAATAGGAATAGCATGCCTACATAACAGTTTCTATTAATGAACAAAACTAATAAAATAAAATAAAATAAAATTAGTACTCGACAAGGCTTCATCAGGAGGTATGAAACATGGAGAGTGATACACAACAAATTAAAAGAAGAGACAGTTATCAATGTAAATACAGAATACATAAGGAACTTAAGCAATATCAATAAGATAAACAGAAATAAATAAATGCAGGAAAGTGGAGGTGTTTGAGGGAACCTACAGTCTAAGGGTGTGGTGGTACTACATTTTAACATTAACATTATAATCAAAGCAGTGGCTGTGTAACAGTTTTCATTAAATAAATGAGCAAAGTAAAATATGAACAGTATCTGATGAGACAACTACAAGGGGTGTTAAACATGGACAGTAATACAAGTACCAGTAAAAAGAAAGCCTTAACTATTGAAACTGTAGTCTATGTGGAATACAAAGACAACTTCAACAATACAAAACAACTTGATGAATAGAGGAAAATGGGAATATGTAGGAGGAGAGATTGTGGGAAATAATGAACAACAAAGATGATTATATGAAGTTTAGGAGAGGGGAAGTGTTGAGCTGTGTCTGGTCATTTAGGATGAGATCTGGACTGTGAGCAAGATGTTTGTTAATTTCCAGGGCTTCGAGCAGGTTGAGTTTATGGCCTTTGTTTGCTAAGTGAAGTACATGGGACACTGGTTGGTAGTTGTGACCCTCACTCAGTACATGCTCAGCAAATGCAGAGTCTGAATTCTGCAACCTCCTGCTGCGTTCATGCTCAGCCAGCCTAGTTGATATGTCTCTGCCTGACTCAGCTTTGCGCACGTCATTGTTCCAATGTAAGTCGGAACTGAGTAGAAGTTGGAGAAAGATACATCTACCACCTTCAGTAACCCGTGTAGAAACAGGCGAAGCTGAGTTACTGTGTTTGGACCATTCGACGGAAACGAAGCCTGCAACACAAGGTAGTATAAAAAACAGTACGGGTGCTGGGGGAAGGACATGGATTTTGCTACTGCATTGTGGTGCTTCTCCAAACTGCAACCAGGTACTTCAGATCCGCGCCGGCCAGTGTGGCCGAGCGGTTCTAAGCGCTTCAGTCTGGAACCACGCGACCGCCACGGTCGCAGGTTCGAATCCTGCCTCGGGCATGGGTGCGTGTGATGTCCTTAAGTTAGTTAGGCTTAAGTAGTTCTAAGTTCTAGGGGACAGATGACTTCAGAAGTTAAGTCCTATAGTGCTCAGCTAAGCCGCCCCTTCTCTACTTTGCGAGCATCATTGCGCAGTACGTCCATTCAGTGTTAATTCTCAAACACATAAATCATCAAAGTATACCAGAAAGCGCATTACGCATTTCTAACACCTCGAGCACAGTACTTAATTTACGATATATCTCTCTGCGTATGAGAGTCACAGAGCATTCTAGCTGTCTTAGGGTAAAATTAGAGAGTGAAAGACCCTCGTCACACTGTCACTGGCCAACCCACCCTGCAGCACCATTACCGAATTAATCTGCAACCGATCAGAAGTAGACCACTACACTCCACGTCTCGTGAATGACTAGAGCTTTCCGAGGCCTCACCCATAAAAGTGCACGAGATTTCTCCAGATGCGCCCATGTCGAGGAGCTTAGCACTCCTTATCGATGTATAGTAACAGAACAAGAAACGAACGATTTTTATGCGCGATGAAGTTCGACGCATTTTTACGTAAATCGACTCTAAAGTATTGTTCTGGAATCTAGGATCGGTACCTGGAAGGTATTGGTAAGAGAGAACATAAATACATGCACTCCTAAGGCTACAACTTTCTGCACTTGAAACGGGCTATAATGTTAGATCGCTTGCGTTTCCAACCTATCAGTCGTATGGAATGTAACGCTGTAATAATTCCAATGTAAGAAATATATTTCATGTGCAGGACATACATCTTTCTTCCCGTTTCTCTGCGGTAAACTATGTTATCGAGCCGTATAACGAAAAAACTACTTACTTAAAACATCGGCTCTGTGTGATACCAGTACAATACAGCTTTCCAGAGATGTATAGCGCCCACTGTTCACATCCGATCACGGTTTGGAAATTATACTATACCTGCATCAGCCCTATATAAAATGGTCGTTAGAAGTGGCGAATACCTGATACAAGGAAACAGATAAACGCATAGCAGCAGCGTCCGACATGTGAAAATTACAAGTCATTCCGTCACTAACTCTGTGAACAGCACATCTGTCAGGCAAATGTGTACATGGGGATTGCACTGCCTCACAAGCGTCTATCGCTAACTTAGTTATGACGCTGAAGTCTCGATTTTACACCCAAGATGCGACAGGGGGGATGGAGTACATCGCATAAATCAAAGTTCGTTTAGAGTAATGTGCCACATTTCATCACACATGAGATGGAAGTCCTCTGATGACCGACAGGTTTACCGTTAACGATCGCAAGTAGACAGTGCTTTAAACCACATACAGAAGACATGGCTGTATACAAGTAGAACGCAGGCTATGTCACGCGACTGATGCATCCTGACAGAACAGTGGAAAAATAGACTTCAAGCAACTTCTCCTTCTCTAGAATGCATCATCAGTCAACCATTAAATCATACCTCGTTACAGCTCCATCTCAATCGATCACCCCGTCCACTCTCTGTTATCCTTTAACGCAGATGCAAGTAAGTTTAGAGGCGGGTGGTTCTCTGTCTTCCTGAAAAGCATCAAATACAGTAGTCAACTCACGAATATCACTGGTACCTCAATGGATATACAGTATAATGCTGCTTCGACGGAAAAAAATTGACTGCCTCCCTGATTCCCTTCGTTTCGATGTCGACGTTTTCTCGGATTCCTCTTGCTGCCGCATACTTGTTCTCATGTACGAGTTGTTTGGCGCGAACCAGAAGATACGCAAGTACTTCCTCAATTTCCCCGCATTTCGATCTACACTCCTGGAAATGGAAAAAAGAACACATTGACACCGGCGTGTCAGACCCACCATACTTGCTCCGGACACTGCGAGAGGGCTGTACAAGCAATGATCACACGCACGGCACAGCGGACACACCAGGAACCGCGGTGTTGGCCGTCGAATGGCGCTAGCTGCGCACCATTTGTGCACCGCCGCCGTCAGTGTCAGCCAGTTTACCGTGGCATACGGAGCTCCATTGCAGTCTTTAACACTGGTAGCATGCCGCAACAGCGTGGACGTGAACCGTATGTGCAGTTGACGGACTTTGAGCGAGGGCGTATAGTGGGCATGCGGGAGGCCGGGTGGACGTACCGCCGAATTGCTCAACACGTGGGGCGTGAGGTCTCCACAGTACATCGATGTTGTCGCCAGTGGTCGGCGGAAGGTGCACGTGCCCGTCGACCTGGGACCGGACCGCAGCGACGCACGGATGCACGCCAAGACCGTAGGCTCCTACGCAGTGCTGTAGGGGACCGCACCGCCACTTCCCAGCAAATTAGGGACACTGTTGCTCCTGGGGTATCGGCGAGGACCATTCGCAACCGTCTCCATGAAGCTGGGCTACGGTCCCGCACACCGTTAGGCCGTCTTCCGCTCACGCCCCAACATCGTGCAGCCCGCCTCCAGTGGTGTCGCGACAGGCATGAATGGAGGGACGAATGGAGAGTCGCTTCTGCCTTGGTGCCAATGATGGTCGTATGCGTGTTTGGCGCCGTGCAGGTGAGCGCCACAATCAGGACTGCATACGACCGAGGCACACAGGGCCAACACCCGGCATCATGGTGTGGGGAGCGATGTCCTACACTGGCCGTACACCTCTGGTGATCGTCGAGGGGACACTGAATAGTGCACGGTACATCCAAACCGTCATCGAACCCATCGTTCTACCATTCCTAGACCGGCAAGGGAACTTGCTGTTCCAACAGGACTATGCACGTCCGCATGTATCCCGTGCCACCCAACGTGCTCTTGAAGGTGTAAGTCAACTACCCTGCCCAGCAAGATCTCCGGATCTGTCCCCCATTGAGCACGTTTGGGACTGGATGAAGCGTCGTCTCACGCGGTCTGCCCGTCCAGCACGCACGCTGGTCCAACTGAGGCGCCAGGTGGAAATGGCATGGCAAGCCGTTCCACAGGACTACATCCAGCATCTCTACGATCGTCTCCATGGGAGAATAGTAGCCTGCATTGCTGCGAAAGGTGGATATACACTGTACTAGTGCCGACATTGTGCATGCTCTGTTGCCTGTGTCTATGTACCTGTGGTTCTGTCAGTGTGATCATGTGATGTATCTGAGCCCAGGAATGTGTCAATAAAGTTTCCCCTTTTTGGGACAATGAATTCGCGGTGTTCTTATTTCAATTTCCAGGAGTGTATATTCAGTCTTTGTATACCTATTCCCTCGTCGTTTTACGCAATTCTATCGATTTTATGTCAGATCTATACATGCGATCATGACATAACCTCGCGTTCCGTGTTCTAAAATTGCTTGTAAATGTAGCACAGCTGCCAACACCTAGCCCAAATGCACTGAACGGGAGGTGTAATATGGCACTGTACTCGACTGTATCCAGTCACCTCCACATTTGGAGAGCGTTTGCTCTGTTTTCTGCATGTCTGTTTATATGCACATACACGTAAATAGCACACCTGTCACGCAAATGTGTACACGGGGATTGCACTGTCTTACAAGCACCTATGCTTATACACAGAAATACAGAACCTTTAAGAAACGAAATCCACCAAAAAACCACGCATTTTGGGAATATCTTTGTTGGATGGCGATATGTACACTGCAGATTTCGAGCAACGGAAGCATGAATACGAATTCCACCAAATGCAGCATGGTACGTTCCGAAGTACTGAAATCGAGCCTGTGATGCACTTTTACCAGCCAGTCATAGCCCATGTCGCATGATTTTCCCAGCTAGCGTACCCCATGCAGATATTCAGAGCATAAGATATGTGATGATGTTAGCCAATAATAACATCACTGTTAAGTAGTGCAAACACATGAACACAAAAAGTTAATGGTTTAAATTAATATAAATACAGTATAACTACAATTTGTGTGTGTGTGTGTGTGTGTGTGTGTGTGTGTGTGTGTTAGTGGCACAAATGTGTGTGTTAGTGGCACAAATGGCTGGTCTTTTGGAACCCGAAATTTTTCTAAGTGGCTGTTCGTCAAAGCGTTAGGTTTTGAATGAGACTGAAACACGCGGTGATTTAAAGAAATTTATCACACATTCTCACACATAACATAATTCATCTTTCGTGAAAGGATATTTACTTTAAAAGTAACGCTTCGCAGACTAATATTCGCAATTTTTTCCCACGACACGTAAACAGTTGTGACGTCACGCCCATCGAGAGCAATTTATTACGAAGTGTTGCATAGCCTTCGTTCTAAACCTTGTGACACATTTTGCTGTCTGCGAACGGCTGTGTGTACCCTTTGTTTTGTTGTCGTAAATGGCGCATTTTCCTTGCAACTGAAGTTTTATTTTGGTGTTATTTTCTCTTTTATGTTTCATTGTCACAGTGTTATTCTGCAGTAGCGGGGTAAAGTCAAAGAGGACACTTCACGTGCCACTGTCTTTGAGCGAGTATGAAAAATTCCCGGAATTATAAAAAATTCTCGAGTTTTTATCTGATTTCCCGGGGCGTGTACACCCTGCAAGTGTAAGTGCAAATTCAGGAAATCTGTAGAGCAGTTTTCATTTCTTTTTAAAATCGGCGTTCATTCGTCACATTTCAGGAGGGCAGCAAGTTGTATATCCAGATTTCTATCTGCTTTTATTGTTTATTTCCTCACTTAGTTGTGCTAGTGAGGGTGGAATGCGTGCACGGTGTGTGCAGACGGTGGAAGAGCTGGTCACAGATAGCGAACAGCTGAATGGGGTTTGGGCTACGATCAGTTGTCTTCAGGCTGCTGCTTCGGAATGTAACAGTGGCAGAGAATCTGGTACATCACACGTGGCACCTCAAGAGTCGTTTGTTTCACCCAGAGGCTCTGCTGCCAAGGCATCTCCTAGAGTACTCGATCTGTCCTGACAGCCGAGCGAGTGGTGGAAGTTAATACATTTGTGTCACTCGCGGTGGAGAGCCAGTGTGGACACTGGCCATCTGGCCTCGCCTACTCACCCTATGAGTCAACAAGCGGCTGTTCCTTCAGCAGGGCCTGAGCAGGCTCACGTGTGCAGGGGTTTACTAGTTACTGGGAGCTCTAACATTGGGCGCATTATGGATCCACTGAGGGAGATGGTGTAAAGGGCTGGAAGAAAGTACGTCTGCCAGGGGGCCTCATCCAAGATGTGAAGACGGCATTGCCTGTGGCTACCGAGCCTGCAGGGTGCAATCATTTGCAAGTTGTACCTCACGTCGACACCAGCGACACCTGTCGCCTTTGTTCTGAGGCCATCCCCAGTTCACTTAGGCAGGTGGCAGAAGTGGTGAAGGTTGCTGGCCTTACATGTGAGACGCAAACAGAGCTCGCAATCTGCAGCATTGTACCACGAGTTGATCGAGGCCCTTTGGTTTGGAGCTGAGTGGACGGCCTTACCCAAATGCTTCGTCAACTCTATGACAGTCTTGGCGGCAGATTTCTGGGTCTGCGTTATTGTGTGGGGAAATGTAGGACTCCCCTTGATATGCCAAGGGTGCACAACACAAAGGAAGCATCTACTTATGTAGCAGAGTACTTGTGGAGTGCACAAGGGGCCTTTTTAGGCTAGTGTGGTAGTTTGAGGTACTCTGATGAACACTCGCCACTCAGTACACAGATAGCGAAATTAGGCAATGTTAAAAGTAAAGACACTACGACTGTCAAAATTTTGTCAGTAAATTGTCGAAGCATTCGCACACAGTTCCCGAGTTTGCTACCCTGGAGCAAAGGTATCATGCTTAATTATTCTTGGGATTAGCAGCTGGCTAAAACCCAAAATATAAATCTTTGAGTTATTTAGCGAGTCATGTAACTTATATCGAAAAGATAGATTAGACGCCATAGGAATGGGAGTGTTCATTGCAAACTTGACGTCGAAATTGGGTGTGACAGTGAAGTTGTCTGGTCAGTTACAATAGGTCTGAGTAAAAATCTAGTCAATTTTGGATGTTTTTACTGGCTACCTGATTCCGCTGTGACGGTTTTAGAATCATTCAAGGAAAGTCTACGGTCAGTAGTGCGTAAGCATCCAGATCAAGCAATACTAGTTAGACGCGACTATGGGTTACAGTCAGTCATTCTTGCGAAGACTTTCCTAGAAATTATCTTGAGCAGTTAGTTCGTCAGCGTAAACGCAATGGAAGTATTTTAGACCTTCTAGCTGCGAACAGGCCTCACCTTATAGGTGGCATCAGTATAGAGATGAAAATTAGTGGTGATGATATCATAGTGACAATGGTTAGTATAGATAATAACTCCCCAACTGTTTATCTGCAGTTGTTAGCATCTCACTTAGGGAATGAATTGACATCACTTAGTTCCAGTAAGATGGGCGTAGAGGAATTAAAAGCAAAGCTTAAACATATTTAAATCACGCTCTGAAGGAGGAGGAAGAGCTTAGTGTTTAACATCCAATCGACAAAAAAAATCATTCGAGACGGAGCCAAAGTTCTTATTAGGGAAGGAGTGGGAAGGAATTCGGCCATGCTCTTTCAAAGGAACTATATCCGGCATTTGCCTGCAGCGATTCAGGAATATCACGGAATACCTATATCTGGATGGCCGGACATGGTTTTGAACCGTCGTCACCCTGGGTGCGAGTCCAGCGTGCTAACCACTGCCCCACTTCGCTCAGTTTGTGCTCTGGAGAAGTATGTGACAAATAAGCGGATTAAGTACAGAGAAAACCCACCGTGGTTTAATAACGAATTTGACAAATGCTTAGGAATGAAGCGTGTTGCATTCTTGGTTCAACAGATCACGCGTAATTGGCGACAGGCAAAGGTTAGTAGAGTTTCCTTCGTCTTTAGAAAGATATATGTGCGAAGCAGACAACAACTGCCACCGTCAAATCTTAGCAACACATCTGGCAGAGAAACCGAGAAAGTTCTGGTTCAAATGGCTCTGAGCACTATGGGACTTAACATCTATGGTCATCAGTCCCCTAGAACTTAGAACTACTTAAATCTAGCTAACCTAAGGACATCACACAACACCCAGCCATCACGAGGCAGAGAAAATCCCTGACCCCGCCGGGAATCGAACCCGGGAACCCGGAAGTGGGAAGCGAGAACGCTACCGCACGACCACGAGATGCGGGCAAAGTCCTGGTCCTATGTAAAATCTCTAACCAAGTCTAAGGCTTCCATACAGTCACTCGTTGACCAGTATGGTGTGGCAGTACAAGATAGCAAGAGGAAAGACAGAGTTTTAAATTTCGCGTTTAATAGTTATAGGAATATCATAGAAACATACCGTCGTTTGACCATTGAGCAGATTCCCATTTGCATGATGTAGTAAAAGGCACCCATGGAATACAAAAACAACTGAAAGAGTTCAGTTTTACTAAGCGTAAGCTAGGTACGGCATTCGCCTCCTACCTAGCTTGGACCCCCACAAAATTACAGACGAATATCCTTAACACCAGTTTGTTAATATCCTTAACACCAGTTTGCTGCAGAATTATTGAGCATATTCTGAGTTCCAGTATAATAAATTCCCCTGAGACGGAAGATCTTAGAAAGCATCGCCCATGCAAATCTCAGCTTACTATTTTCTCACATGGTGTACTGTTAACTATGGATGAGGGGCAACAGGCACATTTCATATTCCTAGATTTCCGAATATCATATGACATGGTGCTCCACTGCAGACATAACAAAGGTAAGAGCATATGGAATACGTTTCCAGCTATGTGAATCGCTTTAATACACTCCTGGAAATGGAAAAAGAACACATTGACACCGGTGTGTCAGACCCACCATACTTGCTCCGGACACTGCGAGAGGGCTGTACAAGCAATGATCACACGCACGGCACAGCGGACACACCAGGAACCGCGGTGTTGGCCGTCGAATGGCGCTAGCTGCGCACCATTTGTGCACCGCCGCCGTCAGTGTCAGCCAGTTTGCCGTGGCATACGGAGCTCCATCGCAGTCTTTAACACTGGTAGCATGCCGCGACAGCGTGGACGTGAACCGTATGTGCAGTTGACGGACTTTGAGCGAGGGCGTATAGTCGGCATGCGGGAGGCCGGGTGGACGTACCGCCGAATTACTCAACACGTGGGGCGTGAGGTCTCCACAGTACATCGATGTTGTCGCCAGTGGTCGGCGGAAGGTGCACGTGCCCGTCGACCTGGGACCGGACCGCAGTGACGCACGGATGCACGCCAAGACCGTAGGATCCTACGCAGTGCCGTAGGGGACCGCACCGCCACTTCCCAGCAAATTGGGGACACTGTTGCTCCTGGGGTATCGGCGAGGACCATTCGCAACCGTCTCCATGAAGCTGGGCTACGGTCCCGCACACCGTTAGGCCGTCTTCCGCTCACGCCCCAACATCGTGCAGCCCACCTCCAGTGGTGTCGCGACAGGCGTGAATGGAGGGACGAATGGAGACGTGTCGTCTTCAGCGGTGAGAGTCGCTTCTGCCTTAGTGCCAATGATGGTCGTATGCGTGTTTGGCGTTGTGCAGGTGAGCGCCACAATGAGGACTGCATACGACCGAGGCACACAGGGCCAACACCCGGCATCATGGTGTGGGGAGCGATCTCCTACACTGGCCGTACACCTCTGGTGATCGTCGAGGGGACACTGAATAGTGCACGGAACATCCAAACCGTCATCGAACCCATCGTTCTACCATTCCTAGACCGGCAAGGGAACTTGCTGTTCCAACAGGACAATGCACGTCCGCATGTATCCCGTGCCACCCAACGTGCTCTAGAAGGTGTAAGTCAACTACCCTGGCCAGCAAGATCTCCGGATCTGTCCCCCATTGAGCATGTTTGGGACTGGATGAAGCGTCGTCTCACGCGGTCTGCACGTCCAGCACGAACGCTGGTCCAACTGAGGCGCCAGGTGGAAATGGCATGGCAAGCCGTTCCACAGGACTGCATCCAGCATCTCTACGATCGTCTCCATGGGAGAATAGCAGCCTGCATTGCTGCGAAAGGTGGATATACACTGTACTAGTGCCGGCATTGTGCATGCTCTGTTGCCTGTGTCTATGTGCCTGTGGTCCTGTCAGTGTGATCATGTGATGTATCTGACCCCAGGAATGTGTCAATAAAGTTTCCTCTTCCTGGGACAATGAATTCACGGTGTTCTTATTTCAATTTCCAGGAGTGTACTTCTTAAGTAACAGAACACAGTACACTGTCCTCGACAGTGGGTGGTCATCAGAGACAAGAGTATCGTCAGCAGTGCGTCAGAGAATTGTGATAGGACCGCTATTATTTTCTATATACACAAATGATTTTGCAGACCTAGAGGGCAGCAACCTGTGGTTGTTTGATGATGATGCTGTAGTGATGGGAACGTGTCGTCATTGAATGATTGGAGGAGGACACAAGATGAATTAGACAAAGTTTCTAATTGATGTGATGAATGGCACCAAGATCTGAATGTAGAAAAATGTAAGTTAATGCAGACGAAAACTCGTAATGTTCAAATGAAGCATTTTTAGTGTCCCGCTTGACACAGTTACATAGTTTAAATATCTAGGTGTAACACTGAAAAGCGATATGAAATGGAATGAGCGTGTGAGGGTGGTGGTAGGGACGACGAATGGTAGACTTCAGTTTATTTGGATCATTTTGGGAAAGTGTATCTCATCTGTAAAGGAGACCTCACATAAGACGCTGGTGAGCCCTGTTCTCGAGTAGTGTTGAAGTGTGTAGGATCCGTGCCAGGTCACATTAAAGAAAAGCATCGAAGCAATTCAGAGGCGGGCTGCTAGATTTGTTATCGGTAGATTCAAAAAACATACGAGTGTTACAGAGATGCTTTGGGAACTGAAATGGGAATCCCTGGAGGGAAGACGACGTTCTTTTCGAGGAACGCAACTGAGAAAATTTAGAGAACGATTGGTTGAAACTGACTGCAGAACCTTTCTACTACCGCTAAAATACATTTTGCATCACAAGCACAAATGTAAGATACAGGAAATTTGGGTTCATAGAGAGATATATAGATAGCCTTTTTCCCTCGCTCTATTTGCGACTGGAAGAGGAAAGCAAATGAACAGTAGCGGTACAAGGTATTCTCCGCCATGCAACGTATGGTGGCTTGCCGAGTATGATATAATGTAGATGTTGGATTACTGCCAATTAAGAACATCTCGCCGGAGCAACAACGATCGTGACCACCAGTTCTGTAGTCAACTGCAAGTACTCAGTACTTACTACACCTTGCATATAAGTAGGCAAAGCCGGTTCGTTCGTCGAACATGGAACTAACAATGTATACCACTTCTGAACTGCATCGAGGACGGCAAACAACAGGTAGCGAAAAATCATGGAGTCAATGCAGCCTTTCAATCCAAAGAACAGGTGGAAACAGATTCCAGGAGGGGGTACACACTTTGGGGGCATACACGAATTCTCCCTGACAAGAAGCGACAGTGGTGAAGTTGGAGATCAAAGTGGAGACTGTATACTAACTACGATCGTGACTCCAGTTCTTGGGGATTGTTGTGGCGGGTGGATCTGCATAATCGGAAAAAGACAAGGTAATTTAGATGCTTAGGGGAACAGCGAATGTGTATCGTATAACTGAGCAGCAGGTGTTGGCGCCTGATCTGTAGTGGTAGAACGCCAGCCTCTATGAGTACGCTGGTCACAGAGCTGGTCCAAAATGAACCTGTTGCAAGTCGGACCCCACAATGGTGTATGGAATCCAGCATCTGAAAAGCTGAAGGTAATGCCAAGCCATAATCACAATAGGACACAGTCAGAGCTACAAAGGATAGAGATGTCAGCGCTCCTGGCTGGTGTCCTGAGGCAGCAAAGACTATTAAGGTGTGACCAGCACATTTGCTTAATTTGGGGAAGCCACGTCAACCAGGCATCGAAGACGATAAGATCGAGCATGTAGTCATCAGGGTAGAGTTCTGATTGAGGATGGACAGTATGATGGCGACAGAAGTGTGTGGCACGTCTTAGTGGCAGAAAACTGCCATTGTTGAGAGCCCAGGACTGTACCTTTTGTATGGCACCCTTCAGTTGGCATTCAGCAACACTCACAGTTGAGTGGCAATAGTAGATGCAAAAGTCGTCAGCATACAGGGAAGGTGTCACTAGACCCCACAGCTGCAGTAAGACCGTTGATAGACACTAGAAAAAGGGTCACACTCAAGGCAGAGCACTGTGGGACTTCATTCTTCTCTATGTGAGGAGTACTACGGGAAGCATCAACTTGAATGCAGGAAGTATTGTGAGACAAGAAGTTTCAGACAAATATCGGGAGTTTCCCTGGTGATGCAATTCATGGAGGGTAACAAGGATGAGGTGACATCATGTGGTGTTACAAGCCATATGCAAGTCTAAGAAGACAGTGATAAGGGAAACGATGACCGAATAGCAGGTTCCAGGCAGACCAAGTTGTCACCAGTAGAACAGCCTTGGCAAAAACCGCCCTCAGATGGAGCCAAAAGACCCTGAAACTCAATATACCAACACAGCAGTCGGCTCACCGTACATTCAAGCAACTTGCAGGGAACATTAGTTAGGTTTATGGGTGATAGCTCTCCATCTCAAAGGGGTTTCAGTATCGGGACGATCACGCTTTCTTGCAACTGAGACAGGAACTCACCCTCACTCCAGATAAGGCTGAAGGCAAGGATGTGACGTTGGAAATCCACTTATAAATGTTAGAGCATTTCGCTGTGGATGTAGTCTGGCCCTGGGGCCGCGTCAGGGCAAAGGGCTAGGACACTGAGGAATTCACATTTACTGAATGAAGTATTGTATGACTCCAGGTGACATGTAGAGTAAGTTAAATGGATTGGTGCCAGCCGCTGTCTGAGGACACAAAATGTAGGCTGATAATTCACAGATGTAGTGCCTCGAGCATAATGCAGAGCAAAATGTTGGTGACAGCATCTGCATCAACATAGAAAACACCATTCAGGGAGGCATCAGGTACACCTGTGGGGGACTGGGGCCTACAGTGGCATCAAATCTTCGCCCAACCTATGAAGGAGGGGTATGCAGTCTAATGTTTGTAACATACTGTTCCCAGCATTCTTATTTCTGTTGTTTCATTAAGTGTCAGACTTAGGCATGAAACTGTTAAAGATAATTCCTAGTTCCATCGATGGATGTCATTACTGGCATTGGAGAGCATCTGCAGGGATTTCACAAGTCCACCAAGGTATTGTCTTCTGATGGATAGATCTCTAAGAATAGAGGATCGCTAAGTTTGCTGCTGCCAGAACGGCTGTCGTGCGCTCTTCACAGCTGCACTGATACCTCCATGTGGCTTGGTGCTTAGGTAGACAGCAGAGGCGAAGGTTTCCCCATCAGTATTGCTGAGAGCCCACCTACGTGGATGCCCAGACGAGTGATGTGGAGGAACGGACAGGACAACTGGAAAATGATGAATTGTTACAATGGTCATAGTGCCACCCCACTCAGGGTTGTGAGTACTGAAGTCGCCCAAAATGAGGAAATGTGGGGAGAGCTGAGAAATCATTGCAGACAACTTGTTATGAGGAACTTCATCATCAGGAGGGAGATACACGTTACAGATGGTAAAATCCAGAGACATTATCACACAAACAGCCACAGCTTCTAAATTTGTATCGAGTGACACATGTTCATTGTAGAAAAAGATCCAGAATGTGCAGGCTCCACCCGGCATTTTGTGACAGTCAGGTCAGTTCTTAAAATAGCTATGATAGCTGTAAAAAGTAAGTTTTTGCAATACTGGTAAGCAAATTTCCTGGTGGACAATGCAGGAAGCAGAGGCAATGCATAAGGTACAATGTAGCTCAGCCAGGTGCTGGAAAAAACCGCTACAGTTCCACTGGAGGATGCCATTATCGGTATCCTGTGGTGACATGAAGAGAAAAGAGGTAGGTCATGCCCCAGAGACACCTGCTGTCACCAATCATGAGGATGTGGCACCAATACACACCAGTTAAGAAGCAGGTCATGTGAGGGGATGTGGTGTCCTAGGGGCAATCAGGAATTCTGCCTTGGGCACAGAGTCACAAAATGTGTGGTCCAGTGGCATGGGGACCAATGGAGCCGCCTCTGTCTTTGACAAGATCTTCTCATCCTCCTTCTCCCTGTATGGTTTTGATGGCTGTGAGAGCTTGTCTGCCCTAGTTTCAGGGACAGAAGAGGCATGCAAAGCCTCACAACTAGCGACCTGTGGCTCCTTTGACCAATGACTGATATCTGGTTGCATATCACCAGCATCCTGGGAAGGAAGCATCCCGAGGCACCCCTTCCTGTGAGGGATCTGGAAGAGGGTGTTGCCTCTCTGAGTGTTGGAGATCGACATATCCAGGGGGTGGGAAGTCCACAGTCCGAAAGTGAGTGCAAGGGAAACAGTGGGATGGGGCCCTCCAACCACTAGGGGAGTGGGTATACAGGTATACTGCACCTGAGGGCAGTAGTAGGGCCCCAGCGCTGCTGTCGCAGTTTGTTAGTTCAGGTTGTCAACATAAGGGGCAGATATGCACTCAGGGGCAAACATATTGTTCTTTTTTGATTGACAGGTCATTGAACTACTGTTCTTCTATTATTGACAGGACCTTAAACCATTTTCTACTAAAAGGATCCTTCCTTTTGATTAACAGGTCCTTAACCGATTGTTTCCCCTTCCCCTTCCTCAACCTCTGAGGAAACCTCCTACCAACCCGCTTCCCCTCGCTGGTACAGGTACACTTTCAGGTCTAAGTTACTGGTATAGCAACTCTCACTCCTATCAGTTTGATTGACTACTTAATTAAATGGATCAATTAATTGACCTCTAACCCTCTGGTAAATGGCCTTCTCTTCCCCCCCCCCCTTTCCGGAAACTGGCGGGAAAAAGACTCAGTTTAACGGACTTGTGGACGGAATTCGACTGCAGTGTATGGAATATTGTTAAACAATGTAGACAATGTGTGTAATATTGTTTATTTAAACAAATTAGGGGATTCAATGCGATGTATGGAATATAATTTATTTAAAGAATTTTTCAGGAAATCTATCACCCCCCTCCTGCCACCCCACACATCCCTCTCCCACCTCTTTCCCTTCCCTCCTCTAACT
Organism: Schistocerca gregaria; assembly: GCF_023897955.1. NCBI lineage: Eukaryota > Metazoa > Arthropoda > Insecta > Orthoptera > Acrididae > Schistocerca > Schistocerca gregaria. The sequence goes on from NC_064931.1 coordinate 277,270,049, forward strand.
AGAAATTGGTGGCTCTGTGGTGCAGAGGAAGGATCTCACGAAGGGAAATTCAAGGATATATTGCTTTTTTATAAAGAAAAATTCAGTCACTGGGGGTTGGATTTCTCTAGCTCATCATTCTCTGCTGTTTGCAAAGATGCAGGTCTTGTACAAAGTAATTAAATCGATCACCTTTTTTCTTCGATCACACAAGAATACTGTCACGAAACACACATGACAGGTAATTACACAGTTAAAAATCTTTCGATCACGGAACAGGCACCGCTCGCCGCCCCTGTCCACTGGACCACACAGAACGGCACTGCACACGCTGCCAGGAGTTGGGGTACACCAGCGGCCCCCACGCAATAAAGACACGTCCATCAGCTGCCGAGACATGCGCAGGTGTCCATTCAGGTCCCGCAAACATGAAGCAGCAACCTATTCATACCTGACACCTGAAAAATTCCAGTTGAAATTGCTGGTGCGATGGCACATAGCCTTTGTACCTGCGGTCCAGCAAGAGCTGTTCGCATAGTGGCTCACCCGCAGCAACAAGTTTGCATAGTGGCTCACCCTTGCAGGTACAGCTGAAAGGTTGTCAGTGTTACACTGACCTCACATGTCTATGTAAATAACAGCCAAGTCTCCCTCTGGATGCACTAGAGAAATCTTTTGCAATGCTCCCAGAATAACGTAGGATGCATTCTTCCTAGCAATCCTAATGGGGCAGCCTGTCCATTACATATTAACCCTACCCGGAAATTGTAAAATTTCGCAGAAATAGTTAATGATTGTTGTTGTAGGAGCATTCACGATGTCTCAGCCTGTCTCCATGGAAATTCTTGCTCTAATGGGACCTGGAATAACACCGAATGCATTCTTCTTGATAGTCTTAACGAGGCATCCCTTGCTACCCTTCCTGGAAATCGTAATGTCCTGCTTTCAACATACGTCTCAGAAACGGTAAATGTTCTCACCGCTAAAAGCCTGCATCATGTATGTGCACACTTGTAAAAATATCGTTAATCATAAAAGCACACTTGTTATTTGGAGAGAGAGCTCTGTCTAAGCACAGACGGGAAAATCAGAACAATTATTCAAACAGAATTCAAAACACTATCATGCAGAAGAGAAGAATGGCTGGTATTTTCAGTGTCCTACAGCTGCTGGTCTGGAGATATCCTAATGCCACAATGGTGAATGAGGGACAGCATATCGCCATACATACCTTGCCTCCATCTTGTTAGAAGCAGTCTGCAGAGGCTCCTAGGTCTCAGCACAAAGGATGTCATATGAATGAATGGAGCATTCTGATGGTCTCTTACTGAATTTTCCTGCCAAAGTACTGATGCTGCCAGTGTGGGAACACTGTCCACTTTTTCTGCAGATGAGACTTTCAGTGGCAAAACTATTTTATACTGATCGGCTTACTGAACTGACAGTTAAACCTGGCAGAAGTGGTCTACAGGTCGTCAAATACGGGAAAACACGTTCTCCATTACACAGCTCTGCCAATGACAATGGAAGCTTGAATATTTAAGCATGAAACTGATCTCCAACCCGACTATGTATCACCACATGCAGTATCGATGTAGTAAACACGCAGTTCGTATCCTAAGCCAGAAAGAATCATTTCTTCTGCATCCTGAATATCGCTAGCGACCATCAGACAATTGTTTATACACCGCGAAGACTGTTCTACAAAGGCTAAGTAGGTTCCCCTCGACACGAAGACGTCACTGTTTCTGGCCACGAACTGCTTGCTGCCTTGCTTGCTCTCTACACCCATCTCCAGACTGTGGGATTACAAGAACACATGTATTTTTACATGGTTTGAAAGAATATTATACCATTTACGCGGTACTTCTCGATATCAACCACATAGCAAAATCTTGCAACGCAGTATCGCTTGCACAGTATAATTCCGAAGATATAGATTGGAAATTATTTCTCCAGAAACACTTTAACGAGGTGCAGCGTGCTGTAAACCACTGTGTAACTAGAAACTTATCCAGTCTGCATAGACCTTTATGTGAAAACTCGAAAAAAATAGAGTAATCTCAGATTTGCAGTCGTGAATACCAATGTCGGTGATATAACAGATTCCAAATCATCACTATAATTTGCAAAGTCACTAAGGTGTTTTTCATGACTAGAGAACCAGCAAACGTGTTTTCCACCCGTCTTTCATCTGCTAGATACACACACCACAATCGATGTTCTCTCAATAAAATAAAGGCGGGAAATCTGCAGAAGCAGTCAATCGGACAATTTACACACCGCGAAGACTGTTCTACAAAGGCTGAGTAGGTTCCCCTCGACACGAAGACACACGCCCATATTGAAGCTTTTCAAATTTCCATAGGGAACACACACGATCACAAAAGCTGTCCAACACATACTGAGTATTAGTTCACTATTCAGCCATCTAGAGGACGACACAGTTGGGTCAGCTACATTCCTGCACCCCATCAGGTCTTTACATTTGGACATATCCTGCTGTTAGCCAGAAACGTGAACCATTCCTGTCACAGGTCACTGCCACTATGCGCCGCGCACCACGCACCCCAGACACAATCGTCCTAGGTAACCAGCTACATATATATTTGATCGCTACAAGTACAATTAAATATTGCGATTGTGCTCTCAATTGGACAACATTCGACAAAAAGCGAAGTATTGGAAATACCCTCTGCTGATGGCTGTGGCTCTGGAAATAGAAATACCTGTACCATTCTTATGACTTGACATACTTTTCCAAGTAAAAAAAAAAATCTTCCATTCCCTTTGATATTGCAGTATTCCTGAACAAATACATACGTTCCTGACCACTGAACATAGACATTTTCTTTGCACATGTCGAATCACACACACATACTTCATAACCCATATGCTCAAGGTGATCCTATCACGCATCCATCCCCTACTAATAAGTATAATACTTCGCCAATAACTGATTGCTGGCTATACGAAACAATATTGAATGAAAATCAGCGATGTGTTGACATGTCTCATAAGTTTTTCCTGCGAGTGACACTACTGTGTCTTAGAAAGAGAGGCGTAATCGTCTTACAAACCTCCAGATGTTAAAAACACGATTGCGACGACCATGTTACTATCATAATTGGTCTTGGTTCTGCAGGTGCTCACAAGTATTGCTTATGAAATCCGTGTTAAAAACTATACAAGTCTTATAAATCGAGGTATGGCATTACCTCTGAATGAAATGGTTTTTACAGGCAAATACCACGACGCTGAATATAGACGGTGATCGCCGGAGTGTATATTATCAGGCCAACAGTGCACTTACACGCCACCAATGGGTTTAAGCTCGTGATAAAATCACCGAATTTAGAAAGTTATTTGGTTGTTGAACGTGCTATGAAGCCAGTATTTGCAACTCCATGATGCCGCTGCCAGATATTTCTCCAGTATTTGTAATGCATTCTGTCTCGTTGCCACGTCAGAGGTTCTGCGATATACCCACTGGATTATAGGTGATGTTTGATTGAGAAGGATCACAAACAGTGGATTGTGAATTGGTTGAGGTCGTAAGAAATGAACACTAACTTTTCAAATCTCTGGTGTTCCACTGTCCGGTAGGAATGCTGTCTGTGATTTGGAATCAAGCCTTCCAATCAACAACATACCTGCGTTGGATCCTATGGAGAAGTCCTTTAACGATTACAGATAGTGAATCATAATCGTGGCACTCTCATATCTCGAAACGTGTCATCTTTTTCGAACTTTTTTGTTAGAGTAAAATTCGACATGGCTTTTCAGGAAGTCCCTGTGCCTCTTGCAACTGCTGCCATTACTGTAGCTTTACGCAGGTGATAGTTCCAATTTAAGTTGGAACTGAGCAGAAGATGGAGAGAGCTATATCTACCAACTTCTGCAATGCGTGTAGAAACAGAATGATCTGAGTTAGTGTAATAAGACCGTGTTTTGACCATTCAGGAGCCTCTACGGACTGCTTCTAACAATATGGCGGCAAGGTATCTATGGCGATATGCTGTCCCTCATTCACCATTGTGGCATTAGGACATCTCCAGACCAGCAGCTGTAGGACACTGAAAATACCAGCCATTCTTCTCTTCTGCATGATAGTGCTTTGAATTCTGTTTACGTAATTGTTCTGATTTTCCCGTCTGTGCTTAGACAGAGCTCTCTTTCCCAATAACAAATGTGCTTTTACGATTAACGATATTTTCACAAGTGTGCACATACATGATGCAGGCTTTTAGCGGTGAGAACATTTACCGTTTCTGAGACGTATGTTGAAAGCAGGACATTGCGATTTCCAGGAAGGGTAGCAAGGGATGCCTCGTTAAGACCATCAGGAAGAATGCATTCGGTGTTATTCCAGGCTTTTTTCGTAAACAGGTCCCGTTAGAGTAAGAATTTCCATGCAGACAGGCTGAGACATCATGAATACTCCTACAACAACAATCATTAACTATTTCTGCGAAATTTCACAATTTCTGGGTAGGGTTCATATGTAATGGACAAGCTGTCCCATTAGGATTGCTAGGAAGAATGCATCCTACGTTATTCATGGGAGCACTGCAAAAGATTTCTCTAGTGCGTCCAGAAGAAGACTTGGCTGTTATTTACATAGACATGTGAGGCCAGTGTAACACTGACAACCTTTCAGCTGCACCTGCAAGGGTGAGCCACTATGCAAACTTGTTGCTGAGGGTAAGCCACTATGCGAACAGCTCTTGCTGGACTGCAGGTACAAAGGCTATGTGCCATCGCACCAGCAATTTCAACTGGAATTTTTCAGGTGTCAAATATGAATAGGTTGCTGCCTCATGTTTGCGGGTCCTGAATGGACACCTGCGCATGTCTCGGCAGCTGATGGACGTGTCATTATTTCGTGGGGGCCGCTGGTGCACCCCAACTCCTGGCAGCGTGTGCAGTGCCGTCCTGTGTGGTCCAGTGGACAGGGGCGGCGAGCGGTGCCTGCTTTGCAATCGAAAGATTTTTAACTGTGTAATTACTTGTCATGTGTGTTTCGTGACAGTATTCTTGTGTGATCGGAAAAAAGGTGATCGATTTAATTACTTTGTACAAGACCTGCTTCTTTGCAAACAGCAGAGAATGATGAGCTAGAGGCATCCAACCCCCAACCCCCCCAAACTTAACTTTTTTAAAAATAGAAAACCGGTATATCCTTGAATTTCCCTTCATGAGATCCTTCCTCTGCACCACAGAGCCGCCAATTTCCAGGTAGAGGAGGGAAGGGGGAGAGGGTGGGAGAGGGGGGGGGGGTGGCAGGAGGGGGGGGTGATCGATTTCCTGAAAAACTCGTTAAATAAATTATATTCCATACATGGCATTGAATCCCCTAAATTGTTTAAATAAACAATACTACACACATTGCCTAAATTGTTTAAACAATATTTCATACACGACAATCAATTTCCTGACAAATTCATCAACTAAATAAGCTATATTCCATACACTGCCATGTCACAGGGCCTACATATAGTGTTACTAAAGAGCATCAAATCTTCATAGCTGTAGCAATCACCACCACCACCACTACCCATACAGGATGCAAAAGAACCTCTTTCTTCTTGGCCTCCTGATACACAATTTGGTCAAGAGTGCATGGGGGCAGTCAACATGTTGAGAGATCTGCCAGTGTGTCCCCACATAAAATTTGTCACAGCCACCACGTTTGAGTCTGGACACCTGTGTCCTCATATTTGTCATGCTTCATCTCAATTCAGTACTGTAATTTTTTCACAGTTTACCATTACTTTTTAATCCCAAACCAAAATTATGTTTTCTAAATATGTTTATTTTACATTCAATGAAAGCTCCATTGTGTCAGGCTCATTATTTTTTGTTGCTTTTTTTGGTTGCTAGGTATTTCTACTATATATAAGTTTACTGTAAAGGTGTCTAATTTGTTTTACTGTTTTATTCATTGGACCTTGCTATATGTCCTAAAACTGTTTTCCAAGTAATTCATGAAAAGCTCAGCAATTTTGCCCGATAAATTATTTCACATAGCTAAGCCTTCTGGCTGATGATAGAGCTCACCATTAATGGAAAAATAGTCAAAAGATAAAGCAACCTCTAACATGTCCACTATTTCTATGATCTCACCCTTGCAAATCATGTTATGTTTTAATAAATTAGGACTAATGTCAGTGGTTCTGTCTGGTAAGATTAAATAATTTGTCTTGTCTAAAAAGTGGTATGAGCTCCTGAAGGAAGAAGATTTTTTCATAGTCTAAGCTTCTTTAAGTTCTTTATTGAGATCCCTATTCAACTAATATGTAAGTGCAGCCCGACTCTGTACTGTTGGATGAAATGGATGTGACTCCTCCTGCAACTTCATCTGTGATTAGAACACAGGTATCCATATTGATTACTGTTATTCACCTATTTCTGTACATTGGACACAGAAAAAAATATGACTTTAATTTTGTTATAAAGGTGCATTAAACTTTTGTACTGCGTTACATTTCAATTTCAGTAGTACCACTAATTACAAAAAATTCCATAGTTTTGTTGATGTAATCGGAATCGAAATTCTTTTGCCTGCTTTTTCAGTACAACTTTATAATACAAGTTTTTATTCGATTGTTTTACAGTTTTTAGGAGTAATGGCATTTTTTGTGGGTCTTGTTTGGCTTTTCCTATTGCCCTGTTTAGACTAATGGCAATATCTGCCCGTTGACTTCCACAAGGTGTCTCAAACCTTCTAGGTCAAATTTAAGCAGGTGATAGTGGGGCCATAACCGATTACATTGAGATGGGAACCACAAGTCCAATGCGTGTACTGCAACACTGTTGTACACCGGAACAGGCAGCAGCTGATAAACAGTATACAGCCCTGACCACAAGACAGACATACTGCACGCTACTTGGATCGCAGCACGTGAGCCATGTTACAGTCACATGTATCACACTGGTACATTAACCTGTGCTGTGTGCACACCACTATCCCTCTTGTCATTTGTCCATTGCATCAAACAGCTTGTGATCTGACCATTGTGAGGCATGTTACTGTGTACAGTGCATGCCACGTGGTCAACATTTGAATGTTACTCGTCATGAGAGTTGGCAAAGAGGCATTTAATGTATGGTGCAGCAGGATGTAATGCCCATAAAGCAGCACAAATGTACAGAGAATGCTTTCCCAACATGTGTTTTCCTTATTGGAAGAAGTTTATCTCCATCGATACTAACTCAAAAGGGGACTGATGACCATAGCTGTTAAGTCCCATAGTGCTCAGAGCCATTTGAACCAACTAACTCAAGAGAGGCAGGTTCATTCACACCACAGAGAGCCAGCCAAGATCCCCATTAAAAATGTATCCAAAACACTTTGAGGAGATGGTGTTGGATCATGTGGCCGGCCAACCAACAATAAGCACCCATCAACTTGCCTGTGAAATGTATACTTTGAAGGAGACAGTGTGGGGAGTACTGGTGGAACAGGCATTACACCCTTATCATACAGAACACGTGCAAGCTCTTGGGGCTAACAGACTTTGAGCCCTACAGCCACTTCTGTCAATGGATTATCCACTGCAGTGCAATGCCAAACATCATACCATTTGTATTCTTCACAGATGACATTTCATTTACCTGTGACAATGTTTTCAACAGCTGCACTACCCATGTCTGGAGTGAGGGCAATCCAGACACCACCCACATCAGTGGCCACCAGCAACAATTCTGTCAGTGTGTGGGTGAGCACTGTCCAGGGTCACCTAATAGACACTTGTTTGCTGCCTCTTTGACTGGTCAATGTTCCCTGGTGTTCCTCTGTGATATGTTGACACAGTTCTTGGATACTCTTTCCCTTGCCCATGAAAGCATGTGGTTTCAACACAACAGTGCATCAGCCCACTTTCATGTCAATGTCCACTAGCACTTGAACAACATGTATTCTCAACGTTCTATTGAAAAGGGAGGTCCTGTCCCACGGCCAGAGCAATTGCCAGATCTCACACCTCTAGACTTTTTCCTCTGGGGTTACGTAAAGATGTTAGTTTACAACCTCGGTAGACAACAATTGAGACCTGCTAGCTAGGGTCCAAGCAACCTCTCTCCTGATACAACAGACATCATGGATCTTTGGAACAATGCAGCAGAACTTCATACGCTGTTACCATGCATGCATAGAGACTGGCAGTCATCACTTTGAACAATTACTATCAGCTACATTGTTGTTATGCAGTGTACACTGTGTACATCCATAACACTATAAATACGGATTTCTGACCATTGATTCCCTGTCTCAATGTACCTGGTCATGGATGCACTATCATCTGTTTCAATTTGACTCAAAAGGTTCCAAACACACTGCATATAGTTCTGATAGTTTATTATCAGCTTTTGGTGGAATGTTATATTTTAAACCATTATGCGACAGACTTAGTTCCTCACTATTTAAACCAATATTACTCAAATTAGATACCCTATTCACAAAAACATGGCTGGCTCCAGTGTTATTTCCAACATAAAGTGCTTGGTCAGCTCTGAAATTTGCTTTTCATGCCTATGAGAAATACATTGCTATTCATAAGGCACTTAGCTTTGAAAACATAGCACACGGGAATACATGCAATTGTTCTTAGAAATGTTTCTACATGGAGAAGTTCTCTCCTGTAAATGTCTCTTAATCTATATGCATTTTTTATTTCACTTCTTACCAATGCACCTTCACAGTGTTTAATCTTGGATGCTGTCGTAAAGCTCTTGAAGGTTTTTAATCTTGCACATTTTGGAGTAAATTCATGGGATAAACATGTTTTATTGAAGTATATTCTTCTACTGTTGTTCACGATACCTTGTTTTAACTTGCATAGTTCATTGACATGTGAGGGCCCGAATAGGTATAGTATAAGCTATAATTTGTATAAAAGCACTGTGAGATATCTTGACCACAATTTTTATTCCAGTATGTCTCATGGAAACATACAATTTTATTATTCCAATATGCAAATTATGGTCAAGACACCTCAAACGGTTACAACACACACATAAACATATACATTCCCCCCCCCCCCCCCCCCCCCCACACACACACACCAATCAATATAATTTCAGAATCAATCCTTAATATTTATCTGTAGAAAGTGCTATATAATTAATCAACAATAGAAACATCAAGATGCTGTAATGACAGAAAAAGCCAAAGGGGACATCCACGAATCTGTTTGAACACAAAATTATGAAAGTGCTGTAGACATTTAACCACCAAAACACCCAGACAAAATCACCATCAGAATCAAGGGTATTGTCAGGATTTCCCCAGGGATGTGTGATAGGGCCGCTGTTATTTTCTGTATACATCAATGATCTGACAGAGTAAGCAGCAAAATTCAGCTGTTTGTTAATGACGTTGTGGTGTATTGGGAGGTATTGTCATTGAATGACTGTTGGAGGATACTAAATTTTTAGTTGGTGTGATGAATGGCAGCTAGATCTCAATATAGAAAAATGTAAGTTAATGTAGATAAGTAGTGAAAACAAACCAATAATGGTCAAATACACTGTTAATAGATGCATTGATTAAATATCTTGGCATAATGTTGAAAAGAAATATGAAATGGAATGACAACCTAAGGACTGTAGTAGAGAGAACAAATGACAGGCTTCAGTTTATTGGGAGAATTTCAGGAAACTGTTGCTCATCTGTAAAGGAGACTTCATATAGCGCACCAGTGTGACCCATTGTTGAGTACCATTCAAGTGTTTGGGATCTGCACCATATCAGATTAAAAGGAGACATTGAAGCAATACAGAGGCATGCTGCAAGATTTGTTAAGGAGGAGGACGAGGAGATTACTGTTTAACGTCCCGTCGACAATGAGGTCATTAGATATGGAGCACAACCTCGGATTAGGGGAGGATGAGGAATGAAATCGGCTGTGCCCTTTCTAAGGAACCATCCCGGCATTTTCCTGAAGCAATTTAGGGAAATAACGGAAAACCTAAATCAGGATGGTCGGACCCGGGATTGAACCATTGTCCTCCTGAATAGATTTGTTAACAGTAGGTTTGAACAATATGCAAGTATTATGGAGATGCTTCGGAAACTCAAATGGGGACTGCTGTAGGGAAGGCAACATCCATTTCAAGGAGCACTATTGAGGAAATTTAAAGTGAGGCTGACTGCAGAACAATTCTACTGCTGCTAATGTACACTTCATGTGCAGACCATGGGGATATGATAAGGACATAAGATAAGTCATATAGACAGTCCTTTTTACCTTGCTCTATTTCTGAGTGGAAAGGAAAAGGAAAGGACTTGCAGTGGTACAGGGTGCCCTCCGCCACACACCATACTGTGGCTTGTGGAGTATGTATGTAGATCATCTCAAAATGTTAACATGCAGCCAAATTGCTATTTCAAAAAGATGTTCACATATTGGAATTGTTATTTTCAAGCTAACAGCTCATTATTGGCTGCCACCAACTTGACAAGCACAATCATTGCCAACATCTCAAGAGCAATGCATAGACAGTCCATAGTACAGTTCAGCAGAATATTCTTTGAGTTTTGGCAGAGGCATGATTATTTATTAATGACTCTGAGAAAGCATGAAAAGTCACGACTCTGTGTTTGTCTGGAAAAGATAACCATTCACAGTTAACAAAAGGAGATACTAAAATATTACATCAAGACACATGACCTGCACGGCGCAAGTTACACGCAGAAGTGGTAATATAAGTACATAACTCAGAGTGGCGCTTTAGTGAAACAGAGGTGCACAGCCCCATATAAATAGGTGCCGTTTTTCTAACAAGGAGGATTCAAGAGTGGCAGCTCTCCTGAACAGTGGGACAAGTCACACTACCGGCTACATTCAGCAGCAGATGGGGCTCCAGCGTTCCAGTCCACAGCGGGTCACTCGTTCGACACTCTGAGGCCAACGTGGGGTCTATAGCCAGCCAGCTGCGGGCCACTTGACAGCTCGCTACTGCGGGCAATCTTGTTGGCTCCCAACACACACCAGAGGTATCCCAAGGCAAAAGCCACTGAGTCAACTGCTGGTGCATCCTGACATCGTCAAAACAACGCCACTATAAACGGCCGGCACGCTGCAGTACATTGCATGGGTCGCTGAGGTAGCCCTTCCGCACCAAGCTGTTTTGCAGACAGCAAAGTGGCATCCTCAGCATCGCGGGACCCTGTGACGCAGACAGAGAGGAACGCGGCACTGTAGCTGGGAATAATAAAACACTTGAAGATTACAGCTGAGTTTGAATACAGCACATCCTGACAGTTTCCACCCATGTCCAACATTCCTCCACCGTATGCCAACATCTACATTTGGCAGTGATGGCTACATTCGGTGTCAGAATAGCGGGCGTCATCTGTACAGTGTGACGTTTCAGCCCACCGCCTGCATTACAGTCACAAAATGTGATGAGTGTTGACCAATTTTTCTTTTTGAGTGTTGGATGTTTCCTTTCTTTGTGTTTTCAGAGTAAGTGTTAGTGTGTTTGGAGCAGTAAGATTTTTTCTATCGTGGTGTTTAATTACATTTGTATTGGGTTAAGTAAGATCTTTTATTTATCTCCTAAAACGTAAGATGAGATACTGAGCTCTAGGAAGTCAGTTTATTTTTTTGAGTGTTTTGTTTTTGTGGGCGTTTACAGGTTGAAATGGGGCTAACTGGGAATGAAAGCAACACAATGGCAGAATCAAAGACACAAGGTGTGTCAGAGCCAGAAGCAGTATGGAATTTGTTGGAAAAGGTAGCACAATTAATAGCAGACAATACGCAGTTGAGAAGTGAATTATCTAGGAGTGAGCGGGAAACTGCATCTAATCAGTCATTGTAGCCTAGGCTGCCACAGCAGGAGATTGATTCAGCTGCCACGTGTTTGATTATTCCGTTTTCTGGCCAGGCATCTGAGCATGTGCATTCGTTTGTGGAGGACTTGGGAACTTCAGCTGTAATGAATGGTTGGTCTGATGAACAGTTGTTACATGTAGCCAAGATTAGATTAACAGGTGAAGGGAAGACATATGTAAGGTGTTCTCGGCCTTAAGGAAGTACAAGAAAGAGAATAGTGCTCGGTACTTTAGGGACAGGTTGAGTACAATGACGAAGAGACAGAGGGAGATGGTAGAGAAATTTGCGTAAGAGAAAGTGATGAGTATACTTAAGAGTTGGGTAAGAGCGATGAAGCAAATGGTGTTCTGTTGCAGGAGGCCGAGCAAGACGCACTTGTATTTTTGAGGGGGTTACCGGTGCATATGGTGCAGAAAGTGCATGAAGGGACTCTGAAAGATTTGTGTTCGGCCATTCAGCTAGCAATCCAATGTGAGGAAATAGACATGACAACTGTTTACAGTGGGTATAAAATGATATGAGTGTGGTCCTACGGGACATGTGCAGAGGCAATGTACCCAGTCATTGAGAAATAGAGGAAGGGGTGGAAATCAGCAGCATGGAGGATGGATAAGTGGAGTTAGTAGAGGTGGACAATTGTTGAACGGCATAGGGGGCCCAAGACCCACCTCAACATCTACATTTGGCAGTGACGGATACATTGGCCGGAAGTTGAAAACAGTATGCAACATAACTCATCTGACCAAATTACTTTTCTCCATTGCTCCAGTGTCAAGGTTTTATGACTTCAGCACCACATTTTCTTGTTAAAAGAACTTTCATCACTGATGAGTGGTTCTGAAATTCCACCTTGACCCTTAATTCCTTGCTCATAGAGGTCACTTTGTTTTGGTGGTGACAGGGTTCACGAGTGCCATGTTCATTTCTGCAGTGACTTTTGCAGCTGTCGTCCTTTTATTTTTCTTCACAATCCACTTCAATAACAGTGTGTCCTATCAGTCACACACACTTCTGTCCATAATGTGATATAGTGAATGACCGTTTGCGCTTTCCCTGCATGCGGTATAACTCTTTGCTATGGTGTCTCTTGAAATGTCAAACACTTTGGCTTCCTTGGTTATATGAGCACCAATAATTTGCCCATCTTCGAATTCACTTAGCTCCAACATAATGCACACACAACTACACAAAACACTGCTCTGACCATGACTGCCACTTCCAATGTATTGAGGCCAGGCACAGGTGCCTTTTGTGGTCAAATACAACAGCGCAACCTGCAGGCTCGGCTAGCATCTAAATTTATGTTGAAGCACGCATTTCTCATGGGGTTTCCATATTTTTGCCCAACCCCTGTATATTGCACTTTGGCACTTCTTATGTTTGTATAGTATATCAACTGACGTTAAAAACTGAAACTCATGAGGAGTAACAGGTAACAGAATGAACCGTGGCCTAGTAGCCTAGCCCAAGGTCTAGTCTGGGTGGAAATTATCCATTGGTTGAGTGTCGGAATATGAAATGTAGGTTCAGGGGATCAAATAATGTGTAGTCCCCCCAAAGAAAATAATGTATGGAAAGTTCTAGTTGAGAATTACAAATTATTTAGGAATAAAGGAGATGGCTCACTGAAAGGCAGAGGTGCTGCATTGTCGACAGCTATATAAACAAAAGGTACAGAGCTTGACTCGTTTACGGAACAAACTTCCTTTTTCAGGCTTTTTCGAAAACCTGTAATTTCTGAGTGCTTCACTCCCTATTTGTTCTTGAACGATGAAAACTTTACACACTTGACAATCACACACGTTCAAGGATCCCAAAACGGATACACATACAATCAGTATTGGTTGGCCATAAGGAGAGCAATGCAAGAGCTTCAACAGAGTATGAAAATTTTCGACAGGTACTTGAGCATATGTGGTGGAGAACATAAGAGTTAAGAAGGAAGATTTGCCCCTGCACTTCATCAAATCTGCACCAAAATTATACTAGCTGCAATATAACCAAATATTGTTTTCAACAAAAGCATAGTGTTTAATCATTTATTATGTGTTTGTTTACTCCCAAAATACACACATTTCAAGGCAAGAAGGTGGACAGTCCTTTGTAAAGTTTTAGTGAACATTCCACAGGTTTGAAGGAGACAGTAATATATTCTTTAAAAAATATGTAAAACACCCTCCGAGGGTGGTTATATTTTTTTAGTGCACTTCACTATCAGTGTTTGGCAGTCTGCCATCCTTGCAAGAAACCTTTCATCAGTTCAGAAAATAGGAAGAATAGAATTGCCTTTGTTAAAGAACACCGCTAGTGGACAGAAAAATATTGGTTCAAGGTGCAAATTTAATTTGGCTTCTTCCAACAGCATTCTTCAGACTGTGTTCATGAACATCTTTGATAATGGTTTTGTTATTGACAAGTCGAGGTCCAAATTTAAAACTAATGAAGTATATGTGGGAGATACTGCGCAGATCTGTTAAGCTGAAGAGGGTACCAAAATAAACCAAATTTCTATTAAATTCTCCAGTCTGAGCAGGTCAAGATTCTTCAAGGACACAATATTAAACCCAACTGAATGTATGCCTGCAAGATAAGCAGTTATAATAGCAGCAAAGTCTTATGCAATGAAATATTAACATTACTTGGCACAGAAAGATGTACTTTTCTTTTCCTTTCACTGTATTAAACATTTGATTTTTTTGTCAAAACGTATAGAGCTCTGAAGCTTTAAACTGAATTTCCTAATAATAAGCATTGTTATTAGAATAATTATTTTATTGTGGAAGTGTGATATGTTTATTTTAAGTATATGCAATAAATTAAACAATACTTCCAACAAAACGGTTGACAAAACACTGTCAAAAAATGTTTTAGCACCAATACACCACTTATGGTGCTCCCAGCCTCAGCAATCAGTAGTTGTCATTGCCAGATACTTTGCATACTCCGATTTGCTTTGTTTTGCAGCGAGCTACTCTTTCTTTTCTTACTTTGAAGTAACAGAAGTGGCTCCTCTAAGTTGATTGTGGTCTTTGGTTATGAACCCCACAACCTCTAAATGAAGCACTGGGGGGGGGGGGGGAAGAGCCGAGCAGAATGAGGCGAGGAAGCAGCAAAACTGTGCTCCATGATGGCTGCCGAGTGGAGAAGAGCAGAAAGAGGAATGCAGTGTCGGCAGCTTGCAGCAGTGCTGACAAAGTGTCATTAATTGTACCTGAAAGACCTGTCAAGATGATGTTCATTAAAGATCACTGTCACTTATGTTTGTTTCAAGATGATCACTGGCATCATTGCTTGAGGGCGCATGGTATTAATGATAACTTCAATTGCATCTCCATTATTCCATACACTTGCTCCAGCTGGTGTACTTTCTTGCAGTAACCTTGCCAGTCCTGTGTTTTACACTTAGCATGAAATTGCAAGCAGCACTCAAGGAATTATTGCCCACTTAAGTGACCATCCTTACTCAACTGAATAGTAGCGGCTTCGGACAAGAATATCATCATAACGACCGGGTGGGCGGTGTGCTGATCTCACACCCCTCCTATCCGCATCCTCCTTTGAGGATGACATGGCAGTCGGATCGTCCCGGTAGGCCACTCATGGCCTGATGACTGAGAGCTAAGTGACCATCTTGTCAGATTGGAGATATCACCTCATTTGTTGACATATTCATGCTCGAGAGTTTTAACTATAATTTACGTACCAAAAACAATGAAAAATTAATGTAGATGAATGTACGAGTTACAAAACTATGAACTGAAATTAAAATAAATGACACTTGGAATCTGTTTGCACATTGCATTTATTAAACGCAGACAGCAGTAATGTTTACAAAGTGTCATTAATTGTACCTGAAAGACCTGTCAAGATGATGTTCATTAAAGATCACTGTCACTTATGTTTGTTTCAAGATGACCACTGGCATCATTGCTTGAGGGCACATGGTATTAATGATAACTTCATCAATTGCCATCTCCATTATTCCATACACTTGCTCCAGCTGGTGCACTTTCTTGCAGTAACCTTGCCAGTCCTGTGCAGTAACTGAAATGAAAGCAGCATTAAGAATATTCCGCAATCTTTCCGTCAACATGTCAACAGTGATGATGTTCTCCCTGAAATTGTGTTTTATTTTAGCCTATGCCAATTCTACTGGATTTAGATTGCAGTGTTATGACAGTAAGTGCACTATTTTGTGGGCTCCGCTCTCAGTAATTTTATCCACAATATGAACTTTCACAGCGGGCTTGTTTTCCTTTATTGTAGATCACAATTCAGCCTTACTCATTAAGTTGTTGCAGTTTATTTGCCCATCTTGCAACCACGCTAACATTGTAATCCTGTAATCATATTTATTAAGCATTCTGTCAAACTTCCTGCTGTGATCTGGCACATTATCCATACAATCACAGAAATGGGTGGAATATTACAACCAACCATATCTGCATCCCCCTCCCCCTGCCCCTCTTATCTACATCTGCTAGTTTTGTCAAATTCAAGAAGTTCCCAAGTTAGTGGAAATTGTTTCTTGTATGAAACTTCCTGGTAAATAAAAATTGTGTCCCAGATCGGGTTCTCAGGTTCAAGTTCTGGCTTGGAGCACAGTTTTAAATTGTAAGGAAGTTTAAAAGCAGCACACACTCCGCTGTGTGATAAAAATTCATTCTAGTTAGTAACTAGCATCTTGGTGCAAGTACTTCTCGAATTTGTCTTTTCATGGAAGTTCTTCTCAAACTTACAGAAGTTGTGTGTGTTCAGTACTGGTGCAAAAGTATCATTGTCAAAAAGGAGAATGGCACAAAGACAGGTGGGCCAAAACAAATGTACCGTTGAAACCCCTAGACACATACAATTGGCACCATCAGCCAAGGAACTGCGAAACAAGTCAACAGTCAATTTATTTCACCAGAAAGCAAAGAAGAATTTTTTAATGGTACTGTAAACATTAATGAATTACATTTGTGATATAAAGTAGTGGGTACTACTCGCAAAAATCAAAGAGTAATTAAAAGACAGTCTCTTGGCGAGATACCACGCCCCGTTTTTGTTTCCTGTTATCGAATACTTGAATATACAATAGACAAGAGATGTTCGAAATTTGCATATGACATTGTCAAGGTTTTTAATCAAAGTGAAGTTTTCTGATTTTAGTTAACTGAATAGTGTTTCTTGGTAACATCAATATGTACTACTCTAATATTGTTTCTGTTTTTTTTTTAATTATTTTTTGTGTTTACTCGCCATTTTCATTCACTAACAATAATACAACAACAGTGGCAACTGCTCTGGTTTTTAAGAATGACTGCACTTCTTTAACAGGTACTTTTGGTGAGTTACTGAAAAACTTGTTCCAGTGACTTGAAGTAGTAAGCCGAGTAAGTTTTTGTTCTTGTTTAAACATCTCAGCAAGGGCTTGCAGAAGTTACTTGCTAGTGGAAGCAAGCATTTTGTAATACTTTGCATGTAGGGGAAGCTTGACGTTGGCAGCAGTCATAGACAAATGAACATCTTTCAAGCAGTGCTGATTTTCTCCGCTTCTGACAGCACTCATGGCCAAACAGTACTGGGAGTGCGTCAATTAAAACAAGGGTTTTAATTTCATTGACATTATAGAATGCCACAAAGCGATAAGAACAAGTGGTGAACTGCTTGGGAGTGTTTGGTTATAGCTGACATCATAACATCTTGCAACTAGGCTGTCACCAGGTGTCCTGACCCAAGGGATCATTTTGTTCTAAGGAGCCTGAATGAGGAAGGGTCATATCAGTTACTGCTACTCAGCATTGCAAATGTGGCAGGGGACACAGTAAGCACATACAGATACACACAACACACATCTTCTGGAGGTAATCTGGCACTAGATAGTCAGTTTCGACGTCTCTGCACATGAAGTACCCCAAACAATTCACAGTCTGAGAGACAAATGATTGTCATTGATAGTTCAGGCGGGCAGACAGTAATGTTGCCAAATTTCGTTAGGGCACTTTGCGCCCGGTTGCTACTACATGCGTACTCTAGAAGCAAAAAAAAGTGTGACGAACATGCATGTCATATTTGTACGTGTGAATCTGTTTACAGTTGCTACTTGGTAATATATGAACTCAAAACATTGAAAAGGGTTATTTAGAACCTCATATGCTGAAATATCAAAGTTATTTGTTAAACTTCACAATAGAAATGAAAAATATTTTTGCAAATTATGGAAGATTCCTGATTTTTGTTTCTATTGTTAAATTTAGCATTATTAATTAATTCAACAATTAGTGACAGAATAATTTATCAGTATGTTACTGTCATCTTTTTTGTTGCCAAAGTTGATATCTTATCGTGAACAATGGAATGATATGGGTCCTTTATCCAAAATGATCATTGATGGACTTGTCAGATTTTTCATAAGTGGTGTCTTGTTTTTAAAACATACACTGTTCATCTCTTACTGGTAATTACCTGTCTTTTTAATGAAGCATTAAGAAGCAGTTTGTCAAAAACTGTCTGATGTACCTAGATGTAAAACAGTAATTCTTCGTCCCTTTTTGACAGGCACCACCATGGTCCCACTGGGCACTCCATCACTCCAGCCTCTGTGTAATTAATGCCTAGCATTAAACTAAGTTTCATCTATGCACGCTATATTTTCGAATTTCACACCCACGATCCTGGGAAGAAATCTGCACTGCCATGCAATTACATATGTCCTTTCCATTAATACTTTTCATCCATTAAACACTGAATAGTTTACGCTTATGTCTTTCAGCACTGCATGCAATGCAAATTTGCTTGCTTTAAGAAGATTGTCTTTCTGAATTAACAAGTAATCTAGATAGAATGGGATATTCTCTTCTCTTACGATAGCTATATATGTGATGATGATAAATAGTGTCTTTCTTGAAATTGTATAAAGTTATCACTTGCTTCTTTCTGGCGTGTGCAGCCTTGTTGTGGCACTCTACCACAATTTATACTGTATTGTTCTTTCCCTATCATTACAACAGTGTTCTTGTTTATTTTCAATGCTTTTTCTGTCCTCTTAACAACCTGAGGAACAGGAAATACCTTTTCTTTCTCAAAGTAATCCCTCACTGAACACACCGACTCGTGGGCCTGGCTGTGCACTACACATTTCTTTCTTTGTTTCACTTCATGTGTTGGGCTGACACTACGCATCCCACTGATCATTGTTTAAAATGAAACAGGAAAATAAAGACTGGAAACAACAAAAAGGAGAAACTATGAACTGAACTGTTTAGACAAACGACGAAATGACAGCACCTGTTGTACACGAGATACTTACTGGTATGTTTCAGAGACGTGTGGCAGGATTGCAGAGCAGCAACATGGCTCATGGTACTTGCTGCAGTGTAGTGTCTTGTTGGCTGGCTACCTGCAGATGTTACTGAGCTGTCAGTACCTAAGACTCTATATATTATCCATTTCAGTCATAAGTGATACATAGATTTCTTATTAATCTTGTTTTATTTGTGTGTTAGTTATCTCTGAATTATGGAATTTTAGTGCATACCTTGTGCAGAAAAGCAAGGACTTTTGTTGAAGTGATACTTGCCTGCTTTAAAGATACTGATATACAAACCTGCTAAAATTGCACTTCTTTATAGTCAACATTTTTAAAGCCTGTTAAAGCCAGTCGCCCAGACCACGGTATTTGATAGTCAGCCATTAATGCAACCAACTAGACAAGCAGACAAGACTTCATGGAAAGTAAACTAAAGTGGTATAGCAAATGAGAAAAGAACATGTGACAGCTGTGGATGGGTGAGTGTCATATATATGCTTTTCCTCATCTTTTATATGTAGTTTCTATTATGCCATTTATTTATTTGTCCTGTTCAAATGTGTGTGAACTCCTAAGGGACCAAGCTACTAAGGTCATCGGTCCATAGACCTACAGACATAATTTTAACAAAAGATAAAATTATACAATATTTTCTTACTCCACACATTTTATAAAAACAGTCTTAATCAGTGAGGCAATTTTGTTTTTCTAGGTATTCCCTTACTGTATAGAAGCAGTTCTCGACCAAGTAATCCTTTACAGTTAATTTGAACTTGTTTAAGTCGATTATTATTTTTGTGGATTTGGGTAGTGCACTGTACAGTTCGATGCCAGGGTGGAATTGGTAATAGCACTGTGTTTGTCTCTGGTACATGCACATAATTTATTTGTCTTGTGTGATAGCTATGTACAGATTCATTGTGAGCGATGCTTGGACTGCCACTGTTTAGTTTTTCTTTTATAATAATTACATTTTCAAGTATATAAATACATGGACGTGGTAGTATTTTATTTTTCCTAAATAGTGGCTTGCATGATGGTCTTTGATCTAACCCTTCCATTAACCTAATAACCTTTTTCTGCAATGCAAGTGATTTCGGACTAGCTCCACAATTTCCCCAAAACACTACACCATATTTCAATATTGAATGAACATAAGCAAAATGCATGGTTCTGAGATTATCATGTGATATACAGTTTCCTATTACTCTCATTACAAAACATGTTTTGATCAGTTTTTTATTCACATAGTCCATATGTGGAACCCATTTCGTGTTTTATTGAATCTATATACCAAGAAATTTTGTACTCCTTGTTTTTTTTTTCAATTTTTTGTCCACTTATTTATACAGGAGCTGGTGTCTTGTTCTGGGTGGTGAAAATATCAATTTAACAGTTTTTTTTCCAGATTTATAATCAAACTGTTTGCTTCATCATCTTTGTGACTATCTTAATGTCATTTTCAAAGTTTTCTTTGCTGCTTCCTGTAATTAAGATGCTGGTGTCATCTGCAAATTAATATAGCTTACTGTTTTTACTGTTTGTATGTAAATCATTTACACATAGTAAAAACAGAATTGGACCCAATATGGAACCTTAGGGAACTCCATGTTTGACCACTAATAAATCTGACTGATGAGATATGACTGTCCCATTTAGTTTGTGTGTTATCTCTATGAGCTGTTTTCTTTCATGGAGGTATGATTTAATCCAGTTATGTGCTGCTCCCCTAATACCCCAGTTCTGAATCTTACCTAGTAATTTATCGTGACTGATGGTATGAAACATTTTTGACAAATCTAGGCATATACTTGAGAAATGTTCCTGCCTATCTACGGCCTGTAGAGTTTCATACACAAAAGAAACGATTGTTCTTTCGGTAGAGTATTATCTCCTAAAACCATGTTGAGATGCCGGTATGTATATTATACTTATTTATGAAATTTGACAATCTATTATAAAAGAATTTCTCTACAATTTTAGAAAACACACACAGTAGAGAAACTGGTCTATATTTTGACACCTCTTCCTGGCTTCCTTTTTTGTGTAGTGGTTTAACTTTAGCAATTTTTAAACACAATGGAAAGCTGCCAGTTGAGAAGGGCAGGTTTACGAGCTACATCAGTGGTTCATAAATTACATCTACACACTTTTTTACAACAAAATCTAGTATATTATCTATGCCTGATAATTTTTTTTATTTTAGAAGCTTGATTCCTTGTCGAGTGACTTGTGTGTTAGTTGGTATGAGAAATATTGTGTTTTTCCATTATCACAATTCAAACTTTATGAAAAGCAAGATTTGACAGATTGTACCACCACCAGCAAACAGTTCCTTGTAACAAAGTTGATATGCTGCTACCTTAAGTGGATAATTATGAAAGTTGAAAAGTGTGGCAGTGTGCCTTACCTTGAAGTATGTAAAACAGGTCGAGCTCTCTATTAGTACTACACAGAAATTTAGGTTTTTTCCAGTCAACACTGTGTCATAATGGGCATTTTTAAGATTATTTCTCAAAAATGATGATAACAAAATACATTAATGTAGTTATCACTGAATTTTAGCCAACAAAGAAAACTTGTCATATATGGGAGCTAGGAGGCCGTCACCACTGTTTGCAACAAACGAGCAGATTAATCTTAAGTAAACACATTCCATGCATATTTCAATAGAATTTAAGTTCCAAAACACTGATGTATGGGAAAGTGACTGGATCAAAATGACCCTGGAAATCCTTGGCAGCCTGTACATGTCAAAATGGTCTCACATTCAAACACTTAATACATCCACATAAAATTATCAATATGATGAAACTAATTTTATTTCTCTAGACCACATACAACATAAACACCTTAATAAATTATTTACATTATGTAAATGATTAATACAATGCAGTCAAAAAGGAGACATAATTTTGTCTTTCACAGGAACAAGAAGGAATAGTTATAGTAACAATAGCAGGTGAGAACAACTGCATCAAAACACATTGTGCTCCCTCTCATTTCTCCAGTTTCACTGTGACTTCAAATAATGACATCCAGCATACAGTCAGTAAATAGAACACACATTGCTGTTTCAGTTTCAACACACAATTATGGTAGGTACTATCATATTGACACATTGTCATGTACTAACACTGATGCTACAATGTGTAGATCTCAGTAAAAATTTACATCAAAGACTTTTTTTTTAGGTTTTCTAACTAGTTATTCCATGTAGACACTCAATAAAAAACAATATAATGACTACATTCATGGACTGATGAAATTATATTCATATTATAATGGAAAATGTAATTCTGTCAGAGACAGCAAAGGAATTGGAAGAGCAGTTGAAAGGAATGGACAGTGTCTTGAAAGGAGGATATAAGATGGACATCAACAAAAGCAAAACGAGGATAACGGAATGTAGTCGAATTAAGTCGGGTGATGCTGAGGGAATTAGATTAGGAAATGAGACACAAAGTAGTAAAGGAGTTTTGCTATTTGGAGAGCAAAATAACTGATGTTGGTCGAAGTAGAGAGGATATAAAATGTAGAATGGCAATGGCAAGGAAAGAGTTCCTAAAGAAGAGAAATTTGTTAACAGAGTATAGATTTAAGTGTCATGAAGTCGTTTCTGGAAGTATTTGTATGGAGTGTAGCCATGTATGGAAGTCAAACATGGACAATAAATAGTTTGGACAAGAAGAGAATAGAAGATTTCGAAATGTGGTGCTACGGAAGAATGCTGAAGATTAGATGGGTAGATCACATAACTAATGAGGAGGTATTGAATAGAATTGGGGAGAAGAGGAGTTTGTGGCACAACTTGACAAGAAGAAGGGACCGATCGGTAGGACATGTTCTGAGGCATCAAGGGATCACAAATTTAGCATTGGAGGGCAGCATGGAGGGTAAAAATCGTAGAGGGAGACCAAGAGATGAATACACTAAGCAGATTCAGAAGGATGTAGGTTGCACTAAGTACTGGGAGATGAAGAAGCTTGCACAGGCTAGAGTAGCATGGAGAGCTGCATCAAACCAGTCTCAGGACTGAAGACAACAACAACAACGACAACGACAACAACAACAACAACAACAACAACAACAACAACACAACAACAACAACAATGGAAAATGTAATACTGAATGAGAAAAGAACACCACTCATCAAAATTAAGAGTCATTTTGTAGCATATTAGGAGCATAAACAAAGTGTTGTTTACTGTAACTCGGTTACGGAACAAGGAATTTGCAGTCTATATTTTCCCTCTAACACAAGTTCAGCATGTGCCAAATTAAAAAAGGTTATTAGTCTCATACACAGTAAGCAGGCCATTAACAATCCTTTCAATAACGTTGTCTTCAATTTTCCATAACTATTTTTCAGATTTCTTGAAAAATATTTACATGCAGAACACAAGATGTTCAACAGAATTATTTTTCCCCCTGAACTTAAAAATCATGTCATTGTATTTACGATACTAAATGTGTGCTGATTTAGAGGGTTGGAGAGTCTTCAATATATGCCTCTGTAAAACATCTACCAGAGACCTTTCACAAAAAAATGCCCTGTGCCCCTGGAAGAATGTTCCTCGTATATTAGAAATGAGCACCCGACTTTTGAGTCCAGCCCCAAACAGTTCAAATTTGTTGGGAAAGTTTATATCAGCAGACACTCCATTGCAGAGTAAATGTTTTATTAAGTAGCTATTTTAAATACAGCAAGAACATATGTAAGTAAGTGAAGAGTTTAACATTCAATCATCTGCTTCATAAATGGGTATCCATTTTAACTTTTGCCCCTATTGTACATAAATGTTGACTATATATTGCTAATGTCTGAACTGCAGGCCAACACACTGTGCATTGATTTGAAATGGCCTGCATTACATTTGATGAAAAAAACAGACCAAGTTTCTCCATATACCAGTAATATTTTAACAGGAAAGTCACTTCACTACTTTTCATAAATATACCTTAAAATGTTGATAGAACTATCAACTGCATTGGACACTCAATAATACTGACTCAACACTCAATTATCCACAAGTTTTTGCTAATAAAATGTACACAGTTAATTGTTAGTACTGGAACTGGTGACTCCAGGATGCAGAGATGATTTGCTGCAGCTAGTGTAAGAGTCCTGCTGAGGTGAGCCCTGACGATTAATGGAGACAGAATTTGAGGATGGCCCTTCGCAATCTTCAACTTCTGCTTCTGAAGACCTCCTGCCTGAATTTATTGGCTTTGGACAACTGGCTAACTCACTGGAGGTAGCGACAGCAGTGCTTGGAAATGTACCATCAGAGGTAACTGCTGCAGCGGAAAGAGTTGAACCTGCAGCCTTGATAGCTGTGGCATGCAGAGATGATCCTTCACACCTAACAGCTGTAGTGTGCAAAGAGGACCTATCAGAGCTGATCGCTGTTGCATGTAAAGAGGACTTGTCAGTACTGACAGCTGTGGCATGCAATGACAATCCATTTGATATAATGGCTGTGGCATGCAGTGATGACCCATCAGACACAATTGAAGTGGCGCGCATCATAGAACCGTCAGAAGAAACTGAAGCAGCAGTCAGCGCAGAACCGTCAGATGACATAGTGGCAACCTGAACAGATGAGCCAAAAGTAGAGAGTGTGACATGTAGTGCTGACCTGTTGGCAGGGACTGCAGAGGTACCTTTTTGGGCTAGGCAGTTGGTTGCTTGCTGCACAACAGGTGAACCTGCAGCAGTGCACTTTATGAGGGGCAGTCCAGCTGCACTAGAAGTCTGAGACAGTGGCGGCAAGCAGT
Organism: Schistocerca gregaria; assembly: GCF_023897955.1. Classification (NCBI taxonomy): domain Eukaryota; kingdom Metazoa; phylum Arthropoda; class Insecta; order Orthoptera; family Acrididae; genus Schistocerca; species Schistocerca gregaria. The sequence continues at coordinate 277,294,943 of NC_064931.1, forward strand.
TGGATGTGCCAGACCTGTTCGTAACACTCTGGCATACTCTGGATTGTACAGTGGTGTTTCGGCGTATTAGAGGTGGACCAGCAGCCGTCGCAGCATCCGGTCGATGTCTGACTGTTGGCCCAGAAGCAGCACGAGCACGCTGAATCACAGGGGTGCCAGTAGCAGCATTTGCCCACTGCACAAGAGGTGAACCTGTAGCAGCATTGGCCCAATGCGCATATGGATACATGCCTTGTGAAGCTGTGTGGATTGTGATTGGTTGACCAGCAACAAATGACGACCTCTGGGCAGCGTTCATTGCACTGGCTTGCAGAGGCGGCCTGTACAGATACGAAAAAAATTATTAATTTGCAGTACATTAAATGAAAAACAAAAATAAATTTAAGGCAAAAATGTATGTTTTAACAATCAAACCAAAATACTTAGGTACTATGTCTGCCACTAGCTTTCACAAATTTGTAAAATATCATTACAATACACATATTATGCACATTTGTTCATTTATTCATATTATGTTAACACTCTTTTGCATTCTGTTGGTGTTTTGTTTAGGTAACAATAAGTTACACACATCAACAAGTTTTTCGTTTTTATAAGTACTTGTGCCCTTTCATCATGGCGGACGAAAGAGACAAGACTTACAATGAAGGCGCGGACGTCTTGTCTGACGTTCCGGACGACTCGGCTGACTGGGAAGAAGACATTAGATATCAAAAAATGAAAGTGAAGCAGAATTGTAAGAAGATAGTGAAATACGTCCAAGAAGAATTCGGTGAACACTACGGTTGCCAACTGATTCGGTTAAATCAGATGAAGAAGGCAGTGCACAGTGGTCAGACTGATTTACAGAGGACCAATACTAAATTTGAAGGATCCCCGGGTCCAAACATATTTCCCAAAGATACACAGAGCATCAAGGATATCGTAGAATTATACATTGGGAATGATCTGTCTGAATATATTAGCAACAGAAGGAAACTGGATCAAAAAAATGCCAAATTTGTTGATGTTGCAGGACCCAAACTTATTTTTCCGACAGCAACAATAAACCGGATAATGCCGACTGGCTTGTCAAAGTGTAATTTGTAATTGATTATTTCTCCAAAAAGTTTAAAGAAACGTTTAATCTAAGTCAAAACATCTCAACTGATGAAGGAATGACACAGTGGTGTGGTCGATTAAAATTTAAAGTTTACAATCCGTCGAAAATTACAAAATACGGCAAATTCATTCGGATGCTGTGTGATTCGGTTACGGGATACATTTCCTCATTCAAGAGATATTCCAGTGCTGGACAGCGTTTAGCAAAAACAGTGATGGAACTATTGACACCTTCTGATGGAAAGTAGCATCACCTCTGCATGGATAATTATTATAACTGTGTAGAACTTGCAGAGATGTACCTTGAAAAGAAAATTTAAGTTTGTGGAACGATACTGCAAAACAGAGGATTTCCGGAAAATTAAAGCACGCAAAAGTCAATGTGTTTGAAGGTTGTCATCAACGGAAAGGTGACAAGCAGCCAGCAACAAGCCAAGTAATCCGAATTAGCACTGCTGGCACTAAGTGAATAAATTTGTACGAGACTTGCGGACAGAAAGTGTTAAACGCAATGAAAATGTCTCTCTCTTGTTAAGATGTGCAACCTGGTGTGCTGTATAAACACCCAGAGTGTCTCTTGTAAGAGCTGTCAGGTGCATTTTCTTTGCTATTTCCTCAAATATTTGCAACTTCAGTTTTGCAGTATGTAGCTGGAGTCAGCCCAAACAAATAGCATTCATCACATCTTTCACACAACACCCAGTGTCAACGGAAAGCACAAGTTTGTTTCCCCATTACAAACAAAATTATTTTTAAAGCAGAATTTTATGCACCCCATTTGATAGAGGAGTCCCAATGTAGTCTAGTGTCATCAGCAGGGACATGAAAACAGAACAATCAGTACTCCAGCAGTGACTGAGCAGCACTGCTGCATGGTGGTTGGTTGGTTGATTTAAAAGAGGGGAGAAGGGACCAAACTACAAGGTCATCGGTCCCTTGTTCCTAATAAAACATGTGACAAGCATGAGAATAAAACAGACGAGACATATAACACAAAACGGAAAGAAAGGGAGAACCACAAGAACGAAAGAAACAAACACTAAAAGGAACAAAAGAGGAAAAGAAAACAACACAGAGTCGCTAGAAATAGAAGAGAGTAAAACAAAAAACGCAGATTACAGTGGCTGGCAGATCACGAGAATAGAAAGGAAAAGCCAGCCACTCTGCAACACATTAAAACCTCCACCCTAAAGGCACTAGGGTGGAAGACACAGAGGGACAAAGGAAACGCGCGAAAACTTAGATCAAATGATAAAACCCACCCTCACGAATAAAACATAAAACTAAATCAGCCAATGAGGCGTTGTTAGATAAAATGAGGGGCAACGAGTCCAGTAGCCCAAGATTTCGTTGCTGGGCAGTCAAAGTGGGACAGTGCACCAGAATATGGGCCACTGTCAACCGGGCACCACACCGACACTGCGACGGGTCTTCATGGTGCAAGAGGCAACTGTGGGTCACCCAAGCATGGCCAATGCAGAGCCGGCAGAGGACAACTGATTCCCTGCGAGAGACCTGCATGGATGACTTCCTCGCATTCAAAGTCTCCTTAATGACATGCAGTTTGTTGTGCGTACTGTTATGCCATTCCGTCGCCCAAAGCTGAAAAATCCTGCAGTCTAAGTCTGAACGCAGGTCAGGTTCAGAGATGCCCATCTCCAGAAGCGGTTTCCGTGTAGCCTGTTTGGCCAGCCTGTCGGCAAGTTTGTTGCCTGTGATGCCGACGTGTCCTGGGGTCCACACAAACACCACTAACGACGGGACCAGTCCAGGGCATAGATGGACTCCTGGATGGATACAACTAAAGGATGGCAAGAGTAGCACTGGTCGATAGCTTGTAGGCTGCTCAAGGAGTCAGTACACAGAAGAAACGATTCCTTGGGGAATGAACAGATATACTGAAGTGCATGAGATATGGACACCAGCTCGGCAGTGAATACACTGCAGCCATCGGGCAAGGATTGCTGTTCAATATGGCTTCTGTGGACAAAGGCGAAGCCAACATTACGATCAGCGATTGAGCCTCAGAGTAAACCACTTCAGATCCCCGGAACACTTCAAGTGACAGTGGAGAGCCGCAGGGTTAACGGTGTCCTTAGGGCCACGCGAAAGGTCCAGGTGAAGCTTCGGCCTACAGCTACATCATGGAGGTGTACGTGAATAGACCTTGTGGAGAGATGTTGGGAGGGAAGGACTCCAGTTCAGACAGAAGCGATCGGACGTGAACCACAATCTTTCACCCTGGCCTGGGCCACCTATGTGGGAGGTGAACTGCCGTGGTTGGGAAAAGAAGACTGTAATCAGGATGTTCAGGAGAGGTATGAATGTGTGCAATGTAATTGGCGAGCAGTTCTAGATGTCTGATCTCCAATGGAGGGACTCCAGCCTCCACCAGTATGCTGGTCACCGGACTCCTCCTGAAAGCTCCTGTCACTAGTCTAACTCTGCAATGGTGCAATGGGTTGAGCAAACACAATGCTGAGGGCACTGCCGAACCATAAATCACACTCCCACAGTCAAGGCGGGATTGAACAAGGGCTCTGTAGAGCTGCAGCAGTGTGGAGCAATCTGCAACCCAGCAGCTCAGCAACGGAGGGCATTGAGATGCTGCCAACACTTCCGTTTAAGGTTATGAAGATGAGGAGGCCAAATCAAACGAGTGTCGTAAATCAGGCCTAAGAATTGATATGCCTCCACTACAGTAAGTGGTTCATCATTAAGGTAAAGTGCTGGTTAAAGACAACGGTACGACACCGACAGAAATGCATTTCAAGCTAGAAATACACAATTAAATTTAGTGAACACTAGTTTGTATGAGCAAAACATGGAAGCTGGCAGCAGGCTTGTTAGTAGTGAAGATTATGTACCTGATGGTCTTTATTGTGTTCAATTACACATAACAATATGACCTACTGTAATAAGTCCACATAATTACCACCACCACAACCCTCCAGCCTATATTAACCACAAGATGTATTACTAACTGGTGGTGTAGGTTTCAATCTTTAATAAAGCAAGATAACTGGTTTACAGGGAAGTCATAATTGGTTATGTTTAGGCACTTTTAGGACTAACAACAGTTGTAACCACGTGCTTACCTGTCAAAAGAAAGTTAAAGCTAAATGAGTACAGTATCAGAATGTTCACATAAAATTATTCAGGAGGCAAATCCATGGAAGATTGCCCATTGAGAATTGAAATGTGAACAAGTAATGTTCAAAATTCAGGAAAACCACATGCACTTAAAAAGTCAGCTCCACTAGTAACTCTTCCTTTTAGGATTCACCCAAATCATTTGATAGCTATTTTTCTATCACATCAAAAATATCTTGTCCTACTTCTAAACTTTGTAACTACAGAAATATGACCAATCAAAAATGTTGTTGCAATATAATTCAAATTATACAACAAAACTTTTTCAAAATCTATTTTATTATTTTACAGTTTTTAAGTTCCTGTACCAAAAAATGTTTTCTTTTACTACAAAACATGTTGGTTAATGAAATGCCTCAAATATAAAATAAATTTCTCGGAATTTCTAGGAGAGCTTTACAAGAAAATAAGAAGAAAAGTGTTTGGTTAGAAATTTGCAGAAAACAGAACCTCATATTAACGCTATTTTGTGAATCTATAACAATAATTTGAAAGACTTTATTGCCAGACATGCATGCATTACATATCATTCCTATCTATAATGTGAGATTGCTCTACATTTCACATTTTATACTAAACATTTTTTTCGCATATTACTTTCTTTGTGTTAAATAGAGGATGACAGCAGCAGAGACAGCCAGAAACATTTGTTGCATGTGTGGGGATAATGCCATTGGACAGAGCATCACAAGAAAATGGTTCCCTCATTTTGAGGAGGATTATTACATTCAGGAAGATCTTAAAGGATTTATAGAGAATATTTAAAGGCATTAATCCACGCCAGTGTACTCGAGAATTGGCAAACGTGATGAACTGTGATCATTCCACCTTCGACAACATTTGGATGCAAAGTGGAAGAGAGATAAACAAAATTTTAAAAAATTGGTGTGTTTATGCTAACATATGGAAAAGAAAGGAATGGTTGAGCCAAAACAAAGAAAGAACTCCACATAGAAAGACCTGCATGCACCTACAAAAGAATGTTATGCATCTGGTGGAACAGTGACAGTGTGTTGTACTATGAATTGATTCCCCAAGGTGTAACCATCACTGCTGACATTTATTGTCAACAACTGAGATGTCTTGCAGATGTAATACAGAAACAACGAGCAGGAAGACTGCATGAAATGATGTTACTCCATAATAATGCATGCCTACCCACATTCTGCTAGACTGAGACAAAACACTACATAAGAGCTGGGTTGGGAGGTCATTTCGCACCCACCTCATTTACCTGACCTTGTGCCCTAAGATTTTTACCTTCTCCCTTCTCTATTAAACAACCCACATGAAAGTGTACTCCGTACATGTCTCAAGTTCCTCACCTGAAAACTATACGTGCGGAATCAAAACGTTATCCCAGCGGTTGCAGGCTGTCGTAAATAGTGCAGAAAAATATATTACTGACGACTGAAGTCTATGTTATGTTTATTAAGCTTGCGAAAAATTCTATGAGCTTATCACCAACCCAATGATAATCATTCATCCTGTTCCATTTGTGTGTGGAGTGCAGAAAGAATGACTAATTAAAAGCCTCATTGGGGGCAATCTGTGAGTGGCTGCAATATATTCATAGATTCCTCACTTAATACTAGCTCTCAAAACTTTGTGAGTAGGCTTTTGTGGTAAAAAAATGACTATCCTTCGAATATATGACAGTTCAGTTCTTATATATTTCCCCGAGTTGCGCCAAACAGATCTGTGCCCATTCTTGCTGCATTTCTTTGTAGGAGTTTAATATCCCCTATTAGTCCTATTTGGTATGAGTCCCACACACTTTAGCAATATTCGAAGATGGAACGAGTATTTTGTAAGCAGTCTTCTTTATAGACTGACTGCATTTTTCCAGTATCCTACCAATTAAATGAAGTCTGCCATTGGCTTTACCTATCAGAAGATGGTTTGAAGTTTTCCTCCTTGGCTGTTTTCACAAGTATTCAAATTATTATACCTTGCAGGACTGGACATATTTGGCCCTACAGGCCATTTTCAAGTGCAGTAGGTGTCAATGTGTTGGACAATTATCCCATTAATAAACAGTGATACAGCCAATCTGAAAACAAGCACATAACGTGCAAGCATCAGAATTAAAACCAGAAATCTTACTGCATGCAATAACAGTCATTTTTATAACTAATGCCATGTTATAGGACACTATAGGTGCTTGCTTTTGTTTAACACCGTGTGTAGGGAGTGTGGGAAGAATGACAGCTTAAAAGCCTCAGTGAGTATTTGACAACAAAAGTGAGCACATACAGTGTCCCATAACATGACAATAATTACGAGGGTAATTTAATAATTAGAGACACAAATTGGCCTGGAGAAAAAAGCATTTATTTTTCCAAAACAATACTTTTTCTACTTTTCAACATAATCCCCTTGACCATTTATGCACTTGTTCCAACAACAAGCTTTTTTATTCCAGCTGTAAATAACTATCTTAATGTTTGAACCAATTTCCCACAAAAATTTTCACGTCCTCATTGTCCTGGAACCTCTTCCCATGTAATGCCTCCTTCACTGCACCAAACAAATGGGGATCACTAGGTGCTAAACCAGTAATTAGAGGGGGGTGAGGCAGTACTTCCTAGCCCATTTTGTTGATGGTTTCATAGGTTAGTTGAGCAATATGAAGACGTGTTGTCTTGCTGGAGAATCACACCTCTCCTCTTGGATCCACGTCGTCTCTCTCTCTCTCTCTCTCTCTCTCTCTCTCTCTCTCTCTCTCTCTCTCTCTCTCTCTCATGGCTGGCTTCACCATGTTTAAAATCAAATCCGAGTAGTATTGGCTGTTCATTGTACACTGCTCTTCAAGATAATCACAAAAAACTCGACCTTCAGCACCCCAAAACATTGTTAACATGAAGTTTCCTGCTGATGCTTCGGTTATGAATTTTTTCTTGACAGGTGAGTTGGTGTGCTTCCACTCCATGCTTTGTCTTTTTGGTTCTGGCTCTTAGTAGTGAACCCAAGTTTCATCACAAGTTAAAATTTTGTTGAGAAAGTGTTCACCTCCTCTTGCACAACGTTCCTTTAGCTCTGTGCACTCTCTCAACCTTGTTTCGTTGTGTAGCTGCATCAACTCCTTTGGAACCCATCATGCAAATGTTTTGTGGTACTTCAGCTTGTTACAGATAATGTTATGAACTGTACTAGTACTAACTTTAACCTTATCAACTATCATTTCCAAAGTCACACAGCAGTCGGCAGGAATCATGTCATCAATTTGACTTTCAAGTGAGGAAGTTGAAACTGCAACTGGTCAACCAGAACAGTCTTCGTTAGTCGCTGAGTTGCGACTCTTTTTTGAATTGCTCAACCCACTTGTAAAAATTTGCACGATTCATACAACCTTCACCGCAAACTTTAGTCATTCTACAGTATACAGGGAGTTACAAAAAGGTACGGCCAAACTTTCAGGAAACATTCCTCACACACAAATAAAGAAAAGATGTTATGTGAACATGTGTCCGGAAACGCTTAATTTCCATGTTAGAGTTCATTTTAGTTTCGTCCACCTACACTTAATGGAGCACGTTATCATGATTTAATAGGGGATGCTCTACCTGTGCTGCTAGAACGTGTGCCTTTACAAGTACGACACAACATGTGGTTCATGCATGATGGAGCTCCCACACATTTTAGTCTAAGTGTTTGTACGCCTCTCAACAACAGATTCGGTGACCGATGGATTGGTAGAGGCGGACCAATTCCATGGCCTCCACGCTCTCCTGACCTCAACCCTCTTGACTTTCATTTGTGGGGGCATTTGAAAGCTCTTGTCTACGCAACCCCGGTATCAAATGTAGAGACTCTTCGTGCTCGTATTGTGGACAGCTGTGATACAATACGCCATTCTCCAGGGCTGCATCAGCGCATCAGGGATTCCATGCGACGCAGGGTGGATGCATGTATCCTCGCTAACGTAGGAAATTTTGAACATTTTCTGTAACAAAGTGTTTGAAGTCACGCTGGTATGTTTTGTTGCTGTGTGTTTCCATTCCATGACTAATGTGATTTGAAGAGAAGTAATAAAATGAGCTCTAACATGGAAAGTAAGTGTTTCTGGACACATATCCACATAACATATTTTCTTTCTTTGTGTGTGAGGAATGTTTCCTGAAAGTTTGGCCGTACCTTTTGTACCAGCCTGTATATTCACTGGTTTCTCACAATCAACAACTAAAAACTGAACAACAGAACACTGTTCAGCTAATGTGGACGTTTCAAGCGGACTCACTATCTTGAAATGTATTTTTGACGTTATAAACAAAACAATGTTGATAATCAGCTGATCAGCCCTCATCCCAGTGATGCCAAATTAAAGCCATAAAAGTACCAAACTTGCCCTACAAACAGTTTTTTCCCCAGACCAATGTGTGTCTCCAATTATTGAATGACCCTTCTATAAACATTACTATTGCTGCATGCAGTATGCTTTCTGGTTTCAATCCTGACGCTTTCATGTTTTGTGCTCACTTTCAGGTCGGCTATATCGCCATTCATTAACAGGATAATTATAAAATACATTGATACATACTACACTTGAAAAATGGCTTGTAAGGATAATCATGCAAGGTATAATAAACGGAAGACTTGTGAAATATAGCTATGGTGGAAAACTTCCAAATGTCCTTTAACAAATATGTGGCTGCACGATTCATTATATCTCAGATTGCATATCAAACATATTGCTTTTTTTTTTTTGTGTAACTCTGAAGATAGCTCTGACGCAGGATGAGTTCCCCAAAACATGGTTATATACAGTAATATGGAGTGACAGTAAGAATAATATACTTGTATAAGAACTATTTTGGTGATTCAGTCATTAAGTACTCATAGAATATAATACACAGTTGACAGCTTATTTGAGATATAATTGACACGAGTATGCCATTTAAGATTTTCACCAAGCCATATACCAAGAAATTTAAGAGAGCTCACATTGGACAGCTCTTGGTTGTTAAGGAGCGTGATGGAAATTTTGCATTTTTGAGAGGCTGAAGCTAGTATGCCATTTAAGATTTTCACCAAGCCATATACCAAGAAATTTAAGAGAGCTCACATTGGACAGCTCTTGGTTGTTAAGGAGCGTGATGGAAATTTTGCATTTTTGAGAGGCTGAAGCTAGAACTTAGAACTACTTAAACCTAACTAACCTAAGGACATCACACACATCCATGCCCGAGGCAGGATTCGAACCTGCGACCATAGCAGTCGCGCGGTTCCGGACTGAAGCGCCTAGAACCGCTCGGCCACCGCAGCCGGCCTTAGTCACACATTTGATGATTAGACTTCAGGGAATTATCCATGCATTCAGTCATTTTCATGTTAATTTTTGACAGATTCTGTGCTTGGAAATACAAGAACGGATGGTTTGAAGTGCTGTGGTATCTATTTTGTTTGTTAAGTGAACTAAAGTAAAAATGCAGTGTACACTGAATCACGTATACAAAAATAATAAACCATCTATTTATGATATGGCACTACTCATATGTGAACAAAATATATTCATACACCTTGACCGCAATTGCCTTTATGATGTAACTGCACACAAAGTGTACCTTTCGTACATTACCATAAACTATTCAGGCCCGTGTACAATACACATCTTGGCATTTGATACTCTCTACAGATGAATTATTGTGCTAGGAAACACAAAGGGAAGGACAAACATATTGGGCTATGTATGCCTAATTTCGAAAGTTTTACTAAAGTTATAAAATATTACTAACTGCGTCACAGAACTAAGTCATCAGTTTCCAAAAGACTGGAAGTTACCTGAAATTTAAGAATAGCATTGTCAAATTTCCTAACAGGATGAGAGAGGTTCCACAATACATAGTGTATTTATTACAGATAGGCCATCTGTTCTCCACCAGTGATTAAGCACCAATTAATCTAGCGAAAAATCGATCATGAAGTTACCAACCAAGTCTCATAATACAATAAATGTTAAAAGGTATTTAATTTGGTTCGCAGCAAATGTCAATATATTAGAATGATGGCACAGATGAGAGAGATTCTGGTTGTATGTAAAGTACATCAGCAGCAAGACAATACATTCACTGCATGTTAGCAGTGGCAATGTTACTGATCACATTGCTACTAAAGTTTTGTTAAGTACGGTTCCCCAAAATTCCTTCACCAAATAGGATGGAGTGAATATTCTGGAATTCAATTTAAGAACAGCTGCTAATATCAGTAACTTTGAAGTAGATATCCTTGGTGTAGCGAAGTAGCTTAAATCAATTAAGACAGGCAACTCTTCCAGTCTTGACTGTATACCTCACAGGTTCCTTTCTGAGTACACTCCATACTTAGCAATCATATGCAACTGTGCACTCAACAAAAGGTCCATATCAACAGACTGGTAAGTTGCATATGTCACACCAATACTCAAGAATGGAAATAGGAATAATCTGCTGAATTACACACTCATATCACTGACATCTACTTGCAGTAAGATTTTGGAACATATGCTGGTTTGGAACATTATGAATTACCTCCAAGAGAATGATCTGTTGACACAGTCAACATGGCTTCAGAAAATATCATTCACATGAAACAAAATTAGCTTTTTATTCGCAGTGCTAGTGCTATGGACAGGGGATCTAAAATTAATTCCATATTTATAGATACAACATTCCTGGTCTCAGTTGTGTGAGACTGTTCATGGCAATTGATGGGAAGCCATCAAGTAAAACAGAAGTGATGTCAGGTGTTCTCCAAGGAGATGTCCTTGGCCCTCTGCTGTTCCTAATCTATATTAAATAATTTAGGATACAATGTGAGCAGCTCTCAGATTGTTTGCAGATGATAATGTCATTTACCACCCACTAAAGTTATCACAAGATCAAAACCAACTGCAAAATAGTGTAGACAATAAATCTGTATGGCGTGAAAGTGGATCTACCAAATACCTATGGATTACCATTCTGAACAACTAAATTTGGGATGATTACATAGATTATGTCTTGAGGAAGGTGAACCGAAGGGTGTGCTTTATTTGCAGAACACTTATAAGATTCAACAGGGCTACTCAAGAGACTGCCTACACTATACTTGTTCATCCTCCTCTGAAGTACTGCTGTGCAGAATGGGATCTGTACTGGATAGGACTTACAGAGGACATTAAAAAAGTTCAAAGAACGGCAGCTCATTTTGTACTATCATGTAATAAAGTAAGAGAAACCAACATTTGCACATAAAACTCTAAGCATTCGTTTTTCAGCACACTCTTTGAGACCGGAACTGTAGAGGAACAGACAGAAGGTGCTTCGATGAACCCTCTACCAGGCACTTATGTGTGAATTTCACAGTAGTCATGTAGATGCAGACAAACAGTATATTTCAGTCATCATACGAAAGAACAGGATGATTTTGACCACAAAAATACCATAAAGTAAAACTATCATTGATGACTTTCATCCATCATGCACAACGAAACAGTATAATCTCCACACCAACAAAGCAGAAGACAATGTGCAAGCCAAAAAATACTCTTACCTAAAATCAAATTTGTTAATTTTTTATCTAGTAGAACAAAGAATAGATGCAGCACAGCAGATATTACCAACATTTAGCTATGATCATATACTTCACTGCTGATGCATGCTGCAAGGGACTTTCAGAATTGATTACCAGAATCACCTCAGAAACTACTGATGGAAAAGCCATCTTTAAATACTTGTGGATTTGTAGCAACCATTAACTTTCAGACAAGTCTCAATGCAAAAACTAATTTTTATATCTAAAATAATGTCAATGTGAGTGGTGGCAAATCTTAAGAGTGAGTGAAGTCATCACAGCAAATACTCCAGAAATATTCAATATAGCATAGGGCAGGCAGCTGGGGTCACGCCACCCCAAGTAGAAATTCAAACACAATCTATTGAGATGCACTGGGTGGCGATAATGCAGTGCGTAGCTTGACATGTACCAACCAGGGAAGAGTTTAACCTAGACTTACAAATTGAATAAATTGTTTTGAATCCAAGCAGTGTGATAGTTAACAGCAACTGGTTTATTATTTACTTCTTTTCAACTTGTATTACCGCAAAACCTTTTTTTTTTTTTTTTTTTTTAGTTAAAGTTGATTCCTGTTCACAACGAAATAGTCTGTAACTAATATTTACACAATGAGGATTTCAAAGTTCAGCTTATCAGAGTTCATTTTTTGTGCTCACCTACAAGTCAGTGCTCTAATTCTACCAGCCCTACAGCTAATAACCACTGCAAAACAGAACAGTTAATTTCACAACTGAGTGCTTTGTAAGTCCCTTCTAGGATACTAACTGAAGCATTATATCTGATCTGCCAGGGGCTAGTTTTGAGTGAAGGGAATTAGACAAAATGGTTAGAGCAAGCAGAATTCCACCAGATCTTTAATGAAATATGTTTTACACTGAAACAAATCTTAGCTGATTATTACTAAAATTAATACCATTGAGAATACACTTAAAATAATATGGAACAGTCCTAAAGAAACCAAGTAAACTGGCGAAGTAACGGAGAGATTTAGTTATTAAACAAAATGACTTAATGAAGAATTAAAATACACACATAATAATCATTTTTTCTAAACAGCTGTCTATTCATAGCCAGGTAGCCAGTTCAAAAGGAAAAATGTTACAGTATACGCAAGAGACAACATTTATGTAATCAATCTGAAGTTTAACTGCTACTACAGAAATCAAGAAAATAATTCTCCTTCCTACTTTTCCCTGGCGTTTATTCCATGTCTTCATGGGGTCAGTGTTAAGATGCCCTTCCTGTTGCTGCCAAACCTTGCCCCCATCCTGGGCAGAAATCATTGACCACATTATGTTTGCATCTAGTGTTATCGATGTGAAAGAGTGGTAACATTTTCAAAATGTTTGCAACTTGTGTAACAGAGGCGAGATGTAAGTACTGGCCCAATATTCACCTAGTAAGATGTGAGAAACTACCTGAAAGCCACATCCAAGCTGGCTGGCACATCGGCCCTTGTTGGCAAACCACGGGGCAGATTTGATCTCGAGCCCAACGCACCTCCTGAATTGGTGTGCTAAAGTGCACAGCTACCCGGACAGACCAAATAAACACAATAGAGACTAATGAGGTATGAAATACTGAAAGCCTGTTTTATCATATTTTCTGAACACATAGCAGAATATTTAAATGAGAAAATTTTATTCTTCTTTTTGTTTCATGTATTTGGTTATACAATAATAAATTATTCCACATAAACTGAAATATAGCACCACAAAGGTGCTATTGATAACGGATTCACTTTATAGCAAACAGAGACATGTGAAGCATGAAACTTCCTGGAAGATTAAAACTGTGTGCCGGACCGAGACTCGAACTCGGGAATTTTGCCTTTCGTGGGCAAGTGCTCTACCAACTGAGCTACCCAAGCACAACTCACACCTTGTCCTCACAGCTTTAATTCCGCCAGTACCTTGTCACGTACTTGCAGTTTCAACTCTCTCGAGATGGTATCCGTCCGCTTCAGCAAACTCGCTGAAATCGATGCCCTTCCTCGCCCTACATCTGTTAAGGAACTGCAGGCCTTCTTGGGGAAAATGGCACACTATCACAAGTTTTTACCATCTGCTGCTTCAGTTGCTCAGCCATTGCATCGCCTGTTGCATAAAAACGTGCCTTTCACTGGTCCGCGTCATGCGATGTGGCTTTCCAGAAATTGAAGCCTATGCTGAAACAGGCCCCATGCCTGGCTACTTATCGACCTGGCAAACATCTTGTTCTTGCCACGAACGTCTCTCAATATGGGGTCGGTGCAGTCCTTGCGCACCGTTTTTCTGATGGTTCTGAACAACCCATTGTTTATGCCTCCAAACCGCTCACAGATGCCCAAAAAACTATTCTCAAATTGAAAAAGAAGCTTTGGCCATTATTTACGCTCTTCATAAGTTTAGTGTTTTTCTCTATGGATCCAAATTTTATCTTGTTACGGATCACAAACCACTTGTTTCCTTGTTTCATCCATCAACGTCACTTCCCGACAAGGCTGCACTCCGCCTCCAGCGTTGGGCTCTTTACTTGTCTCGTTTCAATGGTTCTTTGAAACGGTATGGCCAACTTCCTTCCCTGATCTGATGGGACCAATGACCTCCCTGTTTGGTCCCCCACCTTAAATCAATCTACCAACCAACCACACAGAGGCTCTTAAGGGTAGTGAGAGAATTGAAACATACAACACAATTAAAAAGCCTGTGTCACTGGGTATGCTGGGTGGCCTGATATAGGGTGAATAGCTCTGATGTAAATACTGAGCAGTGTTCTGGAAGCCGATACTGAAAATGACTGGTTCAAATGATGAAGGCACATCACACACCTCAGTTGGTCTTAGAGCTATCAGTGTACACATACATTCTGTCACTAAGTTGTGTGCAAAGGTTAAGAATATTAGTGCGACAGAATCTGGAGTAGTTTCCTCAGGAAGCGGTTGAAGTCCAAGGTGAACATGAGCTGCCAAATGAAGCTAAGGTGGTGAAGGGTTCGCACCCATTGGGAACATGACAGGTACACTAAGATTAAGCTGATGGAGCAATAGCCGAAAGCAAACTCCGTGAGGTAACAGAGAAGGACAACACGCCTCATACTGGCAGTCAGTGGAGTCATCCAAGGAGGTGGCATAGGATGGGTGGCCAGGCATGGCACATAAACAGCTTGCATATCAGCTAATGAGGACAGCATGCCAGTACGACAGCAGTATTTCACCAGGTTCTGTACAGCCTCACATCGAGGCTAGTGTAAAGGGAGCCTGTGGCAAAATGATTTCCATGATGGTGGATTGTATGAAGACTGCATAAGATGGCCAGACATGCAGATGAATAAACGAAACACCCACAGCCTAGTTTCAAAAGTCAAGGAATCCGTACAAACCGAGGAGGGTGGTCCAATCTGCTCCCTTGGAAGTACCGCTTAGAACCTGTAGGACACAGAGACTGGATGCAGCATGTGGCCAGCTAAGAAACATGGGCAGATCAAGAAAGTTTTCTATCAAGCATGAGCCCCAGAAATTTTGTAGTTTCAGTGAGTGGAAAAGCAACAGGCTCAGATGTAAAGGCAGTGGAAGAAACTGATTCCACCATCAGAAATTCATACAAATTGATTTGTTAGTGGACATCAAAGTCTATTGTCAATACTCCATAAGTAAAGATGATAGCGACATTGCTGAAGACGCCACTCAAAAGGACAAGTCTGCAGAGAACTGCAATACATCGCTAAGTCATAGATGAAAATGGAACCAGAGGTGCCTGGCGGGAGGCAGGCCATAAGAGAGTTATTGGCTACAGCAAAGAGGACGATGCTCAGGATGGAGGGATGTAGACATTGCAAAGACAAAAGTTGAAGTGAGGAAGGATAAGGAGGAGTGCAACAGATTGCAGGTGAGTTTTCACAGAGATGGTTTGGCTATTGATGTCATCCTGGAAGAGCAATGAGCAGCATGACTCCCCAGTGAGACGGAGTGCCATCCTCGCCTCAGGGATGAAGGATGAAGGCATGGGGGGAATGAAAGCTGACCAGAAGGAAATGTGCGAGGTCAAAAGCAGTCTTGGAGGCAGGAAACAAGTGGATGCTGCAATTCCAAGAGCAGTTCTAATTCCTCCTTGTTAGATCCAATTCTGCGAATGTTCCATTGGAGAGGAATCATAATGGGGAGAGGGGAGGAGGGAACAAATGAAGGGTTGCCACCTTGGTGACTGACGAGTCTCAGCTTTCAAAGACTCACTGCTACAAGGTGCAAAGGCTGGAGGATCCTGTTCAATGAGATCTAGGGAGGCGTCGACATTCTCTCTGTGTAGGACTGCGGACTCCAGGGCGGAAAAACGGTATGCGGTGCGCACCGGTGAAATGGATGGGTCAGGGTATCACATGGTGACACCACTGAAGAGGATTTCCGAGTCAGGAAAGGAGAAGGCCATTTGCGTTTGTTTGATTTCTTACAGCCTTTCCAGATGGCAGAGAGTAATCAGATGTTTGTTGGCTGGAGGGTCATAAGAAGTCTTCATGGGAATGTTCCTTTTGTCCTTTTTAGCCTGCCACTTGTGCAGCAGGTGATTTCGCCTCTGTAGACGAATATTTGGTGGCTTGTGTAGCTAGATGAGGAGATGGGGTTGCTATCATGATACTGGGTGATTTTAAAACTGCAGTGCTGTGTCTGAGGTTCCAAGTCTACATGGCCACGTCCTTCGCAGAGCGAGGCATAACAAGAATGATACTGTAAGAGCTAGATGGTAAAACTCAGGGCTTTTGATTAGCCAACAACTTGCAAGTGACAGCGTATGATACTTTTCCCTTCACCCAGGACTCCTGGATGGCCCGCTCATCGAGATACATGGAACATTCTTGGGATGAGGCTGGATGCTCGTTAATGCCACTGGCACAGTGGAGAGAAGTAGACGCACTATCACCCGTGGAGAGAAGTAGACGCACTATCACCCTGGTGGCAACCCTACCGCAAGTAAGACATTTGATCACATTTTGACAGAACTCTTGAGTGGGGCTGTAATGTTGACACTGGTAGCAACACATTGGGTTTGGATGCATGGTCGGACTGTGATGACTTCATAGCCTTCTTTGATGGAAGCACTACGCAATCAAATGTGAGAAAAAGAGGGCGTGTAGGCACCTGAGTTGCATCAACCTGTTTCATTACCCGATGGACTGCAGTGACACCCTGATCAGAGAGGCAAGTTTGGATTTCTCCCTTGGTCGGACCATCAAGCAGCCAAGTGTAAATAACACCACATGAAGAATTCAACATTCAGTGAGCCTCGACACAAACAGGATAGCTGTGGAAAAGTGAAGCTGTAAGCAGTTGTTGAGCTTGAAAATCACCATTGGTCTCCAGAAGCAAAGTTCCATCCATTATGTAAACATGAGCAGGTTTTCACACGGCCTGAAATTGTATCAACACCTTTCTGAATAAGAAATGGATTAACGGTAGCAAAGAACTGACCCTTTTCAGTATGTGTTACCACGAGGAACTAAGATGCAGTTCGGAGATTCTTTAAATCTCTAGCCTCATTCTGTTTATGTTTAGTAGATGTAGACTGAGATGGTGATTGGCTCATTGTGAAAAAATGCCCCACGATTGCCAACATATCCAATGAGGAGCTCCTTCCAACTTGGGTCTACCCCTCAGTTCACATCTCCTGAACTCCTGACAGAGGAGACCAATTGGCAATTTGGAAAGGTAACATTTCACACTATCATCCCTCCCTCAGCCTGACCTGTACTGGGGGTACATGCAAACGCTATCTGTCAACCCGGGGCAGGGAATTACGAGTTACCGAGTCACCTTTTGCATGCCAAACACATGGATCGGTCTTCAGGAGTGCAAAAGGAGGAAGAAGAAACATAGAGGAACCTCAAATGCTGAAGTGGAGGAAGGGTAGCAGATGGGGAAAACAGATGAGGGGCTGTTCTGATGTCAAGCTACAAAACCTCAAAACACATTTCCAAAAATATCCCAGATGTGTTCCCCAATGAAGGGAAAAAAAGAATAGCAGAAGGATAGACATGCAGCACGGAAAAGGAAGAGGTGCTGCAAAGGCTGGGGCCCCATAGTATCCAAGCACGTAAACACTAAAGAGCAGTGAGCCCCTTGTGGTGGGGGGGAGGGTGGACCAATTCTTGTCCTTAGATTATATGAGAGATTGTCTGTCCCAGATTCTGGAACAAAGGAGGAATGCAAAGCCCTACAACCTGCAACCTATGGCTCGTTTAGTTATCGGCTGGCATCCAGTTGCAGGTCAGCTGAGTCCCAGAAAGGGGTGGATAGTGTGTCAACACTCCCAAAGGGGCTGTGGGGGAAGTAGAATGAGGACGAACCACTGGGGGAGCGGATGTAGTCCAGTGGCCCAGAGGGCAATTTGTTGAAGACACTGAGTGTGATGGCACAGCCAATAAAGAGGACATCATCATAGCAGTAGCATACATCGTCGTCATACGTGTAAAATAGGCGATCATATTTCTTTTTGGCCCCTTGATATGTGAGGCGGTCATGGGTCCTGTATGCCTGGATTTTCTTTTCTTGTTTGAAATCAGTGCAGTCTAGTGAACAGAGGGAATTGTGCTTCCCAGAGTTGACATAGATGGGTCAGGGGAACAAGAAGTGTTTGTGTGCAACTGATGGCCAAATCCTTACAGATGGGGCTACTGTTGCAACACAAAGGCATGTGTCAACATTGCATGCATTTGTAGCACCACATGGGAGGAAGAATATATAGTTTGACATCAAAACGATACACAATCATCTTGACCTCCTTAGGCAACAAATTCTCTTCAAATGCCATGATGAAGGTTCCAGTATCCACTCTGTTGTCTTTTGGTCTCCTCTGGACACAACAGACAAAATGCACACCTTGTCGTTTCAAATTATCATGTGACTTGTCATCAACTTGTAAAAGATCTAAGTGGAAAATGATACCCTGAGCCATACTCAGACTTTAATGTGGGGTTATAGCAACAAGAATGTCACCCAGCTTGTAGCAGGTGAGCAGTGCCGTGACTGAGCAGGGGAGTCATTTCAAGCAGAACAAAGCAAATTTTCATTTTTCAAATTGCTGCCACTTTCCCAAACATTTCTCCAAGGTGTTCAATGAAGAACAATGGCTTTGTAGACAAAAAGGAATCCCCACCTCTTCTAGAACAAACCAAGAATTGTGTGTGGATTTCTCACCTTATCTCTGAGCTCTATGCTCCTTGCATGGTGTAACCAGCAAAAAGCAAGGGAACATTTTGTGGTCATACTTCTCCACATTGTAATACATCTTAGCTTCAGAAGAGACTGCTGGGGCTATGCGGCCACCAGCAGAAAAAGTTTAATTCACATAATGTGCAAATCTTCTGCCAGGATACCACCCACACAGAATGGGGGCTCCCCTCACCCAGCCACAGCAACAGTTACCTGGCCAGTAAACTGCTGCCTGACACCCCAATCATGACAGGCACATATTCCTTGGCTTGCATGGGGAGTTTCCAGCTCAGGCACCAACCGTGCAACCCCTACATGGCCAGGGGGCTACCATTTGGGCACAGTACTGTTGCAAGAAAAGAGGGTGCAAAGAGGGAAAGGTGCAAGAAGTGAAATACACACTGCACAGCCCACAACTCTGTAAAATTTAGAAAAGAAGCAGCAAGTCAAGCCCAACTAGGGAACCAAATAGTTCATAATAGAAAGTTGCAGGAAGGTAAGAAAATGAGTGTCTAGTACATAACCCAGATCCAAACACAATCGGTACCAAGAAGACCACCCAACAGGAAGGTAGGTAGAGAGAGAGAGAGAGAGAGAGAGAGAGAGAGAGAGAGAGAGAGAGAGAGAGAGAGAGAGAGAGAGAGAGAGAGAGAGAGAGAGAGAGAGAGGGGGGGGGGGAGAAGTAGTACTGCAACAAGCATGTACTCATGAAAGAGATGTGAGCCCTTAAGGAGGAAGTCATAGGCATATCACCAGAAATAGTACGATACATTTTATAGGATTAATTGACCGAGAAAGTTGTGTTCCTTTTTAGTGCTATAGTTCTTGAATCATGGCCAAAAGCAAGTGAGAAAGTGAAGTTATCAGCTATTTTTGAATCATTTCCTACATAATATAATCACTTTCGTACACCAGCCTGTTGCTTTGGATGTGTGTCCACTAATGCGTGCAAGAAATTAATGCTGTCAGGCAGTTTATAACCAGTGTTTTGTGGGATGCAAAAGAGATTATTCTTCTTATTTATCATGCAAAGAATAAAAGAGTAATTAGTGAATACTAAACAAGTCTTCCACATCACTTCCACACACGTTCGAAGGAGTTCGAAGAAAGATTATAGCAGCCATAGACAGAAATACTGCACATGAACCAGATTCACAGCACAAAGACAATCTCCTCATGCCTAAACCATTGGAGAAAGTGCACTGAAACAGAAACTAACTGGAATACCCAGTCCACTATTGACTTAAAAAAGGTAGTCTATCACTGTCTCACCATGGAGTTCTCACGCTTTCCTCATGAGTAAGATTCTAATTACTACCCATTACTTTATGAAAAGAATATATGATATAAAAATTGTTGTTCCCTCTCTCCACATTGTTATTCATTTTACCCTTTCAACTTCAATGAAAAAGATCTTACATACCTATCTTTACTCACAGATGAAGTATTTCATAACTTAATCAATCAAGATAATGTAACCACTCACCCAGCTGAGAACTGAGATGCCATATGCGGTTTTAGTCGCTTAACTTTTGGCTCCATGTCTTCCCTAGCAGCATGTTCTTACAAGCCTGTAAATCAAATGAAAGGCAAGTAGTATAAAAAGCCAGTAGGCAACAAGAACACATTTATTTGTGCTAAGAAGCATCAGATTTCTTCTCAATAGTTATTTCATCCAGCTTTCACAAATATAGCCAGAAAGTACTATTTGCATGAATCTTTAATGCTACTCTCTGTTCAGTACAACACTGTTTCAATAACAACATAGTAACTGTTCAGAAGTATTTTAAGGATGGAAGTTTACGGAGTTATCACATATACGTTAACTGACCAATGGAGAAAGGTATTTATATCACATTTTGAGTGGAATGTTAAAACACTTATTATGCTGATTTTAATTACACTAAATAATTTCAATGTATTTGTTAAAATACCACAACACAGCTTACACAAACACGAAAAGAAAATTCACAAGTCTGACATGTATTTAAAATTATTTAACATACATACAAGTACCATATCACTAAAAAATGTTTGGGGAAGTATACAGTCATTTGCAAATTGCAAGAACCACAAACTTGTGGACACACACACACACACACACACACACACACACACACACACACACGCTTTAAGAACCATTTACTAAAAAGTACAAAGCCTATATCAGGCTGCAAAACGTGACTACAAAGAGTTTCGAAAATAGCCCTTAATGACATCTTCGAGAGAATTATGGGGACTACCCAAAGTAGATCAAATGGAACTTGGGAAAATGTTTTAAGAAGGAAAACAACTCTACAAAACTGGAACATTATGTGATTCCTCTACTTCACAACAAAGGAGACAAAAAGAAAAGAAGAAGAATCTTAACCAATCAGCCTCTTCTTGGTAATGTACAACATATTCACAAGTTGTCAACCAAATTTAAGAAAAACTTTGTTTTAATCAAACAAAGGAACAAGCTGGTTTCAGAAATGGATACAGCACAATGAATCACTTGCAAGCCATGAGAAGAATTACTGAACATAGCAATGAATTGGATAACCACTTTGCTTTGGCATCAAATGTTTTCATAAAGCTTGTGACTATGTTTCAACATAATCTGTGCAAGCACACCTTCAGAAACAACTACTCTACAGACGAATATATTCTTGAATGTTACTGCTTCAATTGAGCTTTGTCACAATGGTAAGAGATTCAGGTCTTAAATAGTTGGACAAAGTGATTTCATACACCAAAGTTATTTTCAGTTGCCCCTGATGTTATCAAGTCCTTAAACAGGGAAAATGAAGGTAGACAGGTAAATGGAATACACCCGAACAGAGTCATTTCATTGCAGATGTTTTACAGTTTCAGACTCGTGTGGCATGCCGCAAACTTCACATAGTGATGGATCCTCCTGCCAGAGAAGGAAGCAAAGTATGAAAGGGCTATGCCCGATGTGCAGTCTTGTAAGCAAAACCTCCTTCCAGTGGCGAGGCTGACATGTAGCCCGCCAAGCCTTTGTGGTTGATTTGAACGACCACAGATTGTTGTCTGTCACCTGCAACCATTCAGTCTCCCACAGACGCATGATGCATCTGTCAGAAAATGAGATGATGGCATGCAATGGGATGGGACATTGATGGACAGCACTATCCCAACATGCTTCCTTGGCAGCTTTGTTGGCCATGTCGTTATCCTGTATCCCAGCAAAAGATCACCTCCTAGCCATGGTGTTGGAGCCCATTTAAGGAGTCACGGATGAGCTGAATCAGCAGGTCTACCGGATACATTTGGTCAAGTGCGTGCACTACACTACGAGTCTGAACAGACAAGAAAACTCATATGGTGATGTCTGTAAAACCTCTCCAGTGTTATCAGAATGCCATATAACTCCACATCATAATTTGTAAATTGTTCCCTATCAGGGAAAGCAGCAGAACAACCAAGAGCATTCTCCTGCTGGGATCCACCTGTATAAATAATGGTTAAACTATGGTATGTACTTAAAATAGATGAAAACAAAGTTGTTAAAACAAAATCTAGAGTACAAGTTTTTTTGTACTGTATCAAGATTAAAATCACTTTGGGCCTCTGAAGCCGCCAAGGCAGCAGTGCGTTCCATCCCTGGGTGAGTATTTTGATGCCCGAGAGATCCAGAGACAGTCTATAGCACGCATGTCAAACAGTTTTGTCACTTGGGGTCAATTCCTGAACAGTCGTTCGAAGGTGGGTTGGATCACTGAACTAAATGCCAATGACAGGCGATGCTGATATTTCCAGCACCTGTCGAGCCAAAAGCATACTTTGTCAAATCCAGAGTGGTGGTTCACCAGCTTCAGCACACAGACTCTGAACTGGGCAGGTCAGAAAGGCTCCACGAGATATTCGAATGCCCTCACGAAGGATGGCATCTAGCATCCGCTAGTAGGAAGGATGGGCCGATCTGTAGACAATGCTGCCGTAGTCTAAGTGTGATCAAACAAATGCCCTATAAAACTGCAGGAGGCGGGACCTGTCAACTCCCCATGTTTTTCTGCCAAAGCATTTCAAAATATTCAATGACTGAAAGCCCTTTGTTCATAGATCTTTCAGGGGTGGGAGCCACGTTAATTTTGAGTCAAACAATAAACCCAAAAGGTGCACAGTGCCTTGAAAACTTAAGCCCTGGCAAGCACGGTTAAAAATGACACATTTAGTCTCCTCTGGTGAGAACCAAAAATCAGTTGTCTGGGTTCAAGTTTCCAGCCTCTTAATGATCAGCTGTAGCTGCCTCATTGTTGAAAGATCAGAGGAAGATTAGAAGATTGCAAAGTCATCCACAAACAAAGAGCATTTGACAGGTCTCCTGATCATGGGGAAAAGGCCACTGATAGCGATGGCAAACAATGTGAAACTGAGGACACTGCCCTGGGACACATCCTTCTGCTTAACATAGCAATCAGACATGGCATCACCAATCTAGGAGTAAAGAAAATCAAGACATTGCTGCAGATGTCGCTCAGTAAGACAGGTCCATGGAAAATGCAATAGATGGTAAAATTGCCAACAAAAAGGGAGCCGGAGATGCCCAGCAGGAGACAGGCCATTATAGGGTTAATCACGATAGCGAAGAGGACGCACTCAGGACAGAACCCTGAGCGACATTGTTTTCCTGGATTAAGCGCTCCGACAAGGCAGAAGGTGACTGAAGGAAACAGGCAAGCTGCCACGGAAGCCCCTCATGTAAAGAGTACAGAAGATACCAGTTCTCCAGCAGATGATGTGAGCCTTTTCCAAATTGAAAAAAACAGCTGCAATCTGAGATTTCCGCAGAAAACTATTCGTGACATGGGTGGACAAAGTAACGAGATGGTCAACTGCAGAACGCCATGTTCAAAATCCACACTGTGCATTTGTCAGTAAATTGTGAGACTTCATCCACTATAACAGTCGGGCATGAATCATATGTTCCATCACCTTGCAAACGCAGCTGTTAAGAGAGATGGGGCGGTAGTTAGAAGGAAGGTTTTTGTCCTTACCAGGCTAAGGTATGGGTATGAAAGTGGCTTCACGCCAGTAGCTGGGAAATGTGCCCTGTGCCCAGATGCAGTTGTACGTGTTAAGCAGAAACTGCTTGCCTGCAAGAGAAAGGTGCTGCAACATCTGAATGTGGCCGGTGTCTGGCCCTGGGGCGGAGGATGGGGATGAACTGAGAGCATGATCTAGCTCCCTCATAGTAAAGGTGCAATTGTAGCACCCACAATTCGGAGAAGAGAAGGGTATTGCCTGAGTCTCCTCCACTCATTTCCAATGGAGGAAGGCAGGGTGATAGTAGGAAGAGCTCAAAAAGTCCACAAAATGGCAGCCCAAGGTGTTGGAGATAGCAACAGGTTCGGCAATGACATCATTTGCTACTATCAGGACGGAAATTGGGGACTGGACTTTGGTCCCAGAGAGCTGTTGGAATTTGGCCCACACGACAGAGGAATGGGTGGAACTGTTAAAAGAACTAGTGAATGAAATCCAGCTAGCTCTCTTGCTAACCCGAAGAACGAACACGACCACACTTCGCATGCATCTGTTTATAATGAGTACAGTTTGCCATCGTAGGTTGACAGTTAAAAACGTGGAAGGCATTCTCTGAGCACGAATTGCATCGTGGCATGCCTGAGTCCACCAAGGGACTAGGACACAATGTGGTAATGGCGAGGAGTGAGGAATGGAACATTCTGCAGCAGTAAGGATAATGTTTGAGAGATATTCCACCTGGACATCACAACTGGGGAAATCCTGTTCTTTGAAGGTCGCCGGGGAAGAGTAAAACTGCCATTTGTGTGCGCACATGGATGGGGTAGGAGTCAACAAATGGATATCACATGGGAAACGATCATTCGAGTAGGTGTCTGAAAGAATGGACCAACCTACACAATGGACAAACTGGGCAGTGTAAAAGGATATGTCCAAATTGGAATAGGTGTGTGAGGAGTCAGAAAGCAAAGTGGGTGCTCCAGCGTTAAGGTAGAAGAGGTTAAGCTGGTTAAGGTGGTCAGCCAAGAGGGCACCTCTCTGACAGGTCCTGGGAGAATCTCAAAGGGGATGATCCACATTAAAGTTACCAAGTAGCAAAAATGGGGGAGGTAACTGCCCAATAAGCTGAAGGAAGTCTGCCCTGGTGACATCAAACACCAGAGGGATATAAATAGTACAGAGGGAGAAAGTCAGGTGGGGAAGGAAAAGGCAAACTGCAACAGCTTGAAGATGGGTAGTCAGGGAGATGGGTTAACTATGAATGTCATTCCTTATGAGCAGCATCATGCCCCCATGAGATGGAATGCCACCCTCAGGGGGAAGGTCAAAACGAGTAATGTGAAAGCTCAAGGCTGTCATAAGGGCACAATTTCATCTCCTGAAGGCAGAGTACAAGGGGATGCTAAAAGCAGCCGTAAATCCTCTTTGTGGGACCATATGCCACCAACATTCCATTGGTGGACAGTCATGATGAGGAAGTGATGTACGGGTGTCAACTCGGCGGCTGCCGAGTGAAAGCTTGTGTACAGTCGCGACTGTAGGGCACAGAAACAGGAGGATCCAGCTCCATGGGTTCCACAGAAGCATCGGCTTGCTTGTGAGGTCAGTCTGTGGAGTCCAACACTGAGAAACGGTTGGTGGTGCGCACCAGTGATACGGAGAGTGGCCGAGCACAGGTACCACAAGGTGACACCTTTGAAGAGGCTCTTTGGGTTGGTGAAAGAGAAGACCGTTTGCCTTTGATGGACTTCTTCAAGCCATTCCAGTTAGAGGAAGACTAGGGTGTTTGGCTGGAGGAAGTCTACACTGGAGTACTACTTCTGTCCTTTCCTGCCTACCTGTTGTGTAGCTGGTGGCTTCGCCCCTTGAGGCATGAGTTTGTCTGTTTGTTGCACAGCTGGATGGGGCGATGGCGATGCTACCTTGATACTGGGCGATTTCACAACCTCATAGCTGAGTTTGGGGTCCCACGTCTGCGTAGCTATGTCCTTCATATGCGACGGGTGCATGGAGAATACACACACACACACACACACACACACACACACACACACAAACGTGCGCGCTGGAAGTGGCATATAGGGATTCACATCGCAACAGTTATCATTTCCAGAAAGGTATGCCCCTCAAAAGAAAGGATGAAAGCTCTGGTGTCATCTCAATTGTCCTTAGGACCTCATTGGGCGAAATAAACATTTCGCCTTGCCAGATTAGTCCTGGACTACTTCACACTGAAGGAGGAAGTGCCCATGGAAGATTATGCTCTGGGTCATGTTTAAAGACTGGTGAGGAGAGATCATCACTAGGATGTCTCCTAAGTGCTCACAAGCACAAACGGAAGCTGATTGACAGACAGAAAGGGTTTTAATCAGTAAGAAACCAGATTGCATCTTACTAAGGAGTCAACTTCACCAAACGTATCTTCTATATGTTCTACACAAAAGAAGAGATGCTAGGGAGGGAGTTCTTCCTCAAATGTCTCATATAATGGAAACAATTAAGAAAAGGGAGCTCAAACACCAAAGAGAACCAGAAGAACCAAAAAGGGGTTGGTTGGTTGGTTGATTGGGGTTGAAGGGACCAAACAGCAAGGTCATCAGTCCCTTGTTACAAAGGCGGTCAGTTCCGACAGAGGGACAGCTCAGAAGAGTCAAAAACGATAAAAGGTAAAAGGCAAAAGGCTAAAAAAGTGCAGTTGTGTCGTCAATGATAAAAACACAAGGAGGGAAGTCAGTAAATGGGCAACCTCAAGAGAGGAAATATCCCACCTGTGATGCAGTACAAGCAAGACCACATGCTATTTAAAAGCGTTCAACCGCCAGAGTGTAAAAGGGCGGATTGTAAAAGGGATTAAACAAACCTAAAAGGCGATAAAAACAGTAAAAGGGAAAAAAGAAGGAACATGGCCAGGGAGGGGAGTCAGGAATCTCCAAGCACAGCCTACAGTGGGAGACATCCCAACCCTCACCGCCCTGCCCCTACTCCAGAGGGAGATGAAAATCCTTAAAACTGAGAATAAAAACCACTTTCACGGAGGAAACTGAGAACCAGTTCAACCATCCGGGAATCGTCTGCTAATATTAAGGGTAAAGTGCAGGGAAGTCTGTACTTAGTACGCAGAGCTAAAAGAAGGGGGCATTCCACCAAAATGTGGGCCACTGACTGGAAAGCTCCACAACCACAAAGTGGGGGTGGCTCACCACGCAAAAGAAAACCATGGGTCAGCCTGGTATGGCCGATGCGAAGACGACAGAGGGTGGTTGAGTCCTTTCGCGAGAGGCGTAAGGAAGAACGCCATGGGACAGGTGTCACCTTAATCACACGAAGTTTATTAGACAAGGAGGTAGCCTCCCAGGATGTGGCCCATGATTGCGCAAAGTGGGATTTGAGATGAAGCCGTAAATCCGCCACAGGAGGGGTGACAGGGAATGGGGGGTAAGTGACTGCTCCCCCAGCCAAACGATCAGCAAGCTCATTTCCTTGGATGCCCACATGGCCAGGGACCCAAAGGAAGCTAACAGAACAAGCAGCATGGTGGAGATCAGCGAGATGGTCATGGATGGAGGAGACCAAGGGATGACGGGAGAAACACTGGTCAAGTGCCTGAAGGCCACTCATTGAGTCTGTGCATAACAAAACGCGATTGAGCTTGGACTGTTTAATAAAGGCCAGGGCCCGGGAGACCGCCATCAATTCCGCAGTGAACACCCCACATGCATTTGGCAGGAGATGATTTTCCATGCCTACAGAGGAGGTGAAGGCATAGCCCACACGATCAGCAGATTTAGAGCCATCAGTGTAAAAAACAACAGCATCCCGAAACTCAGATAAAATGCGGCGGAAAAAACAACGGAACACCATCGGGGGAACGGAATCTTTCGGACCTCGGCAGAGATCCATCCGAACTCGGGGCCGAGGAACTAACCAAGGAGGTGTGTTGGGGAGGGAACGTGGGATACAGGAAAAGGAAGGAAGCTGAAAATCACGGCGAAGAGACGCTAGGCGGAGCCCAACCGGTAAACCCGCCCGAGGGCGGGAGTCAGGTGGGCGACTTCCTTGGGCAGGGAACAGGATAGAATAGGAAGGATGAGTGGGAGAGGAACGGACAGCGATTGCATACGAAACCAGAAGCTGGGAGCGCCGAACGGAAAGGGGGGGGATCCCAGCCTCAACCAGGAGACTATCAACAGGGCTAGTCGGGAAGGCACCGATGGCCAAACGGATACCACGATGGTGGACCGGATCCAAGAGGCGCAATTTAGAAGGGGCAGCTGAACCGTAAACTTGACAACCATAGTCCAAGCGAGACAACACTAAGGCCCGATAAAGGTGGAGGAGAGTGGAACGGTCAGCACCCCAAGAGGTGTGGGCAAGGAAGCGAAGGACGTTTAGTTTACGGAAACATCCTATCTTCAGGCGTCTGATATGAGGCAGCCAAGTGAGCTTGTTGTCGAAAAGAAGGCCAAGGAAACGAAACTGTGGGACCACAGGTAATCATTGTGCATTGAGATAGAGCTCTGGATCGGGGTGGACTGTCACACGGCGACAAAAGTGGACCACTCGCGATTTTAAAGGAGAAAACTGAAATCCGTGTGAGATGGTCCATGCAGAGGCACGCCGTATAGCACCCTGGAGCTGCCGCTCTGCAGCGGCCATCGAAGAGGAACTAACCCAAATGCAGAAATCATCCACATACAGAGCAGGAGTGACCAAAGGACCGACGGAGGCCACAAGTCCATCTACAGCAATGAGGAACAGAAGTACACTCAATACGGAACCCTGAGGGATGCCATTCTCCTGGGTTCGCGGAGAACTTAAAACTGTACCAACCCTAACCCTAAACGAACGATGAAACAAGAACTGGCGGATAAAAATCGGGAGTGGGCCCCGAAGACCCCACTCATGAAGTGTAAGTAAGATATGATGGCGCCAAGCCGTATGATAGGCCTTGCGAAGGTCGAAAAATACAGCAACCAAATGGCGGCGCTGGGAAAAGGCCTGCCGAACTGCGGATTCCAAGCGAAGTAAATGATCGATCGGAGACCGTCCCTCTCGGAAGCCACACTGGTAAGGGGACAACAGACGCCGAGATTCGAGGACCCAAGTGAGCCGACGGGCTACCATCCGTTCAAGTAACTTACAAACAACGTTCGTCAGACTAATTGGCCGATAGCTGTCGACGAACAGGGGGTTCTTACCGGGCTTAATGACGGGAACCACGATGCTATCCCTCCATTGAGAAGGGAAGTCACCCTGGAGCCAAATACGGTTAAATACCCGGAGAAGATGTCGCTGTTGTGGAGCACTGAGATGTTGAAGCAGTTGGTTATGAATGGAGTCTGGGCCAGGGGCCGTATCATGAGAAGAGGAGAGTGCGGAAAGAAGTTCCCATTCAGTAAAAGCGTCGTTGTATGATTCTGACTGGCTGGGGGTAAAACATAAGGCGGAAGCTTCGGCCCGCTGTTTCTGGGGAAGGAAAGCAGCCGGATAGGAGGCTGATGCCGACGCTGTTGCAAAATGGGTCGCAAGGTGTTCCGCGAGAATCAACGGGTCCGTGCAAAGGCCATCCGGGAGGTGAAGACCCGGGAGGGTAGACTGCCGATGGCAACCTTGGAGAGAGCGAAGTGTAGCCCATACCCGCGACAGAGGGACAGCAGAACCAAGGGAAGAAACAAAGCGTTCCCAACACATCCGTTTGCTCCGTTTGATTAAGTAACGGGCTTTTGCGCGAAGGCGTTTAAAGGTAATAAGATTGGCAACGGATGGATGCCTCTTAAGGTGTTGCAAAGCTCGACGGCGATCACGGATGGCAACGGCAATGTCCGAACTCCACCAAGGGACCTGCCGGCGGGGAAATGGTCCAGATGAGCGCGGGATAGCAAGGCTAGCAGCGTGAACAATCGCGTCAGACATGTCACGTATGACATCATCAATACCATCCGACAATGAGGGAGAAAAAATGACCTGTGCAGTATACAGAGGCCAATTGGCACGTTTGAAGGACCAACGAGGTGATCTGTCCATAGGGGAGCGGGAAGGGAGCGAGAGAATCAACGGGAAGTGGTCACTATCGCAAAGGTCGTCGTGCGGTGACCATTGTAGGGAAGGGAGGAGGGAGGGAGAAGAGAGAGAAAGATCAATGGCAGAAAAGCTACCATGACCGGCACTGAAATGGGTAGGGGAGCCATCGTTAAGAAGGCACAAGTCGTGGTCGGTAATAAACTGGTCAATGAGATGACCCCGACTAGATGGAAATGCACTGCCCCACAAGGGATGATGTGCATTAAAATCGCCAAATATAAGGAAGGGAGGAGGAAGTTGCTGAAGGAGGGCACTTAAGGAGGCAGGTGTAGGAGTTCTGTCAGGAGGGAGATACAGATTGCAAATTGTGACCCCAGAGTCCAGGTGGATCCTAACAGCAACTGCTTCCAATGTAGTTTGGAGAGGAATCCACATGCTGGCAATGTCCGTTTGGACCAACGTGCAAACTCCGCCAGACGCCCGTAGGGGGCCGACCCGATTTCGACAGAAAGCACGGAAGCCACGGAGGGTTGGTGAGTGACCACCAGTAAAATGAGTTTCTTGTAGAACCACACAAGCCGCAGAGTAAAACGAAAGAAGGGATTGCAACTCCGGTAGGTGACGGTAATAGGCATTACAGTTCCATTGGATAGCCAAAGAACGATGAGTCAATTGGGGGGTGAACAGGCTAATGCCAGTCATGCCTGTGGGTCACCACCCGTCACCGACAAGGAGGGGGCGACATCCATGAATAACAGGTCAGAGTCAGGTTGTGAAGATGGGGACGAGACCTCTGGCGACACCAGAGACTCCTTGTCCCGGGACTTGTGCTTCTTCTTTCTTTCTGTTTGGGATCGTGGAGGGCTGTGCAACAAAATGGAGCCAGCCACAGCAAGATCGGGAACAGAAAGAGAGCGGGCGATCTGGGGGCCCGCAGACCGTGGTTCTCGTGGTGGCCGCGTGGCAGCAGACCTTTGGCCTGGAAGGTGCCGGGAAGGGGGATCCCGCGAGGGGCGCCCATGACCGGCAGACGCCGAAGAAGCAGGACACTTCTCCAGCCGGGGAGAGGAAGCGGTGCCCGGAGGGGATGGTGTGGGAACCGCAGGGGGAGGGGGGAGGAAAGGGGTTCGGGACTGGGGTAAGGAATGAGGAGGAGGGGGTGAAGATACTACTGAAGCATAACTAGTTGTCAGGGTCACTGGATGAAGGCGTGTATACTTTTTACGGGCCTCGGTATAGGTGAGACGATCAAGAGTCTTATACTCCTGTATCTTTTTCTCTTTCTGATACACTGGGCAATCCAGTGACCGTGAAGAATGATTCCCACGACAATTTACGCACACAGGAGGGGGAACACAGGAACTTCCCTCATGGAACGGATGTCCACAGTCACCACAGAGGGGGGCCTGCGAACAGCGCGAAGACATGTGGCCAAAACGCAAACACTTGAAACATCGCATAGGTGGTGGGATGTATGGCTTCACGTCACACCGATAGACCATAATCTTGACCTTCTCAGGGAGGGTGTCCCCTTCAAAGGCCAAGATAAAGGCACCAGTGTCAACGCGGTTGTCCTTCGGACCCCTCTGAACCCACCGAACAAAGTGAACCCCCCGCCGGCTTAGATTGTCCCGAAGTTCCTCATCAGATTGAAGGAGGAGGTCTCTATGGAAAATTACACCTTGCACCATGTTCAAGGACTGGTGTGGGGTAATTGACACAGGAATCGTACCAAGATGGGTACAGGCACGGAGAGCTGCAGACTGGGTAGCTGAAGCGGTTTTAATCAACAGCGACCCAGACCGCATCTTGCTGATAGAGTCCACCTCGCCAAACTTGTCTTCGATGTGTTCAACAAAAAACATAGGTTTCGTATGAGTAAAAGTATCCCCATCAGTTCTGGCGCAAACCAGATAGCGAGGGAAAGGTTTCGCCCCCAGCCGACGAGCCTGGCCCTCCTCCCAGGGGGGTAGCCACGGAAGGGAAGGCGGAAGGGGCAGAGGAAGCAGCACGTGAAGAATCTTTTCCAGTCAAAGAGACGGCCGGAGAACGGCCAGACTTGTGGACTCTTATGCGTTTCATGAGCATAGTGTCCGCCCTGATACCACCCACTCCGATCAGGGGCTCTCCTCATGGGCGCCACCCAGCCACAGCAAGGGCCGTCTGGCACGGCGGCCATTGCTGGGAGTTCCGATGCTCCAGGACGACAAGCAACCACTCCTAGGCTTACGTGAGGTGGTCACAGCTCAGGTATCAGACGTGTGATCCCTGTGTTTTCAGGGGGCTCAACCAAAAGGGTACATAGCGACCCCACCACATGGGCTGGCTACCGTGCTGGCTATGGACCCTAGCGTCAAACAATGACGTAAAGGAAACGATGGAATCAATGATGATGGCACACGCCGGAGACACTAGTAAGGTGCTCTTCCCCAAATGGCTCACACTACGGAAGAAAATTTAGTGATGGAGGTCAAACCCCAGAGGGGACCAGAGAATACCAAAAGGATGAAGGAATTACAGAACAAGGCCGAATTGCAAGGTCAGCAGAACCAGGAGAATAGCAGGGCTAACATAAGGAGGGACGCCATAAGTAGGGACACCAAGAGAGGGAGAGGAGAGGTCGGAGGGAAGGATGAAGGACAGGAAAGGAGGGGAAGGGAAAGGAAATGCAGCCCGGAAAAAGAAGGAAGGTTGCAATAGCTCGGGGCCCCGTGCTCGCCACGCACGTACTCACGAAAGGACCGCGAGCCCCCTGGGGGGACCAAAAAGGGGGAAGAGTGATAACAGAAGACAAGAGTGAAAGGGGATAGTGGAACAGAGAATAGCTGGGTCGTCAAGAAGGGGAAGATGAGGAAGAGGTGATAGGATGGCGAAAGGCTGCAATAGCTCAGGGAACCATGCACACCACACATGTATCCGCATAAGAACTGTGGGCAACCATTGGGGGGGGGGGGGGGGGGGGGGGGTCTATTTTCGGACCACTTTTACAAAGAAAAAGAGTCTTCTGTAAATGGTTTTAAACTGGTTTCATCAGAAAGACCACGTTATAAACCACCTAAAATCTAAATTTTATTTTTCACTGTGAGCATACAAGGCCCTAAAAACAACTGTAAGATGGAGGTGCATTGCGAATGGGTCCATATTCCACTGGTACTCAAATTCAGTGTGACATCCTTTATTACGTTTTACAACTGTTTAGAACTCTCTGTGGAAGATATAAAATGTCCTGTTGACTAAGAAATGACCTTTACTCAGAAAACTGCAATTAAGTATTTTTTTCACAACTCTGCAGCATTCAATTCCACAAAATTCTTTTGGCAAAAAATGAAATGGAATAAGGACTCCAAAAAAAAGAACAATTTTCTATTTTCTTGTGGTTCTAATACTTTGAGCCAATCTCATTTCAAAAGTGTAAATTTTTGGGTTCTCTCTTCTCAAAATTTCTTCCTAAACAATCCCATCAGTGACATCTGGTCAGCAGTATCGATTTCCTCGTGACAATCTACAGCAAATTAATGCAACATGTAAAAAAATGCAAGTAGCTTGAAGTACACATTAACTTAGGATCCTAAAAAGAGATCACCTCTAGCTTTGGCCTCTCACAATTATAGAAATGTATCATCAGCTTGGGATCCTGTGTAAAGAAACTGTTACCAGATTTGGGAACCTATGGTAAGGTATGGGAATCTATGGTACAGAAACTCAGCCACAGCTGCTGTTCCACAGCTGCTGTTCCACAGCTATTGGTCGTGGCCCCTAAGGTGATAGGGATACTGGTTTTCTCACTGTAAAAGGAGCTAGCAGTGGTTAAGCCATCACAGGCCATACCAAGACATTTATACGATTTTTCTTGGAGACACTGATGTTCCACACTACCCAGAAACTATGCTAACATGCAGAAACTATGCTAACATGAAGTATATTATACATTAAACCAGAATCAAACTAGGACATCAATAGCATTAAACACTAAAAAATGTCAGGAAGACTGCTGTTAACTCCACCAAAATTTACACAATATGATGTTGGTGTAAAACCACTGGCTATTTAAACAATGTGTATTACAGAGCTGTTATGCAGCAGTTTTACAACCATGGTTTCCACTTCATTGATAATGCACAGTTAAACTGTGAACTTTATAATCAGCTTGATTCTGCAGTTACAACAGAAAAAAAAAACAGACTGAAATATAATATGACAAGTCATGTCAGAAAGACTCCCCTTTTCGGAAGTTTTTCTGAGTTAGTCGTACTTTATCTCACTTCTTAGTCATACAACTTTTGATATCGTCTTACCAAGAGAGTGATAAACAATTTTGGAACATAATACAAGATGTAAAATTAAATTTGCCTATCAGCAGAATATGGGCCCTATTTCCAATGTACCTCCACCTTGTCATGTATTAGGGGCCTATACACTTGAATTGCAAAATCAAAAACAGTTTTGTAGGTGGTTTGGAACATTGTATTTCTAATGAAAATAGTTTAAGTTAGTTTTTAGAAGACTCTTGTACAAGA
Organism: Schistocerca gregaria; assembly: GCF_023897955.1. Lineage (NCBI taxonomy): Eukaryota > Metazoa > Arthropoda > Insecta > Orthoptera > Acrididae > Schistocerca > Schistocerca gregaria. Next base: position 277,329,440 of record NC_064931.1, read on the forward strand.
GGGCAAAAAAAAAAGTGTTGTTAGACAAACTGTCAAATTCGCCCTCAATTTCTGAACAACTGAAAAGCTGTAGGGGAATTAAATTTTACATTCTAAGACCTTGTCTCAGTAAGTTGTTATGTGCAGAGTTTCAGGTGTATCCCACATTACTTCCTTAGATATAAAGGAGAGACGTCTACAGGCGTTAAAGTAACCTCTGGTGTGCCACAGGGGAGTGTTATGGGACCATCGCTTTTCACAATATATATAAATGACCTAGTAGATAGTGTCGGAAGTTGCATGCGGCTTTTTGCGGATGATGCTGTAGTATACAGAGAAGCTGCAGCATTAGAAAATTGTAGCGAAATGCAGGAAGATCTGCAGCGGATAGGCAATTGGTGCAGGGAGTGGCAACTGACCCTTAACATAGACAAATGTAATGTATTGCAAATACATAGAAAGAAGGATCCTTTGTTGTATGATTATATGATAGCGGAACAAACACTGGTAGCAGTTACTTCTGTAAAATATCTGGGAGTACGCGTGCGGAACGATTTGATGTGGAATGATCATATACAATTAATTGTTGGTAAGGCGGGTACCAGGCTGAGATTCATTGGGAGAGTCCTTAGAAAATGTAGTCCATCAACAAAGGAGGTGGCTTACAATACACTCGTTCGACCTATACTTTAGTATTGCTCATCAGTATGGGATCCGTACCAGATCGGGTTGATGGAGGAGATAGAGAAGATCCAAAGAAGAGCAGCGCGTTTCGTCACAGGGTTATTTGGTAACCGTGATAGCGTTACGGAGATGTTTAGCAAACTCAAGTGGCAGACTCTGCAAGAGAGGCGCTCTGCATCGCGGTGTAGCTTGCTTGCCAGGTTTCGAGAGGGTGCGTTTCTGGATGGGGTATCGAATATATTGCTTCCCCCTACTTATACCTCCCGAGGAGATCACTAATGTAAAATTAGAGAGATTAGAGCGCGCACGGAGGCTTTCAGACAGTCATTCTTCCCGCGAACCATACGCGACTGGAACAGGAAAGGGAGGTAATGACAGTGGCACGTAAAGTACCCTCCGCCACACACCATTGGGTGGCTTGCGGAGTATAAATGTAGATGTAGCTAAACTTCACATTTTTTAAGAGTAATTTTTCAGCCTACTTTGCTTCAAATTATCCCTACACAACTTGCTCAGGAAATCTTTTTTATTAATTCGTTTCTTTCAAGACAATATTGTCAAAGATCTTTATGTCTCAAAGTTCCCCAGAACTTGGATGGCTGCCCTACGGGGTCAAACAAATGACTATATCTTTGGAAGTATTGAATTAATGATCATAAAACTTTACTAATGTCCATTGGGAACATAAGCAATTGTTCCAAGAAAATTGCATCACAATCCATGATGGTCATTGGGGAACCTTTATAGCAGTTGGCATGGAGTGACCCAATTTACTGTTCACTTGTACCTGTGAAAGGTGCTGTTCCATAAGTCATCCTTGTATTTGAAGTCAATACCACACTCTTCTCTGCAACAAGTTATGAATTCTTTCAAAGATCTCCAGATCATCTCAGATTTGGACTAGATTGTATAGCTCACTGCTCCAGTACTTCAACTGTATCAAAGGGACTGCAGTACATTTCCTTTCTGAGATGATCCCAGACATAAAAGTCCAGAGGATTGAGGTCAGGTGACCTCAAGAAGCAAGGTACATGCTATGCGCAACCAACATATTTTGATTCATATTGGCACATTGGATATCTTCTTATATCAGTGGCAAAATCTACTCATGACCCATCATGCATGTAATGCATTCCCCAATGTTGTGCAAGGTAAGGTAGATCATGAGTGAAATTTGAGCCTTATTATTATTAGGTGAGGACATGATTAAAAAAAAAAAAAAAAAAACACTTTTTTAACTGTCATTGCCCTGTTGCCCTCAGCAGAGTGTAATATGTTGATTTCAATCATCACTTTACGTCCCTAACTGTGGAGAGAGAATTAAATATGTAACTACAGCTATGTAAAGTATCTCCTGTCACCTAGCACAAGAAGTCATGGCACAAAAAATTAATTTTATTTGATTGTAATTAAAAAGGGTAAACTAATAATTACTGACATAAAAAATGTCCATTCAAAATACATTTGTACTAACTAAGAAAATATTCCAGACTGATGTCAGTGGCACCTTATATCCCCCCAGTCCCAATTATCTCTCAAATTTACAGTAATGTTTTTGCTTCCATTATTAAACACACTTCCACAAATGTCAGTTTTCACTATTAATCATTGTCCACCCTGTATATATAACAAAATTTTGAGTAATGTTTATAGATAAATTAAAAATATATCTCTTCAGACTCACAGCCCTCTCAGAATATTTTTAACCTGATGCTACTTAAGTGATGGCCATGTTAATTTAAATTGGTGGTATCAAAGTAATCAAACCAAGGTCCACTGTGTGGGAAGCACAAATGCTACCATTCAGTTAGAGAGGGGCATTCTAATATTTATGACACGTAAACTCTCAAGGAAAGGTAATTAATGTCTCATGGAGGGTGCCAAATGACATTCACATATGAAAACATTCTCAAACAGGCCCGGAAAACAGATTAACTTATTTCCACCTGTATGGAGATGTTTTGTAACAGAAGTGACTCCTGAATGTCTCTGTTTCTTGGGTACATGCATACATAAAATAGTTTCAATATGAGTGGCGGACCAGTCATAGAATCAAACTGTATACGAAAACCAACTCTCAAATGCTCCACTTTCTGCAGGGATGGATAAAATTCTGCAATGAAACCTTTAACTTGATTCTGCAGTTGAGTTTTGAATGACAAGGTCAAGAAGAATAAACAGCCATGATAGCTGCCACTTCAGTCATCAGTGTTTACAACAATGAAATTAGAGTGGAACTCTCTATTATACGAGGTTCTCAAAACTTGGTCAAGCACCTATTTTTTTTTTTTTTTTCCTTTTTTCACTTCATACTCTATAAAACAATTTCCTAATATGACAATGGATGGTTTACTCCATCCCTGGTGAATAACAAATGTACATTTCTTTACACAGAACAGTTCTTTGGACAAATCTCAAGGAGTGCCATTGTATATGGTAACGACTCATATCAATGACACATTCCCCTTAACTGAGTGTACAACAATATTGACTTGAGAAGTGTGGAAAACAGAAAGGACTTTGCATTTACACTACTGGCCATTAAAATTGCTACACCAAGAAGACATGCAGATGATAAACGGGTATTCATTGGACAAATATATTATACTAGAACTCACATGTGATTACATTTTCACACAATTTGGACGCATAGATCCTGAGAAATCAGTACCAAGAACAATCACATCTGGCCGTAATAACGGCCTTGATACGCCTGGGCATTGAGTCAAACAGAGCTTGGATGGTGTGTACAGGTACAGCTGCCCATGCAGCTTCAACACGATACCACAGTTCATCAAGCGTAGTGACTGGCGTATTGTGACGAGTCAGTTGCTCGGTCACCATTGACCAAACGTTTTCAGTTGGTGAGAGATCTGGAGAATGTGCTGGCCAGGGCAGAAGTCTAACATTTCCTGTATCCAGAAAGGTCCGTACGGGACTTACAACATGCGGTCATCTATGATCCTGCTGAAATGTAGGATTTCACAGGGATCGAATGAAGGGCCACGGGTCGTAACACACCTGAAATGTAATGCCCACTGTTCAAAGTGCCGTCAATACGAACAAGAGGTGACCGAGACGTGTAACCAATGGCACCCCATACCATCAAGCAGGGTGATACGCCAGTATGGTGATGACGAATACACGCTTCCAATGTGCGTTCACCGCAATGCAGCCAAAAATGGATGTGACCATCATGATGCTGTAAACAGAACCTGCATTCATCCGAGAAAATGACTTTTGCCATTTGTGCACCCACGTTCGTCATTAAGTACACCATCACAGGCTCTCCTGTCTGTGATGCAGCATCAAGGGTAACTGCAGCCATAGTCTCCGAAGTGATAGTCCATGCTGCTGCAAACATCGTCGAACTGTTCATGCAGATGGTTGTTGTCATGCAAACATCCCCATCTGTTGACTCAGTGATCGAGACGTGGCTGCAAGATCCGTTACAGCCATGCGGATAAGATGCCTGTCATCTCGACTGCTAGTGATATGAGGCTGTTGGGATCCAGCACGGCGTTCCGTATCACCCTCCTGAACCCACCAATTCCATATTCTGCTAACAGTCATTGGATCTCGACCAACACGAGCAGCAATGTGGCGATAGGCTACAATCTGACCTTTATTAAAGTCGGAAACATGACTGTACGCATTTCTCCTCCTAACATGAGGCATCACAAACAACGTTTCACCAGGCAATGCTGGTCAACTGCTGTTTGTGTATGAGGAATCGGTTGGAAACTGTCCTCGTGTCAGCACGTTATAGGTGTCGCCACCGGCACCAACTTTGTGTGAATGCTCTGAAAAGCTAATAATTTGCATATCACAGCATCTTCTTCCTGTCAGTTAAATTTCGCGTCTGTAGCATGCCATCTTTGTGGTGTAGCAATTTTAATGGCCAGTAATGTATATTGCATCAAGGGAGATGCAATTTTATGTTATGATGAATTACAGCTAATAATTTCAATCATGTACATCAGGCTTACACATAATCAAGATGGGATTGTAAATACGCTTTGTAAAATCAGAGGCAAGATGTGTCCACACACTACATAGCAGGGTTCATGCATCTCAATTTGCCAAAATATCTAAACAACTGAATATGAAGCCCAGAAGCCTCCAATTCTTCTAGCACAGAATAATGCTCTGCAGTTTAAGGAAAGGTAAATTAAAAACAAGATCTGAACAACAAAAAGAAAACCCACAGATTTTTAATTAAATAATTTAGAATCTACAACTCAATTAGTAGCACTGTGTGTTGTTGATGGCATGCTTGAAGTACAAATAACAGAAAATATGTTTCCACAATGAGATTTTCACTCTGCAGCGGAGTGTGCGCTGATATGAAACTTCCTGGCAGATTAAACTGTGTGCCCGACCGAGACTCGAACTCGGGACCTTTGCCTTTCGCGGGCAAGTGCTCTACCAACTGAGCTACCGAAGCACGACTCACGTCCAGTACTCACAGCTTTACTTCTGCCAGTATCTGTCTCCTACCTTCCAAACTTTACAGAAGCTCTTCTGCGAAACTTGCAGAACTAGCACTCCTGAAAGAAAGGATACTGCGGAGACATGGCTTAGCCACAGCCTGGGGGATGTTTCCAGAATGAGATTTTCACTCTGCAGCGGAGTGTGCGCTGATATGAAACTTCCTGGCAGATTAAAACTGTGTGCCCGACCGAGACTCGAATCCGGGACCTTTGCCTTTCGCGGGCAAGTGCTTTACCAACTGAGCTACCGAAGCACGACTAACGTCCGGTACTCACAGCTTTACTTCTGCCAGTATCCGTCTCCGTCTCCTACCTTCCTCGGTCGGGCACACAGTTTTAATCTGCCAGGAAGTTTCAGAAAATATGTTCTTACATAATGAGGGCTGCACTACCTGTTAGCTGTAGATGTTACATTACTTGGGGGGAGGGGAGGGAGGAGAGAGAGAGAGAGAGAGAGAGAGAGAGAGAGAGAGAGAGAGAGAGAGAGAGAGAGAGAGAGAGAGAATGGCCAAAATGATCATAAATTTGAGGATTAGGGCACAAAAATTAGGATTACATACAAAAATCATAAATGTACGCTCAGCAGTAGTTTAATGTGGTTTGAAGTGTCAGACCAACCTCCTTCACTTGAGGACCACGGAAGCAGAAACATGAAAACAATAGCCAGTATGTCTTGTCACCATCAAAGAGTGCTCTATCAGAATGAAAGTTGGGCTCAAACAAGGCACAATGATTGGCTAATAGAAAACAAACGACATTACAGCTTCTACAACAGTTGTGCATGTGTGGAACCAATGGTTAGCATAGGGTCATAGAATCGGAGCAAACGTATGACCTAGTGACACACCTGCTCCCATTGTTCTGGCATTACCAATAACATAGGCTGCAATGTCCACATATGATAGCCACAGCAATGTCGGAAGTTACTGTGGTGACAATTTTTTGGCAGCTTCTGTTGAGTGGCATAACATCAGACATCAACTAAAATGGTTTGCCTTATCAATAGATATAGCATGTAATCTTTGCTATTATTAATCTATATCAACCTAAACAGCAAAAGGTTCTCGGGGAAGACTTAACCCTAGAAAATGCATCCCTAGGTGGCGGATAGGGGAATGATCTGCACCAGCTCCTGGCTGTTTAAGAACAGGAGGGAAATGAAATGCAAGTACAACTGATATACGCGGATTCATTACCTACATTTTTGCAAGTGTGAAAATTCAGTTTTAAATCTAGTGCTACTATCTGTTAACAGTATGTGGAAGCAGTAATGCAGCACCTCATCCCAACACACATCACCTGTTGTGTATGTCAAAACAGATAAGTAGAGACGTGAAGTTGTACTTGACAGGTCTGTGTTTAATGTGTGGGGTAAAAGGAAAGAAAGTGAGCCTGTCAAGAGAAAGAAATGTGTGCAAAGTCTGTATTCATTTGAAAGAAACTAGAAGTTTTAGATTGCTATGAGAAACTTGAGCATATTGTTGACATTCCACATGCTTTGGGTCTTAATGAATCTACTGTGAGAACTATATGTGACAATGCAGAACCAATTCAAAAAACTGCTCCATATTTAACTTACATGTGACTAGAGTGACAATATCTTGTTCGAGGAGATTGGAAAAATGCTACACCACTGGCACAGCCAACAGCACATGCCTCTCTGTGGAGCTGCTATTCAAGCTAAAGCCAAGACATTGTATGCTGATTTAACAGAAGGAGAGGACAATCCAATACTTTTCTCGGCCAGCTCAGTTTGCTTTGATAACTTTCAGCATCACCTGACATTTCATCATTGAACCGTCACAGCAATACTTGAAAGTAATGAAAAAGTGACTACCAACAGAGGGCATCCTGGTAAGAGGGCAAATAGAGATTCTGGATAACATTGGAAGGGGACATTACAATGCTCAATTACCAACGGAGGAAAACACAAAAGAGAAGCTACTGAAATGTCAAAATTGCCTGAAATGTGATGAACTACTTCATGTTTGTTGCTTTTTAACTTATAATACAGATGTATAAAATATCTTTTGAGATTATTTTGTTTATTCATTGTGTTTATTAGGAGTTTTAACCCCAAAGCTCAAATTTATTTACATCTATTTGAAAATAACTAAACATAGGCCTAAAGAAGATGACTGTTCCAAGTCTTTAACTTCACAAAGTTACTCTATTGTCCTGATGTCCTTCTGGAAGCATGCCCATTTTTGTAACTAGTAAAAACAATACATACTCAAATTGTTTTTGTCTTTCTTCCTTACAACATTATTGCAGAATGAAGATACCATAACTAATTTATGAAAAAAAAAAAGAAATAAAATAATTCAGAACTATCTGGGTTAAGAATTTCCAGTTGGGTTTCTTTTCATTGGGAATACAGCAGTTGCAGCACCTTGCTCAAAGTATAGTCCACTTTTTTCAATGGCTTCCTAGTGGTCTTGGGATGTAGCGTCATCTGTGACGTGTATGTACTAGAAATACTCTGCCATTGTTTGAGCAATAATGAGTTTTTTAATGCCATGGTAATCTCGTAAATATAGAAAATCCTTTGATTCATTTTCATAATCTTGTGACTGGAATGATTAATGAAATTCAGGCTCTCTTCATATGTATTCTCACATTTACCTTTGCCAGCTGAAATGCTGGTAGATTACCTTCCTTTGGTAGGGATTGAATCTTTGAGTAAAACTCCACCTGTCACTCAAACAGGAGAGAATTGCCTTTTAATTTCTCCTGGGGACATCAGAATGGCTGTATTAGAAGGGTGGTGAATCATTATTGTAATAACGACCCATCAGTTTGCATTTATGTTTTGAAAAGAGACTGTATACCACCCTGTTTGTCAATCTCCAAAAAATCTGTCACTCCCGCAGCTCACCAATCTCAGCGCAAAATCTGTTTACAAACTAATTTCCACATCACAAATATACCTGGTAGTTGTCACAACTGCTTTGCTGAAACATATCCAACACTTTCATAACTATGTCGGAGACAACCCTTATAGGGTTGGGGGCAGACATGGTCACTCTGATACTCATCATCTGTGGATGGGCTATGATTATGTTTTCCTTGATAAGTATCACAAGTAATGACAGCATTGAGTTCAGTTCTGCAGATGGAGTTTTCAGATTCATTAACAATATCAGTCTAAGCTACTACCCAAAGGAATGCCGTTCACACCCACAACTTTCTTACTCAAGGACCAAACTTTTTATTTCATCTACTCTTTAAAGAATTAACTTTTGCGGATACTCAAGTGGAACACACACACACACACACACACACACACACACACACACACACACACACACACACACAGCATGACTGGATTACTCTACATAATATCACAAGTCATTCCTCACATACATTCAGAAAGGCATAAGTTGTAAGAATTGTGCAGCAAGATTAGTGTTTTACCTAAAGTGCACATTTATCAATATTTCTTCCAGAGCCAGACATTTCCATACAATTCAAATACCATCTATCCTTCAAAAGCACAATCATCAATATCCAGTAAAAAGAGAGCATTGGTAAACATGATTAGGACTGCAGCTGTGGACATTTTTTGCTACATTACAATAATCAGGCAGCCAGACACCGACAATTGCATTGCATTATTAGCACAATATATTATAGCGGACTTCAAAGTGTTGCTTTGTCAAGTGACTACACAAAATTTTGGACTTGCAAGAACTCTACCTGACAACGCAGCAAGCATGCCTTAGAATTTATGGGAGAAACTGAAAATGACGAGTAACTTTGGCATATTAATATAAGAAGTAGTGCTCAGTGTTGTGACATTTGGCGGACGGTGGACGGAGGGGAGGGGAGGGGGGGGAGGAGTTTAATGTTTAACGTCCCTCAACAAAGACGTCATTAGAGATGTGGAAGCTTACATAAGAGAAAGCTGAGGAAGGGAACTTGACTTGCCAAAGGAACTTTGCCGGCATTTCGCTTACGCGATATAGGAAATCACGGAAAACTTAAATCTGGATGGTCAGATAAGGATTTGAAACAATGCGCTCTCTAACGCGCGTCCAGTACCTAAACGACCTAGGGCGAAAGGAGTGGTTGACACGTCTCTTTATATTGTAATACTGCTTATATAATCGTAAAACAAATTTGTCGTTTCTGTGTACACAACAAATAACTTCCATAGCAATCTAGCCCTATGCGCCCAATCGTAAGGTTCACGTAGATCCAACCATGTAGTTTCAATAGAAGACTGGCTCTGAGCACTATGGGACTTAACATCTATGGTCATCAGTCCCCTTTAATAGAAGAAATGAGAGTTAAATATATGGCGCCAGAACAACAGTTATACAAAAAAATGTCAATTCACAGTACTACAATAAAGTACCAACAAATGTCTTCATATTATAAGAACTGACGTAGGCTAGCTTCCACATAATTCCCGGCAACTTCTGTTAAAAAGTCACTTAGTACTAACAAATAATTCATTTACGCCACATACGTGAACAGACCACTCCAATTTTTGCCGATTTCTTTCATGCTCTCCAGACAATACTACAAACGCGTTGTATTATCATTTATTTTCTGCAGTCGGGGCAATTGAAATGGTTTACTCATATCCTCGTTCAACAGTAACAGCACTTTAAAGCACCACAGAACATGTTCGGAGGGTATATACTTTCATTTGGCAGAATATGTACTCTAAATTTTATTATAATTCGTATCTAAAGTAGTCATACCTAGATATAATGATATTCAACTGTTTCTTGTTAGCATGCACACACTATATTAAGAATGATACGAAATACACAAAAGCGCTTCTCTCATAGCGATAAGGCATAAATTAATACAAATACAGTATGTTGCACTGAATTAGAAATTTGTGATAATTTACAACTACTTTATTCTGGAGTTAACAGAGGCATAATTTCATACGAACTTAATATACTTTCATAAACTGCGCTACACACCTGTTGATTCGAACGACAGTCAAAGCTTTCCTATATAGCTATTCACGCTCACTCTTCGCACTTTACAAATGTCAAATTTTTGCATTAAACTAAGTTACACACTGAAAAATACTTACACACATATCACAAACTTTTTCTCTTTCACAGGCAAGTAAACGTTTCCCCTTAACAACACTAAGGTAGGTAATAGGTATACTTGATTATGAGTATCTCAGGAAATTCTGCAAAGGTTCGTTTGAGCAGTTGCCAGCGGGCTCGTGCGCATGCGCAGAGCTGTATTCGCGTATGAGCAGTGTCTTCTCCCGCTTCTGGTTACTAGAAACGTGGCTGTTTGCCGTTTGAGCAGTAGCAGCAAGTAGACAGATGCTACCCGGAAAAATTTTCTCGGCGCGCCCAAGCTCCCAGATACGCGCATGCGCAGAGCAGGCAGTTTGGGAGGGGACTCCTTCTCCGCGTGATCCGTGTATATAGAAAACAAAATAGATTTCTGTGGGCGGGAGCCATCAAGTGAATTAATATACATTCTCATAATCATGAAAGATCAAAATAAGTTAGTAGTTTCAATTTTCTGATTTCATATATTTCCAAGTTATTAGCAATCAACCATTAATGTCTTAATGAAACTGTTTCTGTCAGTTTTGTAGAGAAATTTGCTTCTATTATTTTTTTCCGCTGAGGCAGTTAGTTTATTTGAAACGAAGTTTTTTCATTCCGCACAATTGGCTACTTTCAGCTTCGTTCAATTTCAACTGCAAATTTTCAGTTTCTGGGAGGAATGACATTATACCATTATAAGGAACCAAACATGAGAATACAGTACTGGACCTCCAAGAACACTGGTATCACAAAAACCACATAGAAAATCTGAATATCAGGTACTTCAGAGTGCATCGGGACATATAAATGTGCAATTGGAGCAGAATGAAGCACTTTAGTATGGTTTATGAAATTCCGATGGTGCTGGAGTAGTCTCTGATGTCCTGTTCCTTTTATGACACTGTAAGATCTCTTAATGCTATATACGTACGAACATACGTAAACATTGACTTGAAGTTGACTAAGTAGGCAAATTTGGTCAGTAGCTTTGAACTATATATTTTGTTCCAAATATATTGACCACTGTAGCAGAATTTTACAAATCTGGCCTCTGTGAAACAGTGTTTTTCGATCACGAGGCACCTGTCTAATACTTTCTCTAGGCCTGAAGTTATTTCTTAATTTGTGTTTACATCTTAAATTTATAGAATGCCATTCTGTGCTAAATTATAGACTGGCAGCATACCGTGTTTTATCGTTTTAACTCCCCACATGGCTTTATATTTATTCCTAAAGTAGAATGTGAACTGTCAGTTGTCCAGTTTCTTTGCCTCACAGACAACCTTGTTAATTTCTTACACAGTTTGAAATAGTCACAAAATTTGTTGTCCTGTGTGTAGATGTAAACCTGATTGGAAATGCTACATAACAATATTACAGGGTACGAATTAAAAAAAAAAAAAAAAATCTGTCGAAGTCACCACATAGCAAAATGTTATGGTACTTTGAGCTGTGGAGTCTAGGTTTGAAGTGATATTATGCAAAGAACTGCTTCCTTATTTGCGTCCTTTATCTGGGTGGGATATGATAAAACAGTTGCTCTAAGTACAACTCTATATGTCCCCGTAACAACATGCCGCAGGGCTGCACATGGTCACGTGATGCCCCACCACGCACGAAATTCAACTCGGAAATGCGATGAAAAGCGAATGAGAAGAGCAAGCACAAAGTAGGGGCTGCCTACGTCATAGTAGCCGCGCATGCACAGTACAGCCTGTTGTCTGGAGCTGTCTGGCAACTGCTCAGACGAACAAATGTAGTTTCGGCTTTTCCATTGATTTTGAACACTTCCAAATTCCCACCATTGCTTATTTTTAGTGAGTCTGTGTTCGTACACGGCAACTAGGCTGGGAAAACACAAAGGAGATTGATTCTCTGTAAGGCTACTTGGAGTATCTAGACCATGATTTTACAATGTGAGTGGATAGTTTCTAACTTTTTACTTGCCGGAGAAGCACTAAAAGGTAAAAGTAATAACAAGTTTGAAACTTCCTGGCAGATTAAAATTGTGTGCCAGACCGAGACTCGAACTCGGGACCTTTACTCTAAGACGTCTGTGCAGTATCCTTTCTTCCTGGACTGCTAGTCCTGTAAGGTTCGCAGAAGAGCTTCTGTGAGTTGAGGTATTTGGGCCTGTTCGCAAACATGAAAAAATTAAAACAAGACACTTCGACTACACTGTAGTCGAGTTATGGACAATGTAAGAGAACTCCTGCATAACGACTGGGTATGAAATGAATTCAAATTTTCTTATAACACAACTGTTACTAAAGGTGAAAAGTTAAACATTGTAGCATTGTGTGTACAAATGAATAACGTTCCTGCGAAAAACGAAAATAATGGCGGTAAAAATAAAGTGTACGTGAGTTGCATCAATGTAATCGTGAAGCTAGATGAGTGTATTTCTGCCTCCAGTTAATTATTAGTACACTGAACGGTGATGTGTCAAAACTTAAAAAAGAAATGAGTGAGCCGTGAGACAAACAAAAAATACACTTCTTTCCCGCCTAAATATTCTAACGAGTTGACTAAAGTATCATCCAAAAACAAAAAAGTTTATATACACAAAAATCGCCAGAAAGTGAAAATATCGAACAATTGGTGGTTAAAAACAAATTCCAAGCTCTTTCCGTGAGTGAAGAGACTGAACCAATATCGATAAGGAAAACAAAATTTCAAACCAACCGTGTCGACAGAACGGTGAATCAACGTAAAAATTCATTATCAGGAGAAACAGTGATGGGGGGAAGCTGTCCATACGTTCTACTGCATGTAGTAATGAAACGGTTGTGAAAGATACTGCCAACAAAAACGTACATCACAAATACGACAGTAGTGTATTATTTTTAACGGATAGCCAAGGCAAAAACGTGACTAGACTTCTCTAAGAACACAGGAAATGGTATGCAACAGGTATTGTTAATCCAGTAGCAACAACGAAAAATATCGTTAATGCCAGTCCTCATGACAAAATGTTAACAAAAAATTATTATATGGTGTGTATAGCACGTACAAATGATCTTGCAAAAAAACGAAGCAAATAACTGCGTAGCAGCACTAAAGAAGTTCCTAGAGCGTAATAAACAACGTAATACAATCATTGCACCATTATCACAGAGACATGACTTAATGCACGACTCATGTATGAAAAAAGAAATACGAAAAACTAACATTAAAATAAAATAGATATGTTCTTTTTCGGAAATGCAGCGTCCTAGATACAGGCAAATTAGACAGGTGCCAGTATACCAGGCAAGCAATGCATTAGAATTATGTAGAGAAGAATACATATATGTAAAATGGCAAATGAAGTCATTGGAAACAGAGCGACGGCGAATAGGATAATTCCATGTGTGACCACGGATTCATCATATGCAGCAACAGCGTTATCATCAAAAACAGCAGTGCCATCATTACCAGAGGTATCAGCAATAGTAACAATCACTGCAGCAACATCATGGAAATGGAAATGAGAGTTTGGCGTTATTGCCCGGAGGCCCCTTGCGGGGCAGGTCCGGCCGCCATGGTGCAGGTCCTATTACACTCGACGCCACATTGGGCAACACGCGGGCCGGATGGTGATGAAATGATGATGAAGACAGCACAACACCCTGTCCCTGAGCGGAGAAAATCACCGACACAGCCGGGAATCGAACGGACCCGTAGGACGACAATCTGTCACACTGACCGCTCAGCTGTTGGGGCGGACAGCAACATCATGAGCAGCAACGACTCTTAACAGCTCCATCACCAGCAGTAGCAGTAGCACCAAGAACATCAGGTACAGTTAAGAGCTAACTTAAGACCAAGGCGGTTTGCAACAAAGGAAGATTTTTTCTATCCCACCTTAAAAGACAATCAGATTTTACAGCTGCTGTAGCGGGGGGGGGGGGGGGGCTGTTTGAGGGAGGAGACCAGAAAGTGAGGTCATCGGTCTCATTGGGTTAGGGAAGGATGGGGAAGGAAGTCGGCCGTGCCCTTTCAAAGGAACCATCCCCGCATTTGCCTGGAGCGATTTAGGGAAATCACGGAAAACCTAAATCAGGATAGCCAGACGCGGGTTTGAACTGTCGTCCTCCCGAACGCGATTGGTTGGTTGTTTTGGGGAAGGAGACCAGACGGCGAGGTCATCGGTCTCATCGGATTAGGGAAGGATGGGGAAGGAAGTCGGCCGTGCCCTTTGAAAGGAACCATCCCGGCATTTGCCTGGAGCGATTAAGGGAAATCACGGAAAACCTAAATCAGGATGGCCGGACGCGGGATTGAACCGTCGTCCTCCCGAATGCGAGTCCAGTGTCTAACCACCCGAACGCGAGTCCAGTGTGCTAGCCACTGCGCTCGGTCAGATTTTACAGTTTCAGTTAAAGTTCCTATGTACTGTAATGGTACAAATAAATCCAAACATTCAGTTGTAGCTAATGAAACAGTGCCAGGATTTTGTTGTGGAAATGCATTGATTGCTGTGAAACATTACTCTGCCCAAAAAATGTATTTTCGTAATGTACAGGGATTTAAGAATAAGCTAAACAAGTTAAGACTTCTAACGAGTATCAACAGCGAAATGTTGAATATCAAAAACTGTTAATTACTAAACACTTAATGAAGTCTCTCGAAATAGAATCGGTTGTGTTACCACAATTCAAACTTATGCATCATTTTTTAAGGAAAATATTCAGAGGTGGCGCAAGGTGCATATTTGTAAAAGGCAGTGCTACAGCTTCATGAATGGACAAACACAATTCCCACTCCATATGGAGTTGTCAGGTATAAAATCAAAGGTATTGGTGTTTGCATAATAGCAGTTTATAGATCTCCTTCGGGCAGCTTGTGCTCCTGTTACAGAAATTTTACACCAGTATCAGAAAAAGCAATAAAAAGGAAAACCATGAAGAGTTATGATCTGTAGTGATTTTAATATCAGTTTCCTTAAGGAATGCGATTATCAGCCTAATTTTAAAAATTTTACAAACTGTTACAACCTTTATATGAAGCACGCATCACCATCTATGGTGACCAACCGAAATCTAAGTGCTCTTGGCCAAATAATTAGCAACATGGTATGTACTATTAGGGCTGTAAATCTAGGATTTAGTGACCATAATGTAGTCTTTCTGGAAAGTAAACTTCAACACAAAAATTACAGTACAAAGCAGAAATCTTTATCAAAGCAATGGCCTTAATTTTTTATACTATGTGCACAGAGGAAACTGGGAGACTGTATGGCACTCTCAAACAGTAGATGAAAAATTTGAAAATTTTTTTGAACATTTTCTATTACAATTGCCATTTCCTTTTCTTTAAAAAAATATGTGTAACAACAGAGCATCCTCCAACTGGATCACAGCAAGTATCATAACCTCAGCAAAGAGGAAGAGCGAGATTTTCTCCATCAGCAAGGCTAAACTTCGCAAAAGTGAACCATTTAAGAAGTAATTCACTGCATACAAAAGAATACTTAGAAATGTGATGAATGCTACAAAAAAAAAAAAAAAAAAATACACAATGACACTCGTCTGAAATCTACGCATAATAAAAGCAAATGCATGTTGCAAATAATTAATGCAAAAACAGGTAGGAATAGGAACAGTATTAGTAACATTGAACTTATAGTAAATGCAACATTGATTTCTGACTAAGAGGAAGTAGCTCAGGACTTTTAACTCCTACTTCATTGAAAGTATAGTACAACTAACAGAAGATGTAAAAAGTAATTGCCCCTCAATCATTCCTCATTATCTTCATCTACACAATTGTTCTATACCCAACATCAGAAGCAGAGACAGAAAATATAATTCACAGTAAAACAAAGAAAAATCATCAGCAGGACAAACATTCCAACTTAAAGTGGACCTAACAGTGATTTTTTTTAAAAACTGAATTACATTATTATAAAAGCTTTCATAAATAGTTTAAACACTGTGTTTCTTCCAAATAAGCTTTGTCTTTTAAAAATATGTAGTATTTTAATTTCTAGAAGTATTTGTTTTTGGTATGTTTCAACAAAATATATAGCAGTGAATTTGTTAACATTATGTTCTCTGCCCTGCAGTCAAATTAGCTGTAACAGTGCTTATTTTACTGTAACTGGAAGTTAGAGAAGGTTATTGAGAACCTTACTACAGTTATTGTTGAAGGTAAGGAAATAATGACTTTGAAGACAGTTATGATCTATTACAACTGTTAAATCACAGCAATTACCAAAAAGAGAAAAGTTTCTGTAAATTCCTAATTTAAAATAGCTGGATATTGCATTTTTAGGAAAGTTAGACTAAACATGTGGTATTTGAGAAACCACACCACCGTTATAAAATATTTAATAATTAACTGATAATTTGCTGTACTGGATGTTATATATTTTTTCGTACTGGGTGTTAAATGATTTTGTGTTGAGAGTTAAATAGAATCTATATGGGTTTGAAAGTGAAATGTTACATAACCTAAAATATTGCACCGAATTACACGAAAATATCAGCAGTTTACATTTTAATTAAAATTTTTATAACTGAATAAGTTCATGTGCAATTTTTGTGAATTTAAGGCCATTTTACATTATATGTTCATAAAGTGGAGCCTCCAACAACAGTTGTTAAGTGTAACCAAATGACAACGTACCAAGAAAAGTTAAAACCTGATCCAGTCAAGTACAGGCAACATTTAGAAAAACAAAATGAATGCGACAAAGCTAGGACACTGAAAGTGAACGAAAGGTTGGGTAAAAACAAAAAGCTTGTAGATGAAAATAGGTAGGAGGATCTGAGAAAGAGTTAGATTGCACAGGCAGGAAAAGCAAGGTCTTTTTTAAATTGCAGATACTTCTAGCTCATCTATTGGGACATATAAATGTGTTCACTCCTTTGGAAGAGTAGTTAATAAAGCTAAAAAAAAATCTTTGCCAATTAGTCCCGTCTAAGGCGCTGCCGTCATGGACTGTGCGGCTGATCCCAGCGGAGTAGTGTAGCACTTGACACAGTCACGTTGATTAAATATTTGGAGGTAACATTGCAGAGCGATATGAAGTGGGAGAAGCATGTAATGGCAGTTGTGGGGAAGGCGGATAGTCGTCTTTGGTTCATTGGTAGAATTTTGGGAAGATGTGGTTCATCTGTAAAGGAGACCGCTTATAAAACACTAATACGACCTATTCTTGAGTACTGCTCGGGCGTTTGGGATCCCTATCAGGTCGGATTGAGGGAGGACATTGAAGCAATTCAGAGGCGGGCTGATAGATTTCTTACTGGTAGGTTTGATCATCACTCGAGTGTTACGGAAATGCCTCAGGAACTCGGGTGGGAGTCTCTAGAGGAAAGGATGCGTTGTTTTCGTGAATCGCTACTGAGGAACTTTAGAGAACCAGCATTTGAGGCTGACTGCAGTATAATTTTACTGCCGCCAACTTATATTTCGCGGAAAGACCACAAAGATAAGATAAGAGGGATTAGGGCTCGTACAGAGGCATATAGGTAGTAATTTTTCCCTCGTTCTGTTTGGGAGTTGAACAGGGAGAGGAGATGCTAGTTGTGGTACGAGGAACCCTCCGCCACACACCGTATGATGGTTTGTGGAGTATGTATGTAGATGTAAATGTAGATGTAGATGTAGGTTCGAGTCCTCCCTTGGCCATGGGTGTGTGTGTTTGTCCTTAGGATAATTTACGTTAAGTAGTGTGTAAGCTTAGGGACTAATGACCTTAGCAGTTAAGTCCCACAAGATTTCACACACGTTTGAACATTTTTGAGTCCCAATATGAAAGCAGCTGTTCCTAAAGAACTTGCAAGTGACAGTATTGGACCTGCAATGTTTTCAGCATCTAAGAAAACCAGGAACTCATCAGGTTTCATGTATGAAGTCAAATTACCATTCAAGAGTTCTTGTACAATTGTGAAATTGGTTGGCAGGTACCTAGCAGACAGGTTCTTAAGTATGTCAAAAATCTTGTATCTGGGGAAAGATACCACATGAGAAGCGATGTATGGTGATGTTTATAAGGAAACCATATGAAAAATTCAAAGCTTCTCATCTAGAAGTAAACACTGGCAAGTCATCATTGTTTTCTTTGCATGTTCAGCATGTTACTCCAGCGGATAAAACTCCTCATAATGTTTGTGTTTGCAAGCACCACAGCAGTTTCATGAACATCATAGAAGCTCCTTCAGAACACATACTGGATTTCCCACAGATTCACAAAGAGCTACTATCAGCTATAACATGCAACTAAGAGGATGACAAATGTATGACAGATAGTTGGAATGTTCCAACATTACCTTCCACATTCAAAAATTAACTGAGTCCAATGCCAGTTTAAAATAAATTATTAACTGGCAATAATGGGATGTTGATGTCAATGGTAACCCAAAAGTGAAGAACACTGGAAAGACATGTGAATTAACAGTAGGAGAACATGTGAAAAAAATACATTTTAAATTCACAGGTATGTGTAGAAAGCTCCAAGCTGCATATTTTGAGAGACAGAAGGAAGACTGAACTGAAAAAAAGTGTAGTGCTTGAGATTGATTTCACAGAATATTATTTAATGGTATAATAGACAAATTTCAATCTGCTCACTTGAGTAATAACAAAATTTCCATTTTCACTTGTTTATAGTTACAAAAAGATATTTTCAAACCCAGTGTTACTGTTAGTAATAAACTGTCTCACAATATGTATTATGTATGTGAATTTCTTGATGAAATCATCACAGCAATTAAGAGGGAAGTACCTACAGTTGATCATATTATAATTATTTGTGACAGCTGTGCAAGACAGTTCAAAAATAAATTTATTCTGAGGAACATTTCCCATACAAAGTTTGATTATGATGTAGAAGTGGAGTGGAATTTTTTGCCAGTAGCCATGGCAAAGCAACTGTGGATGGGATTGGCAGCAATGTAAAGTGCAGTGTTTGAATGGCTGTGACATCTAGGAGGATTATTGTTTCATCAGTGGAAGATTTCCTTACTTACATTAAGAAGCATGTGAAGGGTAAGAAAGGTATATATATTGCAAAAGAGGAAGTTCTTGAAAAAAGAGTTGGCATTTAAGGAAAGATGGGATAATGTTTGCCCCGTACCACAAATATAGGGATGCCATCACTTTAGGCTGTACAGCCAGAAGCATTTGTTGACATCAAAAGCATCTCAGTCAGAAGTGAAGAAAGTTGATATTTGTGCTCTGGAAGTTGAGCAAATAAGTGAAAGTACAAGGCTTCACTACAACCAAGTCTACTCTGATTATGAAGAAGCGTTAGGCAAAGTAAATAAGGAGGAAATAAGAGTAGGACTGATTTTTTTAGTTCAAGTTACTCCTGAAAGCAGTAAGGAGAAAATATTGAAAGAATCTAAAACAGTATGTTGGTGTATATGCTAAAGTGCTGTGGATGAAGAACGTGGTGTGAAAATAATCTTTCTGCAATCTTTTGAAAGTGGCAAAATGTAATTTTAATCAAAAGACAGTTATGTTTTTCATGTAAAATGAAATGATATAATGGCTAAAATACCTATGCCAAATATTAAAATAAAAACATAAGGAGTTTTTTATGGATTTGAAAAAATAGTGATGTTACATAAAAATACGTTAAATACGACTGCTGCTCGCAGAGCCTTCAAAATGATAACTTTGTTTCTTCTAGAATTAATAACGTTATTGGTAAAAAGATCGACAGTTAAACTTTAGAATGTAAATGATTCTAGAATTCATAAGCATGATGTAGTATGTAAACCACATTACAATCTATATGACACCCAATAAATCATATTGATTTTTTATATTTTGTTGAATATTAAAATTACATACTCCACAATAACAACTAAATCTGTCTGTTCTTTACTTGTATCTCAGAATTTTATCATCCTGATGTGGTTTTAGTAGTCTATTTTAAGTTGTAGCCATAACACTACTTTCTCCATGAAAAAAAGTTATTTTCGTAAAATTATGCACTTTTCTCATCAATACTCAATTATAGACACCAGTTCTACATACTCATGCAACTCCTGTCAATCATCTTACATGCATCAATAAAAGTTGTTCTTCACCCCAGTTCCCAGAACTCCTGAAGATAGATATTCACTGCGGATATTGTATAACAGGCACAGTCCGTTTGACTTTTCAGAGATGTCACCAAACCCGCCTAAAGATGTAAATAACCATACATGAACAGCATATATTAGATGGAAGGGGTCTGACAGCCGATCAGTTCGAGTCATTCTACCAGGAAGGAGGTACACGGCTCGTGTAGTTTGTAGTTCAACCATGCCTAGACGGTCAATACAGCGGTTCGATCGGGTCCCCATTGTTACTTTTGGCCAGAAAGGGCTCTCAACAAGGGAAGTATCCAGGTATCTTGGAGTGTTGTCTGGACATGGAGTAGATACAGAGAGACAGGAACTCTCGATGACATGCATCGCTCAGGCCGCCCAAGGGCTACTACTGCAGTGAATGACCGCTACTTACGGATTATGGCTCGGAGGAACCCTGACAGCAACGCCACCATGTTGAATAATCTTTTTATGCAGCCACAGGACGTCGTGTTACGACTCGAACTGTGTGCAACAGGCTGCATGACGCGAACTTCACTCTCGACGTCCATGGCGAGGTCCATCTTTGCAAACATTACACCATGCAGTCTGGTACAGATGGGCACAACAATATGGCGAATGGACTGCTCAAGATCAGCATCAAGTCGTCCTCACCGATCGGTATCGCATATGTCTTCAACCAGACAATCATTGGAGACGTGTTTCGAGGCAACCGGGTCCGGCTGAACGCCTTAGACACACTGTCCAGCGATCGCAGCAAGGTGGAGGGTCCCTGCTGTTTTGGGGTGGCACTATGTGCGGCCGACGTACGCCACTGGTGGCCATGGAGGGCGCCATAACGGCTGTATGATACGTGAATGCCATCCTCCGACCGTTAGTGTAACCTAGAGGAGTGTTATATGGTTCAAATGGCTCTGAGCACCATGGGACTTAACATCTTAGGTCATCAGTCCCCTAGAACTTAGAACTACTTAAACCTAAGGACATCACACACATCCATGTCCAAGGCAGAATTCGAACCTGCGACCGTAGCGGTCGCTCGGTCCCAGACTGATGCGCCTAGAACCGCTTGGCCACACCGGCCGGCGGAGTGTTATGGGACCATTACTTTTCACAATATACATAAATGACCTAGTAGATAGCACTGGAAGTTCCATAATGCTTTTCGCGAATGATGCCGTTGTATATAGAGAAGTCACGACGCACGAAAACTACCGAAATGCAGGAAGATCTGGAAAAGATCAATACTTAGTGCAGAGAGTGGCATTTGATCCAAACGGAAACAAATGTAACTTAATACGAATACATAGACAGAAAGACCCCATTCTTTTATGACTACAAAATCGCAAACCAATCACTGGAAGCAGTTACCTCCATAAAATTTTCTAGGAGTATGCGTATGAAACGATTTGGGGTGGTACGAGCACATAAAATTAATCACGAGTAAGACAGATGCCAGACTGAGATTCATTGGAAGAATCCTCAGGAAATGGGTCGATCGACAAAAGAAATACCCTGCAAAACACTCATTAAACCAATACTTGAATATTTCTCGTCAGTATGGGATCCATGCCAAATAGGACTGATAGAGAAGATCCAAAGAAGAGCTGCATGTTTCGTCGGAGGCTACTTTAATAAGTGAAAAAGCGTCACAGAGATGCTCAATCAACTCCAGCGGTAGATGCTGAAAGAGAGGCGTTCTGCATCACATTGTGGTCTAGTGCTGAAGCACTGACAGCATAGTTCATAGAAGAGTCAACCAATATATTGCTTTCTCCTACGTATTTCTCACGAAAAGACCATGAAAATAAAATTAAAGAGATTCGAGCCCACATGTAGGCTTATCACCAATCGTTCTTCCCACGAACCATATGTGACTGGAACAGAAACAAGAGGAAATAACATTGGTACACAAAGTACCCTCCTCCACATGAAAGGTAGCTTGCAGAGTATAGATGTAGATGTAGGTTATGAACAAATATCTATTGACGCTCGTCACTTCTTACATAATATTACAAAATACTTGAATGAAGAAAACTATTACACCTCATGAGTTGCTGACAATGACGATTCTTGGAAACATGTAGAAGTTACACTCCTGGAAATTGAAATAAGAACATCGTGAATTCATTGTCCCAGGAAGGGGAAACTTTATTGACACATTCCTGGGGTCAGATACATCACATGATCACGCTGACAGAACCACAGGCACATAGACACAGGCAACAGAGCATGCACAATGTCGGCACTAGTACAGTGTATATCCACCTTTCGCAGCAATGCAGGCTGCTATTCTCCCATGGAGACGATCGTAGAGATGCTGGATCTAGTCCTGTGGAACGGCTTGCCATGCCATTTCCACCTGGCGCCTCAGTTGGACCAGCGTTCGTGCTGGACGTGCAGACCGCGTGAGACGACGCTTCATCCAGTCCCAAACATGCTCAATGGGGGACAGATCCGGAGATCTTGCTGGCCAGGGTAGTTGACTTATACCTTCTAGAGCACGTTGGGTGGCACGGGATACATGCGGACGTACATTGTCCTGTTGGAACAGCAAGTTCCCTTGACGGTCTAGGAAGGGTAGAACGATGGGTTCGATGACGGTTTGGATGTACCGTGCACTATTCAGTGTCCCCTCGACGATCACCAGAGATGTACGGCCAGTGTAGGAGATCGCTCCCCACACCATGATGCCCGGTGTTGGCCCTGTGTGCCTCGGTCGTATGTAGTCCTGATTGTGGCGCTCACCTGCACGGCGCCAAACACGCATACGACCATCATTGGCACCAAGACAGAAGCGACTCTCATCGCTGAAGACGACACGTCTCCATTCGTCCCTCCATTCACGCCTGTCGCGACACCACTGGAGGCGGGCTGCACGATGTTGGGGCGTGAGCAGAAGACGGCCTAACGGTGTGCGGGACCGTAGCCCAGCTTCATGGAGAATGGTTCTCGCCGATACCCCAGGAGCAACAGTGTCCCTAATTTGCTGGGAAGTGGCGGTGCGGTCCCCTACGGCACTGCGTAGGATCCTACGGTCTTGGCGTTCATCCGTGCGTCGCTGCGGTCCGGTCCCAGGTCGACGGGCACGTGCACCTTCCGCCGACCACTGGCAACAACATCGATGTACTGTGGAGACCTCACGCTCCACGTGTTGAGCAATTCGGCGGTACATCCACCCGGCCTCCCGC
The DNA here is from genome assembly GCF_023897955.1 of Schistocerca gregaria. Lineage (NCBI taxonomy): Eukaryota > Metazoa > Arthropoda > Insecta > Orthoptera > Acrididae > Schistocerca > Schistocerca gregaria. The sequence continues at coordinate 277,352,857 of NC_064931.1, forward strand.
ATGCCCACTATACGCCCTCGCTCAAAGTCCGTCAATTGCACATACGGTTCACGTCCACGCTGTCGCGGCATGCTACCAGTGTTAAAGACTGCGATGGAGCTCCGTATGCCTCGGCAAACTGGCTGACACTGACGGCGGCGGTGCACAAATGCTGCGCAGCTAGCGCCATTCGACGGCCAACACCGCGGTTCCTGGTGTGTCCGCTGTGCCGTGCGTGTGATCATTGCTTGTACAGCCCTGTCGCAGTGTCCGGAGCAAGTATGGTGGGTCTGACACACCGGTGTCAATGTGTTCTTTTTTCCATTTCCAGGAGTGTATAATGACTTTTCGACTGCTATGTCGAAGCAATCATTGAGCAATATAATACAGAAACCATATGAACTTATATATATTGTTCTGGCGAAGGGTTTCATGTAGGTAAGTACAGTATATCAATTATGAAAAGTTTCATTAATATTTTTACATTTTTAGAGTTCTTTGGAACTCCTTATATTCTAGGCTCGTCAACAGCTCTACGAACTAAGTTCTCCTTGGGCTTACTGCCATGGCACTGCAGGTTATCCGATGTCTACTTCAGCACATAGCCGCCCAGAGGGCAGCAGGTCGCTTACTGTGTATGTCAGCTGACTACTGCAATTGCAGCATGGGTGCCTCACAGCAGTGAGCATACCCTCCTATGACTCATCTGAGGCACTGATTGAGACTGAAGCAGATACAGCATTGCCGAGTATACACTCACACAAAAATACGCGCACACACACACATACACACACACACACACACACACACACACACACACACACACACACACTGGTGCAGAAATTGCATGCCCATCCTATGTGACGAGGCTGCCATTGCACCACAAAGGTGTCTCTGCATCAGCATTGCAGTGTGTGCAAGCAGCAATCAGGTATGTGGCCAGCTGGCAATTGATCTGGTTTACTACACAATGCTGATGCTTCAATAAACAACTTGTTGCCTTTGTGGCTTCCTTTCTCTGGAGGCACCTGAATAGGACTGCAGGAAGCGGGCGTGCAAGGCATGGGGTGCACTGGGTGGCACACCTAGGGGGAGGGCAAAATGAGGCAGATCTCTTACGTCGGATTCGTTTCAGTGTCTCCATACCTGCATGATAGAAATATTTAATCCACTCCGAAGGAAGCAATGTATATCTGGCAGTTCGAATTAAAACACGAAACGTCTGTGTGTTGGAACTACATTAACAACAGCAGGTATACCTACGAGGGGCGTGTGAAAAGTCTGTGCAACCTGCGAGAGATGGCACCACTGGCGCGTATCGAGGTCATGTTTAGTTAGTAGCATCTTTGGAAAGAATGCACACCAAGTTTCAGCCGTATTGCTCTATTTCTTTGTGTTTGGTATTCGTGTAAATCAAGCAAGTCGAGTGATTGTCAAAAAGTGGACACAAAGAATTTCGTGTCGTGATTAAACATTACTCAATGAAAGGCAAAACACCTCAGGAGACTAAAGAGAAGCATGATAAACATTACGGTGAGTCTGCACCTTCGATTAGAACAGTTTATGAGTGGTTTCAAAATTTTAGGAGTGGCCATATGGGCACAAGTGATGCTGAACATTCTGGACACCCTGTCGAAGGTTACGGCTCAAGAAATCATTGATAAAATACATGTTATGGTGATGGATGACAGAAGAGTTAGGGTGCGTAAGATTGCTAGTGCTATGTGCATCTTGAATGAATGGGTGCATAATATTTGCATAAACATTTGGACACGAGAAAGCTATCCACAAGATGGGCTTCTGCGACTGCTCACACTTGGCCAAAAATGGAATCGTGTGAAGTGTTACAAGGATGCTTTGCAGCTGTTTAGGAAGAATCCGCAGGACTTCAAGTATCGTTTCGTCACTGTGGATGAAACATGGATACTTTACTATAAACCTGAGACCAAACATCAGTCTAAACAATAGGTTACCAAAGGAGAAACTGCACCAAAAAAGGCGAAGACCATTCCTTCGGCCAGAAAGGTTATGGCGACCGTCTTTTGGGATTCGCAGGGGACTATCTCGAAAAGGGTAAAACTGTTACAGGTGCATATTACTCATCGTTATTGGACCGTTTTAAAACCGAGCTGCAAGAGAAACCCTGGCGATTGGGCTTCAACAAAGTCTTTTACATCACGACAATGCACCAGCACACACCTCAGCAGTTGTCGCAAAATTAATGGAAATAGGATTCCAATTCATTTCACATCCCCCCTATTCTCCAGACTTGAGCAGTGGGGCTACAGGGGTGCTGGGCCATTGCCTACATCAGGGGCAGGTATGCACTCAGAGGCAATCCTATTGTTCTCCTTTGATTGACAGGTACTTAACCTATTGTCCTGTTAAGTGGTTTTACATGTCACTGCCCATAACCTATTGGTCCCCCTACCCTTCCCCTCCCACTCGCTGCTAGAGGTATACTTTCATGTCTGAGTTATTGGAGCAGACACTGTCACTACCATCAATTTCATTGACTTCTTCATTAAATTCATGAATTGGTTAACAACTCTGGTGGGAAAGTGCCACCCCCCCCCCCCCCCCCCCTGGTGGGAAGTTTGAACTCAATCAGGACAATGCAACCTCTACTAACCTAAGAAAATTGTGGGAAAAAGAGCACGTCCACTAACCTATGCCATCCAACCACCACCTCTTTCTAGGAATTGGCGGGAAAAGGACTCAGTTGATCGATCACTTGGAGGGAATTAGATTTTCCTGTGTGGAATATTGTTTAAACAATTTAGACAATGTACAGAATATATGGAAGTGGTATACTGTTTATTTATTTTAAAAAATCAGTTTGTGGGGGTTGGATTTCTCTTGCTCACCATTCTCGGCTGTTTGGGAGCATGTAGGTCTTGCAAGAAGCAGTTACATGGGGCAGACATGTTGCATAACCTAATGTTACGCACTGTATTCTGGGTGTCTTAATCTAATGTTTGGGCCTTTGTTGGCACTTAACCTATTATTCTGTTAAGTAGTTTTAGATGTCACTCAAACTATTGTACCACCTTTGGTACCAAATTAGGTAAGCAGTTATGTCCTCCCATCGTTTTCCAGTACACTTTTCGAATTTCACATTCTCTTCAACGTCATTTGTGGTGCACTCTTCTTTGTCACCCACCCCCTTAAACTTTTGTAGTGCATTTTACATAAAAATTATGCAAATTAACCTAGTGTTATGCACTTAACCTGCTGTTCTGTTCCATGTCACCCACTTAGACACACCCCCTTTCATTAACTAATGTACCGCTAACACCACTTGATATAAGAAAACACATCCCACCACTCAACACCCTATACCACTGCCACCCCTGCCGCAGCTGTCTCCGCGAGCCACCACAGGGCACAAGCCAGTGCGAGCCATCGCTGTCACAACGCTGCAGGTGAAAGTTGGGTCTCTTTTCATGCATACAATTAGAATTATTCGAGTGTTACACTGACGTCAGGCGCGATCACACTGATCCCTTACGAGACGACGCGTAGCTTCGATGCATGTCCAGGGCCGAGAGATGTTGCAATGCTTCCCAGAATAGCACATGGTGCATTCTTCCTAGCAATCGTCACTGAATTTACCCTTCAAACTGTGGCTGCTGCCAGTGCCAATACGTTAAGGGCAGTGACATGGAAATCGACTTAACAGGACAATAGGTTAAGTACCTGTAAATCAAAGGAGAACAATAGGATTGCCTCTGAGTGCATACTTGCCCCTGGTGTAGGCAACCTGCACTAACAAAATCGCCCAGCACCCCTCTAGCTCCCCTCCACTACTACTGACTTGGCTTCCTTGGACTTCTATTTGTTCCTCAATTTGAAGAAATGGCTGGTGGGAAAAGATTTTATTCGAATGAGGAGATGATTGTAGCAACTAATAGCAATTTTGCAGACTTGGAGAATTCCTATTATTCGGAAGGAATCAACTAATTAGAACAGCATTGCACAAAGTGTGTAAGTCTAAAAGGAGACTATGTCAAAAAATGAAAAAGGTGTACCTCAAACACGTAAGTAGTTTTTATTTTTGCACAGACTTCTCAGACGCTCGTTGTACTTGCGAAATAACATCTCCAGTGGGGATATTTCTAAGTAGAAGTTGGCAGAGCATTCCTTTAGATGTCAGTGCCCGTTCAGGGAATTCAATACGCATCCGCAAAAGACTGAAGGGCCATGTAAAATCACTTGGGCACCTACTCCATTCTTCATACTAATAGTAATAGCCACACTTGCAGCAGCATTGGCACGGACTAGTGATTCCGCTTTATTATAGGAGAAGGCGTTTGCGCCTTACAGTATATAAAGCTACTGATAATACTGCTATTTGTACGAAGAATGGAGTAGTTGCCCAATTGATTTTGCATGGCCCTTCAGTCTTTTGCAAATGCATATTGAATTTCACGCTTATGAATACAGATGCTAATGGACATGGTAATGGTTGGGTTACTTTGGCTGTAGTATGTGGTCCTAAAGTAGGCACTGTAGCAGGTATGGAGAATTTTAACAGTCGAGAAATTATTGCATGTTGGACATTACTGATATGTGAGGTCTATGACAAAGATAGAGGTACATCTTGCTATATGTCTACAATACCGTTGGTTCTCAGGACAAGGAATCGCTGTAAAATAAATGAGTGAGAGTCTGTGTTCGTATGGCATAAAGGAGCTCTTAATTGTAGCAAGATTTAAAATTGTTAGTGATGTGACACATTATTATAGAAACTGAAACAAACTAACTGTCCTTTTCTCATCTCACTGGAGATTTTAAAAAAATCAGTCTACACATTGATCTTTCCAAAAGCCGAGAAACGATAATGCTTGGCGCTGTAGCTCTCAGGGGCACCCTGAGATGCTCTATGTGTGAGGTACCTCTGGGCATCTCTGTGAGTCTCGTAGCTGTTGAAACATACTTTGATATATATGTGTCATATTTGACTGACGAAACTCCCCTCTCCGTTCACTTGTTTCGAGCCGTTAGCGCGATGCTCAAAGCCGCAAATTGTGCTGCACATTTTGCTGCAACTTAAGAGTGCTATCAGTGCATATTCCTTTTAGTTTTATAAAATATAGACTGGGAAAGAAGCATCCAAATGGTGATTACGGTTTTCTGTTTTAATTGTACTAGTTTCTAATACTAAATAATACCTATCTTATAGTCGCTGATTTGACGTGTTAATTGCTGAACCAAAAGATAGTAAACCTCCCCTTATTATTAATAGTGATGTTGCTAATATTTGAGTTAAACGTGGTCCTGTTCAAGTACATAATCATACTTATCCCATTAACGACGAGGGAAGAAAGTTTACTGACACTTGCTATTAGTACTTATATCTTCCAAACGACGAAAATGTTAAAAGAGACTGGCTTCTTTAATCTTTATCGAAGGATTTAGAGTATTGCTTCTGTTGTAAAATTTTGGCAAAAGTTAACTAGTCTGTCTGATATGAATGGATTTTCATATTGACAGTATTTATCACTGACTTTGAAAAGACATGAAACAAGTTATACCCACAATGAAAATGTGAAGTCACTGTTTTCCAATTGAATAATATTTTATGAACAAAGAGAAAATGAGACTAATAGAGAAGGAAAAAGCGCTGGTGTGATGTACTAGAAAGGATTATTGCTGTTATTAAGTTATCATCTCGACAATGTCTGGCTTTTCGCGGTTCTACCAAAAACATACATGAACATGAGAATGTAATTTTTTTTTAGTATCAGTAGAGATGCTGACACCTTTTGATTCAGTTATCTGGGAACATAGTCAAAGAATTGATTCAAAGGGTGTGGCCCACAATTTAGATCACATTCAAAATGAAATTATTGGTTTCTAGGGATAATGATAAAAAAAAAATTTGAAGGAAGTAAGAGAATCTAAATATTTTTCCGTCATATTAAACTGCACACCAGATGCAAGCCACACAGAAAAATAACAGTAATATTTAGTCATGTTTATCTAAATCACGCAGACAAGAAAGCAGAGGTATGTGAACATTTCATTGGTTTCTGTCCGATTATTAGTTCAGCTGGCGAGAGTTTGTTAAATTTCGTTTGGAATTTATTTTCTGAATTGAACTTGGACATTCAAAATTTGCGCGGACAAAGTTATGTTAACGGCTCTAACATGAGTGGAAAACACAACAGACTGCAGAAAAGAATTCTGGATATCAATAAGCGTGCATTTTACGTCCCATGCTCAGCTCACAGCTTAAACTTAGTTGGTAAATAATGCAGAAAATATTTTTCACAAGACCATCAATTAATTGACGTAATTCAAGAACTTTACGTCTTCTTTTCATCATCAACAATTAGGTGGTCAATCATGGATACAGCAAGTGAAATAGAAGAGGGAATTAATTGCTGAAAACCTAGATGACCTGAAGGTACTGACTAGAAAGCTGTTGCAAAAAGGAAAGGAAGTTGAATTAGAGGTAAATGAAGAGAAAACAGAATTCCTGAGGGTAGAAAGGAATTACAAGGCAAAAAGACAAGAACCCATGCAGATTGATAACTCTATGTCTGAAGAAGCAGAAGAATTTAAATATCTGGGGTTTGTAGTAAACATTAGGAATGATGAGAAACAAGAAATAGAAGCGAGGTTCAAAGCAGTCTCCACAGTCATCATTCACTCAACATATTGCTGCTATCCAAAATGTTTTCAAGATGAACTAAAATGAGGATGTATAAAACTATAAATCAGAACAGTATTACTATATTGAGCAGATAAAGTGGGGGAATAGATTAGCATACAGAGGGGAAGATGAAATCTTTTGAAAATAAAATCCTGCTGAAGATATTTGGATCAATTTGTGAGGGAGGAGAACAGCGAAGAAGAAAGAACAGGGAGCTCCGAGACATATACAGGGTGTTAGGGGTATAAGTGAAGACAGTGTAATCATTGGTATGTTAATATGAACCCTCTTCAGTGTTTTAGATGTTTTGCTCTGTGTCTAACAGTCTTTCTGCAACCATGTCACGTAATGTACTATCTAATGTTTTCTGCATGGTTGTAGCTGCACTACTAAGTGGATTAAACCTGTTAGTATAAACTAACCGTTTTATGTCCATACTTCTTTACCTGAGCTGCTGCCCAGGGGAAAGTAAGCAGCAATGGCTTGCTCTTTCCACATGAACTTGGATGTGCTACCTACCTAAATACATACTACCCCTAATGGCTGTAATTATTAGTCTTCAAATGAAGTAAATATTAATCTAATGTCATTCAGTACATCGTCCTCGGTCACCAATAAAAATATCTGCACTTATGCGTCTAAAACCATGTATAATGAACAAGGTGTCTTTGCAGAACCGAAGAAAAGGCGACTGAAATGGGCCAATCACGTCTGTAGAAGAGAGGATTGGTCAAAACAGAGAGAAGTGTTAGGGAAGAAACCTGAAGGACAAAGACATTTAAAAAGACCAAGAAAAAGATGGAAAGTAGCTGGCCAAGGATCTTCAAATACTTGAAGAAGGGGAAGAAGATACCAAGGTCAGAAGGCTGTGGAGGAGGTTACTTGACGAGAGTAAAAATCGACTGCGGCTTATGAGGCCAGGACAGTAAGAAATTAAGTAAGTAATGGTTATTTAGGCAATCAGAATCAGCTGATTTCGTTCCTGAAAGTCGTATTCCTTCCTTTAAACCCGACAGGACCCAGTTTTCCTTTTCCTGGAGCTATGTGAGTGGAGTGTGTTTCATGGTACTCTGAGGGTATAACCATGTTTCGATAGCCTGGGTCAGTGATTGCAACATGTAAAGGAAAGTCATCCGAGAAGTCTAAACATTTTGTTCGTAGCAGCCAAAACCCTGGAGACGTTCTTACAAAATACATGCTCATGCATCACTCTTAGTGATGAGAAGTCAAACCTTCCTTCCTCGGAATTGCAGGTCATCTACACTGATGAACCAAAACGTTATACCACTGCCTAAAATAAGATTAAGTGCCGTCTGATGGCGTTACAGGCTTTGTAGCGGGAAAGAGAGTATATAAGCGGAGCAGCGAAGAATAGGGAATCATTTTAGCGAAATCTAGGAAAATTCGCTAACACAGGAGACTATGACAAAGGACAGATCATTGCGGCTCTGTACCTATTCTTATGAGAATGTAAGGAGCGTGGTTGAGGGATGGTGAAACCATGAGTAGGTGACAGGGTATTGGACATCCATCCACTCCTCATCACACAAGGTGGAGGTTGGATGGAGGCATGCCCACTGCATACAGTAGGATCTGTGGTAGATCTGAAGACAGAGTACAATGCTGTTGCAGGCACAGGTGTTTTAGACCACATTGTTGAACATGTTCAAATGTGTGTGAATTCTTAAGGGAGCAAACTACTGAGGCCATCGCTCCCTAGACTTACACACTACTTAAACGAACTTAAACTAACTTATGCTAAGAACAACACACACACCCATGTCTGAGGGAGGACTCGAATCTCCAACAGGAGGGGCCGCGCAATCCGTGACATGACGCCCTAAACCGCGCGGCTGCTACGAGAGGCTGTTGAGCATGGAACTCCACTGTAGGCAACCCTAAATGTTCTCATGCTGATGCAATGACAACATCAATTTCAGTGGGCACAGGATCATTGAGACTGAACAGTGGAGCAATCTAAACGTGTCGCCTAGTCAGATGAATCACATATCTTGTTGCACCAGATCGATGCTCGTGGACGGATACATGGCCACACAGGTGGGCAGTTGCTCGAAACATGCACTGCATCACGGATACAGGCTGGTGGGGCCAGTATTGTCGTATGGGGGACATTCTCCTGGGCTACCATGAGACCTTCCGTAGTAACCAACGGCATTGTGGTAGCTGTAGATAGTGTGAATATTACTACAGAGTACAAGCATCCTGACATGCTTCATGTATTCCCTTCCAGCAGGATTACCGTCCATGACACAATGTCAGAATCCTTTTTACAGTATTTTGAGGAGAATAATAGTGACCTCCCACTGATGACTTGATTACCAGATTCACCTGATCTGAACCCGATGGAACACATCTGGGATGCTATTGGGTGCTAGCTCTGCATCCATTAACAAACAGCCCATAATTTACAGGATTTGTGTGAGCTGTGCGTAAAGATGTGGTTCCACAATCCTCTGAAAACTTACCAAGGACTTGTCAAACTACAGCTGCACAGAGTCACTGCTGTACTGCGTCACAAAGGTGGACCCCAACACGGTATTAAGCAGGTGGTCATAATCTTTTGACTCATCAGTCTATGTGCACTTTGCAGTAGTTACTCAGTCCACACAGGCACTATGCCTGGCTAGACATCAACGTAATACAAGTAGCCGGCACTTACGGAACTTGCATCAGAAATGAAACAATATGAGGCAGACACATTAACTGGTGAATTATTTAACTTTTGGAGGTTTTCCTATGATTAGTTTAGAATTATGAATGCGGATAAGAATCGGCAGTTTCATATGTTTATTGATTCTGTTTACCTCTCTCCATAAATTAAAACTACATTCTTATGTACTCCGCTTACGAAATAAACTTCAAATCACTGTTCTCTCTGGTACTTAGTTCAGACAAAAGAGAAGAGTGATCTCCTATCCTTCTTGTAACACAGTACTTTTCTATAGATAGCTGAAGTTCATTATTTTTCTCCAGAACGCCTGGCTTTTCATATACACTCCTGGAAATGGAAAAAAGAACACATTGACACCGGTGTGTCAGACCCACCATACTTGCTCCGGACACTGCGAGAGGGCTGTACAAGCAATGATCACACGCACGGCACAGCGGATACACCAGGAACCGCGGTGTTGGCCGTCGAATGGCGCTAGCTGCGCAGCATTTGTGCACCGCCGCCGTCAGTGTCATCCAGTTTGCCGTGGCATACGGAGCTCCATCGCAGTCTTTAACACTGGTAGCATGCCGCGACAGCGTGGACGTGAACCGTATGTGCAGTTGACGGACTTTGAGCGAGGGCGTATAGTGGGGTGGACGTACCGCCGAATTGCTCAACACGTGGGGCGTGAGGTCTCCACAGTACATCGATGTTGTCGCCAGTGGTGGGCGGAAGGTGCACGTGCCCGTCGACCTGGGACCGGACCGCAGCGACGCACGGATGCACGCCAAGACCGTAGGATCCTACGCAGTGCCGTAGGGGACCGCACCGCCACTTCCCAGCAAATTAGGGACACTGTTGCTCCTGGGGTATCGGCGAGAACCATTCGCAACCGTCTTCATGAAGCTGGGCTACGGTCCCGCACACCGTTAGGCCGTCTTCCGCTCACGCCCCAACATCGTGCAGCCCGCCTCCAGTGGTGTCGCGACAGGCGTGAATGGAGGGACGAATGGAGACGTGTCGTCTTCAGCGATGAGAGTCGCTTCTGCCTTGGTGCCAATGATGGTCGTATGCGTGTTTGGCGCCGTGCAGGTGAGCGCCACAATCAGGACTGCATACGACCGAGGCACACAGGGCCAACACCGGGCATCATGGTGTGGGGAGCGATCTCCTACACTGGCCGTATACCTCTGGTGATCGTCGAGGGGACACTGAATAGTGCACGGTACATCCAAACCGTCATCGAACCCATCGTTCTACCCTTCCTAGACCGGCAAGGGAACTTGCTGTTCCAACAGGACAATGCACGTCCGCATGTATCCCGTGCCACCCAACGTGCTCTAGAAGGTGTAAGTCAACTACCCTGGCCAGTAAGATCTCCGGATCTGTCCCCCATTGAGCATGTTTGGGACTGGATGTAGCGTCGTCTCACGCGGTCTGCACGTCCAGCACGAACGCTGGTCCAACTGAGGCGCCAAGTGGAAATGGCATGGCAAGCCGTTCCACAGGACTAGATCCAGCATCTCTACGATCGTCTCCATGGGAGAATAGCAGCCTGCATTGCTGCAAAAGGTGGATATACACTGTACTAGTGCCGACATTGTGCATGCTCTGTTGCCTGTGTCTATGTGCCTGTGGTTCTGTCAGTGTGATCATGTGATGTATCTGACCCCAGGAATGTGTCAATAAAGTTTCCCCTTCCTGGGACAATGAATTCACTGTATTCTTATTTCAATTTCCAGCAGTGTATTTTAAACCAGCTCCTTACACAGGTGGACAGGTCTGCAGACCTGTTCGACAGACAGGTCTGCCTAAGTTCGTCCACCTATGAATGGAAACCTTCACATGGCATTATCATAGTGGAATTGGTATCTAATAGAAAGGCAGCGGCACATTGTCATCATTATGCTTCAGGCCTTGTACAGTATTCGTCAAACCACTGTGATTTTTGGGTTGCTACAAATGCTCACCAGTACTCCTGTTTTGCAGAACTGTGGTGGATATTGTTTCCAGTGATGTGACAGTGCCCTTGTACAGTGATAAGTGGTTCTCATATTCTCTCTTTCCATTGAAGAATCTCGGCCAGGAGAGTGAGGAGAATCCAGTTCTTACCTCCCCCTTTTACCCTTCACGATGGATGGTGGACTCTCCACCCATAGCTTGCGGGTTTGCCCAATGCATCACTTCTTCCATTTTGGTTGGGGATCTAACTCAACTAAAAGCACATCTCGATGGACAGAGGCCTGGGATTCTCCTTGCATTTGTCCTGTTGCTGCACAGTCAGTAGCGTAACGTCCTGGCTGGCTGCTATATTGCGATCTGCCTGGAATTCGACTGTGGCCATCAGTTGTTCCAAAGGCTGATTGACTCCTCTTAAATGACAGTGCGCTTACTCGGACATGTGACTATTAACTACGGACACTAATTCTTCCTGATACATAAGGGGGTCGGGTTGCAATGTAGCAGACACTTCTGAGAAGAAAACTCTCTAATACTGAGTTAGGATGTCAGCGTGCAAATCAATAAATCTCCAGAAAAAGTGCCCAGTCACGTCCCACGAAAACTGTGCCTCTAACAGCAGATGACAGTCAAACAAATTGGTTTGCCTGGCCACGATCAGTTGGGTGTCGGCAAACAATTCGTTGAAATACTCAACAACATCAACTGGGTACGTTTGTGAGAAGAAACCTCCGAATTTTTCCCATGTGGGACTCATATTAATGCTTAGCACATAAATCATTTGTTTGACGCACTAACATTTATACCACCCCCACTGGCAGTGTAACAGCATTTCGCTATTGGCTACATCTAGACGGTAAATTGCTCTATTAAATACTGTCGGTTCAGTACTCTTGTTCTCCATATTGTGCGAGTTGATTCATGTTCCGGCTCTGGCGCACAGTGCTGCGCTGCCGCTCTTCCTATGTTCCGCCTGTTTCCTGTCTTAAGCTCATCTGGGCCTGTCCTAACTCCTTTGTTACGTGTTGTGCGACGCCATTTTGACATACATTTCTTAGTTTCCTCTAAATCTGGAGTCTACTTTTTGCTGTACAACTTACCTGTTCATGTTGCCGGTTAGTGAAGTTAACTCAGTCTCAAAGAATTTTAAGCTCTGCCTTGGATCAGAGGTCTGAGCACAACACTCCGCTCCCCGTCCCAGATGACTGGTCAGCAAAACAACCGTAATCTTTTACTGATCTAATCGTGTATTAATGCTATCAATCCAACTAGTCTGCACAACAGAATTCAAGGATCACTTTTCCGAAACTCTATAATCCCCACCCACTGCGACGCTTAAGTTCGAAATTTGGCTCAAAGGTGCGTACAACATTCCTCTGTAATAGTCCAAAAGCGTGGCACGCTGATACGTCACCGATATTACTACTGCGGCAAGGCCATTGACCGACGCGAAATAGGAGGGCTGAAAATGTGTAAGCAGCCTTTGATGCTTCGGATCACGTTCAAATTTCGTCGAATGGTGTTGAACGATCCCCAATGGTTCCAATCTGTACACAAGAGCAAAAATTGTGGTCGCGCTGCGCTCCAAACGGGTACGATCACGTTCGATGGGGATGAAGCCCCGTAATGTCCTTAGTGAAGGGTTGAAACGTTCAAGGATGTAAGCAGTGTCAAAGGCGATGAAGAACGTCTTCCTGTTGCTGTCGTTTTCGATCGCGAAATATGTGGGAAACAACATCCCAGGTAAAGGGATGGTTTCACTGACACCCTTTGTGTCACCCCCTGCGGCCTTTCCGTGCCGATTCTAAGTGGTTTTGTGTCTGGAATGTTTTCCTCGGTCACTCATAAGAAAACCGCGTCATTCCAACGCTGGGCGTCGCGGTTCGACCTCCATCGCAGAGGCGTCGAAAAGAGGAGTGAAAAGTGGGCAAGAGCTTCCAATCGTGTGACACTTCCACTATGGCACTAGGCAGAACAGTGGCGAATTTGGCGCCAATGTGACATGATTAACCAACCTTACACGTCACATGAACTTCTGAGTTGTGACCTTTCTTTCGCATGTGTCGACACCTTTCTGTTTGAAGCGTGTTTGAGCGCGAGGGTGGCATTCTCAAGGCGCCATACTTTTGCACCGTTACAGAGAAAGTTTGTGCACGTCTTTGGGTCAAATTTCATACTTAGGCGTCGCAGTAAGTGGGAATTACGGCGTTTCAAAAAAGTGATCCTTTATGATCCTTTAATTCCGATGCGCAGCGTAGTTACTACTTCAAACTGCTTGTAATCCACTTCTGCGCGTTGACTGAAATCTCTAGCATACTTACCTATTTTTATTTAGTGATTTCGGGCTGACTATTCATCAAATGTTTCACAGCAATTAACACCGATAAGACGCTGGCCAGTACGGCAAGAAGGGAAGAATGAATTGATAGTTGGTGTTAATAACGATCATCCTCCTTTACATCCTGTGCATTACTGCAGATGACGTGTCACTGAGCACATTTGTTCTGTGAATGCAGTACACGTGAGGCGCCTAGTTGTTTCCACTGCACTGTGTGGAAAACGAAGGTTCTGTTATAGTTCACTAACCTGCTGTCTTCAAGTTGATGTCCCCAGCGCAGAAAACAGCACGCAGGTTGTAGGTTCTGTACCTTGAGGCTGAAACTGACTTTTAGCGAGGTTCTGTTCTGAAATAATGTATCACATCCTTGGGATGCCACTCTCGTATTTTATTATAGCCACACAAGAAGACTACATTATCTCAATACAACACCTTCTGATACTGCAAAGTACATGACCAAACACAATGTTTACGAAAATGTATCTTTAGACTATTTGTGGCACGTGTCTGTGCCTCGTGACAACCAGAGTGAATCTTTTAATACTGAATACTGGCAACACATCCTGCGACAGACAACATGTCTGTTCTTCTCGACTGCCTAATCTAAAGCGACGAACAGCAACTTAAATAAAAACTTGGAAACACATCCTACAACAGACAACATGTCTGTTCTTCTCGACTGCCTAATCCAGAGTGACTAACAGGAACTTAAATAAAAAATTGGAAACACATCCTACGACAGACATGTCTGTTCTTCTCGACTGCCTAATCCAGAGTGACGAACAGCCCGAAACACTTCGCGCGCCATACCAGAAAAGGCGTGACCTGAACGCTTCCGAAGTGCTTCGTCTGCAATTTCGTCAGTCTTTTGTTTTTGATTTAAAGTGTTTTTAATAATTCTAAAATGACTGATATATAGTCAGCTATTGATAAATATTTATATTAAAAAGTGAAGTCATTCCAATGAGTAGTTTAACTAATAATAATAACTGTACTTTAACGTTTTGGCGCCCTTGCTCCGAACACAGCAGCCATACACAGAGCAGCAGCATTATGCAGGCGGTCTTTCTTACGTGAATGGTACCGAATCTCACATCTATCACAGGTACCTCACACTACATTTCGTCATCTGTATACTTCTTGCATCTCCACTGGTCTGGGAACAGCTTCTTGGAGCCTAATATAATGACTGACTAAGCCAGAAATATTACACCAGCTGCATCTGGGAAATGCTAGACTGTTTAACATTAAGTCCCTGGCTAGTCCCTTTGGGGATGGCTGACGTCGGTGCTGACTCAGCTGCTGTGGGGATCTCGCAGGCTCGGCTGGTGGTGTCATCGCTCCAGCATTCATCCGCTCTGAAACTGGGGGGCAAGCACTAGCAGCTACAATGAGGGCCCCCTTCGAACCATCAGGTCAGGTGCTGTGGTGACAATGTGATTGCTGATTCATGTGTCGCTTTTTCCCATTACATCGGGTGTGGTCAGGTCTCATACTGCGGGCTGCCATCTCTACTTCCCTCAGTGAAGGCACTATAGCCTTCAGATGGCTCAGCAGCTCTCATAACATTCTCTTTACGTTCTGCTTACTGTGTTCTCACCATAGACATCTCTCGCTTGAATTAAGAAAATGAAATATTACTCCGAGAGTGATTTTTAAAGGTTGCTTGAGTAGAGGTTTGAAGAAAAACAATGATAGGACTCCATTACCTTTTAGATTCACTGAGCAAGTCTTAGAATAATAGGTGTGAAGACAACAACCCGTTTCGTGGTGTAGTGTAGCCTGCTGGACTGGGGGATGGGGGACAATGTCTACTATAAACAATGCTAGGTCGTCAGTTTGGGCTGCAGAATGTATATTATTACATCAACATCTATATATACATGGATACTCTGCAAATCAGATTTAAGTTCCTGGCAGAGTGTTTATCGAACCACCTTCACAATAATTCTCTGTTGTTGTTGTGGCCTTCAGTCCTGAGACTGGTTTGATGCAGCTCTCCAAGCTACTCTATCCTGTGCAAGCTTCTTCATCTCCCAGTACCTACTGCAACCTACATCCTTCTGAATCTTCTTAGTGTAGTCACCTCTTGGTCTCCTTCTACGATTTTTACCCTCCACGCTGCCCTCAAATACGAAATTGGTGATCCCTTGATGCCTCAGAACATGTCCTACCAACCGATCCCTTCTTCTGGTCAAGTTGTGCTACAAACTTCTCTTCTCCCCAAACCGATTCAGTACTTCCTCATTAGTTATGTGATCTACCCATCTAATCTTCAGCATTCTTCTGTAGCACCACATTTCGAAAGCTTCTATTCTCTTCTTGTCCAAACTATTTATCATCCATGTTGCACTTCCATACATGGCTACACTCCATACAAATACTTTCAGAAACGACTTCCTGACACTTAAATCTATACTCGATGTTAACAAATTTCTCTTCTTCAGAAACGTTTTCCTTGCCATTGTCAGTCTACATTTTATATCCTCTCTACTTCGACCATCATCAGTTATTTTGCTCCTCAAAAAGCAAAACTCCTTTACCACTTTAAGTGTCTCATTTCCTAATCTAATTCCCTCAGCATCACCCGACTTAATTCGACTACATTCCGTTATCCTCGTTTTGCTTTTGTTGATGTTCATCTTATATCCTCCTTTCAAGACACTATTCATTCCGTTCAATTGCTCTTCCAGGTCCTTTGCTGTCTCTGACAGAATTACGATGTCATCGGCGAACCTCAAAGTTTTTATTTCTTCTCCATGGACTTTAATACCTACTCCGAATTTTTCTTTTGTTTCCTTCACTGCTTGCTCAATATACAGATTGAATAACATCGGGGAGAGACTACAGCCCTGTCTCACTCCCTTCCCAACCACTGCTTCCCTTTCATGTCCCGCGACTCTTATAAATGCCATCTTGTTTCTGCACAAATTGTAAATAGCCTTTCGCTCCCTGTATTTTACCCCTGCCACCTTCAGAATTTGAAAGAGAGTATTCCAGTCAACATTGTCAAAAGCTTTCTCTAAGTCTACAAATGCTAGAAACGTAGGTTTGCCCTTCCTTAATCTAGCTTCTAAGATAAGTCGTAAGGTCAGTATTGCCCCACGTGTTCCAGTATTTCTACGGAATCCAAACTGATCTTCCCCGAGGTCGGCTTCTACTAGTTTTTCCATTCGTCTGTAAAGAATTCGAGTTAGTATTTTGCAGCTGTGACTTATTAAACTGACTGTTCGGTAATTTTCACATCTGTCAACACCTGCTTTCTTTGGGATTGGAATTATTATATTCTTCTTGAAGTCTGAGGGTATTTCGCCTGTCTCATACATCTTGCTGCTCACCAGATGGTAGAGTTTTGTCAGGACTGGCTCTCCCAAGGCCGTCAGTAGTTCCAATGGAATGTTGTCTACTCCGGGGGCCTTGTTTCGACTTAGGTCTTTCAGTGCTCTGTCAAACTCTTCACGCAGTATAGTATTTCCCATTTCATCTTCATCTACATCCTCTTCCATTTCCATAATATTGTCCTCAAGTACATCGCCCTTGTATAGACCCTCTATATACTCCTTCCACCTTTCTGCTTTCCCTTCTTTGCTTGGAACTGGGTTTCCATCTGAGCTCTTAATATTCATACAAGTGGTCCTCTTTTCCCCAAAGGTCTCTTTAATTTTCCTGTAGGCAGTATCTATCTTACCCCTAGTTAGATAAGCCTCTACATCCTTACATTTGTCCTCTAGCCATCTCTGCTTAGCCATTTTGCACTTCCTGTCGATCTCATTTTTGAGACGTTTATATTCCTTTTTGCCTGCTTCATTTACTGCATTTTTATATTTTCTCCTTTCATCAATTAAATTCAATATTTCTTCTGTTACCCAAGGATTTCTCCTAGCCCTCGTCTTTTTACCTACTTTATCCTCTGCTGCCTTCACTACTTCATCCCTCAAAGCTACCCATTCTTCTTCTACTGTATTTCTTTACCCCATTCCTGTCAATTGTTCCCTTATGCTCTCCTTGAAACTCCGTACAAACTCTGGTTCTTTTAGTTTATCCAGGTCCCATCTCCTTAAATTCCCACCTTTTTGCAGTTTCTTCAGTTTTAATCTTTAGGTCATAACCAACAGATTGTGGTCAGAGTCCACATCTGCCCCTGGAAATGTCTTACAATTTAAAACCTGGTTCCTAAATCTCTGTCGTACCATTATATAATCTATCAGAAACATGTCAGTATCTCCAGGGTTCTTCCATGTATACAGCCTTCTTTTATGATTCTTGAACCAAGTGTTAGCTATGATTAAGTTGTGCTCTGTGCAAAATTCTACCAGGCGGCTTCCTCTTTCATTTCTTTGTCCCAGTCCATATTCACCTACTATGTTTCCTTCTCTCCCTTTTCCTACTATCGATTTCCAGTCACCCATGACTATTAGATTTTCGTCACCCTGCACTATCTGAATAATTTCTTTTATTTGATCATACATTTCTTCAATTTCTTCGTCATCTGCAGAGCTAGTTGGCATATAAACTTGTACTACTGTAGTAGGTGTGGGCTTCGTATCTATCTTGGCCACAATAATGGGTTTACTATGTTGTTTGTAGTAGCTTACCCGCATTCCTATTTTCCTATTCATTATTAAACCTACTCCTGCATTACCCCTATTTGATTTTGTGTTTATAGCCCTGTAGTCACCTGACCAAAAGTCGTGTTCCTCCTGCCACTCAACTTCACTAATTCCCACTGTATCTAACTTCAACC
This sequence comes from Schistocerca gregaria, assembly GCF_023897955.1. Taxonomy (NCBI): domain Eukaryota; kingdom Metazoa; phylum Arthropoda; class Insecta; order Orthoptera; family Acrididae; genus Schistocerca; species Schistocerca gregaria. The sequence goes on from NC_064931.1 coordinate 277,371,212, forward strand.
TATCCATTTCCCTTTTTTAAATTTTCTAACCTACCTGCCCGATTAAGGGATCTGACATTCCACGCTCCGATCCGTAGAACGCCAGTTTTCTTTCTCCTGATAACGACATCCTCTTGAGTAGTCCCCACCCGGAGATCCGAATGGGGGACTATTTTACCTCCGGAATATTTTACCCAGGAGGACGCCATCATCATTTAATCATACAGTAAAGCTGTATGCCCTCAGGAAAAATTACGGCTGTAGTTTCCCCTTGCTTTCAGCCGTTTGCAGTACCAGCACAGCAAGGCTGTTTTGGTTATTGTTACCAGGCCAGATCAGTCAATCATCCACACTGTTGCCCCTGCAACTACTGAAAAGGCTGCTGCCCCTCTTCAGGAACCACACGTTTGTCTGGCCTCTCAACAGATACCCCTCCGTTGTGGTTGCACCTACGGTACGGCTATCTGTATCGCTGAGGCACACAAGCCTCTCCACCAACGGCAAGGTCCATGGTTCACTATGTTGTAAAAGTCTGATCGCCGTCTTGCTGAGCTTCTTATATTCCTACCCAGGTACTATTTGCTCTCGCTAAACTGAGCAATTGCCTCACAGCTTCCTGTCCTGATCGTGATCCATGCATAACCTCTTGACCAGTGTGCACGCGCCGCGCCGGTGTGCATGCCTCACGGTCTATGTACGGAACAGTTTGCTGATACGTCTTGGTCGAATTTCTTAACAATAGTTTGAAAATGTTTCCACACGCAATGAGTGATTGTGCACTGCATCATTTTCGGCTGTTTAAACGTTTTGAGAGTGTTTGCAGAGTGTTATACATGCATTACTTATTGACAATTTTACGCATAATGAACGTGTCTGTGCATCAGTGTACTGCATTATTTTGTGAGCATGTCTGTAGGCTGTGGCTGTGGGTTTACAATTAGTGAGCATGTTTGTAGAGCCATTTACATGTATTATTTTGATAATTTACGAGTTATTTGAGCGTCTGTACATCAGTGTACTGCATTATTTCGGTGATTTACGAGTAGTTTGCATGTCTGTAGGCTGTGCAATGCATTATTTCCACAGCTTACAATTATTAATCATGTTTGCAAAGCGTTTTACATGCGCTATTTTGACAATTTACGATTTGTTTGTGTGTCTGTACATCAGTGTACTGCATTATTTTTTAATTTACGAGTAGTTTGCAGGTCTCTCGGCTATGTATTATGACTCCAAGCATGTCACAGCGAGTGTTTTGTTCAGCATAATAAATAAATAAATAACATGAAATCTATCCCAAAATAAATTGTTCCAACTTCCCACTGGAAATAAAGTACACTCCTTCCTCTCTCCAGCAGCTGAACACAGGCTGAGGCCTTTTCCCGCCATTTTTCGTCCAGACCGCCATCTTGGATTATGTCATGGGAGGGACGACAGCGCCCTGTGGTGGCGGTACTATGTACTAGATCAGCTGGACCCTGAACCTCATGGGGAACATACTGGGTGGAGCTACTGTCTATGACAATCAAATTGTTTAAATAAAAATGCATGCAAAATAAATCCATCTTATGGATTTATGTCCATCTTATCCAGCAGCCCAGCACAGGCTTTTCCCGCCAATTCTAAGGAAGAGGTGGTGGTTGGATGACTTAAGTTAGTGGAGGTAGCCAAAGTGACCTATTTTCCAGCCAAAATTTGAACTTCCCACTAAAATTTTCCTGCCATTTTCTTAGGGTAGTGGAGACAGCCCAATTGACCTATTTTCCTGCCAAAATTTAAACTTCCTGTAATGACTTCATTGTGACATTGCCATATTTATCGCCGCCATCTTGAATAAATTTGGCAACAGTGCAACATGGACCCATGTTCTCTTTGCCCTACTACCAATGTAGTGCATCAAACGCTTTCAGTCGAAAAATACGCCAGAGCAGAAGTGAGTTACAACAGAGCCAGCTGCAGGCAGACGAGAGTGTCATGCATTGCAAAGCAAAACACAGCCAACTGGTGTTGCGAAGCAGAACCAGCTGTGCACTTTATAGCAACAGCCAATGCAGTAGTATGCTAGGAGAGTGATGGGAGCCTTTCCTCACTTGCCACCACCAAAGTGTTTAGAGTTTTTGTCTTAAGCACTAAACGAAAATAGTCTGGAATGTGTAAGTACTCAGCCATTTTTGTACTAAATCATTCTCATCTCAGTATCACAGCTACACCATGAGCCTGTGACACTTGGCCCGGAGAACAGAGTTCCAGGGTACAAAGAAACACGGCAAAGGAAAGGAAATACATTACTAACCTGACAACAGTAGATGCTGAAAGTGACCACCGTTCATGTGTTGGAGTTTTGGGCCCTGATCAGCAAGTTGCTGAAGGCATATCAAAGCTGGACTGTTGGAACTGCTGCAATCTCAACCGAAATGTTCTGCTGGAGTTCTTGTAGAGTATGAGGATTCTTACAATAGATGGACTTCAAGGATCCCCACACAACCTAATAGTGTCTTGCCAGTGTACGCAGAAGCGCATAACTGTTGTGAATTAACGTTGAGTAAAGTTATAAATTGGTGTTGCGTGGAAACGCGTTTAGTGTGAATAGCTTCTGGAGAAATACTGGGACTCGATGTCATCTCATATGACCCGTAAGTATGTTCAAAACTATCCAAAACGCAAGTCAGAGGAATTATTACGTTGAAAGTAATCCAAAACGCCTAAAAGTCCAGTGTCGACCGAATGCCACAGCTACGGAAGCGTCGGAAATTAAATGAAAAAATCGCGCAAAACAATTACGAAGTTGAGCCATCGTGCATACAGGGTTCAGCGACAGTTCTAACACCCACAGATCGCATGCAATGCGTCGCTGAACCCAGTACAGAAAACTGTAATAATATTGACATAGATGGAAATGTGACAGTGCCAGACCCCGTGTGTATCGTGACCACCAATTTCCGCCATGCTGTCAACCGACACAAAATGCGATAAACTTGTAATGTATCTATTCTGTAACAATTATTCTACTCCATACAGCCATTCTATTAAATACATACATCAAAAAAAGTTTTGCATCATCCCAGTTCCCAGAACACCTGAAGATAGACGTTGACTGTGGATATTGTATCACAGACACAGCCCCTTTGACTGTTCAGAGATGTCATTTAACCCGCCCAAAGATGTAAACAATCATGCATGAACAGCACCTATTAGATCGAGGGGGTCCGTCAGCCGATCAGTTCCAGTCATTCCACCAGAAACGAGGTACATGGCTCACATTCTCCGTAGTACAACGATGCCTAGAAGGTCAATACCGTGGTTCGATCGTGTCCACATTGTGCCAGGAAGGGCTCTCAACAAGGGAAGTGTTCAAGTGTCTCAGAGAGAACCAAAGTGATGTTGTCCAGACATGGAGGAGTAACAGATAGACAGGAACTGTTGATGACATGCCTCGCTCAGACCGCCCAAGGGGTACTACTACAGTGGATGACCACTATCTATGGACTATGGCTCGGAGGAACCCTGACAGCAACGCCACCATGTTGAATAATGCTTTTTGTGCAGCCACAGGACATTGTGTTATGACTCAAACTGCACGCAATAGGCTGCATGATGTGCAACTTCACTCCCAACGTCCATGGCGATGTCTATCTTTGCAACCCTGACACCATGCAGCACGGTACAGATGGCCCCAACAACATGCTGAATGAACCGCTCAGAATTGACATCATGTTCTCTTCATCAATGAGTGTTGCATGTATCTTCAACCAGACAATCACCAGAGACCTGTTTGGAGGCAACCTGGTCAGGCTGAACATCTTAGACACACTGTCCAGTGAGTGCAGCAAGGTGGAGGTACCCTGCTGTGGCATTATGTGAGGCTGACGTATGCTGTTGGTGGTTATGGTTTAAATGGCTCTAAGCACTATGGGACTTAACATCTGAGATCATCAGTCCCCTAAACTTAGAACTACTGAAGCCTAACTAACCTAAGGACATCACACACATCCATACCCGAGGCAGGAGTCGAATCTGTGACCGTAACAGCAGCGTGGTTCCGGACTGAAGTGCCTAGAAATGCTTGGCCACAGTGGCCAGCTGCTGGTGGTCATGGAAGGCGCCATAATGGCTGTATGATACGTGAATGCCATCCTCTGACCGATAGTACAACCATATTGACAGCATATTGGCGAGGCATTCATCTTCACGGACGACAATTCGCGCCCCCATCGTGCACATTTTGTGAAGGACTTCCTTCAGGATAACGCCATCGTTCAGCTAGAATGGCCAGCATGTTCTCCAGACATGAACCTTATCGAACATGCCTGAGATAGATTGAAAAGGGCTGTTTATGGACGACATGACCAACCAACACACTGAGGGATCTATGCCGAATCGCCATTGAGGAAATTAAATATTCATATGAACACTTAATATGATTTTATTCTGACGTTTCCAAGAAAAATCGATGGCATGAGTTCGAACAGCACAAACAGATTTTTTTTCAAATGGTACTTTAAATGGTCTTTATCCTCTGAACTGTCAATTCTGCCATCCCTGTACCCTTCTAAATTACATCTATACTTTTGAAACTTGGTACATTGGAATAAATTTGTAGATAGGATATGGTGTTGCAACCTCTATGTTCTAACTTATTCCTAAATAGTGGATAGTCTGTTATGTTTTTCTGAATTATAATAAAAAATTTACAAGCTCGAAAATGGTTGAAGGTAAATTTACAGAACACTTCTCTATTATGAGTTTGTACCAAAAAAGCCGGCCGTGGTGGCCGACCGGTTTTAGGCGCCTCAGTCCGGAACCGCGCGACTGCTACGGTGGCAGGTTCGAATCCTGCCTAGGGCATGGATGTGTGTGATGTCCTTAGGTTAGTTAGGTTTAAGTAGTTTTAAGTTCTAGGGGACTGATGACCTCAGACGTTAAGTCCCATAGTACTCAGAGCCATTTGAACCAAAACACACATACTATCATAATTCAAATGCTATATCTTCAAATGCAGAAGATATGAAACTATCATGGATGCCTTGTATAAAGAATGTACACTACTGGTCATTTTAATTGCTACACCACGAAAATAACGTGCTACAGACGCGAAAATTAACCGACAGGAAGATGATGCTGTGATATGCAAATGATCAGAGCATTCACACAAGGTTGGCGCCGGTGACGACACCTACAACGTGCTGACATGAGGAAAGTTTCCAACCGATTTCTCATACACAAACAGCAGTTGACCAGCGTTGCCTGGTGAAATGTTGTTCTGATGCCTCGTGTAAGGAGGAAAAATGCGTACCATCATATTTCCGACTTTGATAAAGGTCGGATTGTAGCCTATCGCGATTGTGGTTTATCGTATCACGACATGGCTGCTCGCGTTGGTCGAGATCCAATGACTGTTAGCAGAATATGGAATTGGTGGGTTCAGGAGGGTAATACGGAACGCCGTGCTGGATTCCAAAGGCCTCGTATCACTAGCAGTTGAGATGACAGGCATCCTATATGCATGGCTGTAACGGATCGTGCAGCCACGTCTCGATCCATGAGTCAACACATGGGGACATTTGCAAGACAATAAACCATCTGCACGAACAGTTCGACGACGTTTGCAGCAGCATGGACTATCAGCTTGGAGACCATGGCTGAAGTTACCCTTGACGCTGCATCACAGACAGGAGCACCTGCGATAGTGTATTCAACGACGAACCTGGGTGCACGAATGGCAAAACATCATTTTTCGGATGAATGCATGTTCTGTTTACAGCATCATGATGGTCGCATCTGTGTTTGGCGACATCGCGATGAATGCACATTGGAAGAGTGTATTTGTCACCGTCATACTGGCGTATCACCTGGCGTGATAGTATGGGATGCCATTGGTTACACGTCTCGGTCACCTCTTGTTCGCATTGACAGCACTTTGAACAGTGGACGTTACATTTCAGATTTGTTACGACCCATGGCTCTATTCTTCATTCGATCCCTCCAAAACCCTACATTTCAGCAGGATAATGCACTACTGCATGTTTCAGGTCCTGTACGGGCCTCTCTGAATATAGAAAATGTTCGACTGCTGCCCTGGCCAGCACATTCTCCAGATCTCTCACCAATTGAAAACGTCTGGTCAATGGTGGCCAACCAACTGGCTCGTCACAATATGCTAGTCACTACTCTTGATGAACTGTGATATTGTGTTGAAGCTGCATGGGCAGCTGTATCTGTACACACCATCCAAGCTCTGTTTGACTCAATTCCCAGGCATATCAAGGCCGTTATTACAGCCAGAGGTGGTTGTTATGGCTACTGATTTCTTAGGATATATGCACCCAAATTGCATAAAAATGTAAACATATGTCAGTTCTAGTATAATATATTTGTCCAATGAATACCCGTTTATCATCTGCATTTCTTCTAGGTGTAGCAATTTTAATAGCCAGTAGTGTATGTTCCCAGACAAGAAATACTCTAATGACCACTATAAGGGCTTGTCATAAAAACTGGCATCTAACCCCAAGGAGTATGACTGGATGTGTACCACTCTAACAAGACCTACAACAATTTATAGGGTTACAGTATGACAGAATAAAGTAGAACACAAAGTGGCTACTACGGAGCTAGGCAAGGTGTGAAGACTGGTCTACTTCACCATAATTGGCAGGATTAGCAGCACACCCACTGTTAGGATAGAGACCATATGGACATGCCCCCATTCTGGCATGTCTGGGTTACAATAGAGTCATCAGCAGGGGTATACAGGCTAAAATCTGGAAATAACTGGACAGAATGAGATTTTCACTCTGCAGCGGAGTGTCAATAACTGGACACTTTTGGATATCCAGAATCGTATCCCAATATAGTGCGTGTGGTAAATGTAGGAATGGTCAGGGAAATGCTTCAAGGTGCTTAAACAAATCTTTCAGTGTAGCGATTGGATGAGGGACGAATAATCGTGACAGTGTTCTGGTGACATAGTTTGGTTTACTGATGGGTCAGAAACAGACAAAGGCACTGGGACTGGTGTGTACAGTGTTCAGCAACCTCTCGAGTGAAGCGGGCCATGGTATTCCAGGTGGAAATATCTGCTGTCAGAGTGTGCAGAGGAGAATTTGCGTAGGTACCACAAGTATCATAGGATCTAAATTTATTCACGCACCCAAGCAGCTCTGAAATCTCTATCAGCCCCTTCAACAAGGTCAAAGATCATTGCAAAATGCCATGAATCCCTTATGAGAGTAGGGGAACCCAACAGGATAAACCTGTTGTGAGACAATGGACAGTCAGCAATTAGTGGCAATGAACAAGCTGACGGGCTGGTCAGCACAGGTTCAACAACTCCAGTTATTATACCAGAAACTATCCTAATCATCAGTAACATGATGGTAAAATCAAAACTATGTACCTGGATCAGGAGGTGGCATGCGGAATACTGAACTATGATCCAAAATCAAAAACATAGCAAGCTAATGACTCTGATTTCGTGTTTTAAATAAAGTTCTGTAATCCTGAACTTCAAAAGGAGGCAGATTAAACACATGGTAGGTCTCATGGCTGCCCAAAAGCAATTCAGGAAACACCTACACACAATGGTATTTAGAAAGAAGACCCTAAATGTGGACTATGTGGTGAGGAGGATGAAACCACATCACACCTAATCTTCTTATGTGAAGCCCTGGAGGGCAACAGACACAAGCTATGTGGATCATTAAGCCCTAGGGTGGTAGGAAGAGTCTGATCAATCATATGTGAATTGAAAGGAACTCTGGGGGAAACAACTACAGGTGGAATTATGTTACCGGTGGCAGAAATGCTGCAACATGATGTAATGGGATGTTCCTTTTTCTCCACTTACTCAGTTGTTACATATTTTTATCTATCTTTTGGTTGTTTTGGATTGTGTTAGTAAGAGATTCGTCTAAATTAAACATCCTTGTCCCATTTGAAAACTAGGAAAATTCTTTGAAAACACACTGTTGATTACTGAAAAATGTTTCAACATTTGATTTTTTTTAAAGGAACTAGCTCTAGACAGACTTTATCCCTCTGGTCTGTGAATGCAAGTCTTGAATTCCTTGTCATGAAGGATCTGCTGCAATTTTCTGCTATCCCAAGTAGAAGGATGGGATATTTCATATACTAGTATCATACATTGTTCACTTGAGAGCCCATAAAAGGTCTTTGAACTTCATAAAATATAATCTGCTTGTGTCTTTTCCTTTTGCACAGAGAAAACTCTCCTTTATTCATAATTGGGCTAAACTTTAAGTTCCTACAGTTTAGCATTACACTTTTTTGCTTTATGTAAATGTCTGAAAAGGGATGGAGACTTCACTCCTTTCATTTTAGATGCCTTCAGACACTCTCAACAGGTTTTATGGGTTATTTCATTGAACCTTCAGTCAATGGTCCAATAGTCCTTTCCTGATGATGAGTCATTTATCACGACCAAAAAAATTACATCAGTGGTAATCGTCTAGTACAGAGTTATTTTTTTAGTTTTGTGGAGTAGACTGAAACGTTTCAATGTGCCCCACATACTTGGTAAATCAAAACTATGTTGTAACACAGTAAGCAATTGCAAATGGTTAACACTACTTACCTGTGTTTGCATTTAGGTTAATGTTGTTCTCAGATGTGAACACAATAAAACCACCAATAAAATCACACAGGAGAAAACACTGAGATGCATAAAAGATTTACTTTCCTGTGCTGGAATAAACAATCTGATAGACAAAGACTCTGTGCTATGGCAATCATTTTGAAACTGGACCAACAGCAGCTCAATAACTCCAACCTTAAGCACAAGGAGTGCCACTAGTAAAATCTCAAAAAAATAAAAAATAAATAAAAAATGAAGTCGTTTTACTGTGACCCATCTTCCCCTAAAAATGATTTTAGTTGAATGCATGGTTATAAAACACAGGGGCCAATTAATCATTGGGATTAAAAGGGAGATTATAATTAAAATCCCAGTTTCAAAATGCTGTATAAAAAATGAAGCATTGCTCAGAATGAAAAGAATATTACTGAACAAGGAGGAAATGTTATGGAAGGAAAACAAAAAAGGTAATGAAAATTTTATCATTAGCTGACACTGTAAGTAGCAGGATATGCTAAATAAATGACACAGAGTACATAGCCACTCTTCAGTTTGTGTCTGAGACACTTGAGATGACTGTCTCAATGCAGCTGATGGTGGAGCTCTTTTACAAGAACAGTGACTGTGTACCAGTAGCTCTGCAGAGATTCTGGACACACAAGTGTATGAAAAAAGGTATTGTTCAGATGTCTGCTATTTGTCAGGAGAAAATGTATATGAAATTTGGAAATATAGGTTCTTTTGAACTGTAATGTGGCAGAGGAAGGAAACAATTGTTCCTAAATCAGTAGAAGATGTTGCCTCAGCATTAAAAGAGGGGTCGGGCTGTGGTGTGCAGGCATTGTCACTGAAATAGAGATTTTATGAAACCACATATACAAAATTCCTAGGCATTCAATAGACAGCCAGCTAACATGGACAGAACAAATTGATCAGCTGGTCAAAAAACTTAGCACAGTGTGTTTTGCCCTGAGAGCTATTTCTCACCTTGTTAACAGAGAAATATTGCTTTTTCCATATTTTGCATGTTTCCATTCTATACTCTTCTATGGAATTTTTTTTCTGGGGAAATGTTACATGACTTGAAAGAGTCTTAAAACTACAAAAATGAGCAGTGAGCTTGATATGTGGGGTCTCTAACAGAACACCCTACAGAGGTCTCTTTAAGACTCTCAGGATATTTACTGTTACAAATCAATATACATACTCAACTGATGATATTTGTAGCCAGCAGCAAGGAATTATTCCAGAAAATCTGTGACATTCACAAGCATGACACAAGACAGGGGAAATGCTTCCACCAAGGCTCGTAAACTCCGAGAGAAATCCATAGAAGAGTAACTGAGTCAAGAGTAAAAATATGTAACAAGCTTCCCATCAATATAAAAAAGGAAACTGATGCCATGCAGTAACATTCCTCAGAGAACAAACTTATCATAAAACTGTAGAGGAATGTTGGACGAGGATAGGCTGTCAGGAGGTGCTGTATTAGAACTCATCCGAGTTTCCCAAGTGATTTATTATTTCCAGCTACAGTGCCCCTGTTCCTCTCAGTCTCTGTCACCGAGTCCCACAATGCTGAGGACACTACTTCATTGTGTGCAAAACAGATTAGCATGGAATGTCTGCCTCAGCGACATGTGCAGCACATTGATGTGTGTCAACCTTGTACAACTGGGGAGTTGTGACGACGTCAGGATGCGCCGGCAGTCAACTCAGCGGTCTTCGCCCCTGCCGCCTTAGTGCCGCCTGCTGACAGATGCAAGGTGGCCTGCAGCATGCTTCTTTGGAAGTGTGACTAAGATCACAGACACAAGAAGTGCCCGCGATGCAGCATAGGTATCTACGGCCCTCACCTCGGGATGCCTCTGGCATTAGTTTGGAGCCAACAAGACTGCCCGCAGTAGCAAGCTGTGGTGTGGGCCGTTGCTGGGTGGCTGCGGACCCCGTGTTAGTCTCAGAGGGCTAACCAGTGACCTGCCATAGACTGGACTGGAACACTGGCGCCCCATCTGCTGCTGCATGTAGCCGGTGATGTGACACACACCACTGTCCACAAGAGCTGTCATACTTGAATGCCTTGTTAGTGAACTGGCACCTATTTATACACAGCTGTGTGCGCCTCTGTTTTGCTAACACAGCACTCAGAGTCATATACTCATAACACATGGGTTGGGCCTGTAAGTTGCACCATGAAAACTGCTGAGCTTACTCTTTTCAGTGGATCTACAGCCTTGTGGCCTCCATTCTACTTCACAACCACTGGTAGTGCAACTTACTGTCAACAGGCTCGAGCCTGGCTGTATCTTGTGTGCTCAGAAATATTGCAAAAAAATCTAACTTTTTCCTCTCTTAAATGGTGGTGCCGCTACATTATTCCCCCCTTCGGAAAGACCCTGTCTCCGGGTCGGCCTCTAACTGCACTTAAACTTGTTTGAGTCGGCACAATTACATATTTACTACTACTATTAGAAGACTTAGATGTGGTCTAGTCCTCTTAAAACACATGAGATGAGACAAAACGTAAAAATTCCTTACTGATTGACCACTCCATTTAATGCTCAAATATCCCCTTACCTACCCGTCTTAAGCCCTCGGTATCCAATCCACAGGGATTTGGACTACAGTCGCTTCCTTCTTGGAATTAGCTCTCCGCCTTAATAGAATGAAAACAACACACAACAAAGTTAAGGTTGCGATGGCACTTGGCACAGAGGTGCTCAAAATGATCGTCACTTGGCGTTGCCTTTCCCTATATTAAGCGACATGCTGCACAAGCTGTTCGGCTGATATGCTCCCCTCTTGCTCTGAAATGAACTGTTTTATGGATCTAAACAGACCTGACTCCACAATTTGATTTAACAAGGTCAAATTCTGCCTTGGCAAGAACTCTAAATTCATTTCTGGCCAGTTCAGCGGTGGCTGTGTAACATTCCATTGCGTGACTCCTGAAACTGACACTGGCAGATGGAAGGTTGGTTTTACTATGTTACATGCAGTTCCATTGATTAAAATTCCGCTCCCCTGGAGATCTATACGTATCACTTCAGTAAATACTCCCTGCTCAAAACAAGTCGCTACTGCTATTAATTTTTTATAGGTGGAGAAGATCCAATGCATCCCGACCAGTTCCAAGCTCAATTTTCACTTTTGTCCCTTGGACAGTCTATGTCTTTCTTACTGGCTAAAAATAACTGCACCTTGCATGTGTTTGGATTGGGGCTTATCACCCCGTCTGAACATACCATTGCCTTCCCTCTATGGCAGCTCAGTAATTCCTCCCTTGTCATCTCGGCATACTGGCTATTAACTGCTGAGATCAGCAATACCTCCTCAGTTTTTTATTTCTACCAACTTGCTCAATGCTCCCCACTCCACTGTCCAGAGGACAGGGATCATCATCACCTTCCCTCTCTCTTGTAAAAGACTGCTGTCCCCAGCAGGCTCACAATAGTCGGAAACACTTATAAACATATGAAAATACAATGCCTAATTAATCTACGCAAACCCAACGATACATAACAGAAAAGAAAAAACTACAAATACTCTACTACCTTCTGGATTGCAAAGCATACGGTACATCATGCTGTACTCTATCTTCCTCAATTTCCCTGCACTTAACACCTCTCTCCACTCTCTCTTTCTTTGTCTTCCCATCCTGTGACGTGAGTGGAATCACATCCAGACTAAGCTTAAATGGCCACAAACAGCCAATGTGTACTATTGTTGTTCTAGTTGGCAGCTGAAGCTTAATATTAATGGGGGATGTGGTTTCAACTACTTGATATTGCCCTTGATACCTCATGATGAACTTCTTCATTTTTCCTTTGGGTGTGTAGGGGGTGGATAGAATTTCCCATTGTCCTACTCTATACTGCAGTAAACTTCCTTTCTGCTTCACTGCATCTTCCTGCCTTTCCAAAGTCATCATATTCGCCTTTTGTACCCATTTCCAAACATCCCGAATTGTTCTCGCGAATGGACATACAGATTCACCAGTCCTTCCTTTCTGTAGCTTCACTAAATCAAACATTGACGGCATCTTTCACCCATGAACTACCTCATACAGAGACAAACTGGTATGGACTTATACATTGTTTGCACATACAATATGCTTCAAATACTTGTCCCACTGACGATGATGAGAATGCACATAAAAACTCAGCATCTTCCCAATTGTTCTGCATACTCATTCTGTCCTCCTGTTCGCCTGTGGATGCAATGTGCTCATCCTCAACTTCTTTATGTTCAACAATTTACACAGTTCCTTCATTACATCCAGTATGAAGTTGGTCCGTTGGTCAATAATTATTGTCTCTGGTACACCAAACTTCAAAATCTAGTTATTTACTAATGTTTGCGCATCCATTGCTGCCTATTGATTTGGCATAGCCACCATCTTGACATATCTCGAAAAATGGTCTATTATTGTCAGAACGAATCTGTTCTCCAATAGTGTTCAACTGAAAGGTCCCAAGACATCAATTCCCAACACAGAAAACAGACATGTTGCTTCTGTCAATCATTGTAGCAGTATCTGTTTCTGACTCAAATCTGCTCTCTGCGCACATGGTGTACAATTCTTGACATACTGATCCACATTCACTTCCCTACCTCTCCGCCACTCTCCTATTCATCACTCTACACCCGCTATGACCAGATAACATGTGATCATGTGCTTCCTTTAAAACCTCATCTCTTAGTTTCACTGGCACTACTGCCCTTGGCCCTAACTTCGTTTTCTTGCACAGAAGACCGTCGTACATATTAAATTGTGGCAGTGTCCGATACAATTTACAGTTGTCGTCAGCATTCTGTAATTCTTGCCATACTGCTAGGTCATAACCTATGACTCCTACTTTTGCCACCTTTCTACTCAATGCATCCGCATTACTGTGTTTCTTCCCAGGCTTGTGCACCACCTCGTAGTCAAATTCATTAAGCCTCACAGCCCACCTAGCGAGCCTAGTGGATGGATCCTTCAACCCCAACAACCACTTCAACGCAGCATGATATGTCACTACCCAAAATCTTCTCCCATATAAATAACATTTAAAATATGTGATTCCATAGATTACGCTAAGCATCTCCCTCTCTTTTGTTGATTGATTCCTCTCTGCTGCATTCAACTTCCTAGACGCATAGGCTAAAGGATGTTCTTTACCATCAATTCCCTGCGTAAGAACATGCCCTAATGCTTGATTCAATGCATCACATGCTAGAATAAATTCCTTTCCAACATCTGGAAACACAAGAACTAGACTTGATGTTAACACTTCTTTCAGTTTGTCAAATGCTTTGTGACACTCTGCTGTCCACTCAAATTTCACGCCCTTCTGTAACAATTGCATCAATAGCTGTGCTAAATCTGCAAAACCCTTCACAAACCTTTGATAGAAATTACAAATTCCGATGAGTGATTGCATTTCCTTAACTGTTTTTGGTTCCCGAAAATCCCTTACAGTCTGTACCAACCTTGGATCTGTTCGCATCCCATCCTTTCTGATGATATGACCTAAATATTTCACTTCTTCCAATGCAAAATGACACTTCTCCAGGCTCAACGTCAAATAAGCTGCTCTTAACCTCATAAAGACTTCCCTTAACTGCAGTCTATGCTGCTCCACACTATTTGAAACACTATAATGTGATCCAAACAGACAAGATACTGCCATGGTTTCAAACCCCTCAGCACACTGTCTAGCAATCTCTGAAATGTCAGCGGAGCATTTTTCAAACTGAATGGCATTCTGATGTACTGGTAATGGCCTCCACGAGTAGAGAAAGCAGTTTTTGGACAATTCTCTGGAGCCACCTCTAACTGATGATAACCACTTGTCAGATACATCGAAGAAAAGTACTGGCACTGACCTAGGTGATTTCCATCCATAGATTTTTTAGGCACAACAACAATGCCCACTCCCCAGCAACTATTACTATGCTCTATAATACCGTCTGCAAGCTGTTGATCAATAAAATCCTCCACAATCAGCTGCAAATACCTCAGTATTCTGTATGGTTTATGGTAAACAGGTGTTTCATTACCTGTTGGTATCCTATGTTGAACTAATGGAGTTGCTGGTAACAGCCCTTGCGGAAAAAAACAAATCCTTAAATTCCCACAACAATTCTTACATATGATCTTTTTCTCCTCCTTCCAAATGCTTAACTTTGTTATGCAGTGCAGTTCTATCAACAGTTAGTGGTTGATCGCTACACCTACCTCTTGAACACCAGTCTTCGTCGTCTGGTACATCCAAATTTGCTACTAAAACTCCTTTTCCCAAATTCGCGTCTACGGCGCTAAAATTATCCATGTTCATGGGGACTACTCGTACACCATTTCCCTCTTGTACTTGTACAATACTACATTTCACGAAACAACCTAATGGATCCAAAAATTCATTATAGCCCAGTGGTTCAATAACACATAATAATACTTACCATTCCCACAGATAGATTTGACTCTGAACTTACACAAAGCAACTTAGCGGTGCCACTAGACACACTCTCATGCGAATTAAGCCTTATTGCTAATGTACATGGTTCAGTTGGTTTGTTCTTAACGTTGAGCACCCCTTGCGACAGCTGTGCATTGACAACAGTTTCCTCTAGCTAAAATAACATTCCACCAAGTTCCACAGTTCATTATCCAAGGTCAATTTTGGCATGATGTTGATGCAAGAAATCTACTCCTAGGATCATGTCATAGCCCTTGCATACAGTACCCATGGTACTACCTCCATGCATACATCAAATTGGACTTTCCCTAAGCGAAAGTCAATTGTCACTGACTCCAAAAGTGTGACCTCCTTATGCCCCACTCCATGCAACCTATAACGTGGTGGGTCTAACTTCCCTTGACCCATTAAACTCTTAGTAGCCCATGACACTTGCACCCCTGTGTCCAACAAAATCTTAAACGTTTTAGTTCCTATGGATCCTACCACTGAACATTCCACCTCTGCATATGTATTTGAAGCATTGCAATTAAATGGGAGCCTCCTTAGGTGGGTCTTGGGCCCCCTCTGCCATTTAATGATTGTCCACCTCTACTAACTCCACTTCTCCATCCTCCACACTGCTGATTTTCACCCAATCCTCTATTCCTTGATGAATGGGTATGTTGCCTCTGCATGTGTCCCGTAAGACCACACCTGTAACATTTTATACACGCTGTAAACATTGCTTGTCTATCACACATCACTGTTGCCACATCTATTTCCTCATGTTGAATTGCCAGCTGAATGGCTGAATACAAATCTTTTGGAGTCTCTTCATGCACTTTCCATGTCATATGCACTGGTAACCCCCTCAAATATACAATTGCCCTTTGCTCTGCCTCTTGCAACAGAACACCATTTGCTTCATCGCTCTGACTCAACTTGTAAGTATACTCATTAATTTCTCTTATCCTGTCCGCAAATTTCTCTACCGTCTCCCCCTGCCTCTTCATCACTGTACTCAATCTCTTCCTAAAGTACCGAGCGCTATTCTGTTTCTTGTACCTCTGTAAAAGCCCCTCTTTCAACTGCTTAAACTGTCCTGCCTTCCTTAAGGCCTGAGAACAACCTACATATGTCTTTGCTTCATCCATTAATCTAATCTTGGCTACATGTAACAACTGTTTATCAGACCAACCATTCATCAAAGATGAAGTTTCTAAATCCTCCACAAACAAATGCACATCCTCAGATGCCTTGCCAGAAAATGGAATAATCAAACTCGCAGTGGCTGGATCAATCACCTGCTGTGGCACCCTAGGCAAAAATGACTGATCCGATGCAGTTTCCCACTTACTTCTAGATATTAATTCACTTTTCAACTATGTATTGTCTGCTGTCAATTTTGCTACCTTTTCCTACAAAATTCGTAAGGCTTCTGGTTCTGACACACCCTGCGTCCCTGACTCTGTCATTATGTTGCTTTTGTTCCCAGTTAGTCCTGAAATGCAACATTTAAGTACAAGAATAACCTGACTTCCTACAGCTCCGTGTCACCATACTCGATATCATCATACACCAATACAAAAGTAATCAAATGCCCTGAAAAACAACATCTTACTGCCCCAAACACACGAACACTTATTCTGACAAAAAAATAATATGACTCCACAAAACATCTAAAATGGCCTGCAAGGAGTCATACTAAAAAAAAAAAAAAACATCCGACACTCAATAAGAATAATTGGTGAACACTCACACATTTTGTGACTGTAATGTGGGCTCAAACATCATGCTGTACAGATGACGCCCATTATTCTGACACTAAATGTAGAGGAATGTTGGTCCAGGATGGGCTGTCAGTATGCAAATTTATTAAAACTCATCCAACTTTCCCAAGTGATTTATTATTTCCAGCTACAGTGGCCCTGTTCCTCTCAGTCTGTGTCACTGGGTCCCGCAACGCTCAGGACACCACTTTGCTGTCTGCAAAACGGCTTGGCGTGGAATGGTTGCCTCAGCGACCCGTGCAGCTCACTGCTGTGTGTCGGCCTTGTACAGCCTCGGATTTGTGATTACGTCAGGATGCACTGGCAGTCGACTCAGCAGTCTTCGCCCCTGATGCCTCAGCGCCACTCGCTTTGAGCTGCGAGGTGGCCCACGGCGTGCTTCTTCACTGGAATGGCGTCCGAATCTGTGACCCTTGCCTTGGGATGCCTCTGGTGAGCATTGGGAGCCAACAAGACTGCCTGCAGTAGCAAGCTGTGGCATGGTCCACCGCTGGCTGGCTGTGGACCTCGCGTTGGTCTCAGAAGGTTGAACCAGTGACCTGCCATGGACTGGATCGCTGGCACCTCATCTGCTGCTGTGTGTAGCCGGTGGTGTGACATACCCCACTGTCCAGGAGAACTGTCACACTTGAATGTCTTGTTAGTGAACCAGCACCTATTTATATGCTGTTGTGTGCCTCTGTTTTGCTAATGCGGCACTCTGAGTCATGTACTCATAACACCTGGGTTGGGCCAGTGGGACCCTTCTGCCTGTAACTTGTGTCATGCAAACAGCTACGTTTACTCTTTTCAGTGGGTCTATGGCCCTGTGGCCTCCACTCTACTTCGCAACCGCTGGTAGCGCAACTTACTGTCAGCAGGTCCGTGCCTGGCTGTAACTTGTGCGCTTAGAAATATTGCACTGAATCTAAAATTTCCCCATCTAAAACGGTGGTGCCACTACAAAATGAATGAATTCCTGGAGTAATAAGGCATCCTTTTGAGTAAAAATAGGTGAAAAAAAATCTTTACCTATGTCATGAAGACAAAACTGTGTACTGCACACATAAATTATAGTGACAAAATGTAAATTTATTTATATCATAGGTTAAAATGTGTACCACTATTATTCTACAATATTAGCTATTCACTTGAACTTACTTATGTGACAAAGATAAAAATTTTGTATTTTAATTTAAATCATAACAACAAAATGTAAATTTCATTATTATTTGTGGCACTGGGATAAAAATGTATACTTCCATTCATTCTGCTACTTTAAGCAACCACTTGAACTTATACCAGTAAAATGTTTGGTTGTAATATTATGTGCAGTCACTCATTCATAGAAAATAATTATTTGTATGATATATAAAATGCTCATATAATTTTGTATTATTTCACTCAACTTGTTCCATATTACTAGTACACCCCTTGTACAATATTTAATCAACAAGACCAAATAAAAAATCAAACAAATCAGATCAAACCGCATTCTGAATGTCCCCCCTGAGACACTCTGCTCTCTTGTCAAACATGCTGCTTATTGATTTCAACTTGTGGCAGAAAGCGGTGGACAGCATACTGCCCATGTCTTGTGCCAATCTCACAACAATTAAAAACTGACTTAATTGTTGCTTTTTATGCAGTTTTTGGTTTCAGAACAATTAAAAACCGAGTTTTCCTGTTTGATGTGGCTTGTCTGTAATGTGTGAAACTTTTCATAGAGACACAAAACTTCCATTATACCACTAAAATTATGACAAAAAGTTAACTAGAGAAAATACTCTTTATATGACTTAATAGTGTCAAATATGTGGCCCTGTCTCGGTGTTTGTGGGAGGTTATGCCAGTTACATTATGTGCATTTGTCAAACTGTACTACCCAACTTACTGACTTTAAGGTGTTTTTGTTACAAAAATATAACAAGACTTAATTATTTGATATTGAACAGCTGCAGAGAAAAAAATGTAAATCAAATATACATTTTGTTCCATTAAGTACCAATGGCACTGCACTGGGATGAGCGAGTCAGTACTCTCCAAGAAGAGGTTCACTCGTGAGGGATTCTGTCTTAATAGCCATGACAGACATTATGGAGAACAGCTCTAGGTACTAGTAAATCACCCCATTTGGCTCTCTTTCTTTTTCTATAATTCTTAAAGTCGCTCAATCATAAAGCCACATGTAGTAATGTAGGCACCAATAGTAGACTTTATAAATTCATGGTTTAATTTTTTCATTCATTTGGATATCAGGTCATACTGAATAATTAATGTAACCATTGTATCAACTGCAACTGAAGTGGCAGTTTGAAGAAGGGAACAAATTCAAAACCTCCTTTTGTGAAGAAATAGGAAAACCTTCCTCCTGTTATTTGTTTTAATTTTGTCTTAACCAAACATTTTTACGAGATTATTTACATTAACCTCCTGTCTTAATATCTTGGAGAATGAACTGAATTGTCCTGAAGGACACATCACAAAATTAAAAACTGAAAATTTGTTCCAATCTTCAAAGTGACATGAATTAGGCATTAAAATGTCTTATTACAGCATCAAAAATAATTATACTTTCACAACAGAACATACGCAGGAAATCTCTATACTACACACAGGTTTTGAAAGTATTATCTGTGAAAATTATGCTGAAAATCATTACTGTCCTTCATTTTCATCCTTCTCTGCAGTAGCTGTTGTTGGTCTGATCAACACCTCCACATAAAATGATCCATACCCATGTGGACTGTATGTAATTATCTTGAATACATCCTTGATCATCTTGTCTTGACTGGATTTTTCCACTGGACACCTCCTTTTCTGTTGGAATGTGGGGCACTCTTGTTCTTTTGCAGCAAGGAAGTGTTCTTCACCAAACCATCAAAGAACTGAGATGTGGTTACATAATCTTTATTGAAGAATTATTCTAACTGCCTGTATTTGGAAATCTAATATGAGGACATTCCAGAGATTTTGTTGTTGATGCTGCTGTCAAATCAACATGCTTTTAATCCATCTAGAATATCTGCCATTCATTTACCTTTAGTGAAGAATATTTAGACATCAGACATCAAACACAAAACAATACTCTGATACACTGCAAACATGAAGTTTTAGGCAACTGAACGGTAGATACAAAAACGAGTTTTCAGAGCAGTGCTGAAGGTGGATGAGCTCGAAACTGAGATATTTTCCCTTCTTCAGACTGACGAATAACTGCAAGTGCAATTAATCAAGCACATGAGTGGTTTTCATTCCTGTTTTGTAGCTCACAATGTGCATCTATGTGCTGACACACAAAGTTGATGGGAAAGAAAAATAGAAAGAAAAAAGTAAATATTTTTTATATTTATTTATTTATTGCACTTGTTCCATTCTTCAAATCGCTGACTCAGTTATCACATTCCTATTCTTATACATACAATAGGCAGAATGCAAAATGATTTTGACAGGATTTTCCTTTATCGTCTGGACAGGTGGATTGCAACATACCCTCACAAGGCAAAACACCTTGCAAACAGTTCCCCTTGACTCCCATCAAACCAGTAACACACTGCAGCATCATTTTCTAAACTGTACACTGTAAAGTTTGGACAACTCATTTTGTTGTACAAGGGATATTTGAAAAGTAAGTTCTGATCAGTCAATAAATGGAAACCACTGTGAAAATCTAATACAGCTTCGCACATATGTGTTCGACAGTGTCTCTACTATCCCTGTCTGTTGCATCACTTTGCTCTTTTTCAGTTCTGAACGCATGGTGAGCACATAAAGATGCATAGAAAATAGTGCTCCCCACCAAGTATGAGGTCCTGGTGAGATATTTTGCCTGATGTTATGCAGCCCACATTACAGAACTGTCATACAGTTCCTACTTCATGACAATTCTTGATTGCAATCTGCAGGGGCAATGAAAATGCTCCTGCAGCATTTTCGATGGGAAGTGTTTGATCACCCAAATTACAGCCGGTAATTGGCTCCCTCTGTGTTTCATCTCTGCTCACATTAACTACTGGCTATGAAGACAACATTTTTGCACAGACACCGATCTTTAGATGAGCGTAGAGAATTGGTGGGAAGCACATGCGGCTGCCTTCTATGACGCGGGTATTGGAAAGTTGGTATAACGGTGTGACAGATGTCCTAGATGAAGCGACGACAATGTAGAGAAGTAGCTGGAAAGTAGAGCCAACTGTCACAAACAAAACATTTCTGATTTTCAATGTAGTTTCCATTTCGCGACTGATCGGAACTTACTTTCTGGACAAGATTTGTATTACAGTGTTTTCCTCTCAATAAGGAGCTAAAATTTATGACTGCAAGTTTAATGTGTAAACTGAACAGAGCTTCTGCCTATATTATCTTCTTTTTGCAACAATATCTGATCTTTTCTTTCTTGGTGAAGTTACCAAGCGTGTAATTCTAACTCAATCCACACTGATCTTTCTCCTTGAAAGATAAGCTAAGATTATTCTTTTTGAATAGCAAGTTAAAGGTTGTCTGTCATAGAGATGAAACACTCTCCACCATGCATTTTTTCTTTGTGGCATCTGTAAAGCTGTAGCTACAGGGTGTTTCAAAAATGACCGGTATATTTGAAACGGCAAAAAAACTAAATGAGCAGCGATAGAAATACACCGTTTGTTGCAATATGCTTGGGACAACAGTACATTTTCAGGCGGACAAACTTTCGAAATTACAGTAGTTACAATTTTCAACAACAGATGGCGCTGCAAGTGATGTGAAAGATATAGAAGACAACGCAGTCTTTGGGTGGGCCATTCTGTACGTCGTCTTTCTGCTGTAAGCGTGTGCTGTTCACAACGTGCAAGTGTGCTGTGGACAACATGGTTTATTCCTTAGAACAGAAGATTTTTCTGGTGTTGGAATTCCACCGCCTAGAACACAGTGTTGTTGCAACAAGACGAAGTTTTCAACGGAGGTGTAATGTAGCCAAAGGACCGAAAAGCGATACAATAAAGGCTCTGTTTGAAAAATTTCAATGGACTGGGAACGTGACAGATGAACGTGCTGGAAAGGTAGGGCGACCACGTATGGCGACCACAGAGGGCAATGCGCAGCTAGTGCAGCAGGTGATCCAACAGCAGCCTCGGGTTTCCGTTCGCCGTGTTGCAGCTGCGGTCCAAATGACGCCAACGTCCACGTATCATCTCATGCGCCACAGGTAAACACCTCTATCCATACAAAATTCAAATGCGGCAACCCCTCAGCGCCGCTACCATTGCTGCTCGAGAGACATTCGCTAACGATATAGTGCACAGGATTGAACACGGCGATATGCATGTGGGCAGCATTTGGTTTACTGACGAAGCTTATTTTTACCTGGACGGCTTCGTCAATAAACAGAACTGGCGCATATGGGGAACCGAAAAGCCCCATGTTGCAGTCCCATTGTCCCTGCATCCTCAAAAAGTACTGGTCTGGGCCACCATTTCTTCCAAAGGAATCATTGGCCCATTTTTCAGATCTGAAACGATTACTGCATCACGCTATCTGGACATTCTTCGTGAATTTATGGCGGTACAAACTGCCTTAGACAACACTGCGAACACCTCGTGGTTTATGCAAGACGGTGCCCGGCCACATCGCACGGCCGATGTCTTTAATTTCCTGAATGAATATTTTGATGATCATGTGATTGCTTTGGGCTATCCGAAACATACAGGAGGTGGCGTGGATTGGGCTCCCTATTCGCCAGACATGAACCCCTGTGACTTCTTTCTGTGGGGACACTTGAAAGACCAGGTGTACCACCAGAATCCAGAAACAATTGAACAGCTGAAGCAGTACATCTCATCTGCATGTGAAGCCATTCCGCCAGACACGTTGTCAAAGGTTTCGGGTAATTTCATTCAGAGACTACGCCATATCATTGCTACGCATGGTGCATATGTGGAAAATATCGTACTATAGAGTTTCCCAGACCGCAGCACCATCTGTTGTTGACAATTGTTACTACTGTAATTTCGAAAGTTTGTCTGCCTGAAAATGTACTGTTGTCCCAAGCATATTGCAACAAACGGCGTATTTCTATCGCTGCTCGTTTAGTTTGTATTGCCGTTTCAAATATACCGGTCATTTTTGAAACACCCTGTAGAAACAGATTTGCAGTATAGCCATGGGCACCTCCATGACACCCTTCTAATACCAACCTGTTTATGGGCCATCTAGAGAAAACCTTCCTAGTCCTCAAATCCTTTGTCTCATTCAGATTCATTGATGATAGCTTCATGATCTGGACTGAGGACCGAGACAGACTGTCCTCACTAAATCAACCGCACTGACTCGGACCTCTGTCAACCCTCCCTCCGCATTCGTAGCCAGCTGCCACCCTCTGTATGATTGTACAATGGGCCCTACATAAAGCATGCAGGAGGATTTTCATCAGTAATGTGGTGGTGGTTTTGGAATGGTGTTCAAGAGCTCTTCCATGAAGGCCTTGCAAATTTACTTCATTCGTTTTGTTCGGGAAAGTGATGTTTCTGAAGCAGGGGTCATTGCACACATGGAATTAGGCAATATCACACAGTTCATACTTTGATGTCAAATACCTTGAGAAACATTTCTCCACACACTGTTTTCGCATTTGATTTCTCAAATGACAGCCAACCACGCATATTCTTCTGGATTCACTGGCTGTCTTCCCAGAACATTTTTTCCGAATGTCCACAAAACTAATTATATACATCTTCCTCCGATCACACCAATCATTTTACAGAATACACCTTTGCCTATCATCAGCAGAAAACTCATGATCTTTCTTTGAACACATTTCTGCTATTTTTGAAGTACATGTTGGACCTAATTTTATAATCTCTCTTGGGGTGTTATGAGTAATTTTGCCACTTCAGTTTCATAAATGTCCACTGTACAAGTGGCATTTTTCTTAGTCATTAGCCTTTGTTGCCTGTCATTGATTATGTCACCATAAAATACTTTATCTCCACTTTCAACATCCTAACTTTCATTACCTTGCAATAAGGAGGTTAACCTGAATTTTCGGGTAAAAATTCAGTGCCATCATTTAGTAATAAGTGTAAAAAATTGCTGATTCCTCCAGTGCCACCTGTGACTGTATTATCATTTTTGATATTGTTGGACACAGCCACTGAAGTTTCTAGAGGAAAAATATTTAACACTGTTTTAAGATCAGAGCTGAAGTTACATTTGCCCAATCTCGGCATCATCATCATCATCATCAGCAGCAGCAGCAGCAGCAGCAGCAGCAGCAGCAGAAGCAGCAGCACCACCACCACAACCACCACCACCACCACCAACAACAACAACAACAACAACAACAATCTTTTTTGTGCACGTAAGTTCATTACGTTCCCTCCTATTGTGTGTTATACTTCTATAGGAGAACCTACAGTTAAGTTTGTACTGTACAATCTTTGGCAGACATCACAAAAGCATAGAATTACTGATATTTGTCATTCTGATTTATGACACACTAAGTACAGCCGATCAGCAAAAGGTTGGTCCATGCAACAATCTGTTTATGCAGTTGTCTGTGCTTACAATAAATTGCCACAAATCTTGTCAGTCCACACAACACAGTTTAATCTATTGCTGTCCTACCATCTGTCAGTGGCAAATGGCTTCCATTTCACAAAGGATTACAGTTCAGAACATTAGCTCACATTGCAGGAAGTTATACTGTGGTCTGTGTATGCAACTAGCCTTTAAAATGTTAAAAAAGTGCTGTAAGTGGGAAGAATGATCTAAATGCTAGAGACAATGGTTCACTGACATTCTGACTGCCATGTGCTTATAGTGATGGCTGTTTCACCATCAGGCCAGCCTTAGGGCATGAGACTCTGCTGTGGCCACATGATATCAGGTATGTGGTTCTGCTGTATCTGCCAGCAACCACACAACAGTATACATGATAAACAATTGTGGTTTTCATATACTGACTTACTTCATGTGATACACATCAAACCCAATGAATGGCAGAACTGTTTGCAAATGGACATGGGTAGAAACAAATATATGTTGACACTTGTAGCTCTTCATATAACATAGCAAAATATTTACATGAAGGAGAGTAATTTCACCCCAAGTGATATTACAGTTCCTCTCAACATGTAAAACTTTAAATGATATAGAATTTTTGACACTGGTGTCCCAACAAGCATTGAGCAAAATAATATTTGACACATACCATGCTATACACACTGTCCAGAAGGATGAATTCATGAAGGCAAGTACCTCAGTTTTGTGACACATCAATTGAGACAAGTTACTAATAATATATTTTTAGACATGTTTTGAAGTCCATACATTTTAATAAATTATAGAAGTGACCAGTGAAGTTTCTTTTACTTCTCTTCTGAGTATCTAGAGATATTCAGTTTCTTGCCACCAGTCACTGTCTCAGCCACAGTCAAATTAAATACATACTCATCATAAAGATGCCGAAAACTTTGTGTGGTTTCAGAGCATATTATAAAATATTAGGAATTATAATTTTATTTTTCTTGGTTCATAAGTAAATAATTTTCAAATGAATACCACTGACATGACATTATTCTGCAGCGACTGCAGACTGACTAATGTCTTCACCAGGATCACTGAATTTCTTACCATCACCATTGCCACGCCACTGCTGTCCCCATCAGATATGTCCACAAATGCATTTTCTGGAGAACAAAACTAACAACTCTGGATCAGCCAAACCAAATTCCAAAATATCAGTACGTCTTCATCATTGAAACCAGCTGTTTTTCGACATTTACAATTTCATTATGTCTCACTGGTAGAGGGTATAGGATCCATTCGAGCTAAAATCACTTATATTATCCAATAGAATAAAATATTGATGTTAAAATTGTTAAACCAGCCCCTGCACCTGATTTTCTCTTCACCAACATCAAAGCAACTACAAACATTACAAAGCGATGCACAGAGCAGCAAGAAGTCTCCAACAAGGAGAACTGTAAGAAGCCACAAATGTGGCCAAGGCTCAACTGATCATCTCATCAACACAACATTGCACCTACATGCTCATTAAATTTGGTTGATTTTATTAAAAACATGAGACAGAAATGTCCTAAACAGAGTGGATCATATGGCTGCAGGCACACCCACACAGTGTCCTGTGTGAGGCTCTACTGTGACTTCTGAAGGCCACATCAAAATAGAAGGGAAATTGTTGAAATCATTCCATTATTATGGCCCATATTACCCTCGAATGTAGACACAAGAATTTTTTACGATATTTACTTTCTGTATGCTTTGTCATGTCTCATCTTTACAGTCCTCTAATATCGCCGGTGGGTGGTGGGTGGAGGGAATATTTGCTGGAAATTGAGAAGCTTTCTATAAATTTAGTTTGTTAGATTACATTGTTAAGGGTTTAGTGCTGAAATGGTTTCTTACACTTACACCAGAGTCTTTTAAACAAACAGTCCACGAAAATTCCATTTTTTATTTCTGTGTCAAATTAAACGTTGTCTCATCAAATGTAGCCTCAATGAAGTTACTGTAAACAGTTCACTTCCAGAAATAGGAACAGAAGGGCACAGTAATTGCTGACTAAGTCGGTGAGGACATGTGGAGGCTACAGACAAAATTGATTGGTTGTTTCGTGTGTGTGAAGAGGCGACAAGTCTAAATTCCTGAGATTATTTTTTCCAGCATAGAACTGTCTGCATTTTCATTTCAATCAGGTCATGGCAGGTGTCTACAAATCATTGTTTTTGTTTGGGAACTGAGGTGTGGGTGACAAACTTTGTACACACTTTTCTCTTTGTCAAAACATTCTGAAGAATGTCTTGGAAATTTGATTTGATTTCTACATTTTAATTTATGAGAATGTTGATACGCAACAAAGCTGAATGTCCACTACTTGACACTGCCTGCTTCCACTTACCTGGCTGAATGCATGCCTGTTGTTTACAGCTGTTGGTTCAAGCTACCACTGTAGTTACTCCATTGAAATCATTCATATGCCCAGAATAAGATTAGTCTTGGAATTTTCTGGACAGGTGGTGTGTAGTAAGGTTATCTGAAGTGCAATGAAAAACTGATGACCAAATAGAATTAAAATAAAGGTGCATATTACTGGAGAAAAGCTGGCAGAAAATTTGGGTGTACACTTTGTTGTGTAAAAAAGAATAATATTGAAAGAACCTTATAAGACATAACAAGACATGTTAAAGGAAAATAAAAAAAAGGCAGAAGAAACATTCCATGTATATCATTTAAGAACACATGAATGTGCTCCTATTTGTAGAGGACCTCTAAGAAAATTTACAGGACCTGATAAATGACAAAATTTAACTATATGATGAGATGAGTGGGTGAGATTTTAATGCAAAAGTAGAATTAAAACTAAAGAAGCACTGTTCGATTGGAAACTGAATATGATACCGGAACTGATGAGTGTCAAACTTTAGTAGAATTTACCAAGAAAACTACATATCTTCAACATTTTCCCACACAAAATTAAATTGGAAAAAAATTGCCAAAGGCAAAATTAAACTAATCACGAAACTAATTTCACTATCAATAACGTGTGATGTTTTGTGTGTGTGGTTACCTTTAATCTATTTATTAGTCATGAAGTGTGTACTAAGCAGCAGTGAGGAAAGAGGGATAGGTCTGGCAAGATTGAAGCAGCAGATCACTCAGACCCCAATTTGTGGGTGGTCCACCTTGTTGAGGGTAAGTAATGGCCAGCCGTTCTGTCTATTAGTCTTACAGCTTTCTCCATGGAATACTCATTTTGATACATAAGAATGTTTCATTATGATATAACAGTATAGAGATTTAGTATTACTGATGACTGTTCTACACATCCATATAACAATAAAGTAAATCACGGATTGAAAGCTCAACAGTTTAGATATTATTAGTGCTAGTGCTGCAATTTGGCAAGTGGACTAGCTTGAGGTGGTGCTGAGTCAGGTTGGGTGGGTAGTTAGAGGGGGGGGGGGGGGGGGAGGAGAGAGAGAGGTAGGAGACAGGAAATAGGATTTGAGGTTGGCTGGCTAGTGGCTCAGAGGGTGGCAGCTGGCTACGAATGCGGAGGGAGGGTTGACAGAGGTCCGAGTCAGTGCGGTTGATTTAGTGAGGACAGTCTGTCTCGGTCCTCAGTCCAGATCATGAAGCTATCATCAATGAATCTGAATGAGACAAAGGATTTGAGGACTAGGAAGGTTTTCTCTAGATGGCCCATAAACAGGTTGGTATTAGAAGGGTGTCATGGAGGTGCCCATGGCTATACTGCAAATCTGTTTCTACAGGGTGTTTCAAAAATGACCGGTATATTTGAAACGGCAATAAAAACTAAACGAGCAGCGATAGAAATACACCGTTTGTTGCAACATGCTTGGGACAACAGTACATTTTCAGGCGGACAAACTTTCGAAATTACAGTAGTTACAATTTTCAACAACAGATGGCGCTGCAAATGATGTGAAAGATATAGAAGACGACGCAGTCTTTGGGTGCGCCATTCTGTACGTCGTCTTTCTGCTGTAAGCGTTTGCTGTTCACAACGTGCAAGTGTGCTGTGGACAACATGGTTTATTCCTTAGAACAGAGGATTTTTCTGGTGTTGGAATTCCACCGCCTAGAACACAGTGTTGTTGCAACAAGACGAAGTTTTCAACGGAGGTGTAATGTAGGCAAAGGACCGAAAAGCGATACAATAAAGGATCTGTTTGAAAAATTTCAACGGACTGGGAACATGACAGATGAACGTGCTGGAAAGGTAGGGCGACTGCGTACGGCAACCACAGAGGGCAATGCGCAGCTAGTGCAGCAGGTGATCCAACAGCGGCCTAGGGTTT
The DNA here is from genome assembly GCF_023897955.1 of Schistocerca gregaria. Taxonomy (NCBI): domain Eukaryota; kingdom Metazoa; phylum Arthropoda; class Insecta; order Orthoptera; family Acrididae; genus Schistocerca; species Schistocerca gregaria. Next base: position 277,399,818 of record NC_064931.1, read on the forward strand.
CCGTTCGCCGTGTTGCAGCTGCGGTCCAAATGACGCCAACGTCCACGTATCATCTCATGCGCCACAGTTTACACCTCTATCCATACAAAATTCAAATGCGGCAACCCCTCAGCGCCGCTACCATTGCTGCTCGAGAGACATTCGCTAACGATATAGTGCACAGGATTGAACACGGCGATATGCATGTGGGCAGCATTTGGTTTACTGACGAAGCTTATTTTTACCTGGACGGCTTCGTCAATAAACAGAACTGGCGCATATGGGGAACCGAAAAGCCCCATGTTGCAGTCCCATCGTCCCTGCATCCTCAAAAAGTACTGGTCTGGGCTGCCATTTCTTCAGAAGGAATCATTGGCCCATTTTTCAGATCCGAAACGATTACTGCCTCACGCTATCTGGACATTCTTCGTGAATTTGTGGCGGTACAAACTGCCTTAGACGACACTGCAAACACCTCATGGTTTATGCAAGATGGTGACCGGCCACATCGCATGGCCGACGTCTTTAATTTCCTGAACGAATATTTCGATGATCGTGTGATTGCTTTGGGCTATCCGAAGCATACAGGAGGCGGCGTGGATTGGGCTACCTATTCGCCAGACATGAACCCCTGTGACTTCTTTCTGTGTGGACACTTGAAAGACCAGGTGTACCGCCAGAATCCAGAAACAATAGAACAGCTAAAGCAGTACATCTCATCTACATGTGAAGCCATTCCGCCAGACACGTTGTCAAAGGTTTCGGGTAACTTCATTCAGAGACTACGCCATATTATTGCTACGCATGGTGGATATGTGGAAAATATCATACTATAGAGTTTCCCAGACCGCAGCACCATCTGTTGTTGACAATTGTAACTACTGGAATTTCGAAAGTTTGTCTGCCTGAAAATGTACTGTTGTCCCAAGCATATTGCAACAAACGGTGTATTTCTATCGCTTCTCGTTTAGTTTGTATTGCCGTTTCAAATATACCAGTCATTTTTGAAACACCCTGTATATATGCCTGGGAATAACTTCTCTGAAACTGCACAGCTGGCCAGCTGTTCACTTGCTAATTTCACAAGTGTGGAAAGGGTTTGGAGGACAGTGAAACTATGACTTGGGTTGAAGGTGTTAGACATCCACATCTCTTAACCAAACTTGGAGTTTGGAGGCTTGCCCACTTTGTAAAGCAGGATAGGTGGTGGTCTGTGGCAGATCTGAGAACAGGAGTACAGTGCTGGCTTCAGGGCATACCACTCAGTGCACAATGTTGAACACAGGGTTCCACATCAGATGACTCCAACGTGCTCCATGTTGGCCCAACAACACAATTACGATTGCAGTGGGCATGGGGGGTATTCAAGGCTGGACTGCGAGTCAGTGGAAATGTGTTGTCCTGTCAGATGAATCACATTTTTTGTTGCACCACATCTACGGTCACATCCAGAAATGCCATCTTCCAGTGAATGGCTGCTCAAAATATGCACTGCACCGTGGATGCAGGCTGGTAAGAGCAGTACTGTGTCATGGGGGACATTTAAGTTGTCTTTCAATGAGACCTGTGGTAGTAACAGAAGGCAGCATGACAGCTGTGGACTAAGTAAACACTATTATGGACCACCTGTATCCCTTCACACTTGATGTCTCCCCCAATGACGATGGCATATTCCAGCAGGATAACTGCCCATGTCACAAGGCCAGAATTGTCCTGCAGTGGTTTGAGGAGAATGATGGTAAACTTATTTTGATGTCTTTGTCACTATGACCTGAACCTGAAGAAACCCACCTGGGACATTACTGGGCACCAGCTCCACATCCACAAAACACATACCTGTGCATAAAATGGTGTCATGTACCTCCAGAAACCTACCAAGCACTTGTTGAATTCATTCCATGCAGTATCGTAGCTGTACTGTGTTCCATGGGTGGACCTACATGTTACTAAAGAGAAGGTCATAATGCTTTGGCCAATCAGTGTAAATCTAAAGTGGTAATTCAGAAAACTGTACTGCTTATCTAGACACAAGGAAAACAATCATTGTTCTTTGGTAATGAAGGAACATTAGCAGATAAAACTGTTCTAGTTATTTCATATGATTTCACTTATGTGGTGTTACATTCTAGGTCATGTGATGACTGACTTGAGTGGGTTAATTTAAGTGTTGAAGCAGAAAGGATCATGGCCTCTATAATAAATATTAAACCTATTAGAGGATTGTAGTATTCAAATTACCCCCTCAAATTGGTCCACTTCAGTTCCACATAATTACTGTACATCATGGACTATGATAGTTGATATAAATGTTGAGGGTAACTGATGTTCTATAAAAGATCAGTACACACACTTTTTAAAAAAAATTCTGACTGACCTTTCCCTTAACCAGAAGGCAAAAATTCTACAATTTCCATTATAAATGCAATGCACTGCTAATTTCTGTGCTTTAAAACCTGATTGTAATAATGCATATGTCCCTGAATACAACAACTACCATTTTTCCAAGAGGCTCCTTGAGAAATTTTTATTTTAAACATATTCTGACTGATCAAATTTACAACCTATTTTATTGATAGAAATTATCTTACAATATACCTAAAAGAGTGAACAGTACCTATTATGGACACCTATGGTGCATACTTAGTTCATATGATGCTGAGATGCAAGCAGTTTTTTGTCAAAAACTATGGAAAGTTGCTAAGCTAATAGCTGTGTTGTAATGCAAGCCACATACTCTTTGTTTTCATGCACCAGCTCTTACTTGCTTTGAATTCCATGACACGTAGTTGGAAAACTCCTTATCTCCAGTGGATTCATTCGGATAATTTCTTGAGTAACTGGGAAGCCTTAATTGAGTTTCTTTCACACATACTGAACAATCTACTATTTCAATTCATGAAACCTTTCCCAACTTGGTCCTGTAAAAGTTTGGTGGGTAGAAATTGTGATCTCTAATTTATACTTCACTTTACCTACCTATGAACACTCACTTATGTGACATCGAATTTTTTGCCTGCATGGCAGTTGTATGTGGCCTTTGCATCCTGAGTAACATTTAAGTTAAGGTTAGTTTCGTATTACCTATGTGAACCAACTGTGAACTGCATAGTTGTAGTTCTATAGTTTTTCAATGGAGTCACAGATGTGATTTACATCCACTATAAACCAATAAAATTTACTGTTCTTAAAGCATTAAGCAAACTGAATAACAATAATGTTATCATTTCAGTTCCTTAGTGATAAATTGGCAAAAATCTGACCAATTTGGGCTAAAAGTGCACTACTACATTTGTTGCCAACATTGAAAATCAAAAAAATGTCAAGTAGTTGTTGAACCTCATTTCACTTATTACGCCACATTTTAGGTGATCTGTGTGAACACATTTATGTTAGAATTCATTTGTCTCCTACACAAATGTATACTATTGGTGAATATTTATCCTTTTGCAAAGTAAGTTCAGGTCCAAATACTTTTTGATTTAGACAAACTGCAGTTTAAACACAGTAGATGTTCATAACAAGCAAGACGAGTTCTCATAGTCAGTAGCACAATGAAATTTGCTGCCCATTTGCCACTACCCTCCCCACATTCGACAATGCGTCTTCACTGTGCCCCATTCCACCTTTCCGGAATCATGAAACTAAATCTAAGTGTGACCTCAGCAACCAAAGCTTTGACCCTGTATTTTCTTTTTGAGTGACAACTTTGGGAAAAACCCTCATCTTACAGGCAAGTAAACAACACACAAAGGCAGGTTAACAACAGCTAACTCCACTCCCCTCCCAAGTTATTTTATTTCTAACTTTTGGTTTTTCCTCTATCACAGTAATGTTCACACTAAACTGTTTATCTCATCAATTACTTTCACACTCTCGTGCCTGTTGTTAATCCAGTACCCACACAAAAGCCACAAAAATATTAAGGGTGAATACCTGAACTTCTGTCTGTTTCTTAATTTACTTTTATTTCTTACCCACTCTGCACCTGTTTGTAAAGGTGGTTCGCCAGAAACCTACCATTACCATACAGTTTCCCACATTGAAGAACTGTCCCACATTAGCCGTAAGTATGCAGGGTGGATAGAGTGTTAATATCAAATAATCAGTGGTGAACAAGCACTCTGTTCATAAATTGTACAGCAAAAATTTATATTGAAATATATTATTTCATTTAATACTTGTCTTGATACAAAAATATCTGTCAATGAGGAATGACACAAAGTTTTTGCTATAGTGTAATTTTTGTCATATATCATCTGAAAATGTACTGTTATGATATAGTGACTGATGCTAGTCACAATGTTGAGAAAGAAATAAAGGTAGGGAGGAGGTGTGGGTTTCGAACTTATACTCCACATCAACTTCAGTTACAATTCATATTCTGACAATATCTGCAACAGGCACAATCACAATGTAAAAACTTTTAATGCCTTACATTATATACTTGGATCAAGTTAATTTAACTGTAGCACACCAAAATAATAACTGAGCATGTCATTCAAGGAGAAAGGACAAGATAATATGATGGACTATAGTTAAACTATCATTTGCCAACAGCACCCAAAAATTTAAATCACATGTGGTTAGGTGGGTACTATTTAACCCTGACCTGCCTACTGCCCTCCCGTAAGGATAGTGGTAATGTTTGTAAATTTTATTATTTAATGTAGGTACTGCTTTTGCAACCAGTTGGCACACATGGTTAGCACAGCTACACATTATCAAGGCTGCTTGTGTTTTGCATTCTTGGAAGTGACTGTTGATGCAAATAATCAATATCTTGGCTGATCTTTTCAAAGTGGCCTTTTGCATCATCATACATATTGAAAGGTAAGTTTTCGTGTGTTTATCTTGAAGTAATGATCTGTAAAATAATGTTAACTCCCAAAAGCATATTTTGTTTTAAAAGTAAAAAAAATTGCAGTTTATAGTAGCTTTGTTACAACAAATATTTTTTGATATCCTTTTTAAAGGTCAGTAGTCATTCTCACAAACATATCAGCACTATTTCAGCAATACAAAAAACTATAATCTCATATTAATGTTTTTGGGGTTGAACACTTGATGAAACTCTCTGTACTCTTGAGCAGGAGGATGAGACAACATATGATAAAACTTTAGAAATAGTTATGCCACCTGTGAATGCAACAAACCCTGACTTGTCAGATGAAGATTCTGGAGCAAAAGATACCATGTCACCCAACAACTTACCATGGAGTATGTAGCGGTCTGAAGTAGAAAGCTGCATTCATATAATGGTGGATACAAATTGAGATAAAGAAAGTGAAGAAGAACAGATAATGGAAAATCAGTTTCAAGGAGATGATAAAAGTAGGAATATCAGTAGTACAAGTAGTAGTCATGAAGACAATAATTTGGACACAAGTAAAACAATTACAAGTGGCAATGAAAACTGATATATTTGGAAAAGTGGTAAACTCAGTGTTTTGCCTGCTGTGTGGCCTGAATTATTATTTGCAAACAGAATTAATCTCCTTTAGAATCATTTCCATGCTTTTTTTGACAATATGCACTGCCGCTTCTAGAGGAGACAGTAACAGATTTGCTGCAAGAAAGAACAAACTTTGTGACATTAGAACTGCAAAATGAAGTGTTTCATATGTATCCTGTTTCTAAGTGGTTATGTTCGAGTTCTGAGATGAAGACTGTGGTGGTGGGGGGGGGGGGGGGGAATGCAAGATTAGTCCAATGAAGCTGTTTTAAGTGCACTTTCTAGAGAGAGATTTGAATTTATCTTTTTCAACCTACACTGTTGTTATAATGATGCAAAGGTTTTGCAAAGGTTCGCCCTCTTTTCTAAGCTCTAAATGACCTGTTTTAACATTTTGCTCCTCACCAAGAAAACACAGTGTTAATTAGGCAATGGTGTTATATTTTGGGCACCATGGGTGCAAACAGTTTATATGACACAAGCCAATTAGATACAGATTACAGATACAAACTGTGAGCAGGTGCAGCTTCAAGCAGTGATGTGTTATGGATTATTAAGGATCAAAAACAAAATTTTTAGATAAATACAAGTTGTCTAACCTATGACAATCCATTGCTTTGCAGTATGTAGAAATAGTCTGTGAAAGGGTTGGTACCTTCCCTTCACATTTAGTTTTTTAAAACTAATTCATAACTGTACCACTTCTACACAAATTAAAAAACCACACGTTACAAGTGATAGGAACTATAAGGAAAAACACATCAGTGTGTCCCCTTATGAAACAAAAAAATAAGCTCTGGGGATCCTATAAATCTCAAGTGACAGAAGGCATCTATTATGATAGAGTGGAATGACAGCAGTATAGTACACATTGTCTCAAATGCGTCTCCAGTTGAACCATTGCATATGGTCACAAAATACTTTAGGATAGAAAATAAGATTTCTATTGCTCAGCTACATTCAATACACGTACATAACAAAGGTATGAGTGGAATGGACCACTGTGATGAAAATATAAGCCTTTATCACATTTCAATTCGTGGTAAAAAGTGGTACATGCCATTGATAACCCACTGTATATGTTGCTATACAAAATGCCTGGAATTTACATTGTTACAGTGGTGCACGATTAGACCAGCTGTCATTCCATTGCAGGGTTGCAATGGCTCTATTGGAAAGCAATTCCTCCAGAGAATACAACAGGAACTGGAACATACTGTTTAGTTTTGAAAATATTGATTCAAGATACTATATGCCGCCTTTGTCATTAAAAAGTTTCTACTAAACGCCAGAGTTTAATGCTGCCCTTCATGGTAACATGTTTTACTAGCAACCATACAAAAGATTAAAGAACTGTTTTATAGAAATGCTAATAAAATATATGCCTATGCGCCTATTGTTCTTTCACAAGGAAATCTGCTTTTAAAAAGAAGTAAAAAAAATTAAATACAAAATTCTATTAAATTCAAATCTACAACAACTTAATTTGCACCCATTTTGTGCAAAATATTTAATATTTTTTGAAAAAAAAAGTTTTGCTGGCATAAATGGGTTAAGATATTTCTCCAAGCTCATGTATTAAAGGAAGAGGTAATCACATTTGGTTATTGAAATTCCATATAATTTGACACTTTTGGTTCATATTTAAAAACCTGTTTCTTAGAAATATTGACTGTGAAAAATATGAGTTGACACAAACAGCTGCCATTTAAGATTAAAATACACAGGACTGATAGGAATATAGTTTTTCATTCAACTGACTAGGAATAACAATGAATTTACTCACAAACATAGGAATCACAAAATCTTATTACTGAAATACATCAGTAAAAGCTTCAATGAAACAAATATACATCATATTCTACACTCATTAAAGATTTAATAGCTAACAAACAGAGCATAATGTTGAATGCATCCATGTATTTACAACAAATTATTCTGAATTTGTATTGTTTCAGAAATTTTGTTTAAAACTGCATGCAGGCAGTAGCATCTGGTCTGAGTGGCATGCCATTTGGCTTTAATGTCTATAGCATACAGGTAACTACAACAATGAGCACATAATTTAAACTTGACCCACCCATCACCAAAACACACACACACACACACACACACACACACACACACACACACACACACACACACACACACTATTTTGGTGGTGGTGTTGGGTGGAATGGTATGGAACAGAATGGAATGGAATGATACATACAAACATCATAAACACACATTCTGATTTCTGTCTGTCTATAAAATTTTAGTTTTTGAATCAGTGTGTATTTTTGACAGAAATATCCACATCAAAACTCTTTGCAAAAGAGTATACAAATTTTGTGCATTATAGGTTTGCATATGTTTCATGATACACGAAGTATACACGCAAAATAATAACATCTGATTTGTATATAAATATATTGTCCAGCTCTTAACCAGTACTTTAAAATCAGTAACTATCTTTCTTCAATTTCATTCTGTCCACAATGCTAAGAGCTGCGTTTTGATGGAGGCACCAAGTGGTCAGGAAGTTCAGTTGGTAGGCTATGACCGTCAACTTTGATATCAATCAAATGCATAGCCAATGCAAATTCATCTGCATCTAGGAAACCATCCTTGTCTATATCTGATAACTTCCAGATCTTGCCCAATACCTGATTTGGCAATTTGGATGCAACCATAGCTTTCTTTGCCACTGTGAAAAAAATTAACAGAATTAGAAATAGATTTGAATTAGTTTAATCTGTGGATGAAAAGCCAAATGACAATTAGGCTAGTGGGAAGAAGCGGAGGTACAGCTGACAGTAACATAAAAAAATAGGAAATTACAATTTTGTAATTTATTATGTTCCTTCCTCTGGAGACAAATAGAAACAGAACAAAGTTAGGGCAAAAGAAGGTAAATCATTTAAGAATATAAAGTCGAGAGATACAAGGAATATGTGCAAATGTAGACCTATAGCAATAACAGGTGATGTGTTGCCTGTGGGCACTCATTTTGGGGTCATTACACAACCTTTGGTCTAAGTTCCCCAAACACACACCAACAGGCAATACGTCATGAAACGGTTATGGGAAACCTCCAACAATTTTATAACAAGGTACAGAAAGCTGGCTAAAGTATGAAATAAGTTCTGCAGAAATTTTTACGAAGTCTCTGACGGTGTTCAGGGAAGATAGATTAGGCAGAATTGGTGGTGGAGTGTTTGTGTCTGTCAGTAGTGGTTTATCTTGTAGTGAAGTCGAAATAGACACTCCGTGCGAATTGGTATGGGTGGAGGTTATACTTAACAGCTGAACTAAGTTAATAATTGGCTCCTTCTACCGACCCCCAGACTCCAATGATATAGTTGCTGAACAATTCAGAGAAAATTTGAGTCTCTTAACATATAAATACCCAACTCATATGGTTACAGTTGGTGGGGACTTCAACCTTCCCTCGATATGTTGGCAAAAATACTTGTTCAAAATCGGTGGTAGGCAGAAAACATCTTCCGAGATTGTCCTAAATGCTTTCTCCGAAAATTATTTCGAGCAGTTAGTCCACGATCCCATGCGAATTTTAAATGGTTGCGAAAACACACTTGACCTCTTAGCCACAAACAACCCACAGCTAATAGAGAGCATCATGACTGATACAGGGATTAGTGATCACAAGGTCGTTGTAGCTAGGCTCAATACTGTTTCTTCCAAATCCACCATAAACAAACACAAAATAATTTTATTTAAAAAAGTGGATAAAGTGTCACTAGAAGCCTTCCTAAGAGACAATCTTCATTCCTTCCGAACTGACTATGCAAATGTAGACGAGATGTGGCTCAAATTCAAAGATATAGTAGCAAAACAGCAATTGAGAGATTCATACCTCATACGCTGGTAAAAGATGGAACTGATCCCCCATGGTACACAAAACAGGTCCGAACGCTTTTGCAGAGGCAACGGAAAAAGAATGCAAAGTTCAGAAGAACACGAAATCCTGAAGATTGGCTAAAATTTACAGACGCGTGAAATTTGGCACGAACTTCAATGCGAGATGCCTTTAATAGGTTCCACAACGAAATATTGTCTCAAAATTTGGTAGAAAATCCGAAGAAATTTTGGTCGTATGTAAAGTACACAAGCGGCAAGACGCACTCAATACCTTCGCTGCGCAGTACCAATGGTTCTGTTACCGACAACTGTGCCGCTAAAGTGGAGTTATTGAACGCAGTTTTCCGAAATTCCTTCACCAGGGAAGACGAATGGAATATTCCAGAATTTGAAACACGAACAGCTGCTAGCATGAGTTTCTTAGAAATAGATACCTTAGGGGTTGCGAAGCAACTCAAATCGCTTGATACTGGCAAATCTTCAGGTCCAGATTGTATACAGACTAGGTTCCTTTCACATTACGCTGATACAATAGCTCCCTACTTAGCAATTATATACAACCGCTCGCTCACCGATAGATCTGCACCTACAGATTGGAAAATTGCGCAGGTCGCACCAGTGTTTACGAAGGGCAGCAAGAGTAATCAATTGAACTACAGACCTATATCATTGACGTCTGTTAGCAGTAGGGTTTTGGAGCATATATTGTATTCAAACATTATGAACGACCTCGAAGGTAACGATCTATTGATACATAATCAGCATGGTTTCAGAAAACATCGTTCTTGTGCAACGCAGCTAGCTCTCTATTTGCACAAAGTAATGGCCGCTATCGACAGGGGATCTCAAGTTGATTCCGTATTTCTGGATTTCCGGAAAGCTTTCGACACCATTCCTCACAAGCGACTTCTAATCAAGCTGCGGGCCTATCTGGTATCGTCCCAGTTGTGCGACTGGATTCGTGATTTCCTGTCAGGAAGGTCGCAGCTCGTAGTAATAGACGGCAAATCATCGAGTAAAACTGAAGTGATATCAGGTGTTCCCCAGGGAAGCATCCTGGAACCTCTGCTGTTCCTGATCTATATAGATGACCTGGGAGACAATCTGAGCAGTTCTCTTAGGTTGTTCACAGATGATGCTGTAATTTAGCGTCTAGTAAGGTCATCCGAAGACCAGTATCAGTTGCAAAGCGATTTAGAAAAGATTGCTGTATGGTGTGTCAGGTGGCAGTTGACGCTAAATAACGAAAAGTGTGAGGTGATCCACATGAGTTCCAAAAGAAATGCATTGGAATTCGATTACTCGATAAATAGTACAATTCTCAAGGCTGTCAATTCGACTAAGTACCTGGGTGTTAAAATTACGAACAACTTCAGTTGGAAAGACCACATAGATAATATTGTGGGGAAGGCAAGCCAAAGTTAGCGTTTCATTAGCAGGACAATTAGAAGATGCAATAAGTCCACTAAAGAGACAGCCTACACTACACTCGTTCGTCCTCTGTTAGAATATTGCTGCGCGGTGTGGGATCCTTACTAGGTGGGACTGACGGAGGACATCGAAAGGGTGCAAAAAAAAGGGCAGCTCGTTTTGAATTGTCATGTAATAGGGGAGAGAGAGTGGCAGATATGATACGCGAGTTGGGATGGAAGTCATTAAAGCAAAGACATTTTTCATCGCAGCGAGATCTATTTACAAAATTTCAGTCACCAACTTTCTCTTCTGTATGCGAAAATATTTTGTTGATCCCAACCTACACAGGTAGGAATGATCACCAAAATAAAATAAGAGAAATCAGAGCTCGAACAGAAAGGTTTGTGTGTTCATTTTTCCCGTGCATTGTTTGGGAGTGGAATGGTAGAGACAGTATTATTGTGAACCCTCTGCCAAGCACTTAAATGTGAATTGCAGAGTAATCATGTAGATGTAGAAGAACAAGTGGGTTAATTATTAACTATTGGTTACAAAGTGCTTAGGGGAAGTGACAGTCAGAACTCACAATGTTGTTGTTGTTGTTGTTGTTGTTGTGGTCTTCAGTCCTGAGACTGGTTTGATGCAGCTCTCCATGCTACTCTATTCTGTGCAAGCTTCTTCATCTCCCAGTACCTACTGCAACCTACATCCTTCTGAATCTGCTTAGTGTAGTGATCTCTTGGTCTCCCTCTACGATTTTTACACTCCACGCTGCCCTCCAATACTAAATTGGTAATCCCTTGATGCCTCACAACATGTCCTACCAACCGATCCCTTCTTCTGGTCAAGTTGTGCGACAAACTTCTCTTCTCCCCAATCCTATTCAATACTTTCTCATTAGTTATGTGATCTACCCATCTAATCTTCAGCATTCTTCTGTAGCACCACATTTCGAAAGCGTCTATTCTCTTCTTGTCCGAACTATTTATCATCCATGTTTCACTTCCATACATGGCTACACTCCAAACAAATACTTTCAGAAACGACTTCCTGACACTTAAATCTACACTCGATGTTAACAAATTTCTCTTCTTCAGAAACGCTTTCCTTGCCATTGCCAGTCTACATTTTATATCCCCTCTACTTCGACCATCATCAGTTATTTTGCTCCCCAAATATCGAAACTCCTTTACTATGTTAAGTGTCTCATTTCCTAATCTAATTCCCTCAGCATCACCCAAATTAACTCTACTACATTCCATTATCCTCGTTTTGCTTTTGTTGATGTTCATCTTATATCCTCCTTTCAAGACACTGTCCATTCCGTTCAACTGCTCTTCCAGGTCCTTTGCTGTCTCTGACAGAATTACGATGTCATCGGCGAACCTCAAAGTTTTTATTTTTCTCCATGAATTTTAATACTTACTCCGAATTTTTCTTTTCTTTCCTTTACTGCTTGCTCAATATACAGATTGAATAACATCGGGGAGAGACTACAACCCTGTCTCACTCCCTTCCCAATCACTGCTTCCCTTTCATGCCCCTCAACTCTTATAACTGTCATCTGGTTTCTGTACAAATTGTAAATAGCCTTTCGCTCCCTGTATTTTACCCCTGCTACCTTCAAAATTTGAAAGAGAGTATTCCAATCAACATTGTCAAAAGCTTTCTCTAAGTCTACAAATGCTATAAATAAGTTGTAGGGGCAGTATTGCCTCACGTGTTCCAACATTTCTACGGAATCCAAACTGATCTTCCCCGAGGTCGGCTTCTACTAGTTTTTCCATTCGTCTGTAAAGAATTCGCATTAGTATTTTGCAGCTGTGACTTATTAAACTGATAGTTCGGTAATTTTCACTTCTGTAAACACCTGCTTTGTTTGGGATTGGAATTATTATATTCTTCTTGAAGTCTGAGGGCATTTCACTTGTCTCATACATCTTGCTCACCAGATGGTTGTGTTTTGTCAGGACTGGCTCTCCCAAGGCCGTCAGTAGTTCCAATGGAATGTTGTCTCCTCCTGGGGCCTTGTTTCGATTCAAGTCTTTCAGTGCTCTGTCAAACTCTTCACACAGTATCGTATCTCCCATTTCATCTTCATCTACATCCTCTTCAATTTCCATAATATTGTTCTCAAGTACATCGCCCTTGTATAGACCCTCTATATACTCCTTCCACCTTTCTGCTTTCCCTTCTTTGCTTAGAAATGGGTTTCCATCTGAGCTCTTGATGTTCATACAAGTGGTTCTCTTATCTCCAAATGTCTCTTTAATTTTCCTGAAGGCAGTATCTATCTTACCTCTAGTGGGATAAGCCTCTACATCCTTACATTTGTCCTCTAATTCAATTTTTTCTTTGTCTTTCTTATTCCTCATCTCAACTTCCAATTTTACTTGGTACCTATTCTCTTTTGATGAATCATTTTGCCGTTTTCTTACTTTTCTTTTCAGCAATGGTTGACTAGCTTGCCTAAGTGAGAAATTATTCGACATTCAATTGCCATTACTATTTACTGCTCATATGTCTTAACTCTCTTATTGTTTAAATCATTCACAAAAATAATATTGGGGATAGTATCACCTTACGTTTGTAGAACACTACACACCTTAATGACAGTTTTCTTCATAACTGAAGTAAATAACTTAGCACAAACAAGATGAGGGACGGAGCTGCAGTGGAAGGTGGAAGGGGGGATTGGGAGGAGGGTGCTAGTTTCCTTGATTCTGAGTAAGATATTTTCTGAGCTTCTGTTTCTCAATCATTAATTTTTTTTTCACTGGTGAACACAAGAAACTCCTAACACTACACCAAGTGGTCACCAACACAGTTTAGGCGAACTGCATGTGGGGAGGTACATTGTGTCTCACCTTTTAAGTAGCTAATACTCATTATTTACTGCATCTTTCTTTGCATTTCATGCAGTTTTAGTGTTTTGACAATTATAGTAATACATGGTATTCACAATAGGTAACACCTTAATGTTTTCATTCACTGCTGGAGTGCTAAATGACTGAATGAAAGCCACTGTTTTCACAAAGTCCCCAATTATGCTTTGTATGATGTTCCGTGAGTGTGCTATTCTTCTTGCCCCTGAATTTCCTGGAATTATATTGGGATGTGCACTCAATTTTTGCTCATTACCAAACCCTTGTTTAATTAGTAGTGGTTTGCAGTACTCTTTTCCAGGAGACCTGTAGTTTGCCGAGACTTAGTTGAAACCACAAAAAAGGTTCTATTTTGCAGTGTCTTACTAGTTTTCAGACTCTAAGCATACCCTTGTTCTTCCTGGATGTGAAATAAGGACACTTTCAGAAGACCTACAATCTCTATTAATAGTCAGAGGCACACTCTCATTAACAATAGGACTTCTCTGACAAACAGTCTTCTTGTGTTCTCATAACTGGTCATGTGTGTTCTATTACTTAAGAAGGCTTTGAACCACTCTCATACCTGGGAAGTTATTCCATATGCTCAGACCTTCATTAACAGGCTCCAGTCAAATGCTTTCCAGAACTGTAGGACTATGGAATCTGTCTGTTCCCATTCACCTATAGTTCGCATGATATCATGCAACAGCAAGGCAAAGTCTTGCATGAGCAACACTTTCTAAATCCATGCTAATCTGTGGACAGAAGCTTTTCTATCTCAAAGAAATTTATTATCTTCAAATTTAGAATATGTTCAACAATTCTGCAGCATACCAATATTAAGGACACAGGTCTGTAACTTGGCGAGTCTATTCTTTTACCCTTCTTATAAACAGAAACTGCCTAAGCTTTTTTCCAGTTGCTTGGGACTTTACACTTGGTGACCAATCTGCGATAAATGCGAGGTAAGTAAGCAGCCTGTGCTGAAGAGTATGCTCTGTGAAACATAACTGGGATTCTGTGTTGACTTGGTGTCTTATCTTCTTCCAATTCATTCAGTTTCTTCTCAATGCCAGGGATGCCTATTTCTATGCTCTCCATACAGGAGCGTGTGACTGTTTAACAATGGTACTCTTTCACTGGCAAATACTGGTTACTGTCAACTATTTTCATTCAGTCACTTGCAAGGCATAAATTACTATGTGGGGCACACAAATGAATCCCTGTCTTATACTGGACACTTAATATAGCCAAGCACATAATACTAGCAAGACTACCCTGTCCCATTCAGTAGTTTGCTGGCATGAATTACCTGTGTTGGAGTCTTCATACATCCCTGAATGGGATATGCTGTTTGGTACAGCAAAGAGTCTGAAGTACAGATCTCACATTTGTTATTCGGTATGGAGACTTCATATATGCTTGCTTCCAAAATAAAGTATGTGGTAATGAGTATGGTGACTAAACTGTCAGGACCATTTCACTTGCAAATGGTGCTCATTTGCCTCCATCACCAACATTTCTGCAATTTTACATCACAATTCTGATGCAACACTATATAGAAATGATTAGGGGTTTCATACAGCATATCCTACACTGCGTTTTCAAAATTTTAATATTACTCTTTTTGAGCTGTATGACACATTGGTGTAAGTATCCCCCTGTGGAGTTTGCTGAACATTTCAGTAACCATTGCTCCTATGGAGCAAACAAACAGATCACATCTGTATTTGCCAAAATAAAGTTTAAATGCTGATGTAATATGTGCCTAAGGGAGTACAATGTTTTCAGAATAAACTTTGAAGTGAAGCTTTGTAAGTTATATGGATGAATCTTTTATAGTGCATATTAATTTCCTCGGAGAGGGTGTCCCACATTGCATTACTGCTGGATGAAGCACTTGCTGTGAAGGCTACCTGAAATTGCTTGAAAAAGCACACTTTGCATAGACTTTAAATTAGAAGGAAACAAAAGTAAGCAAAAAGCATTTTTGTTGAAAGAAATGAAAGCTTAGAACAGATTCTGCTGGAGAATTTGAATTAATAAGTTAAATTACTAATTGGGGCAAAAACTGCTGGAACACTCCATAAGTAATGGAATGTTAACAAACAAACTTATGATACATTCTAAGAAATATTTTTATTCTAGTGATGGAACATTTTTTTGAATTAAGTTGAGGTACGTTCTAGTGTAGGAGCTGTAACAAACAAGTCCACCTAAGGAGAAGAGCACACCACAGAAATGCTGTAAATTGATGTCACAGTTGCTATTCTGTCTCAGCATATACAAGGCTGGTTTGCCAAATTAATTTATTCATCTTTACTTAAGATACAAAATTGTAATAATTGGAAAAGTCTACCCAATGTCATACCTCCCAGTCTGTCTTTACTTTTCTCTCACCTGTCATCTATCACTAATCATCATCTGCGCACTAAAACATACAGTGCGCAAAGAATAAATTCAGCAATGAAATCTCTTAGCATACGATGAAAAATCTAATGATTTGACAATTGAAATATTTTAAATTTGTTACTTACCTGAACCTGAAAGCTTTCCATCAACTGGTCCCAGACTTCGGAACAATTCATCATACTTGCTTCTCTCCTTATTCACAATCCACTCTGGTTCTCCTGAGCCTGCATCTACTCCTTCTCCTTTCTTGTATCCAAATGGACTAACTTTATCCTCAACACCTTCAAATATTCCACCTGTGTAACAAGTGATATTTAATGATTTCATTTGAATATCAAGCAATCCATTCTTTGCACACAATTTTTTCTGAATAGGCATTCAAGTGTTTTAATTGCATATATAAAAATCATCTGATTCAAAGATGCTAAAATACCAATACTTATTACAGTAAGTATAAACTATAATGATGAGGCACTGAACTGAACTGGGAAAAAAAAATTAGCTAGGGTGTAACTGTGCACTGTAAGTAACAAATGAGGTATTGTTCATGACAATGGTGGTGAAAATGCATGTCAACAAGAACAAAGACAAATGACAGGAATCTTAAAAATTTTCAGGACAAATAAGTATCCACTGAATGCCTACGTAATCATACTGATATAATGAAAGTTACAGAAGTGGGTAGCTACCAACAGATGTAGACTAGAGCACCACCACACAACAAAATTTAACAATGAAGATACTGTTCTGCATTTTATTTTTTAATTGCATGTAAACTTTTTAATAAGTACAGTTATTAGGCACCGTATGGTCCTGCTGTTGCAGACTAATTCAAAGTTCATTTTTTCTATTTTTCCTTTTTTTTTCTCTCTATTAATCTTCATTCGTGTGATTATTTTTTGTACATATTTGCTAGCATTGTTCTCGATTGTGATTATTACTAATGAGAGAACTGTTAAATATAATAGTTACTGGAATACAAAGAGTATTTCATCCTACAAACACCATTATTAACACTGTCACCATGACAATACATAGCTTTGTGCTGTAAGTATCTTAAACACTGGAGCACATCACAGGATTACTGATCATTCTAGTACTCTGTCAGTGTCCTGCAAGTTATGACTTGCAAAGCACATGCTGTTCTTTTGCCTTCATGGAAAATAAAAATCAGACTGTGAGGTCTGGACTGTAAAGAGTATACTGAACTACCTCCCAGTGGGACCTGTCGATCACCAAGATCAATATCTGGTACTAAACAGATAAGCACTGTAATGGATCAAAATAATGTAATTTCTGCAGAGCATTATGATTAGTATTCTTAACAGTAAATAATACTTCTAGACAGTGATCACTACCTTTGCTAATGAAGAAGTGCTGCCTATTTCAATATATTTACTGGAACAGAGGTCACCCCTGATCTCAGTGTGCAGAAGATCACTGCATCCCTCCTCCTCCATTAGGTACCACTTCAGGACATTAGCTAAATTAAGATTTGAGGGAAAAAGAGACTTCACTATTGCTTCACATGCCTCACTGAAACGCTACCACGAAAGATGTAGAAATATGAAAGTAAGTTTCAGTAGGCCTTGCCAGTATTAAAGAGTACAATACAGTATCACAATTTGATTGAGTTAGAATCATCTGTCTAAGAAACAGAGGTCATACTGTGAAATTTCAACTCACAGGTATTGTTATGTGGCCTATGCTGATACTTTTTTTTGTCTAATATATTTAAGCTACCACAGTTTTTAAAGAAATGAAACCATAATTTTAAACAGCATTTGAGATACCTGGAAACAAGGAATATAGTGACGCAATGTCTGTTATGGTTTACAGGGACACTTTCTGTGAAGAGCAGTGTGAAAGATTATAAATATGAATTTGGTTGGGGAATTTTCAATATATATTGTCAGCATGGTGCATTTTCCACTATCATTCTGGTTGAATCATTGGATAAAGTGGCAAAACCTGCTATGTGATTCATGTGTCTGAATTCATATTTAGCATATTCACTGCCAATTTTTACAAAAAATTTCACTGCAGACCACTTAAAAGTGATACCTTCCACTTTTCAAGGGCTTCTGAATGCTTAAAAACAGATTCATACTTCCATTTTTGAAAACAGTAATTGTTTCACTATCATAAACCAAACACGTCATCTTTATGGTGAATAGCAATCTATCCTTTTCCTAACACTGTTCACACAAATAAACACTTGCCCCACTGCATGCCATCACTTGTCTACTACCTTGTGGCGACACAGCTGAAATCTTTGATGTTTCTATAAATATTTGAGACTTTTAGTTTAGAGATTCACTTTTATGCTTGCAACTATAGATTACCTACTTAAGAAAAAATTACAATAGCAAATCTGGATGGTACACAGCTTCTCTCAACCAACACCTTTGACATTATACCAGTACTTTGCACTCCTGCAAATAGAGATTTATTGACAAATGAACAATCCATTTTGGCATCCAAGCAGACTTCTGTTAGTCTATTGAAACTTTACATATTCCATAACGCCTTTATTGTTCTATGGCTCCAACAAGAGTCCAGTTTTGCTTTTATTACCATGGCAGGTCCTACATACTCTTCTCTCTTTCCTCTCAAATCCAATCCGAGTCAGTCTAAATGAGAAAATAATATTAATCTCCATACCATTAATAGTTTTAAGGCTTCTGAAGTAAATATGCTGAAGTTTGTACAATTTTATCAAAAAATTCTCAGCTTTGCTCAATCTCCTTTCCCCCATTTCACTTCAGCAATCAAAAGTTTTTAAAAGGTAAAATAATGTTTGACAAATAATACCTTTCACATGTGGCTCAATTGGATGCGTAACTTCTTCATGAGGAATCATTGCCATCAAATTAGCAATGTCTTCAGCCAACATTTTGTCGACCACTTCCAAGAGACGTGGTTTTAATGGATGAAATTTAGTGAAATCATGGTGTGAGAGAGCTTCCTGTTAAAAGAAGACAAACATTCTTTAAAAAATAACTGCTACTAAATTCACATCTTAAATCTTAATACAATAGGTTTCAAAACTCTCCCTCACTGTGTGTGTGTGTGTGTGTGTGTGTGTGTGTGTGTGTGTGTGTGTGTGTGTGTGTGTGTGAGAGAGAGAGAGAGAGAGAGAGAGAGAGAGAGAGAGAGAGAGAGAGAGATCTTAAAGCTGCTAATACTGTCCATTCAGTAATTTACACACACTTAAGTGTGTAAATGGTTTTACACTTCATACAAAGTACAATCCATCTCTTTTTGATAATGGCTTTTCTGTCAATAAAGAAATACTGGGTTCTACTTTACAAGGAATTATTGGTACTGCCACATACACCCTCAGAGATTCTGTAATTGCGTACTATATGAAACAATGGAGTAAAACTGTGTTCCTCAAGTCCAAGACCACTTCATCAGTCTGACAGCGGTTATCCGCAGTCTTCTAAATATCTCTATATTAGAGTTCCTAACTATGTGGTTATCAGGGCTATTAAATTTTTTTTTTGAAACAAAGTAGTCAAACTTTTTGTGAAATCATTTGTCTAAAACTATGAAATAAAACACATTAGAGAAACATTTGATGTGCCTTTGAATTATGCTCAAAATCACATTTCTTTCTATCAGGAAAAGTGAGTGGAACAAGCACAGTGACAACTACAGCACTTGTAAAGGGAACATTATTTCTTGTGCCCCCTCTTTCCCGATATTTGAAGGATTCACTATATACACATTTTTGAGACTGAAAACTTGTTGGAACTTTTTTACATCTTTGGACACAGATGACAGAAATATATCAAGGCCACACAACAGCGGACTACATAATCCATCAGACAAACATCCTCTACTGCTCTTTAAAATGCTAAGATTATAAGTTAAACACTAACTTAAAATTCTCAGTCGGCATCTCATTTTCTATACATTACTTCAAGCATCAGTCAAAGGTGTTTCAAATGTTTTCTATTTTATTTATTACTGTACTATTTTATTTGTTACTTTCATGAAACATTTGACCATTTTTCGATTTTATTTTCAAGTTTTGTTCACAACATAACTCAAGTGGCGAACGCACTACTGATCGCAACTGGAAGTCCACCATAGTTATTGGTGTTTTGTTTATGATTCTTTTTCATGCATCCTCTGACATTTCAGAGTTCGTATCGATAGAGTCTCGTTCAGAAGAAGACGTTTTGGCTGAAAGCTTAATTGTTTAGCAGTCTTTTTGTTGTTACTATCTGCGTCTTAACATTTCCACAATATAGTGAGTAGCAACCCACCCTTTGCATAATATATTGTCTATGCTGGTGCAAACTTTAGAAACTTTTGCAGCCACTTCTGCAAGCCTCAGCTTGTTTCACACTACACACTGTGTACTTATTGGATAGGTGTGCTTCTTTAGAGAATTTGAAGCAACTTGCAGGATTTGTGTTCAAATATCAAGCATAAGTTTGACATTAATCAACAGCAACTTTTTTGCGACCATGATGATGACGACAGTATCCATAAGATTGCTTGGCAGCTGCTTGAATACTTCAAAAATTTGTGGGAAGTCACAAATTATCTCTTATTGCTTTGTTTGGATTTCTCCATGAGCTTGGTAAACTCATGGAATAACATAAGAAGATGCTTTTCTGCACATTACAAGTCAGTAAAGGCAGACAGAATTTGTTCCAATTCCATTCTGTTGCACTTCGCTTGAGTAGGAACACGATGACCAATCACTGATTGATAGCACCTTGCACACAGTTTTCCACTGTCATCGACAGACGTATTGTTATCTGCGAGCAGCTTACAAATCCTGCTGTTATCTGCACACCATACCAAAAGATTTGAAAACATTTGGCGATTGCAAACCCAGCGAGACTGAGTCAGGGGAAGGTTAATGTCTGCCAATAACTTTCGAACTACTTGTTCAGGTCATTCAGCACTCTGGGTGACCTCTCCTATTGCTGGTCCTCTGCCTTCAACATTGCTGGCAACCTTCCAATACTGGGACAATACTGAGGTTTTATCATAGACACATTTACAAAACCACTTTCCTACTATCATCTCTCTTCGAAATGTCCTGAAGTTAGTACTTGGATAGAAGGAAGCCATTTTGACAGTTAAATATCACACCAATACAACTTTCTGCACGTGAAATGGCTAGGCTTTGAAGAGATGAAGTTTTTGACACTTCATACACACAGGTAGCTGAGGCTGTTCTTAGAATATTTCAATTTTCCCTCAAATCACTATATGTTTCTTAATTGCCCTGATTACCTTAAAGGCAACAAACTATTTTGCAAAACTAGACATCATGCGGTTCAATTTTATACCCTATTTGTCCATATCTCACTCTTTGTTTGGCTATGAAAAACCCATTGTCTAATTTATAGGGATGTCACATTCTTGTTACACTTAAACATTTCAACCAAAAAAGTATTTTTAAAATATCTAAACTGAAGCAGATTACAGAGAAAAATTGAAAGAACTACCCATTCTTAAAACACATTAAAATCACCCCCTGCCCTCTCCCACCAATCCAGAGAGAAGTATGGACAACAAGTCACATTTCTAAATTTGTATCAACACATCTGGTCATTATGTAAAGCAGTGAGCACAGCCTTGAAAAAAATAACATTCTATCTTGTTAATGTCAAAAATAGACAAGGTTTCGGTGTGTGATATTTAAATGCAGTGTCACAAGCAGTGAAAACTAGTAGTGCCTCCCAACTGCACACAGGATACTACTTCTTACTGCAGTGGCTGTATGGAAGTTCACCACACAGAACTGAGAAAGTGCAACTATTTGCTTGCCACTTTTAGCTTCATATTTTCCTTCATACTCTACTTCAACACTCAGTGTTTAAATATAATGGAAGGGGCCTTCGTATTGGGCTAATGTTTTAGCGCTCTTTTCCAAATGATGGACTCTGGCATAGAGGGTACGGAGACCCATTTCTTCATGTCTTTGTTGCGTAACAAGTTTATCTCACATCCTAAAGCATATCCTCTGTTGGATACATCTGCCCAATAGCCTGAAGGACACTTAAGTAAGAAAAGATGACAGGAAAATAATGTCTGTCAAGACATTTGCTCAGATATCTACAAGACTACATGTGGTTCACAAACAGACAAGACTTCATTAGAAGGTCATTTTCTGAAGATGCTTTCATGGGAAACATGTGTGCAACTGATCAGACCCCTTGTTTCAACTCACCAGTGAGATCAGTGTTTAATAACTTCGCTCCAATAAAATGTAGTATGGTCTACATTTAAAAATGTATTCTGGTGTACTATTTCCATCCTACAACTTATATGGGCCTCTTCAGTAGTCATTTTCATCTAGAACAGTCCTTTAGAGAAATGAGACATTTTCCCATATTTAGTTCTCTGACAAAATCCCTAATAGTCTTTTGATACACAATTCAGAAAGTCATTCCAATAGCAAAGAAATATGGTAATAACTGAGGAACACACAAATTATTAAACATTCTAATCCAGAAAGATCTGCTTATGCACTAAGTACCAGCTCACAACCTTCTGCAAAGATGTAGGGACTGGGGGCTTGTACTTCGACCACATTGTGTGAAAATTCCAACATTTGCAAATGTCAATGCTTTGTTGAACCGTGCATAGCACATCAGTAACAAAGATGGTATCTGATGACTTTAAGAGCTCCAAGGAGACATCATTTGTTCACTCAAGCTCTTTTACACTAAGTGACGAGTTCATTTCTCTGCATATCCTATTGGTGTGACAGCTTAATTAGTTTCCCATTGGATGGATGGATTATGGGGTTGTAAGGGAGCAAACTGCAATGGTCATCAGTTTCTCCATGCCGCACAACAGCAGACTGTACAGTTTACATAATCCATCAGACAAATAACCTCTAGTACTCTCTAAAATTCTCAATTGGTACCTCATTTGCTGCACAGATTTCGAGCCACTCACAAGCACATCAAATGTTCCCCTACTTTATTTCTTAGTTTTAGACAAATGATTTCTAAAAACATTGACCGCTTTTAAAAAAAAATTGTTGTATTTTCAAGTTTTGTTCAGAAAGCATGGAATACAATATATTTAAACATAGATCACTATTCCATTATTAAGAGTATACAGATCAAGAAAAAGTATACAAGGTTTAGTTTAAGTTGTGACTTTTTTTTTAACATGAAAGAAAGAAATTCACAATTATTAATGTCACGAGAAGTGGAATTCTGATAACTTCTTCAGCTCTTGATGTGATCAAGCTTCACACTTATTACTGTTATCACTGAAGAGCAGTTCAATTGTAGTTGTAGGAAGTCATGTAAATTGAAGGTAGAGAGGAGAGTAAAGGAAGGGGCAAGGGGCAAGGGTAGGAACTACTGAAGTCAGCTGCTCTGAGACTTTATGCAGAATCAGCAGCGACTAGTGAAAATGCATGCCGGAATGAGATTCGAACCTGAGATCTCCTGCTTAGTAGGGAGTTACATTAACCACTGTGCCACCCGGGCAAAGTGCTTATCACAACTGCGCAGCCTATCTTGGCACACTTCTTGGTTGACCCATAGAACAGTCTATCTCTATAAATATGATCCAAACTGAAAAAAATCTCAAAGATCGAAATCTGCTCAACCTATGCTGGGTATGTCAGAAAATCATTTCATTTTAAATCACAATCAAAAGGGAGATAGAAGAAAATTTGCAAAACAAATAAGTCACGGGGAGGGGGGGGGGGGGGGGGGCAGTTGTTAAAGACAACCAACAAACAATGTGTCTTGTCACACGCCGAGGACGGCGCACCACCACCCAACTAGGCTTGCGCCACCAATTGTACAATGTCTACTGAGTCAACAGGTATGTTATCTAATATGAAGAGTACTAAAACTTTTTAAAGACGACATTAAGACTCAAAGTAATATCAAAACTGAGTTGGGATGTCAATCACGAGTTGGACCAGCCCTTTATGTGAGGGCAGCTGGAAAATCCGGAGCTAAAAGTATCAGTGGTAGGTGACCCTCTTCCCCCGTCTGGCAACCAGAAGGACCACATCACAAAGTTCCAGGTAAAGGTATGCTGTCTGGCCAAAGGTAAGGATATGGCTGAAGGACAGAACATCACAGCTACAACAAAGTGGGGCAGTTTGTTGTGCACTGTATGGGTCAGACTGGTGTGACCAATACAAAGGCAGCAGACAACTGTGGATTCCAGATGAGATGGTCAAAGAGAAGACCATCACATACTCTCTTTACAGTCAGTAACATATTGATTGTTGCCGTGACAGTCTGTTAATTGTTCCGTGCCACTAAGAGTCTGAAGTGATTTTTCATGCACGTTGAATCCCAATATCATTATTTCCAGTGAATCCTAGGCGAGCTGATCCACAGGTGGTGGTGGTGGTGGTGGTGGTTAGTGTTTAACGTCCCGTTGACAACGAGGTCATTAGAGACAGAGCGCAAGCTCGGGTTAGGGAAGGATTGGGAAGAAATCGGCCGTGCCCTTTCAAAGGAACCATCCCGGCATTTGCCTGAAACGATTTAGGGAAATCACGGAAAACCTAAATCAGGATGGCCGGAGACGGGATTGAACCGCCGTCCTCCCGAATGCGAGTCCAGTGTGCTAACCACTGCGCCACCTCGCTCAGTGATCCACAGGTCAACTGCCTGGTGTCCTAATGTGACTGGGGGGACAAAAGTAATTCCACTATCACAAAGGAAGAAGATGGGATTTTGTATCTGCATTACTAATGGATGCAGGGAATAACAGTGGGCTATAGATTGTTGGTTATTCATGGACACACTGCAGATGAGGAGAGAGTCATTAGATTGGGTGCAGCCTTAGTGAAGAACACTGTCATAAAAGCAATGCATCCACTAGGAAGAGAGTGTTGTTCACTGGTCCTGGTGCAGGTGAAGGACTAGCCTGTCCAGTCTTCAAACTCTTGAGTCACTCATATATATGATATTTGAATAGGGATACTCTGCAAGTACAATGAACAGCAACTGGTGAAAAACCAAGCATTCTATCAAGTCATTTGGGCCATATAATGATCCCAAATTTGTGGGTACGGCATGCACCATGGAAGTGTTTGTGAATGTGAAATAGTGAGAGGATTGAGTGAGGGTAAGCAAAAATCTGAACTGATTGACTGCAACCAATTCAATAGCAAGAGTCCCTACTGAGGCCACTTTCTCAACATCTTACTTTGTGTAAGGTATCAGAAGGTGTCAGTTCAGATGTTCTGGCTGGTTATGGATGAGTGTAGCAACCTGAGGAGTAATTGGTGGCACCTGACCCATGCAGAGGAAATCCATGTATCTACCAGTAAGCTGCCCACAAGGCTCGTTCAGAAGGCACCAGATGCAAGTCTGATCCCACAATGGTGAATCAAATCTAGGAGTCTCAGTGCTGACTCCAGTGTTGATCCATTAAGCAGGTACCTGTGATCTAAATATGGTAAAATGAGAGCTTTGTAAAGCAGGAAAATAGTGGGATGACTCACACCCCTGGTGGTATTACTGAGGCAGCAGAAGACATTAAGTTTTAACTGGCACATCTGCTTAACCTGTAACTATGTTTACCTGTAACAAAATACGAGTTTCTACCACATTAATCATACTATGTAGTTAAGGTTAACTGTGGACGAACAGTTCTAAGTTAGCAAAAATTAACAATACAAGCTTTGGTAGTAGTAAATTGGAAGCATGTGTGTGTGCCCAACATTCTGGTTTCCTCATAACACTATCACTTGGTGACTCATGTTAGAAGAACTATAGCAGATGCAGAAGTCATCAGTATATAAGAGTGGCGAGACTAGATCCCATTGCTTCCACGAATCTGTTAATTTGCTATTAAGAGGGTCACATTCACGACAGCCTCCTGGGATACCTTTACCCTGTATGAATTACAGACTTGGACTCTTGACAGATTGCCCAGATAGAAAATTCTGGGTGCAGACTGGGAGGGAGCCATAGAAAATCCACACATGTAAGGTGATGAGAGGAAATGGTGGATGCAATCCTCAGGCAAAGTGCATCAGCAGATGGCTGACAATAACAGTATAATCACATTTTTGTGGTTGAAAATGTTGCAAATGGCAAATTCAGTATTTGTTCGTAAGTGTATGCCCACCGTTTCCTTAGTGGTGTTCAGTTATCACAAGTGCTACTGTAATAATAGACTCAATAACTACACAAAACTGGTGAAAACGTTGGGTGAAATTAGGTTTCCTGAAGAGCTATGCGAACCACTGAGTACAGTGAAAGCAAGTATTTCAGTTTAGCAAGGTGAGGACAATGGGCATTAAAATTCTATTGGATTATGCTTGCACATGAGTCCAATGGCAGTGAGGAAAGGATAGAATCATTAAACACAATTTGATTTGTGTTAGCACCACCTGTTGCTTGTAATCTTGTTGCACGATTTTGATAGCAGTGAAAGGGGAAACCAAGGCAGTAAGATCTGCCCTGTCTGCCTTCACCATTGGTTTCCTCTTTTCTTCCTTCTTTTCTCCTTATGGGATTTAGATTTGATATGAAGAGTAACCAGATATGAGGCTGGTACAGATGGAGATTTCATTGGTAGGTGCTATAGGGTGCAAAACTGCTAAGGTCATAAACACCTGTATCATAAAACAAGAAAAAAACAGGTACTAAATAAAAATATGAGGCAAAAAAGGTAAAAACACAGTCAAGCAACTTTAAAAGAGGAGCAGCAGAGGACAAGGACGTCCTTATGGAAAATTTCTCAAAACAACAATGAGTGGTGCAGGTCCCCATGGGGGGGGGGGGGGGGGGGGGAGATCAAATTTGCTTCACCATGCCACTGTGGTGAATAAAAAGCCGGACACGATTCACAGAATGCGTGTAATCCCCTAAAATATCTGAAAAAGTAGTCTGAAAACATAGACGTAAGTCAAACAGTTATAAAATGGGCACTGCATCGGAAAGTTGTGCACGTCAAGGGTTGAGATCAGTAGGCACAGAGTGGAGCAATGTCGCCACTTAATAAATGGTGGTGACTAAAATGAAAATGTCCTGCATGCAACAGGGCTAAAATGACCACCTCATGTTGTGAGGACCGAGAGGATGTAGACTATGCTACTGGGACAGGTTTAATGACCCAGACTTTGTTCCCCTGGTGAGAAGACCATTGCGCACTCCAAAGTGCTAGCACATGCCAAATGACAGATATATGAAGATCATTTGAAGGAACTGAATGACAAGCAGGCAGATGGAGGAGAGCTGCAGGTTTTGCTGCAGCATCAGCAGCCTCATTCCCTGGAACCCACAGTAAGCGAGTGCAGGCATTCTTGCATCCATTGTACTAAAGAGTAGACTGAGTACAGCCGTGAGAAGGTGGTGAAGAGCACAGAGAGAATCTGAACAGATGGTGATTTGAAAGCCCTTGTGGCCAGATGTACTGGATGACCTGATGAAAAGCGTACAAGCTCCGTGGTAAAAATAAAGAGCTGGTCAAGAAGCCGATATTGGAATGGATCATCGCCAAGTACAAAGGTACACCCAACACCATGGTTAGTCTTGGAACTGTTAGTGTGGATGAAGAAACTGACCCCTATCTGTGTGCAAAGTCTGAGAAACTCACTGCAATACACCAGGGAAGGAGTAGTGTCCTTAGGAAGTGAAAGGAGTTCGAAATGAACATGGACCTCGGCATGAAGCCAGGGCGGTGAAGAGCTCACATCCATGGGCAATGTGACAAGGAACATAAATCAAATCTGTCAAAGAGCAAATGAAAGTGAACTCTGGGGGCAACAGAGAAGATGGGTGCACCCCACACAGGTGGTCAAGGGAATCATAAAAAAATGGGAGCATAGTATGGATGGCTGGGAATAGAACACAGACAACTTGCATAATGACCGAGCAGAACATCCCACCAGTAGAACAACAGTAAGTCAGCAGCTTCAGCATAAACACTCAACAGGACTACTATAAAAGGCACCAGTGGCTAAACATATTCCGCAATGATGGATGATGTTACAATTTAAGATAGATGGATGTAGTGATGAATATACACTCCTGGAAATTGAAATAAGAACACCGTGAATTCGTTGTCCCAGGAAGGGGAAACTTTATTGACACATTCCTGGGGTCAGATACATCACATGATCACACTGACAGAACCACAGGCACATAGACACAGGCAACAGAGCATGCACAATGTCGGCACTAGTACAGGGTATATCCACCTTTCGCAGCAATGCAGGCTGCTATTCTCCCATGGAGACGATCGTAGAGATGCTGGATGTAGTCCTGTGGAACGGCTTGCCATGCCATTTCCACCTGGTGCCTCAGTTGGACCAGCGTTCGTGCTGGACGTGCAAAATTCATTAGACGACGCTTCATCCAGTCCCAAACATGCTCAATGGGGGACAGATCCGGAGATCTTGATGGCCAGGGTAGTTGACTTACACCTTCTAGAGCACGTTGGGTGGCACGGGATACATGCGGACGTGCATTGTCCTGTTGGAACATAAAGTTCCCTTGCCGGTCTAGGAATGGTAGAACGATGGGTTCGATGACGGTTTGGATGTACCGTGCACTATTCAGTGTCCCCTCGACGATCACCAGAGGTGTACAGCCAGTGTAGAAGATCGCTCCCCACACCATGATGCCGGGTGTTGGCCCTGTGTGCCTCGGTCGTATGCAGTCCTGATTGTGGCGCTCACCTGCACGGCGCCAAACACGCATACAACCATCATTGGTACCAAGGCAGAAGCGACTCATCGCTGAAGATGACACGTCTCCATTCGTCCCGCCATTCACTCCTGTCGCGACACCACTGGAGGCGGGCTGCACGATGTTGGGGCGTGAGCAGAAGACGGCCTAACAGTGTGCGGGACCGTAGCCCAGCTTCATGGAGAAGGTTGCAAATGGTCCTCGCCGATACCCCAGGAGCAACAGTGTCCCTAATTTGCTGGGAAGTGGCGGTGCGGTCCCCTACGGCACTGCGTAGGATCCTACGATCTTGGCGTGCATCCGTGCGTTGCAGCGGTCCGGTCCCAGGTCGACGGGCACGTACACCTTCCGCCGACGACTGGCGACAACATCGATGTACTGTGGAGACTTCACGCCCCACGTGTTGAGCAATTCGGCGGTACGTCCACCCCGGCCTCCCGCATGCCCACTATACGCCCTCGCTCAAAGTCCGTCAACTGCACATACGGTTCACGTCCACGCTGTCGCGCCATGCTACCAGTGTTAAAGACTGTGATGGAGCTCCGTATGCCACGGCAAACTGGCTGACACTGACGGCGGCGGTGCACAAATGCTGCGCAGCTTGCGCCATTCGACGGCCAACACCACGGTTCCTGGTGTGTCCGCTGTTCCGTGCGTGTGATCATTGCTTGTACAGCCCTCTCGCAGTGTCCGGAGCAAGTATGGTGGGTCTGACACACCGGTGTCAATGTGTTCTTTTTCCATTTCCAGGAGTGTACAATAGACTCGTAATCCACTTTCGAATGGACATGGGACTGGTATAAATGGAGGAGATTGGTCCGATCCGCTCCCCATGAGATACCACATAAGAAATGTAGAACACTGAGGGAGTGAGTACAATGAGCTGCCAGGTAAGACACAACAGAATTTACTGTCAAACATGAGTCACAAGAATTTTGTTGTGTCAACGAATGGAATATGGAATGGGCCAAGATGAAGGGACGAGGGTGGGGGGGTGGGGGGGGGGGAAACTCCTGGCACAGCCAGAAGTTCACACAGACAGTCTTGTCACCAGAAAAGCGGAAGCCATTGTTGATGCTCTACAAGTAAAGATTCACTGAAGACATCGTTCAAATAGACAGGTTCAACTGAGAGCTGCAATAGATACTAGAGTCATCAAGAAAGAGAGAGCTCGAGATACCTAGGAGAGAATTCATAACAGGGTTAATGGCCAGGGAAAATAAGATGATTATGCTCAGAGAATCCTGAGGCACACCGTTCTCTTTCTTAAAAGTGCCCAACACAGCCGACTCCACACGTATCCTAAAAATACACTCTTAAAAATTCACGGATAACAAAAAGCTGGTGATCCTGGAAGCCCCACTTGCACATAATACAGAGGACACCTGTCCACCAGTATGTGTCATACACCTTCTCCAAATCAAAAAGCACAGCAATAGTTTGGCACTTGCAAAAAAAATTGTTCATAATACGAGTTGACAAGGTGACGAGATGATCAGCTGCAGAGGGTGCCTACGGAATTTACATTGAGCATTAGTGAGGAGATTCTGAGACTTTAGCCACCACACCAGCCAACCATTAATCATATGTTCCATCACCTTGCACACACTACTGGTGAGGGAAATTGGGCAATAGCTGGAAGGAAGATATTTGTACTTACCAGCTGCTTCAAACCAGAGACTGGGAAATGTACCTTCTGTCCAAATGTGGTTATATGTATGAAAGAGAAAGCGTAAGCGTAAGCCCTCAGGAAATAGGTGCTGCGACATCAGAATATGAATGCCATCCAGTCCTGGAGCAGATGACCAGCACAAAGGTCACAGTAAAAGCAGTATTGTAAAATTCACGATTCTGGTAGGAGAAAGATATTGTCATTGTCTCTGCCAACCATTTCAGAGGGAGGAAGGCGGGATGGTAGTAGGTGGAACGGGAAGTGTCTGCAAAATATCAGCCCAAGGTGTTGGAGATATCGAGAGGGTCTACAATGACATTGTTCACTAGGGTCAGACCGGGAACTGGGGAATGAACAACAGTTCCTGAAAGCCGACAGAGATTACCCCAAACAACAGAAGACAGAGGAAAACTGTTAAAAGAGCTTTGAAAAATAAATAAATAAAAGTCAACCAGCTTCTTTGCTATTCCTGAAAGTGTGGCGACCTTGCGCACTTAGCTGTTTATAATGGATACAGTCTGTCATCGTGACATGGCGTTTAAAAGTGCGGAGAGCTCGTCTCCACATGTGGATTGCATCGTGGCAGGCCTCAGTCCACTAGGGGATGGGGGCATGTCTCAGTGAGGAAGAGGTATGAAACATTCTGTGGAAGTAAGATAGCATTTGTGAGGTATTCTACATAGTCATCAATGTAGGGGAAATGGTACTCGTCAAAAGTGGCCAGTGAGGAGTAGAGCTGCCCATCAACTTTGCAAAGTTGCCAGTTGGTTGGACGCACAGTTGGGATAGGCATTAGTAAGCTAATGACACAAGTGAAATGGTCACTCAAGTGTGTGTCAGAGAGTATGGACCACTTCAGATGATGAGCGACCTGAACAGTGCAGATCAAAAGGTCCAAGTGGGAATAGGAGTGTATGGAATCTGAAAGAATTGTGGTGTACCCACGTTCAAACAGATTAGATTGAGTTAGTTGAAGATATCTATTAGCAGAGAGCCTCTTTAACAGGGGCTCCACAGGGGATCGTGGGCTCTGACGTCACCAAGCAGCAAAAAACGGACGAGGTAGTTGAGCAATAAGTGGCAAAATGTCTGCTCTGGTGACAGCAAAATACGAGGGTGAGTAGAAGCTGCAAAGAGAGAAGGTGAAATCAGGAAGGGAAAGATGAACAGCAACAGCTTGAAGCTGGATGCGCAATGAAATGGAGTGATTACAGATGTCATCTCGAATGAGCAATATGACTTTCCCATGAACCAGAGTCCATGCTTCAGGGTAAAGGTCAAAACGGACTGAAGTGAAGTGTGGGAGGTGAAAGCGACTGTGAGGGTGCAATTTTGTTTCCTGATGGCAGGAAACAACTTGACAATATGATTTCAGGAGCTGTAGTTCAACCCTATTGGATCTGATGCCACAAATGTTCCATTGGAGAATAACCATATCTGATGATAGACAGGAGATGGGTCAAATAAGGGGGCAGTCAATGCGATAGCTGCCAAGTGCCAGAATTCAAACGTGCATGATGAGCACATTCAGAGGCTGACGGATGCTGGTCCATTAGTCTGACAGAGGTGTTTGTATTCGCCTTTAGTTGGCCAGTGGACTGGTCATTGGGGGTGCGTCCCGGTGAAACGGAGGTCAGCTGGGTGAGGGTATCGCACGGTGACACTATTTAAGAAGAATGCCAAGGTGGAGAAGGGAAGTTCATTTGCGTTTGTTTGAATGCCTAGAACCTTGGCATTTGACAGGTGCAGACCCAGACGTTGGCTGACTAGATGTGAGGAGAGAGTCATCGTGGGAGTACTCCTTTTTGGATTTCCGTGCTTCTGTTTATGAGGCATGCGATTTCACTGGCATAGGCAAAGGTTTGTTGGTGTGCACCCATGGCAGATAAAGATGAGGCTGTGACCCTGGAGATGGACATTTTCACAACCACGCACTAAACTGTAAGTCTTAGATCTGCATAGCCATGTCCTTCATAGATTGGGGTGCCAGAGGGTAGTGTACAAGGTTTGCAGCTAGCCAACATTTTTTGAGCAATGTGAGTAGAAACATTTTCCCCGTATCTTCTGAATGGCTTTCTCATTGAGGTAGATTGAACAGTTACAGGAGGAAGCAGCACAATCACCCTTGCAGTTGATACACTGAAGGGAAGGAGATGGACACAGACTCTCACGAGCGTCCCTGCCGCCAGTTACGTATTTGGCTCCATTTTCACAAAATTCACAAGTGTGGTCGTAGCGTTGACACTTAAAGCAGTGCATGGGATTTGGAGTATATGGTCCAACAGCAATGGCTCCGTAGACAGCCTTAATTTTTTACGGGAGTACATACAGTCAAATGTGAGGAACAGAGTTCGCGTTGGCACTAATTCTTTATCAACACTTTTCATGATGCGGTGAACTGCAGACACTCCCTGGTCTGAGAGATACACTGTTCTACATCTAGATCCATACTCCACAAGCCACCTGATGGTGTGTGGCGGAGGGTACCATGAGTACCTCTATCGGTTCTCCCTTCTATTCCAGTCTCGTATTCTTCGTGGAAAGAAGGATTGTCGGTATGCTTCTGTGTGGGCTCTAATCTCTCTGATCTTATCCTCATGGTCTCTTCGCGAGATATACGTAGGAGGGAGCAATATACTACTTGACTCTTTGGTGAAGCTTTGTTCTCTAAGCTTTAGCAAAAGCCCGTACCGAGCTACTGAGCGTCTCTCCTGCAGAGTCTTCCACTGGAGTTTATCTATCATTTCCATAATGCTTTCGCGATTACTAAATGATCCTGTAACAAAGCGCGCAGCTCTCCATTGGATCTTCTCTATCTCTTCTATCAACCCTATCTGGTATGGATCCCACACTGCTGAGCAGTATTCAAGCAGTGGGCGAACAAGCATACTGTAACCTACTTCCTTTGTTTTCAGATTGCATTTCCTTAGGATTCTTCTAATGAATCTCAGTCTGGCATCTGCATTACCGACGATAAACTTTATATAATCATTCCAATTTAAATCACTCCTAATGCCTACTCCCAGATAATTTATGGAATTAACTCCTTCCAGTTGCTGACCTGCTATATTGTAGCAAAATGATAATGGATCATTCTTTCTATGTTGGGAGAGGCCTGGAGTACATACAAGCCCTACTTGTCAACAACTTTTACATGTGAAATGTGTGGGCCAGCCTTCAGGAATTGACAGGGTGGAAGAAGAAGGAGAAGAAAAGGAAAAGGAGAGATCTCAAACACCAAAGCAGAGGAAGGGTAAGAAAAGGAAGGATAGGGAAAGAAAGATATGGGCATGATGATTCCATACACAGTTTCACCAAGAACTTTGGTTTCCCAAAGAAGGCATACAGCTTGGTCCCCATGGGAGGCGAAAAGAAAAGCACGATAATAGACATGCAGCACAGAAAGGGAAGTAGTGCTGAAAAGGTTGGAGCCCAGTGGTAGCCAAGCACTTACTCACAAGAGAGTATTGAGCCCCCTGGGGAGGGGCAGTACAGATGGAGAGCAAGGTATGGTCGAATCAATGTCACATAAGGCATTTGCTTAAGGTCAGGTCAAAAAGAAAGAAACGGAGAAACGATCAGAAAATAGAATAATTGTGTCACAGGGCAAAGAAGGCTTGGGGACCCACGCTCACCATGTGTGTGCTCATTAAAGAGTTGTGATCCACCTGGGAGGCTTTCCATTGGAAACAATGCCCATAAAATATTTTTAAAAGTAACTGCAGAGACCCATATCCATGAATTTGATAACATTGAAACAAAACCTTTATTTAAATAGACACAAACTTAACTATTACTCAGTTCATAATCAGTGTCCTTTGTCCACTTCTTCCTTAAAGTAATTTGTAGCAAATGAGTAGTGAGAAGATTAAACGAGAAGCTTAAACGAGAAGCAGCAAAATGCTGTAAAGTGGTGTGCTATGCCTTTGAGATATAAAAAGATGCTGTCTGCACAGGAGATACTGTTTTGTAGATGCCTCCACCAAGATCAAGTATCAATAAAGGAGTGAACTTCTGTACATGCACAAGGAGTGACTAAGTGGCATGACTGAATTTCTCTAACTGGATCAAGTGACCATTTGGCCAATTACTTATGCACTTTTTCTTTGCCCCTAGACTCCTCAGTACCAAATTCTTGGAAGTTTAAGCAACTGCTAAACTTAGCAGCTGAACCATACATTAACAGCAGCAGCCATTGTCAAAAATCCCTAAATTTCTATACACTATTTTCTGGTTTTGAGGAAATAATTGCAGCAATATACACTATTATGTGCATTTACCAATTTACAAGACAATTTCTACTGCAATTAAAAGAAAATCTTAGTGTTCATCCATTCTATATATGTTTTAATTTCTGCAGGTGTTCCGTCTGCATGAATGACAAAACACTGACTCCATTCATCTCCTTCAGCAAGCTGGAGCTTAGTCCTCTACATACTGCACTACTCTGTGAATAACTACTTGTGACAGTTAAGGTCTGACGTGGCTTTAAGAAGAACAGGGAAATTGCCCAATTTCAGTTACAGCTATTTTAAAAGTAATTTAAGATATAATAGGCATTCCACATGAGTTGTCACAAGATGCTATTGTGTTCCGTATTAGGGCTAGGCATTTTGTTATGACCTGCAAGCAATTTTCTACACAGTTCCAAACAGGAAGACTATTTCAGAACTTATTATTGGTAGAAATAAATCCCAGATAATAATACTGACAGATTGATTTCACATGAGTAAAACAAAAATGTATAGGATTACACACAACATATCAGTAACAGCCAAATCTGAACACAGCCTTCAAAACAATCACAGAAGGCATGAACAAGGTCTTTTCAGAATGTCGTAATATGAGAATCAATCACAAGAAAACTGAAATCTTGTAGTTTAATGAAGTGCCAATAGCACTGAACAGAAATCTGGAGGAAGAGAATATGAAACAAATTATCAACTTCAAGGATGCAGGTAACAATTTCGGCTGTGACACTGAACATAGAATTACCCAAGCTAAAGCAGCATTTAATAATAAGAACTAAAACTGAACAATCTTAGTTTGAAAACAACGCAACACTAGTTTTGTTTGGAGTATTGTCATTGGGGACATGGGCATCAGGGGAGCCAGAAATAATAAGATATGGTGTTCTAAGAGAATTCTAAACATATAATGGACAGACAACAAAAGATGACAGAAACGCTACACATGTAAGAGTGGACAATGATTGTCTCTGACAACTGATTTTTATTCAATAGGGAATAATTTTCTGTCCACTATTAATGCAAATTCTGGCACAAAACTATCTTTTCTAATGTCTAAAAAAGGTTTTACAGTAAAGTTCATGGGGGAGAAAAAACTTATTTACAGACCTGCATACGCTTCAGATCTGGAAAATCTCCAGGTGAAATTTGATGTTCACGTTGTATCTGATCATAAATCTGGCCCAAATTCTTGATCAGTTCCTTCTTCTTTGTATCTTTACCAAACATAGCTGGCATCTCTCTTTTTAAAGCACTTATAATATAGGCGTGTACCTAAAAAATAAAAAATTACAATACAGCAAAAACTGCAAAGAACTGTACAAAAACAGAATGATACAAGTTGAAGAACTACCTTGGCCAAACGAGCTCTCTTGATGAGATCATTCAGCTTTCGCAGTGCAGCATTTCTTGGTAAAGACTGTAAATCCCGGAATAAATCTTGTTCTTCATCTTCAAACAATCTGAAATTTTCATAATCACAAAGTCAGATATTGTCAGTGTATTGACACACAGCCAATAAATTTATATAAAGGGAAATAAAGTTGCGCCTACATTTATTTCCATCAAAATGATTTGTTTGATTGAGTAGCATGGTAATACTTTCAATGTAACAAAAGTCCTGGAAAGCCCAGCAGTAAAGTTTAGCTGATTCTGTTGTATGGCAGCACTGTCAGTGGTTGTGCACTTAATATGTGCACTTTGTATGAGCAGCAAAATCTAAATCATTTTCTATTGCTCAAGCAGCCAAACAAAATCTTTTGGGATATGTAGACGCCATACCTTTTACAAGTGAACAGTGGTGGTTCTGAGAGTTCAAAAATGCTAAGGAAAAATTAATTACAATAAGAGGTTAAGGTGACAGTGTACGCTGTTGACATGAAATAACAATGCTTTGATGCATATAATGGTAAAAGCAGTCTGTATATACATTTGATGGATCATTTCATATGACATTGTTTATAATTCCTTTGTGTAAAGGGAGGTTTCAAGTCAGATTTTTTATTTCAACTACACCTACACAATGTGAACCACTGATGTGCACAACACAGAATGTGTCCTACTGTACCAGTTATTAAGACGTTTTCCTGTTCCATTCACATATGGAGTACAGAAAGAATGATTGTTTAAATGCCTCCTTGTGTGTTGTAATTACTGGAATCTTGTTCTCATGATCTCTATGGGAGCAATATGTAGGGGATGGTTGTATATTTCTAGACTCCTCATTTAAAGCCGGTTCTTCAAACTTTATCAGTAGACTTTTTTGGGACAGTTTCTGTCTGTCTTCAAGAGCCTGCCAGTCCAGTTCTTTCAACACCCACTCTCCCATGGATCAAATAAATCTATGATCATTCTTGCTGCCATTCTCTGTGTATGTTCCATATGCCCTAGTTAGTTCTATTTGGTACGGATTCCACACACTTGAGGAACATTTTAGGATGATTTGCACAAGTGACTTAAGCTATCTCCTTTGTAGAATGACTGCATTTCCCAAGTATTCCGCCAATAAACTACAGTCTGCTACATGCTTTATCCATGACTGAGCCTATGTGATTGTTCCATTCATGTCCCTACTAAGTGTTACACTCAGGTATTTGAGTTTTTCAGTTCCAGCTGTGACTCACTGGTATTATATTAATGAGATATTATATTTTTTTTGTAGTGCATAATTTTACATTTTTGTATATTTGAAGCAAGTTGCCAATTTTTAAATATTATAAAGGTCTGACTGAATATTTGTGCAGCTTTGTTTAGTGTGTACTTCACTGAAGATAACTGTATCATCTGCGAAAAATCAGATGTTACTATTAATATTGTTCACGAGGTCATTAATATACAACATGAACAGCAAGGGATCAAACGCACTTTCCTGGGGTACACCTGAAGTTAGTTCTACATCGTCCAATGACTCCCCAATCCATGGTAACATGCTATGTCCTCCCTACCAGAAATCCTCAAACCAGTCACAAATTTCACCTGACACCCCATACGGTCATACTTGAGATAATAAGCGTAGGTGTGGCACTGAGTCAAATGCTTTCCAGGAATCAAAAACTACTGCATCTACCTGATTGCCTTGAGCTTTCAAGATGTCACGTGAGAAAAATGAGAGTTGGATTTCACATGCTTTACATTTTCAAAATCCACGGTGGTTGGCATGAAGGAGGAGATTCTGCTTAAGATACCTTATGATGTTTGAACTCGGAATATGTTCTAAGAGAAAGGGATGTTGGATGATAGTTTCGTGGAGCACTTCTGCTCTCCTTCTTATAGACTGGTGTCACCTGTTCTTTATTACAGCTACTGGGCATGGTTTTTTTGCTTGAGATAGTTGTCATAAATTATAGTTAACAGAGGGACTAACTCAGTCACAACTTGGCTATAGAACCTGACAGATTCTATCAGCCGTGCAGCTTTGTCCAATTTTAAGTATTTCAGCTGTTTCTCCACGCCACTGACACTAGTATACAGGGTGGTCCACTGATCGTGACTGGGCCAAATATCTCACGAAATAAGCATCAAACGAAAAAACTACAAAGAACGAAACTTGTCTAGCTTGAAGGGGAAACCAGATGGCACTACAGTTGGCCCGCTAGATGGTGCTGCCATAGGTCAAACGGATATCAATTGCATTTTTTAAAAATAGGAACCCCCATTTTTTATCATATATTCGTGTAGTACGAAAAGAAATATGAATGTTTTAGTTGGACCACTTTTTTCACCTTGTGATAGATGGTGCTGTGATAGTCACAAACATACGGCTCACAATTTTAGACGAACAGTTGGTAAAATGTAAGTTTTTTAAATTAAAATACAGAATGTAGGTACGTTTGAACATTTTATTTCAGTTCTTCCAATGTGATACATGTGCCTTTGTGAACTTATCATTTCTGAGAACGCATGCTGTTACAGCGTGATTACTTGTAAATAACCCATTAATGCAATAAATGCTCAAAATGATGTCCGTCAACCTCAACAGCGAGTAGTTCGCCTTCCGTAATGTTTGCACATGCATTGACAATGCGCTGACGCATGTTGTCAGGCATTGTCAGTGGATCACAATAGTAAATATTCTTCAACTTTCCCCACAGAAAGAAATCCAGGGATATCAGATCTGGTGAACATGCAGGCCATGGTATGGTGCTTCAACGACCAATCCACCTGTCACGAAATATGCTATTCCATACTGCTTCAGCCGCACGCGATCTATGTGCCGGGCATCCATCGTGTTGGAAGTACATTGCCATCCTGTTATGCAGTGAAACATTGGTAGAACATTATGTAGGAAATCAGCATACATTGCACCATTTAGATTGCCATAGATAAAATGGGGCCCAATTATCCTTCCTCCCATAATGCCACACCATACATTAACCCGCCAAGGTTGCTGATGTTCCACTTGTCGCAGCCATCGTGGATTTTCCGTTGCCCAATAGTGCATATTATGCCGGTTTATGTTACCGTTGGTGAATGATGCTTCGTTGTTAAATAGAATGCGTGCAAAAAATCTGTCATCATCCCGTAATTTCTCTTGTGCCCAGTGGCAGAACTGTACATGACATTCAAAGTCATCGCCATGCAATTCCTGGTGTATAGAAATATGGTACGGGTGCAATCGATGTTGATGTAGCATTCTCAACACCGACGTTTTTGAGATTCCTGATTCTCACACAATTTGTCTGCTACTGATGTGCGGATTAGCCGCGACAGCAGCTAAAACACTTGCTTGGGCATCATCATTTGTTGCAGGTCATGGTTGACGTTTCACATGTGGCTGAACACTTCCTGTTTCCTTAATTAACCTAACTATCAGGCGAACAGTCCGGACACTTGGATGATGTCATCCAGGATACCGAGCAGCATACATAGAACACCTCCTTTGGACATTTTGATCACAATAGCCATAAATCAACACGATATTGAGCTTTTCCACAATTGGTAAACGGTCCATTTTAACATGGGTAATGTATCACGAAGCAAATACCATCCACACTGGTGGAATGTTACGTGATACCACGGACTTATACGTTTGTGACTATTACAGCGCCATCTATCACAAAGCCAAAAGTGGTCCAACTAAAACATTCATATTTCTTTACTTACAACACGAATATGTAATAAAAAAGGGGGGGGGGGTTCCTATTTTAAAAAACAGTTTAAATCCTTTTGACCGACGGCAGTGCCATCTAGTGGGCCAACCATAGCGCCATCTGGTTTCCCCCTTCACACTAGACGAGTTTTGTTCTTTGTAGGTTTTTTGTTTGATGCTTATTTCGCGAGATATTTGGCCCAGTCACTATCAATGGACCACCCTGTATATTTCACTCATCTTTCCAGTGGTATAATGATTAAGCTGGAGCAATACTCCTGTGTTTTTCTTTGTAAAAGGACATTTGAAAACAAAGTTAAGCATTTCTGCTTTTTCTCTGCTACTTTCTGTTTTAGTTCCTGTCTCGTCCATGAGTGACTGGACATTAACTTTGGTTACACTAACATACTCCACATACAACCAAATTTTCTTTGGATTTTGTGAAAGATCTTTCAACACTATTCTGCAATGGTAGTCACTGAAGGCTTCAATTATTGCTCTCTTTATTGCCAAACATGTTTCATTCAGCATCTCTCCACCTGTAGCCCTTAGTTTTGTTTTACAGTGACTGTATACCATGAAGGATTTCTCCCATCATGAACCCTTCTACTACATACTTCTCTATACATACATGATCAACCACAGGTTTCCTTTACAGTTTTCGGTTACATCAGGAGGTGAGTCTGGTGGTTAATCATATTATAATTTCAGGCCAACCCTTTATACTGAGTCTTACTTGAACAGTCTCACATGCAACTTCAATCTCTACCTAAGTGGATTTCAGTTTTTTTGTCTGCTGTGACAAATATATTACCTCCATTTCCTTATCTTTTCGGTATATGAGGTGACAAAGTCATGGAATACCTTCTAACAACAGGTTGGACCACCTTTTTGCCCAGTGTAGTGTAGCAACGATGTTGCAAAGGCTCAACAAGGTATTAGAAGTCCCCTGCACAAATACTGAGCCACGTTGTCTCTATAGACCTCCATAATTGCAAAAAGAGTTGCTGGTGCAGGACTTTGTATGAACTGAAATCTCAATTATGTCCCACAAATTTTTGATGGGATTCATGTCGGGCAATCCGAGTGGCCAAACTGTTTGCTCAAATTGTCCACACTGGTCTTCAAACCATTTTTGAACAATTGTGGCCTGGTGCACTATCATCCACAAAAATTCCTTTGTCATTTGAGAACACGAAGTCTATAATGGCTGCACATGGTCTGTAAGTAACCGAAATAAGCATTTCCAGTCCATAATCAGTTCAGTTAGGCCATAGGACCCAGCCCATTCCATGTAAACACAGCATAACTATTATGGAGACACCACCAGCTTGCACACTGCCTTGTTGACAATTTGCATACATGGCTTCATGGGGGTGTGCACCACACATTAACCTTACCATCTGTTCTTACTACCTGAGATTGGGACTCATTTGACCAAAGGTTTCCAGTCATCTAGGTTTTTAATACTTCCACAAGTGGGGAGCATTTCTTTGGGTCTTATGTTTATACTTCTGGGTCTCCTATAGCCATCGTCATCTGAACTGGATGGAGACTGCCCTAATCTAAAAAGCCTTGTATGGATCCCACACACAAGCAGCTACCTGGGTAGCTGCCTCTGATGTATAGTGCACACCTAACTGGTGCACACCTAACCCACTTGTGGGGCCTCTACAGCTCTCAACCGTATGGCACAAGTCTAAGAAGTCATAGCCTAGCTTGTTACAGAAGCTTTGGAGTCTCTGGTTCAAACCTTCCACTCAACTACGAACCACTATCTGTTCTCGGAGCAATACTGCACATTGTGAGCTTCATTCAAACTCCATGAATGAGGCCGGTATTCTCAACCTTGATGATGTGCACATACAGCCAGAAGTATAGTGACATCAAGGCAACATTTGCTGCTTCCACCAAGGAGAGTATAGTATTGTTGCCAGAAATGACATCATGGCAACCAGATTCCACTGCAGTAGTCTCTATTCACTTGCCACGAGGAAAACCCATCAAATGCCATTAGACGTGTAATTTTATTCTTATGACCTTCGATTAACAATCACCACTCCTGCCTTGTTTCATAACACAGTGTCACTATCAATGCTGACAATTCCCCAGGAGAATGCATTTCTCCTACATGACACAGTCAGGCACACAGCACTGTTGACCAGCCAGTCACACACACATGACATTATTAAGCATGCACCACATAGTTCAGCCATGACTCTCAGTGGTTACCTCAAGTTTAATTCACTGAAATGTTTCTGATCATTTCCAATGGTGATATGAAACCACTGTCTACAACACCACACTAAAAAAAAACAGCAAGGGTAGTGGTGAATACTGCCTGTATTTTGACTGCTTTTTATACATACTGTCATGGCTGAAAATGGACACACAATTTTTGATTCAATATCTTACTTCAATTTTCATTTTAAAGATTTTACTATTTTAGGTATGTATTGCAATCTAGGTATTGAAAATGGAATACAATTAACACTGAGAAAATTTTTATAATATCTTCTTTGCATACAGCCTAGTCAAATCTGGATTAAAACTAAAGCATTCAAAAATAATCATAACCTTAGTCAGTGGATGACTGTCAGGAAAAAAGTATGCCCCCATTATGGTAGTTTCCAAACTTGTCACTGGTCAGGTGAAATCACTAATTTGTATTGCCAGGGTGAAGTCACCTGGAGGGAGGAATTTGAATGAGCAAATGCAGGGTGTGGCAATTTGGTAGTAAGCCTAGTTGTTGCCTCCACACCACGACTCGAGGTGGAAGGGGAGTGTAAACCACCCTCCAGCGTCACCTATCCCATTACAAATTACATTTTTGGTCTTATTTATTTGAAGATGCCCTGACTTAAGCTCTCACCTCCAATCACCACCAAAATTATAACCATGGGTTTTTAAAATGTTGGTGTATATACAAAGTTCTACTGGTGGTTTTACTACTGAGTGCCAGTAAGCCTATGAGTGAGATAGCTGGCCTTCTGCACTTCCGTAAGGCTGTGTTCTGCTGTCACCATGTTTCTAATGTTTCTGTACTAGATATGTCATCTATGTTCAGCACAACACAGTTACAGTAAGGATTTTTTACATGCATTAATTTTAGCCACATTCACATGACATATTGTAAACATCAGGTACTCTAAGATCAAGGCTGTTTTTACTGGCTACAGCAAGCTCTCAATTTCTGTGGAGGTTGAAATACTAGTCTAATCCATATTGACCTAATATAAGCCCAATATTGCCACAGGTCACTCAACAAATCAAAAATGTGCTGTAGATTTACATTCTTCTATTGTCTGGATGGGTTTGTGCCCAAGTTTAGCACTGAATGCAGTTATAATCTGATTTCTCTGAAAACGTTCTTAAGGTGTTCTAATTCAGATACCAGATGACCATAGCCTGAAATTGTCTGTGCTCTGTATAACAAAATGCTAATGACAAAACACTTTGAAGCTGGATGGTGGAAACTGCACTCACTTAAATAAAGATCTTTGACAGTACATACACAGAGAGGATTTTACACAAGGATGCCACCACAAGAAGCCTAAATGGAAATGAGGAAGTAAAAATGAAACTCAAATTGTAACTATTTTCCTCTGGCCTTTTCACTACTGTTTTTCCTTCTAGCTTTTGGTTCGTTCTTGTACAACTTTTCAGTCTGTACCACTGTTGACTGTTTTAAATCACCTTCCTTTCCTTACAAGGGCGTACC
Source organism: Schistocerca gregaria (assembly GCF_023897955.1). NCBI lineage: Eukaryota > Metazoa > Arthropoda > Insecta > Orthoptera > Acrididae > Schistocerca > Schistocerca gregaria. Next base: position 277,443,199 of record NC_064931.1, read on the forward strand.
AAGGATCTGAACTGGAGGGAGGGGGCAGCTGCCCCCACCCCACCCTCCACGCTCCTTGCTGGGTACGCCCATGTTTACTTAAGAGGACCATATAATCATTCCACCTTCACCTCCTTTCTTACAAAATGGAACTAAGCCTCAGCATTTCTAACTGCATGACACTCATGTACCAGCAGTTCTCACATTCCAAGATAGTGGAAGAAGATGGTAAATGTATGAAAGTATCTTTAGCTGTAACATCCAGAGATGTTTCACTATGTACAAAGACTGTATTAGCACTTTGGTGGTGGCTTTTCAATAAGCATTGCAGTGAAGCTGAGCAAAAACATCTGCAGAGAAAACAGTTAACAGTGCTTTTCATGAAAATTACTGACTTTGGGGCTAGCTTTCAAATCCAAAGCAACCCAGCTCATCCAGTTTTGTACAGTCATAAATATCTCACCTCCTGTAACAGTATACGAACAAGAAATAATAAATACCGTAAGAAGTTCTCAAGTTCTTACTTGCACACATAGCCTATTGATGAAAACTAGTACTGGGAAAACCATATAGTAGACCTACTTACCTTTTTAAGTTCGGCTACCAAAAGAATAATTGGCAACTTTGCAGACATTGGAAACAGTAAGTCAACATATTTTGACTCACTGATAGCTTTTGGCATAATACTCTAGGACAACTACTCACTTAGGAAAAATGTAGTCATTGCACAAAATAATTGTGTGTGGGGTTAACACATGTCCACTTTATAGGTAAAATCTCTATGCAGCCCAGAATATTATCCACAAACTTTGACATAGAAAAGAGTGAAATATGAAGCTGTAAGATTGACAACATACCCACAAAAATAAAATGTCTGGCAGATAGCAGAAGCGTTTTCAAATGTAGATTAGGGATATTTCTCCTCAGAAAGTCCTTATATAAATCTAGAGTGCCAAAGAAAAATTCCCCAAGTAGAAATAATTAGCCCTTTTAATATAAGAAAACCCTGTAAATGGCCCACTTGTACCCACATAAATATATTTTTCATATATGTTTAGCTCACACATCCCACATAAAATTTACTGTAAATATCCATGGAACATGTATCTAACATGATAATATTAGATGCTTTCAGGACACAGTGGCTAACTAGGGTAGCTGTGGCAACTTTGTCAAGAATTACTCCTTGCTAAAACCTTTAATTCATTACTGGGTCTTCACTATTTATCTTCATTTCCTCATAGGCTCAATATGTTGCATTGTGTGTGATTCATCATGACGTTAAAAAATATTAGTTATGTGTGATCCTCAGTTTTTTAAATTGCGTGCAGAAATATGGGGATTCAATCACTCAGAAACTGTAAAAGGCACACTAAACATGTGACTAATGTATTAATATCTTTAGACACTCCTAGGAGGACAATATTTTTCTGCATACACTTCATTTTATTTGTAAACACTCTTAGCAATCACCTAATTTCACCACTACAAATTCGATATTTTGTTGCTATTGCCAGTAAAACATGTCAACTACAGGTGATTCTGCGTTATTCAGTAAGAGTTATGTAGTAAACGTCTATAATTCCACTAGATGTAGGGGTAGGGAAGTCTTTTTTGAAGTTATTAGTTTGGAGAGGTCAACCGAATCCAACGATACCTTATGTCAGTTTCGTACGCTAACAATGATGAAGTAGTGCGGGCACATAGTAATAAAACACAACACTTACAATATTTAATTCACACCTGTTTTACTTTTTGGAATGTAGGATATGCTGACAGACTGATATGTAGCACAGCCTGATGCCGAGATTAAGTTGGAAGTTGACAATCTGGTTGTGAGTTGGTGATGACAACTAATGTGAATAAGAAATATTATCTGTCATGAGGCACTAATCTTCAGTACAGCATGACACCTAGGTAACGTTGACATGTGCAATTTTGTTTGGGTGCTGGTAAAATGGTATCAAACACTTAATCTGTCTGGAGGGGGGAGGGAGAAGAGTGAAATGCAATATACAAGATGAAATATTCACGCCAATAAACTGTGGTCATTGTAGAGCTATGAGGGGGGCGTGGCTACAGAGACCACACAAATACGATTGTGAAAGCATCTTATCCCAAGAGTACTTTTATCAATAGCAAAACAAAAGCACAACATAACTAACTTACCTTCTATTTACGTCGTACCGCAATGGCTGATCCCAGAAAGATCCGATGTAGACTCTTGCTACTTCCGGTGTTTGGAGCACTTTACCTAAAGACCACATTAACGCTCCATACACTCTCATAAGCTGTTGATGATCTATCATGTCTGCCTTATTAAGAACGATACGAATTTTATCGTCATGTCCTCTAAGGGCTTCAATCGATCTTCTGAATTCATCAGATATATCAAGCTTATGGGCATCAAACAACAATATGATTCTGTCAACTCTTTCTGCAAACCATTCTAACACGCCAGTAAAATCGTAGCCCCTATCCACACGTTGTTTCTCACCGGATAATATTCCTGGCGTGTCAACAATGGATATTCCTTTAAGCACAGGCGTATTTACCAGTGAACACTGGAACCGGTTTAGGAACATATTTCCAAATTTTGTTAGAGGTTTAAACTGTTTTTTCGGGTCGACAACTAATGCATTTCCAGGTATGACTCCGTCATTATCACCATACATGACAGCTATAAACCTGTCAGTTGTTGGTTCAGGGCCTATCCGAATACCCGGAAAATCCTGTTCCAATAAATATCGAATAAATGTTGTCTTACCGGTAGAATACTGGCCCACCAATAAAATCATGGGCTTTGCATCAAAATCTGGATCTTCTAATTTCGGCGAATGGAACTCATGAAAATCGTAGAATTCCTCTAGTGGCAATAACTTTGTTTTGTATATTTTTTTAAGACCTTCCACAACACTTTCAAAAAGTTCTGGTCCCTTTTTGTTTTCATCTCTGCTCAACCAACTAAACATTTTTAGATATCTAGGAAGCTGTTTCCCTCACTTGGCACTCAACACACTGCAACCTCTGCGCAAGCGCAACTAAGCTCCACCTCAGATTCACAACTTTCTTCACAGAGTTACGACTGGGCGTTCCTCTCATAATGTGTTGACGATTCAATAGATGTCGATATACACACATATCGATCGATCTCTGTCAGTGACAGAAGATTCAAAGACTTTCATAAACAAATTTCGGTCCAGCCTAAAGACAAATACAATTTGCTGAGACATTTGTGGATCTACGTTCCACAATCGGTATCGATACATAATTTACTGATTACGTGACAGATGTAACAATAAAAATGAACCACTTGGGAGTCGACAAACGAATTTGTTTACTTGTATAAATGAATTACAAATGTGGATAAGTTTTCGGGTGAATTTATTTATTTTGATCCAAAATAAACTGATTACAAAAAATGTTTTTTTTGTTCCAGTGTTCTCGATAAGTCAGAGCCTTACTTACTAGAGTTACATGCTATTGCCGGGCATTTTTATCTACACAACTTTTCCTAACTACACATAACAACAATTAGTTATTGCAAGTACTTAGATTAAGGAATCTACAGTCTGTGACACAGTTTATGATCTGACATTACATATATTTTTAGACAGATGGTCTACCATCATACGAGTGCACTAAATCTAGGAACTCATCTATTGAATATACAGGATTGTTTAGAAGCCCTAATTTTAATTTCTTTTATAGTTTTGTAATGGGCAATTTGGAGACATTAGGATGGAAGCAATTCAGTAGTTTTATGCCTGCATGGTGAGGGCTTTTCTCATAAAGTGTTGCTCTATGAGAAATGTGAGGTCTCTTTCTACCTCTAGTGTTGTGATCGTGTATTTCTTTATTAGGCGTTTTGTTAATGTTTACTGCCATAATGACTATCTTCAGTACATACAGCTAATGAACAATTAGTATTTTAAATTCTTTAAACAAATTTCTGTAGAACTCCCTGGCCCATAACTTTCTCATAAATATAAGTGCCTTCTTTTGTAAGATAAGTACACTTTTCACATTACCTTCATTGCTGGATCCCCATACCTCTATCCCATAGCTTAGATGGGATTCAAATAGTGCAAAATATATTTGCCTCAGAGTGGTGATGTTGCAAAAAGGTGTCAGTTTTCTTAGGACATATGTGGTAATACATAGCTTTTTGCAAATATCATTTACATGATCACACCAGTTTAACTCTGCATCAAGTGTCAGGCCAAGAAATTTGGTCGGTTATTGTTTTTTAATATATTTGTCACCCATTAAAATTTCGTTTTCATGAGTTTTTTGCCTCTCAAGATCAAATTCAATATAGACGATTTATTTGTGTTTAATTTTAGTTTGATTTCGTTACAATACTGCATAACTAAATCTGCTGCAGTATTGAATTCCACTTTGAGCTGCGAATAGCTTGGATTGCGGCATATTAACGTGGTCTCATCTGCATATAAGATAGCTGTAGCATGGTTTGTTATGGACTGAATATCATTAACATAAATAATAAAAAGAAGTGATCCTAATATTGACCCCCGTGGAATACCACAATTTATGTCAGTGGTGTTTGATTTTTATGCTCCCTCTGTAGTGCTAATAGATACAAACAGCTTCCTATTTGTCAAGTAGGATATTATCAGATTATGGGCTGTGCCTCGAATGCCACAGTTCCACAGTTTTTCCAGCAATATGGTCATCTCAACACAGTCAAATGCTTTTTGTAAGTCTAGAAAGATGTCACATACATATTCTTTATTATCTATTGCTTGAGTGACACCTTCGATTAAGTTGGATGCTGCTGTAATTGTGTATGACCCCTTGACAAACCCATACTGCCCCTTATAAATCACTTTTTTCGATACCAGGAAGTTTCAGATTTTTATATATATTAATTTCTCGAAATTTTTGGATATTATTGGAAGAACAGAAATGGGTCGAAAGTTTTCTACTAAATTTCTGTTTCCTTAAAAAAAATAGGCACAAACTCCTGCAATTTTCAACTCATCTTGAAATAGACCATCTTTCATATGAAAGTTCATAACTGTTGATAAAGTTGATGCAATTTTATGTATACATGTCTTAAGAGCGTCCAGACTAAGACCATCATATCCTGCTGCGTGGGAATTCTTTATGCTCTGTTAATTATTTCTTCTTTAGATGTCGGCATCAAAAATATACTTTCTTACACTGGTGTTCCTCTGAATTTGTAATTATGGTTTTTAAACTGATTGTTTAAGCTGGAACCAACAGAAGCAAAGTAATTGTTGAATAGATCTGCTATCTTATTCTGATCAGTTACTATTGTGCCGTTTATCAGCAAGTGATTTTCAGTTTTATGTTTCCCAAATTTACCTATTTCTCTATTTACTAGTGACAATGATATTTTGGAAATATTAGTTGAGTGTTGAATGACACTTTCAAAATGTTTCTGTTTTTCTGAAATTAGGAGGTCTACATAGTATTTCTGATACTTTTTGAACTCTTCTTTTAATTTTTTATTCCTCAAGTCATTTAACATATCATACTCATACCATCTTAGGTTTTCTCTAGCCTCAGTGACTGAACTTTATATCCAGTTTCAGGTCACAACATGTGACTGAATTCTTATTTTTATTAATGGGCATTCTTGGTTGATAATGTAGTAAAGTTCACTTGAGAATTTGCCATAACTATAATGTGTCGTCAGAATACGGTTCCAAGCCACATTCCTTAGCATGTTATTCAAATGAGTAATTTTTTGTCTGTATTCATCCTAATATATCTATAACAACTGTGTGTAGGAACCGCTTTTGTTTGCACACTTAGTTCTACTGCATGGTGGTCTGACAAAGCACTTATAATAATAAAAGACGTAAGATCGTAAAGATGAAGACCAGTGATTATATTATCTATTGCAGACTGGCATGTTTCAGTCTCCCTGGTTGCAGTGTTTATCAGGTATCTTACATTATATTCAAGCAGAGTATACTTGAATAGTCTAGTGTGTAACTTATCTGCTAATACATTTGTGTTGAAATCTCTTATAATTACTAAGTTGAAATGTTGAAGTCTCTTATAATTACTAAATTGTTCAGGTGTGATATAAAAACATTCTCTATCATATCACAAAACGTTGTTAAGAAAACTTCGAAGTTTCCACCTGGCAGTCTATATAAACACATAACATAAATTTCATCATTTGGGATCTTTGTAAGTGCTGCACATAATTCAGCTGTCCCTTCTAATGAATACTTACTTACATTTACAGAATTATAATCAAATGTGCTTTTTACGTACATTGACACACCCCCGCATCTGACAGAAGATCTGTAAAACGTGTTAGCTAGTACCATGTTTAGAGCTTTAAAAAGTTCAAATTTGGCATCAGATAATCACTGTTCACTAATAGCAAGCACATCAGGCATAGTTTCAAATACAAACATGTCTAATTGTTCATATTTCTTGCTCAAACCCTGTACATTCTGGTGGATTGTTTTAAAGTTGTAAACACCTTGTTGTAGATTTCTCTGCTTTTCCAACTTAAATAAGGCATATCTTTGTTTCTCTTGTGGGCTTCCTCCTCTTTCTGGGTACTACTATAAAATCATTTAGATGGGATGGAGGCACTGGCTTCCGTCTGCTGCCTGAAGTTTTTTAGTAGACAGTACTGGTTCTACTATTGTGGATGGTTCTGCTGTTGCTAAAGATGGTTCTGTTGCTGTCTCTGTCGATTTTCCAGCTGGTATTTGGGCTGGCTCTGCAGTTGATGAAGCTGTTACTGCATTTGTTGTTGGTGTAACTGTTCTTGATGTTTTTATTACTTGTGGTGGAGTTGGTTCTGTTACCATTTATTCTGCTGCCGCTGCTGGTATCAGAGGTGGCTCTGCTGTTGATGTAGTTGCTGTTGCTGCTTTTGTTGTTGTTGTTGTTGTGATTGTTTCTAATGCTTTTAGTATTTTTTGTGGAAATAATTCTGTTGGTGCTTGCTTTAAAACTAATGGACGTAGGCGCTCATCACAGAATCAAGTTTACAGGCTAGCTGATGGCAAATTCCAACCCAGTCGTTTAGGGTTCGCAAGGAAGACAAATTTGCATGTTCTGGATATGTCTGTTAAGGTGGAAGTATTTTGCTATGTTCCTGATGTGTAAACAGAAATGGAATGAAGTAGGAAAATACAGTAACATCACTAAAAGCCCATGAAATGAAACTGGACCATGAAAACTGACACATTAATCACTGTTACCCGACAAATTTATTCGTCTGACTAATTTAATGTTGACATAATTTAAAATACGTATCAGAAACTGTATTCTGTCAAGCATTTTGTATGTAATTCGCAGACTCTGCAAGTGGATATAAAGTAATTATTATTATTTTGTCATCATAAAATCAAACAGTGCACTTATAATAAAATATGAGAAAAAGAGAAAAGAGTTTATTTCTATACATGTGAATTATCTATGTAGTCATGGCAAATGAAAAATGACATGAGTTGAATATACACTCCTGGAAATTGAAATAAGAACACCGTGAATTCATTGTCCCAGGAAGGGGAAACTTTATTGACACATTCCTGGGGTCAGATACATCACATGATCACACTGACAGAACCACAGGCACATAGACACAGGCAACAGAGCATGCACAATGTCGACATTAGTACAGTGTATATCCACCTTTCGCAGCAATGCAGGCTGCTATTCTCCCATGGAGACGATCGTAGAGATGCTGGATGTAGTCCTGTGGAACGGCTTGCCATGCCATTTCCACCTGGCGCCTCAGTTGGACCAGCGTTCGTGCTGGACGTGCAAACCGCATGAGACGACGCTTCATCCAGTCCCAAACATGCTCAATGGGGGACAGATCCAGAGATCTTACTGGCCAGGGTAGTTGACTTACACCTTCTAGAGCACGTTGGGTGGCACGGGATACATGCGGACGTGCATTGTCCTGTTGGAACAGCAACTTCCCTTGCCGGTCTAGGAATGGTAGAACGATGGGTTCGATGACGGTTTGGATGTACCGTGCACTGTTCAGAGTCCCCTCGACAATCACCAGAGGCGTACTGCCAGTGTGGAAGATCGCTCCCCACACCATGATGCCGGGTGTTGGCCCTGTGTGCCTCGGTCGTATGCAGTCCTGATTGTGGCGCTCACCTGCACGGCGCCAAACACGCATACGGCCATCATTGGCACCAAGGCAGAAGCGACTCTCATCGCTGAAGACGACACATCTCCATTCGTCCCTCCATTCACGCCTGTCGCAACACCACTGGAGGCGGGCTGCACGATGTTGTGGCGTGAGCGGAAGACGGCCTAACGGTGTGCGGGACCGTAGCCCATCTTCATGGAGACGGTTGCGAATGGTCCTCGCCGATACCCCAGGAGCAACAGTGTCCCTAATTTGCTGGGAAGTGGCGGTGCAGTCCCCTACGGCACTGCGTAGGATCCTACGGTCTTGGCGTGCATCCGTGCGTCGCTGCGGTCCGGTCCCAGGTCGACGGGCACGTGCACCTTCCGCCGACCACTGGTGACAACATCGATGTACTGTGGAGACCTCACGCCCCACGTGTTGAGCAATTCGGCGGTACATCCACCCGGCCTCCCGCAGGCCCACTATACGCCCTTGCTCAAAGTCCGTCAACTGCACATACGGTTCACGTCCACGCTGTCGCGGCATGCTACCAGTGTTAAAGACTGCGATGGAGCTCCGTATGCCACGGCAAACAGGCTGACACTGACGGCGGCGGTGCACAAATGCTGCGACGGCCAACACCGCGGTTCCTGGTGTGTCCGCTGTGCCGTGCTTGTGATCATTGCTTGTACAGCCCTCTCGCAGTGTCCAGAGCAAGTATGGTGGGTCTGACACACCGGTGTCAATGTGTTCTTTTTTCCATTTCCAAGAGTGTATATAGATTCATTTCATTACCTGAAGCATATACTTAACCTGATCCGAGCATAGTTTTATTTTGAAATCTATGTCGTTTAGCGGAGATGACTGGACAGACCATGACAAGGTTACAATTTCAGGTTGGAATGTTAATGTATCAGTACACTGCATACCACTAATCTCCATATTTTAATCATGAGGGATGCTGTTTATAGTTGTATGTAGGCTGTTCAGGTTTTTTTATTGGTAACGCCGCCGCCACATAGCGCTCTGTATAAAAATCACTGGCTGTGCCTTGTGCAGTCTGTGGCTGGTTTGCATTGTTGTCTGCCATTGTAGTGTTGGGCAGCGGCAGCTGGATGCTAACAGCGCGTAGCGTTGCGCAGTTGGAGGTGAGCCGCCAGCAGTGGTGGACGTGGGGAGAGAGATGGCGGAGTTTTGAAATTTGTAAGAATTGGTGTCATGAAGTGATATATATATTATTACTACTAAGGTAAATACATTGTTTGTTCTCTATTAAAATCTTTCATTTGCTAACTATACCTATCAGTAGTTAGTGCCTTCCGTAGTTTGAATCTTTTATTTAGCTGGCAGTAGTGGTGCTCGCTGTATTGCAGTAGTTCGAGTAACGAAGATTTTTTGTGAGGTAAGTGATTTGTGAAAGGTATAGGTTAATGTTAGTCAGGGCCATTCTTTTGTAGGGATTATTGAAAGTCAGATTGCGTTGCGCTAAAAACTATTGTGTGTCAGTTTAAGCACATTCGTGTATAATTGTTCAAAGAGGACGTTTCACATAGACCAGTCGTGTACAATTTTTCTAAGGGGACGTTTCATATGTCGACCCTTAGCCAAGGATACCTCACTGGAATCTTCTGATTTTTTTTTCCTTGTAGTTTGTGTAATTAGTGTAGCCTTTGTTTATTGCTAGCGCGTAATCATAGAGAGAATTTCCTTTGTAGTTGCAGTCTTTCATTGTTGTACAGTAAAATAGTTGTGGCATGCATGTAGTTTTGCATGAAGTATTTCGCAGCTGCGCTTGCAGTTAACTAGATATTATTTTCAGTGCTATGTTAATGTGTTCTCTTATTTTTGTTCTTCAAATTGTGTTTTTCTGTGTTGTTGTGTGAAAAATTGTGACAATAATGGCGTGTGAAAAACGTAATACTAGGCTCTAAAGTAAATTGAGAAATGACAGTGAAGACGAAAGCAGTGTGTTAGCGCCACCATGTAATGAATTAACTAATGTTCAAAGTAGTAATTTGATAATTGTGTGTAGGGAAATGGAGCGGGTTGCAAATAATGGTGTAGGCAGTCAAACAATTAGTGAACAGGGAAGCGTTATCGATCGATCGGTCGGCAACAGCTCGCCTCAGGATTCCGAAATGACAGGACACAATCTTGCAAATACTGTAGATTCAGATTTTGAGTCCTCACCGTTTTCTCAAATAAATCAAGACACATTTTCTGCTTTTCAAAATGCGAATATTGCCGGTTCAAATGCACTGCCGAAAAGCACTGAGGAACATGTTTCAGACACCAGTGCACTGTTATTACAGTTAATGCAGCAAATGGGACAAAGGCTACAAAAGTTAGACACAACGCTTGAACAAAATCAGAAATAAATGGGACAAAATCTTCAAAAGTTAGACACAATGGAACAAAATCAGAGACAAACACAGCAACAGTTGGACACAATGGAACATAATCTTCAAAACTTAGACACAATGGAACAAAATCAGAGACAAACACAGCAACAGTTGGACACAATGGAACATAATCTTCAAAAGTTAGACACAATGGAGCAAAATCAGAGACAAACACAGCAACAGTTGGACACAATGGAACATAATCTTCGGAAGTTAGACACCACACTTGAACAAACACGTGAAGATTTAACTACTGAGTTACATAACATTGAATCGAAATGTCAAAAAATCTGTAATGACGTAAAAACACAAATTTGTGAGCATTTTCAACCTATTTTTTCGCGGCATGAAAACTCATTACAGAATCACGAAGCAGCCATAAAAGAATTGCAAACTGTTGTTCGTGAAAATCACGACACCTTGCAAGCTAAAATGGACTCAGTTGCATCCACCGATTCGGTTACGCAACTTGCAAGAACTCAGGAAAACTGAAAGGACACAGTAGATTCGATTTCAACACAAATGGACACTCTGAAACTTGGTTCAGAAAAACACACTGAGGAAATGTGTTCATTATCGGAGAAAGTAGCCGAACTTTTGGATCAGTTCACTAATTTATCTACGAAGGTAGATGATAATCTGAATGACACAAAACCGGTAGTCTTTAATGACACAGAAGAGTTCGAACAAATTAGGAAATTCAAACAAAATCAGAATCAAATTAATACGCAACACCAAAGAGAAATCCGAGAAGTACAAGATCAGTTGACACAGGTAATACAAGAATTACGTATTTCAGAGGACACTCGCACTCCAATACGGGAAGAGGGACATAAAAATACGGAACTGCCACAAAATAACAACACAGGGCACTTTGGAGATTATGAAAGAAGTTGGCAAAGTACACCGAATTTTGACATGGAACCACCGAAACGACGTAACAATGACCGGTATGCGACCCGCCGACACGATGATTTTGACTATAAGCTGTTCATTACTACACGTAAATTCAAAACATTTAAGAATTCTGGCAACGACATTCATCCACAAGCGTGGCTCCATCAATTCTCTCATTGTTTTCCTCGCAACTGGTCATTAGAGCACAGATTAGAATTTATGTGTGGCTACTTGGAGAATGAACCAGCTGTAAGAATGCGATCGGTCATTCACGATTGTCATAGTGAAGGAGAATTTTATCATGCCTTCCTCTCAGCATATTGGTCTCAAGCTACACACGACCGAGTAAAACAAAGCATCATAATGATGAAACATTTCGAACAATCTGAATTTTCCAGTCTTGTCAAATATTTTGAAGACATGCTACGTAAGAATCAGTATCTTTCAAACCCATACAGCCCCTCAGAACTCATCCGCATTTGCTTAATCAAATTACCGGAACATTTACGGCATATTATTTTGGTAGGACGTTGCAAAGACGACATTGAAGCTTTTCAGGGACTGTTACAAGAACTGGAAATTGACACTGACAATCGCGGAACGCGAAAACAGGAGCACAACAATTACAGGTCACATCTGTCACAATTCCGCGATGACAGAAATAATACACGACAAGGCCATTCTCACAACACAAATCGTGACCAAAACAGACACCACCCATATGACAACCACTGGCAGAGTAATAGTTACAGAGAAAGATCGCATTTCCGTAGTAATGACTATCACAGAGACAATAAGAGAAACAGACAATACGGGAACCAAAATAATTATTATCAAGGGAGACGGAATAACTTCAGACGCAACGGTCCAGCGCGCAGTTACGATTCAGGGAGAAATTCTCCACCACGTGACCGACAACAAATTAATTACAGAAATTACCGACATGACAACAGACGATATGATCGTAACGACACACCTGAATTGCATCAGAACTGGCGGGATTCAAACAGAGCAGGGCCCTCTCAGCAAGGTGAATTTGTAGAAGTTAGGTCTCCTAATCCCAGTAACGACGCGCGCCAACAAAGAGGTAACAGACAATGACTCGCACCGTAGGCAGCCACGTGCGCCGGCTTGCTCAGAGAAAAATAACATAAGACGCTAACCCTGAGAAAAAATTTTAACATTCCTTACCGACGTACACAACATGATAATTGCTTTGAAGTTAAAACTCTGCGAACTAGAAAGGGTAAATGATGGCACCACATTTCACATGTAAAACCGTTTATTGAAATATAGTCTGTTTTTTAACTTTGTCTTTGCCATAAAACATTTCACTTCACATTTCTAGTATGCTTCGTCACACTAAGAATCTGTTAACATGCAACAATGTTTTGAAGTTAACTATCCAGTCTAGAACTTAGAGAACTTATTTAGACAGTATTTACGAGTGCATTGTTATAGTGAACAGACGACACAGTGTCGTTATTTGTAAATTCTTGCTTGTTAGTTGCACGATTACGTAACGACTATAAGGCTTACATACTTAGAACATTTACCAGTACTGCTAATGAGATTTTAATGCAACATTTTGGTTTACTTGAAAATACATTCTGGATTTAAAGTACTTTCTGTGAGATACCAGATGATACAGTGGTTAGTTTATGTGACAGCTACACGATTTTATCACGACGCTACTAATGAGTGACAATTTACAATGTTGCTTTTGCAGTTTATCTGTTTTATATCTGCACAGTTTTTCTGAATTTTTCTGGAAAGTAAAACATGTTTTAGTAGTAACGTTTGTGGTATAGCTACAATGAGACAGCCTTTTCTGTAGCACAACAATATGTACAGTACAGTACTTACTTCATCACGGCAATAAGCGTAATAACTAAGATATCTATACGCAAAGCATTTCAATTTCGTTTATCATGAGGTAAGTACATTGACTTCTGCAGAAATTAGCTTTCGGAGGACAATAACTACGACACTTCCACAGAGATTGTCTTACAGCAAGATGCACATTTAGCACTACAGGACACGCATTAAACTATTTATTTTTCAACATATTTGAATTACAAAGAAAGTTTTCCGTGATACATTTCATTCCATTGCTGTAATCTGTAACACCTGAGGATATAATTACATTATTCCTCAGGGGGGTACACGCTTACTTTGTGTACCATGTGTTTGGCAAGCACAAGAAGCCTTAGCTAATATGGTATTTCCTTATACAATTTTACACATCGGTACCATATTTCTCTAACACAGAATTACACAGCTATCTGATTATTTAACTAAGAAACAAAATTTTTTTTCTACATCAGTGACACATTGTTTACGCAATTACACAGTTGGATTACTTCACACTTACGAAATTTTATTTTGTCTGTACTTTGTGAATGTTCATATTTTTTCAGAACCATTGTGATACTATGAGAGCTTTGAATGATGTATTTGGTATGGGATCATGATTTTTAAAGTACGTTTGAGGTAGATGACACTATTGACATGAGAAGAGAATTTTTTTTAGGTATTGAAATTATTGGAGGAAGCTATGACGATTTTGAGATTTGACTGAGGTGTTATGATATTATTACGACGGCGATGTGAATTATGCTGCTGAGGTATGTTTAAGCTGATGCTATATGAGTTATTTGGTTATTTTACATATCTGTTTTGATGACATATTGAAGAAGTGTCGACGAATATACACATGTGTAATAAGCTAAGGAATAATGAGTAGTGGTTAGGGACTCTGATTTGTGAAAAACGATGTTGGAAACCGAGAATCGTACTTTAAGAGTTATGAAATGTGTGTATATGCGTGAATGTATCACTATGCTGGCGAAATTTTTTTGGACACTATTATATTTAAATGTTTTTATTTCTACAGATTTGTAACGCAAATTCTTGACCTGTGAATTTTTTTATATGAGTGCCACTGTAGCGGAAACTGGTGTTGTAAATATTTCAATAAGACAGTTAAGTGACCACCTGCATGTAATGCGTCGTGGGCACCCAGCTGCACGACAACCACCTGACAAAAGAAAGCCATTAGTTTGTGCCTGTCAGAGGCACAGGTGGAGAAAAAAAAAGAGGCCATTATCCTCGCTATTGAGATTCCTTTGAAGAAAGCATCGCAAATACTACACGCCCAAACTTGAAAACATATGATTACACTGTGGAGCTCTTAATTTATGATATTTACTAAAATGCCTAATGAAACGACGAGAAACATTTCATGGCTATTGTCCTGCTAGTTGAGAGAAATGCCATGTGGCTTGCTTTATGCATTTATTTACTCATTTTGTTTAATATCTAGTTTCTAACTGCACTGAATCATTGGTTAAAATAAATTTTATGGATGTACTAATATAGATATTTTATGCCTACAGATCCAGTAAATAATAACTTTATGATGTACTTAAAAAAAACGAAGTAGCACAAAAAGACACTTCCCTTCACAGAAATTGCATACAGAATTGTCTTTTCAAGTACATGGTAATATTTTTTTACAATAAATTTTTGTGGTGCACCACTTTAATTGCATAGACATTAAGATGTGAATAGACATTGTCCTTATCTGCATTGTTGTCTTTAGTGTAATATTTTTTCTGCTTGAGCTTTGTCATGTTTAGGTATAAGTTATAGCATTTGCTGCGGCTGTTTGCCATTCATAGTGCTACTGAATTTCACTTTGTATTACTCTGTTAAGCCAGTTTTACTATGGATTTATTTTTTCTTGTTTGCTGATTTATTTTTTCTTGTTTGCTGCGCATTGCCTTATATTAGTTGTAATATTGCTGCCTTTTTTTGCCAATTTCCATTTTTTTATCATTGCTGTTTGTGTTAATTGTTTTGTGCTACGGCATTGCCTCGTCCCTTAGTTTAGCATCTGAGCTCAGTAGATTTAAGTTAGCTTAAGAGGGGGTAGACTATATAAGAAACTAACTATGATGAATTGGAAGAAAAGCATTGAGAAGCTTTAAAAAAATGGTTTGGCCAAAAAAGTAGTGTACAGTGGAGAAAAACTATTTTTGAAAGAGGATGTGAACAGAATACAGAAAGCAGGTTTAGATAGGACTTTTTGGGAATAATGATGAATTAAGGGAGATCTCTATGCAAAATACTGCAGTAAAACAAACCCTGTCCTTTCCTTTTGTATTATCCCTCTATGTGTTTATGTACCCTTGTGTATTTGTCTTTTTCCTGTCTTTATGTGTTTAGCTAATAAGATTTATGTTATAGAATTTTTCAAATACTATGTTATTTTCTTTGTAAATATGTTCAGACATTATTTATTGTGTTTTGTTTTAATGCTCATGTGTGAAGTTGATGTTTCAAAAGTTATTCTGATCTTTTATGTATGTACTTATGTCGTAATTTTTGTAACACTGATGTATTTGCTATTTCGATTCTTTTGTAAAGCTTGTACTATTGCAAATGTTATCTGTATTGTTATGTTATTTAAAGATGTATTTTGTACTTTTGTTATTGTATTTTCATGTTATAAAATTGTAATTGACACCAGTTCATCAAATTAAGTAACTTGTAAATTACATTCCACTGCACACGTTTCTGTTGGTCATAGTATATGGACAATATGTGAGAAGTAGGGACTGACAGTGTTTGCACGTGTGTTAATAATTCAGTAAGGGACTGGATAACAGCATTGCTGGTTCTAAGGACATTTCAAAAACAATTTTTGTGAGTGCACAAGTGGTGGTTATGGACTTGCTATATTATCCGCAAGACTCTTCAATGGTGATTGTGCGCCTGCACAGTCAAACAGATGGCTGCTGGCCATCTCTACAAGGACTACAGTGGGTCTACACCTTTGATGACCCACCAATACCATTATTTCTACAAGGTCTACAGTCGGTCTGCATCTCTGGTGGCCCACCAATACCGTAATCTCTACCAGGACTACTGCTCTGAGATGACCTACCTACCAATATTCTTCAAAACTTCGACTGACTCTGCTGTGGGTTTGCTCTGTTGTGGCCCATTACCTGTCTGCATGTCAAGAGTCAGCACTGTCTTACCGTTGGAGGGACAACACTACTTCTTCAAGACTGCATGGAAATCCACTAGTTCCGTGTGCATTTTCTTTTTCTACTCAGACTTTGAGAAAAACACTGCAATTTTACTTTGATGAATGATCAGGACTGTCTTTATGGACTGTGAGAAAATTTTAGCTTCTGACCAACATTGTATCAATAAGTGTGTGCATTTGATATCTTTATTATAGTAATTATGAAAAAAATTTATCAAATCATTATTGGCCACTGCCCAAAACAATTTGTAAAAATTTTTTGTGGGGAGCATGGGGGCTATGTAAGTAGGCTGTTCAGGTTTTTTTATTAGTAACGCTGCCGCCACATAGCGCTCTGTATAAAAATCACTGGCTGTGCCTTGTGCAGTCTGTGGCTGGTTTGCATTGTTGTCTGCCATTGTAGTGTTGGGCAGCGGCAGCTGGATGCTAACAGCGTGTAGCGTTGCGCAGTTGGAGG
This sequence comes from Schistocerca gregaria, assembly GCF_023897955.1. NCBI lineage: Eukaryota > Metazoa > Arthropoda > Insecta > Orthoptera > Acrididae > Schistocerca > Schistocerca gregaria. The sequence continues at coordinate 277,460,106 of NC_064931.1, forward strand.
TGAGCCGCCAGCAGCAGTGGATGTGGTGAGAGAGATGGCGGAGTTTTGAAATTTGTAAGAATTGGTGTCATGAAGTGATATATATATTATTACTACTAAGGTAAATACATTGTTTGTTCTCTATTAAAATCTTTCATTTGCTAACTATACCTATCAGTAGTTAGTGCCTTCCGTAGTTTGAATCTCTTATTTAGCTGGCAGTAGTGGTGCTCGCTGTATTGCAGTAGTTCGAGTAACGAAGATTTTTTGTGAGGTAAGTGATTTGTGAAAGGTATAGGTTAATGTTAGTCAGGGCCATTCTTTTGTAGGGATTATTGAAAGTCAGATTGCGTTGCGCTAAAAATATTGTGTGTCAGTTTAAGCACAGTCTTGTATAATTTTTCTAAGGGGACGTTTCATATAGTATCCTGGCATTGAGTCACAGTTCAGCTGACTCCAGCTGTTCAAACATATATGAAATGATCTAGGCAACATACACAGTATGGGAAAACTGCTTCCACGCGGTTTATTTTCTTGACTGATGTGGTGAGTGTTATCACTTTTTATGCACTAACAATAAGTTCCTGCATCCTGCAGGACCATAGCAGAAGCAGTCCATAATCAACAGATCTGTGCAAGGTATTATATAATACTGTTACCTGATGCTATTTTGTTATTATGACTGTTCTGATGTCAAGATTCATGAGAGTTTTCCAATTAAATTTTTGTTGTATTCTTGCAAATAAAATGTTTTGCATTTTAGAACTCTGGGTTTTAATGGATACTAGGTCGCCCACTCAATGGCAGTGACACAATGTATCATCTATTTCGTTTCGTTTTCAATTTGTTGAACTGAAAACACTCCTTGACATCAACACACATCACCTTTCTGTACTACCTGATGAGCATATTTACCTTTGGGGAGAAAGGCTGTATCAACCGTAAAACATGTGCATAAGAGCTTAAAACTTTAACAAAATCAAAGCATTAAGAAGGTTAGTGTAGGTACATGTTGCAACTTCTGTTTACATGAGATAGCCTTTGTGCTGACATAATATACTATCTAGAAACTCATAGAATTTGAAATTTCTCATGGTAATTTTCTCAGAAGCACAAGGATTTAATTTGCCATGCAAGACACAATGTGAGATTAAATTATTTTGTCTCTGTAGTCTTATTTATATTTTTTTGTGGAGAGTAATGCAGATTTGAAGAAATTTTTCTTATTACAATCAAGCTGCACACTGTAAAACAGACTGTTGTCTATAAAGCAACCTGTTAATTCATCATAAGTTAATTACAAAGACAAGCCTGTAGCTGAAGACTTCCTCTGGTTCACCTCTCATTCAGACAGGTAATGTAAGCCCTAATTTTAAGACGTATTGAAATCATTAGCAGAGAATTATTTACTTCAGCACTGAATTTATGCTACAGTAATTTCATAAATTATATTCTCTAGTACAGCACAGAGAGTTCTAAGCAGGATTCCAGAACTACACAAATATTGGTAAGCCATCACAGTACACAGTCTTTCAGTTCCACCTGATGTGTTGTAACTATTGTGCTCTCTACTCCCATGTCAAAATTAAAAGTAATTCCTTCGTAAAATCCATATGAAAACCTTTAAAAGCATAATGACTATGAACTTTTCATACGTTAATTATCAATTTTCCATGACTGATAACAAATGATAATCGAATGCTATTCACGTTTTTCTTCCATGTCCTTTCTTCAAAACGGATTGGTATGTGAGTAACCACCCTAAGCCTTATGTAGCATATATGCTATATGCAGCTTTTATTTTTGTCGAACATAGGCTTAAATTAAGCTCACTGTGCCTGATTATAGCATATACGTAACGCCATATCCTTCCAAGCATCCAGCGACCAGTGTGGTGGAGCATGATCTTGCTGCAACCAAAGATTTGGTTGCAAGTCTTCAACCTGGGGAAAGACAAAGATCTCCAGCATGTCTAGGTATGTCTTTCCTGTGACAGTTGATTTAGCAAAGAAGAGTGGTCCAATTATCTTGTCACACATGAGGCCACACCAAACGTTCACTTTCAGGCTATCTCGTACCTTTTCCCTGACACTGTGTGGATTCTGCGATCCCCAAATTCGAACGTTATGTTTGTTCACAGTTCCAGAGAAAAATTTAATTAATTAGTCAATTAAATTGATGTTAAAAGTGTGCTGGTACTCGCAGGGGAGGTGGGAGGGTTGGGGAATTCCCAGAAAGGTAGGAGAGGAGGAGGGTGAGGACGAAGTGTTGGGGGTTTGTCAGAAGGATGGATTATCCCCAGGTGGTCATAAATCAACCCCCAGGGACTCATTAATCAATTAGTGTAAAAATGTTTGCCTCTAAATGTACACTTGCCGGTGAATGTATGGTTGCCCCTTAATGTATGTAACTGGCGCTAACAAATTGTCCCAGAACCCGCTTTACCCCATATAATGCTATTAACAGAGCAAAATTTTCGCCAGAAGCAGGAGGATGTGGTAGCATTCGTAGATTTGAGGTTTTGAAAGCCTGTCAAGTTCAGTAACAGCTTGAGCCTGGGGAAAATAAGGCAGTGTTGGAGGTAGCTTCTCCTTCTTTTGATCGAGCAGTAACTGCACTTATTAATTCCCTTTCAGGTAAAACAATAGAAGATGTGTTTTCATTCACTATATTACAACTATTGCTCCAATGAGCAGTTAGTCAAAAGAAGTAACCCTTCATGCTTCTAACTTGCGTTTAACAGGGAAAGGCAAGACATATGCCATATATCACAAGACTCTCAGTAAAAATGATTCAAATGGTTCTGAGCACTATGCTACTTAACTTCTGAGGTCATCAGTCGCCTAGAACTTAGAACTAATTAAACCTAACTAACCTAAGGACATCACACACATCCATGCCCGAGACAGGATTCGAACCTGCGACCGTAGCGGTCGCTCGGTTCCAGACTGAAGCACCTAGAACCGCACAGCCACTCCGGCCGGCACTCTCAGTAAAGCACAATCGTTTCAGTAGTTGGTCTCTGGACTATGCCAGCGTTACCAAAATCCAAATAGCACATGAGTTTTTGCGGGGAGCTCAGTACTTGAACTCCGAAGCGTAATGAGCCAATGGAAGTATTTCCATCCAGGATTCGTAAAGTCAATGCTCAAACTTAAGCGTCAACCCAGAATTCTGGGTAGAGACATAGGTATTGACATTGGTGTTATTGCAGGACGGAAGAAAGAGGGCAACAGACGTTTTATTGAGTGGAAGAATGTCACGAACATTTCGCATTGAGAATCTGAGGGATTTAACAGCAGCTCTTAGAATGGTTGCGCAATTGGAGGAAATAGATTTTGTCATAAAGCAACGGTTAGATCGCTTTTTGAGGTCAAATGCTATAGGTATTGATGTGAGGCCCACATGCAAGAACAGTGTAAGCAACCAGAGTGTTACTCTAGTGGTGAAATGGGCCACCGAGCGTCTTACTGTCGTAAGAGGAAGAACAGGAAGTGACGTCGGGAGAAGCAGCCGCTAAACTCAAACAGGAATGCTTTGACCTTTGGAAAGCAGTTTCGATAGATCGCAACATTGCACAAGTTAGTGCACAGACGGAGTGCTGTTTAGTGGGCTTAGTGAATGGTGTGGAATAGAGGTTTCTTGTAGACACAGTCTTGACCTGGTGAGCAGCAGGAGACTGGGGCCGCCACGATGTTAAGTTACGTGGTGTTGGTGACAGTAGTACTGAGTCGTTGGGTAGAACGGTACTGAAGTTTACCACTGGGGAAACTAAATTTACAGACCGTATGGAAGTTTTTGCATATGTGGGTGAAGCATATTCAATGATTCTCGGACTAGATTTTCTCGACGAACGTCGTGCAAGGATTGGTCTTTGGCAATGCACAGATGAGCTCAGGGAAAATTTGATTCACTTGGGTGACAAATTTGCATACAAAGCCATGTTACATAGCGCTCTGTCATGGAGGTGATGCCAGCTGAACTGCAGAAGAGTTCGAAAGATTGATGAGCAGAATAAAATACCGGCAGGTATGGGAAAGGTAATGTAGGTTTCAGTGCATACCGACTTGTCTTGCTGGATTTTGTACGTGGCTGAGCCACTCACAAATAATGGAAAGTTGAATGGTTCACATTTTGTTTTGTGCAAAAGCATAGCCCGAGCGAGTAGTGTTAATAGGGAATATAAGGTTCCAGTTAGCATCTACAACGTTGGCAGAAGTGAAGTTAGTCTATCAGAAGGCATAGCTACAGCCACTCTAGAAGTATCAGAAGAAGAAGACTACGATAGATCGATACTGGATAGAAGCCATAAAAAACTGTCTACACGGCAACCTTACGCAAGAAGCTGGGTCATTTGAAGAGCAGTGAATGTACAGTTGTGGAAAAAATATGGTTGGAATTTAGCGACTTGTTTCGTACAGATGAGGGGTTTCCAGCAGCTCCGGTAACTCAGTACCGTATACCAACAGGAGATTACTACACCTGTTTATAGGAAACTGTATCACATAGCGAGAATTAATAGTCATTAATAGAGGAGTTCATTGAACAGCAACTACGAGATGGGGTTCATATAACCTAGTGATAGTCCCTGGAACGCGAATATCGTAAGCGTCCCCAAGAAATCACTGGAAAGAATGGAAAAATATAGTTTTTGTTGTGATTATAGGTTTCTGGATGCACAGATGATTGCAGGAGCTTATCCAGTCCCTAATATTATGGAAACCTGGGATAATTTGGGTCAGGTCGTTACTTTACTACAATGGACCTCAGAAATAGTTATCATCAATTAGAAGCGGTGCTTGAGGATAGGCTCAAGCCACCATTTACCATGCTGTGGGTACACTGTCAGTATAAATGGATACCATTCAGTTTGCTACTTTTCAGCGAAGGATGTCACAGAACATGTGAGACAATTTGATGACGTTTTTAGTAGGTTATGGTCAGCACGTCTGACGCTGAGCATGGACAACTGCCATTTTACTCAAACTCGAGTTAACTATCTGGGACACGTACTTAGTGAGAGTGGTGTGCAGGCCCATCCTTATCTTACAGAAGCAATTCACAATTTTCCAGCACTATGGACAACCAAACAGATACAGTCGTTCGTTGGTTTGTGCAACTACTACAGTAAATTGGCAAAGAACCTCGCAAAAATAGCCAAACCTTTGAAGAGATTACTCAAAAAGGCCGTAAAGTTTCAATGAACACAGGGGTGTCAACTAGCATTCGAGAAACTGAAGGAGGCATAGATGTTGGATCTCATAATGGTTTTTCATGATTTTGAGAAAGAGTTCATCCTGTTTTGTGACACTTCTAACAAGGCAGTCGGCTGAAGTTGATGGAAAAGGGATTCCTGTAGCCAATGCTTTGAGGCAGTTAAGTAAGGCAGAACACAACTACTGAACAATAGAAAGAGAAATGTTAGTAGTCATACATGGTATTACGTATTTCTGGTGTTACTTGTATAATACAATATTTAAAGTTGTGGCTGATCATGTATTACTAAATAGTTGCTTGGTCTAAAAGACCCATCTAGTCGTCTAAGAAGTTGTGCTCTCAAGTTTAGGGAGTATGATTATGAGGTTGTCTATAAGCCTGGTATAAAACACACAAATGCGGGCAGAGGAGCCATGTTGAGTACGCAAGATAGTGTTGACATGACAACGAGTACAGGCAGAGAATAATGACTGTCAGGCCTTTGAGTCAGAGCTGCATTTTCTCATACATGAGAATTCGTTGTTCATAATCACGAAATGTGGATCACCTGCCATGGTCCTGGCAGTTTCTCAAAAGGAAATGTTACAATAGGTTCATGACCAAGTCTTGTCAATTCATGGAGGCCGATGAGCAACAGATAGTCATTTTGTGGAGCGATTTTGATGGAGGAGTGGGGAGCACGATGTGGAGCAGTATGCCAGAGACTGTGTAGCATGTGTGCACAAAAACGGATTCTTGTCTCAGAAGATCGCTGTCCAGAGGTTATCAGAGGCGTCAAAGCTACTTCAAATGCTTGGGCTCGATATTTGTGGATAATGTAACAGGACATCGGCAGGGAATACGTATGTACTTACTATCATCGACCATCGTGATAGCGTTACGGAGATGTTTAGCAAACTCAAGTGGCAGACTCTGCAAGAGAGGCACTCTGCAACGCTGTGTAGCTTGCTCGCCAGGTTTCGAGAGGGTGCGTTTCTGGATGAGGTATCGAATATACTGCTTCCCCCTACTTATACCTCCCGTGTAGATCACGAATGTAATATTAGAGAGATTCGAGCGCGCACGGAGGCTTCCAGACAGTCGTTCTTCCCGCGAACCATACCCGACTGTAACAGAAAAGGGAGGAATGACAGTGGCACGTAAAGTGCCCTCCGCCACACACCGCTGGGTGGCTTGCGGAGTATGAATGTAGATGTAGATGTAGATTTAGATCTCACGGTTTCTAGTAATGATAGCAACTCCAGACGAAGAGCCCAGCACTGTGGCCTTGGCATTAGTTAACAGTTGGATGTTGAAGTTTGGAGTGCCTGATATCTTAGTCACAGATCAGACTACGAACTTCGTGGCACGTATTTCATATTTAGAAGTTATGAACGAGCCCATCCAACTGTAAAATCAACGGTAGCATAGAGTGCATTTCGAAAATGCCATGCTTTTACGTGAATGCCAGATATGATGACTGGAATATCTTTCTTCCATATCTGGGTTGTATGTACAACTCAAAGGTTCCCACAGGAACAGGCATGTCAAGAACTGAGGTAGTGTTCGGAACAAAGACGCCGTCTCCCTTTGACGTTGTAAGTCCTAAATCAGGACCAAACTGCGAATCAGTAAAGGAGTTTGCGAGAAAAGTATGGGAGGTATGGAGAAACGTACGTAAGGCGAACACATAATGCTCTGGAACGCCAGGAACAGCCGAATAGGCGAATGGGCAGATAACCACAGTATCGTATATGGCAGTGAGTATTGGTCACTAATCCCTGTCCAATGAAGGGAAAGACGAAAAAGTTGTTGGCCAAATATCACGAACCGTATCTGGTCTTGGAGATAGTCTCACCAGTTATCGTAAAGGGTACAGTTTCCTACCGAAATGTCTATCTTGCACGTCAGTCGGTAGAAACTATGATGGATGTGGTACCACAATTAACTGCGGCCGACCTGGTACACAGAGGTGCAGTAAGCAGAAAGAAGGACCATCTAGCGGATGCAGAGACCAAAACGTTGTAAGGACTTACCTTATGCTTTGAGGTCTCGTAATTGGTTGTTTTGTAGGATTCTTTCCAATGTTATGTTGCTGTTAGATTTAATCTTTATGTTTGTGTTATGGGTATGTTTTGCACTGAGTTGTGTTCAGGTCAATTTAGTGTTTTTATCTCATTGCCACCTGTACTTTTCTTTTATTATTGTAGTGTTATTGTTAAGTTTTTATTGTTGTTGTTTCTTGTTTGGTTGATTCGGGGGAGCGGACCAAACAGCGAGGTCATCAAACCCATCGGGTTAGGGAAGAATGAGAAAGGACGTCGGCCATGCGCTTTTAAAGGAACCGTCCCAGCATTTGCCTGAAGCGGGTTAGGGAAATCACGGAAAATGTTAATCAGGATGTCTGGACGTGAGTTTGAGTCGTCGTCCTCCCGAATGCGAGTCCAGTGTGGTAACCACTGCGCCATCTCGCTCGGTTTGTTTCTTGTTTATGGTTGTCTTTAGCTACTCGTTTCAGAAGGAGGGAGGGGGTGATGGACGGTTAGATTCATCAGGTGGCGACTTTGTGTGGACATCCTGGATGTTGGGAATAGTCGTGTGTTGGCCATTCTTCATCGGGAGTGGGGCAGGACGCTTAGCTGTCTTCAACCACTGGAATCAGGTGTGTTGTTCTCTAGACAATCAGATGTCTTACTTACAAGCCATCAGAGGTACTCAAATCAACAGTAGATATCTAGGAAATCAGGAATGAAATTAGAATGTCGGACGATGTTTTCCAGGATCGTATAAAGAAACACAGGAAAGTGACACTTTTAGGCAAGTGCAAGGGAAATACCATACGTTACTGTTTATCTACGGTAAATTAAGAGCACAGTTATCACAGCTGGCGTATTTCGCAGCTCTTTCTGTGTATTCTACTTATTACCTGCTTTTATAGTCTGTTATTGTGCTTGGTCTCTTGTAATAACTATTTTCATTCTTAATATAGCTACTTTCTTAATTTGTGTCTCTCTACTTCATTCGCGGCCTATAGATATCGCGCATTGAGCTGTTTCCATGTAGTGGTGTAATCAGTTGAAAAAACTTTCAGACTGATGTCAGCCCTAGCGGCTTGGCATGCTTATGGTTTTAATGTAGATTTTACAAGCTAGTTTTTACTTATTTGACTTGAGCACTTCCACTCATATAGTTTTATTATTTCTCCACGCTATGTCCAAGTAAGTAATACTTGCTCTGTTTTTCACGTCTTGTGCATCTTACGGATTTTGAAATGTTTGTTAATCTCCTACGTTGATTAAAATTTTTATAGGTAACTATAACTTATTGTGATGAAGATACCCTTAGCCGGTATCTAAACCAAGGGAATGAATAAAATTTGTGCAACCATGACACAAATGAATTAACAACAATAGTTGCCAATGGGCATTGATTTAAATCAATGGGGAAAGTTGAGAATCTGTGCCGGACTGGCTCAAATGGGACTCAACATCTGAGGTCATCAGTCCCCTAGCACTTAGAACTACTTAAACCTAACTAACCTAAGGACATCACACACATCCATGTCCAAGGCAGGATTCGAACCTGCGACCGTAGTAGTCACGCGGTTCCGGACTGAAGTGCCTAGAGACGCACGGACACCGCGGCCGGCTGTGCCGGACTGGAATTTGAAGGCTGGTCTCTTGCTTACTAGGCAGATGCTCTGACCACTCCGCCATCCACACAGAGTGGCCATCGTAATTGTACGGTCTACCATAGTACGTTTCCCGTCAGACCCAGATTCTCAACTTACCCACACACTACTGATGTAGTACCCCTTGCCCATTATTCTCATTACTCGTGGCATTTAGCCGATTCCCGTAAGAATTCAAGCGTGGTGGGCATTCGCACTAAAGTGATCAACTGGTCGTCCTCGCCTTAATTGCACAATGGAGTCCAAAATTAAAGCAACAAACGGAAATTTTGCAAGGTTGCGATTATTTTGCCATAAAACAGGATAAAGAGATGATAGTAAAGTAGAAACAGTATAAAGAATACAGAATGTAAACAACTGCAACATGCATAAGGGTTTTTTCTAACTTAACAGATTTTCACACACATTACGACACTCGATTAATGCGCTCAGTATAGGATGTGGCCACCTCTGGCACCAATACAGGCCTGAAAACGACGGGGCATGCTGTGAATGATGTCATAAATCTCTTGTTGAGGCAATAACACTTGTTCTTTCCGCAGAGCTAGTCGCAAGTCTTTGAGAGTGGTTGGTGGATGATGACGTGATGCAACACGTCTCCCTAGTGCTCTATATGATTCAAATCGAGAGAACCGAGCGAGGTGGCCCACACTGGACTCGCATTCGGGAGGACGACGGTTCAATCCCGCGTTCGGCCATCCTGATTTAGGCTTTCCGCGTTTTCCCTAAATCGCTCCAGGCAAATGCCGGAATGGTTCCTTTGAAAGGGCGTGGCCGACTTCCTTCCCCGTCCTTCCCTAATCCGATGAGACCGATGACCTCGCTGTCTGGTCTCCTTCCCCAAAGAACCCAACCCCCAACCCAAATCAAGAGAGCGAGCAGGTCACGCCACGCGATGCGTGTAGTATCTTCCGTTTCCAAGAAAACATCAACCACGCGTGCTCTGTGAGGTCGAGCATTATCGTCCATCAGTACAAAGGCTGGGCTCGCAGCACTTCGCAACAACCTCACATGAATCCCAAGATCTCTTCTCGATACCTGACAGTAGTTAAACCTTGTCAGTTCACCCATACAATTTTATGAAGAAGTTTGCGAGTGGTCAGCACAATCCCTACTAACACCATCAGGGATCCTCCTCGATATCGGTCCCTTCCCACAATGTTTGGGTCCCGGAATCGTGCTCCAGATACAATGGAATCAGTCGAGATTAACTCTAAAGGCCAAATCGGGACTCATCTGTGAAAAGAATGTTGGCTCACAGTTCGACCACCCAGCTGGCACGTTGACTGTCCTCTAGACATCCCCATCTGTAAAGATGCTCAGAGGTACACATATGGCAGGTCTCCGACGATAAAGGTCACTCTACCGAAGCCTTCTCTACACGGTTCACCCCGATACAACACGCCCAGTGGATACTGCGACGTCAGCTGCCAGTTGCCGTGCAGTACAAGGGCGGTATCGTCGTCCCCTTACAGCCAAATAAGGGTCCTCTCTTTCCTGATATCAAGTGGTCTACCCTGCTCTGGTCTTCGGGATACAGTTTCGGTCTCTATAAGCTGTCGCCACATCCGAGAAACAACAGAACGGTTCACATTAAGCCATCGTGCCACATCAGTTTTTAACTATCCTCCTTCCATTCTTCCTCTGATCCTGACTACAGAGAGTCTGGTAGGCGTTTTTCGTATCGTCTGTAACTGTGTGCACAGCGATTGTGGATGTGGAACTACCAGGTAAATACACTACTGCCCATTAAAATTGCTACACCAAGAAGAGATGCAGACGATAAACGGGTATTCATTGGACAAATATATTATACTACAACTGACAAGTGATAAAATTTTCACGCAATTTGGGTGCATAGATCCTGAGAAATCAGTACCCGGAACACCTACCTCTGGCCGTAATAACGGCCTTGATACGCCTGGGGATTGAGTCAAACAGAGCTTGGATGGCATGTACAGGTACAGCTGCCCATGCAACTTCAACACGTTACCACAGTTCATCAAGAGATGTGACTGGCGTATTGTGACGATCGAGTTGCTCGGCCACCATTGGCCAGACGTCTTCAGTTGGTGAGAGATCTGGAGAATGTGCTGGCCAGAGCAGCAGTCGAACATTTTTTGTATCCAGAAAGACCCGTACAGGACCTACAACATGGGGTCGTGCATTATCCTGCTGAAATGTAGGATTTCGCAGGGATCGAATGAAGGGTAGAGCCACTGGTCGTAACACGTCCACTGTTCAAAGTGCGGTCAGTGCTAACAAGAGGTGACCGAGACGTGTAACCAATGGCACCCCATACCATTCCGCCGGGTGATACGCCAGTATGGCGATGACGAATACACGCTTCCAATGTGCGTACACCGCGATGTCGCCAAACACAGATGCGACCATCATGATGCTGTAAACAGAACCTGGATTGATCCGAAAAAAATGACGTTTGGCCATTCGTGCACCCAAGTTCGTCGTTGAGTAAACTATCAGAGGCTCTCCTGTCTGTGATGCGGCGTCTAGGGTAACCGGAGCCATGGTCTCCGAGCTGATAGTCCATGTTGCTGCAAATGTCGTCGAACTGTTCGTGCAGATGGTTGCTGTCTTGCAAACGTCCCCATCTGTTGACTCAGGGATCGAGACGTGGCTGCACGATCCGTTACAGCCATGCGGATAACATGCCTTTCACCTCGACTGCTAGTGATACGAGGCCGTTGGGATCCAACACGGCGTTTCGTATTACCCGCCTGAACCCACCGATTCCCTATTCCGCTAACAGTCATTGGATCTCGACCACCGCGAGCAGCAATGTCGCGATACGATAAACCGCAATCGCGATAGGCTACAACCCGACCTTTATCAAAGACAGAAACGTGATGGTACGCATTTCTCCTCCTTACACGAGGCATCACGACAACGTTTCACCAGGCAACGCCGGCCAACTGCTGTTTCTGCATGAGATATCGGTTGGAAACTTTCCCCATGTCAGCACGTTGTAGGTGTCGCCACCGGCACCAACCTTGTGTGAATCCTCTGCAAAGCTAATCATTTGCATATCACAAAATCTTCTTTTTGTTGGTTAAATTTAGGTCTGTAGCACGTCATCTTCGTGGTGTAGCAATTTTAATGTCCAGTAGTGTACTATCCCGTTCGATAGGTGACCTCACGCCATCGTTGCCGTGGTTGTCTGTTGACTGGAATGTCATCTTCTGCGCAGAACACGATCGTACGGACTTCTGTTGGTACTTTGTATGATTCTATCGTGACACAGGACAGAGAAACAATGGTTTGTTTCTTTATGTTTGGGTACCATTGTATATTTGGTGTCTGTTCTTTTGGACATGGACCGGTTAGTAGTTTTCATCCTTCATTAAAACTTGAAAACGTTCAAAATTGTCCTTTATATTGTGTTATTAATTTTTATGAATTGAATATGAAACTTTAAAGAATTAGGGAGATTTCTGAACCTCAGATTTGCAACAAGATTGTCAGATTATCTCACCTAAGTGACCTGAAAGCAAAGTGTCTCGAACCAACCAATATTTAAAAATACGTTAGTCATAGATCAGCTTGCGATTTACTGTTGTAGATGTTAACAAATATCAGATCTTCAATTCCTCACTTCATCTATAAGTCCATGCAGGTGGTCTGCGAGACCACAGAGAATATTTTCTCAATTAGTACAAAATATGACAATTGCTTCCAAGAAACTATCTTATCAGTATCTTTACGTGACCATAATAGGAGTCATTTGATATGGTCTACCTCGTATTTTAACAGTAGCACTTCCCGTTAGCTTAAAACAAACAGTTCGAGCGTATCAAGCACCAGGCACATGCACTGGTGTCAGTTTATTGTTAAGTCCGCTTAGGTTATTCCTGTGTGCACATGTACGCAGTATTGGATTTGTTTAGTGCTATAACGGATGTTTTCTTGCTTCTTAGCTTATTTTAGTATCTTGTAAGTTTTGTATCATAGCATACGCTTAAATGACAGGAGAGGAGATAGTGAAATTCTGCTATTATTTGCATCACGAATAAGAAAGAACAACTGAGAAGAAGAGAATTATTGAGGCAGCTTTCTTTTGTGCTTCTGCAAGACCATCTTCAACAAGTCGCAGTATCCAAAACTTTGCCAAGAAAGGTCACTGAGAGAACTCGAGAGATTTGTGGTGTGAAAAGGTCTGAAGTGGAATCAACCGCGAGCTCATGAGGATGGTGACTACAACAGAAAAAAAAAACAACAGAAAAACCAGCTATGTTTATAAAAACTACAAGAAATACATTTACCTCCAACATTCTGTTACTATGTGCCAAGACTGTATCGACAAAATATCCCACTGAATATGTGTATTATTTTGACAGCAACTAATTTTTATGTACCTCCATTTTGTGTAGCCGTTTTGGACCAATATACACTCCTGGAAATGGAAAAAAGAACACATTGACACCGGTGTGTCAGACCCACCATACTTGCTCCGGACACTGCGAGAGGGCTGTGCAAGCAATGATGACACGCACGGCACAGCGGACACACCAGGAACCGCGGTGTTGACCGTCGAATGGCGCTAGCTGCGCAGCATTTGTGCACCGCCGCCGTCAGTGTCAGCCTGTTTGCCGTGGCATACGGAGCTCCATCGCAGTCTTTAACACTGGTAGCATGCCGCGACAGCGTGGACGTGAACCGCATGTGCAGTTGACGGACTTTGAGCGAGGGCGTATAGTGGGCATGCGGGAGGCCGGGTGAACGTACCGCCGAATTGCTCAACACGTGGGGCGTGAGGTCTCCACAGTACATCGATGTTGTCACCAGTGGTCGGCGGAAGGTGCACGTGCCCGTCGACCTGGGACCGGACCGCAGCGACGCACGGATGCACGCCAAGACCGTAGGATCCTACGCTGTGCCGTAGGGGACCGCACCGCCACTTCCCAGCAAATTAGGGACACTGTTGCTCCTGGGGTATCGGCGAGGACCATTCGCAACCGTCTCCATGAAGCTGGGCTACGGTCCCGCACACCGTTAGGCCGTCTTCCGCTCACGCCCCAACATCGTGCAGCCCGCTTCCAGTGGTGTCGCGACAGGCGTGAATGGAGGGACGAATGGAGACGTGTCGTCTTCAGCGATGAGAGTCGCTTCTGCCTTGGTGCCAATGATGGTCGTATGCGTGTTTGGCGCCGTGCAGGTGAGCGCTACAATCAGGACTGCATACGACCGAGGCACGCAGGGCCAACACCCGGCATCACAGTGTGGAGAGCGATTTCCTACACTGGCCGTACACCTCTGGTGATCGTCGAGGGGACACTGAATAGTGCACGGTACATCCAAACCGTCATCGAACCCATCGTTCTACCATTCCTAGACCGGCAAGGGAAGTTGCTGTTCCAACAGGACAATGCACGTCCTCATGTATCCCGTGCCACCCAACGTGCTCTAGAAGGTGTAAGTCAACTACCCTGGCCAGTAAGATCTCCGGATCTGTCCCCCATTGAGCATGTTTGGGACTGGATGAAGCGTCGTCTCACGCGGTTTGCACGTCCAGCACGAACGCTGGTCCAACTGAGGCGCCAGGTGGAAATGGCATGGCAAGCCGTTCCACAGGACTAGATCCAGCATCTCTACGATCGTCTCCATGGGAGAATAGCAGCCTGCATTGCTGCGAAAGGTGGATATACACTGTACTAGTGCCGACATTGTGCATGCTCTGTTGCCTGTGTCTATGTGCCTGTGGTTCTGTCAGTGTGATCATGTGATGTATCTGACCCCAGGAATGTGTCAATAAAGTTTCCCCTTCCTGGGACAATGAATTCACGGTGTTCTTATTTCAATTTCCAGGAGTGTATAAAATTTTTCTTTCAAATGCATATATTAAAGTGACTGGTAATGATATTACTTCATTTACTAACATTTCTCTCCACAATATATATAACAATGCAAATTAAATGCGATGAAAACCGCAAGGGTATGTGACACTAGCTGTGTGTACTGACATGGAGATTCCAGGCGTGCGCACCGCTGGCTAAATAAATCTGTTATCAGTTTAAGTTTTCATGTCCAGCTACTGATTTATCTGAACTCACAGTAAAATTTTAAAGAACCAATGAGTTTTCTCGGCTCCGCATCTAATACAAGGTTACTGTGTTCCTACTCTTTAATGACCTGAAAGCAAGTGGCGTGAGTCTGTCTCATGAAGACTTACAGAACACTTTGTAGATGTCCAGGTTGGATGACCTTTACAGTGGCAGGGTTGAACTGAGATAGTGGCTGTTGTCAGGATAATGACCAGCGTGGAGCTCTCCACGTTATAGTGGCTGCCAGACTGCGATACCTTTGACTAAAATGACGAGTGATTATACTGGCTCGAGGCATAATTGTTTTTCTGAAACGCTGCTTTCAGCCACATAGGCAATAAAAAGCCCATGGCTTCGATGTGTATTAACC
This sequence comes from Schistocerca gregaria, assembly GCF_023897955.1. Classification (NCBI taxonomy): domain Eukaryota; kingdom Metazoa; phylum Arthropoda; class Insecta; order Orthoptera; family Acrididae; genus Schistocerca; species Schistocerca gregaria. Next base: position 277,475,401 of record NC_064931.1, read on the forward strand.
GACCTACTGATGCTGCAGTAGTTCTGCCTTCTTACTGTGTCATTCTTATTGTGGTGTTGGCCAAATGTGGTAACCAGTTGGTAACATTGCTGCATCTGACATAAGAGCAATTGGTTGATGCTGACTTCGCCCACTCCCAATGCACCTGTAGCAGCCATGGCGACGTCGCTATTTTACTTAGTAGCGTCGAAAAATAGTGGCGACTCCAGATACCTACCCTCTCTGGTGGATTCAGTCTTTGGATCTTAGGTCAGGGTCATTCTGCAAAGACTCAACATACGAGGTGTGTTTTTTAAGTAAGTACCGCTTTGAAATTTAAAAAAAGACGTGCTAAGATATCTCAATAATTTTATTTTTACATGAAAGCCTGTACCTTAATCTACTTTTCTACCTAATTTCCGTCAATATTGAGGCACTTGTCATAACGTTGTACCAGTTTTTGAATACCTTCCTCATAGAAGCCTGCCGCCTGACTTGTTAACCACTGCATCGCCAGTGTTTTGACTTCGTTATCGTCTTGAAGACGCTGACCACCCAGGTGTTTCAAGTGCAGGAACAGATGGTAGTCGCTGGGCGCAAGATCAGGGCTGAAGGGAGGATGATCTAGAGTTTCCCATCGAAAAGATGTGATGAGATTTTTGGTCTGATTCGCCACATTCGGACGGGCATTGTCTTGCAGCAAAACGATGCCCTTTCTCATCTTACAAGGACTGTTGCTTTGATTCTGGTGTGACGTAGGCCACCCATGTTTCATCGCCCGTAACAATTTGGCTTAAGAAATCATCACCGTCGTTGTGGTACCGCTCAAGGAAAGTCAATACACTGTCTAAACGTTTGTGCACATCCGTCAACACTTTCGGTACCCAAGGTGCGCACATTTTTCGGTAATTCAACTGTTCGGTCACAATGCCACAATGCCTCCCGCAAGGAGGAAATCGTAAAGAGTCTGTTTTCTCTCACGTTATTGTCCACTTCCTGCACCAAACTTTCATTAATGACCCAAGGACGCCCACTGCGTTGTTCATCACACTCATTTGTGCCGCTATCTTTAAATGCTCTCACCCACTTTCTTACCATTCCATCACTCATAATGTTTTCTCTGTAAACTGCACAGATCTCACGATGAGTATCGATCGCTTTTAGGCCTTTAGCACTAAGAAATCTTATAACAGCCCGTACTTCACAGTCAGCAGGATTCACGATTATCGGAGGCATCTTAAACACTCAGTACACAACGTAAACAAGGAAGAATCAGACTGTAATGGCGTCAGTGCGTAGATTAAGGTAGAGCTTTCATGTAAATATAAAATTATTGAGATATCTTAGCACGTCTTTTTTAAATTTCAAAACGGTATTTACTTAAAAAACACGCTTCATACATCATCAACCTGATAATTGTGTACAGTTCATTTTGCTTAAGAATAGTCAGTTTCAACCACAAGGTTCATTGACTGCGTTCTTAACCTATATATTAGCCCACTGACTTTTCCATTTTTCCCAAGACTAAAAACCATATAAATGACTACTTACAAACAGAATACAATTACCAGATTCTTCACTCCAGTTAATCACGCCTTAACGAATATTTAATAGTAAATTGAGTCACTCAAGAAAGTCCTTAAGCTTATCTGAACAGTGTGTGTAGCTAATTTACTTAACTCACTCTTGATGTAACAAATTACAGATAATGCTGGGGACTTGTTTCCCTGTCAACAAACTTTGTTAAGATCTCGGTTTTCGCAGCAGATGGTCCTACTTTGTTGTATCTTATGGGCGACAGGTAGTCCAGGCTGCTGATAGCTGGTGTAGCGGAGGGTCACATACGTGGACAGCTCTCTACCTAAAGTGAATGAAGGCTAAACAGGGCACAGTCAGAGCTGTCTTGGTGCCAGATATCGTGACACTCATCGTTACAACCGTACAATGTTGGTTATGCCACTATTGCAGCACATGCTGAAGCACCTATTCTACAGAAATGTGTTTCCCCGGGAATGCTATGAGTTGGTTCAGGGAGAGGATGAGGTCGGGTTCTAGAGTGTTATTGAGATAGTTCAGCTTTCGTGTTGGGAAGTAACGTTACGTTCCCAGGTATGTGTAGTACTTCTCTAGTTTCTTTAGGTGTGCATTAAACTACCACCATGATTTTCTTCTGCCAAGCAATGGATTTAGAAAAGAAGTAGAGAATTTCATATGGTGTTCAGAAACTCGCTCTACAATACATACCTGCTCTCTTTAACAATTTTTCAAAATTTTGTCCACGTTAGAGGAAAGGGTGTGGTTTTTTTCTGCAGTTAGGCGGGATGTAGACCTTGTAGAACCAGATGTTTGCCCCTGCATACCTATTGACGCTTTACACTTCATCACGGAAATCAAATGTGCGTATGGTACTTTTGGCCGGGAGGCCCCATGTAGGATGTAGGGTCACCTGCAAGGGTCTTTCCATTTGACGCCACTTCGCCGATTTGTGCGTCGATTATGTGATGAAATGATGATGAGAATAACACACAAACCCAGTCCCGAGCGGCGAAAATTCCGACCCGACCAGGAATCGAACATACGCACAAGACCACGAGCTGCTGATTTAACAAGGGAACAAAAGGAGGTTTAGAGTTCAACGTACTGCCATTATAAGGATTTTTAAAAGTACAAAATTGTGTGATAGATGGTCCAGCGATGTTTCTGATCTTAATGTTACCCACCAATTCCTGCATGCTGCAGTTTCTCATGCTAACCATCAACTGCTCTGCACAGGAGGTGGAGTGAGACAGGAAATTGTCAGAATGGTTCAAATGGCTCTAAGCACTATGGGACTTAACATCTGAGGTCATCAGTCACCTAGACTTAGAACTACTTAAACCTAACCTAAGAACATCACACACATCCTTGCCCGACGCAGGATTCGAACCTGCAACCCGTAGCAGCTGCGCGGTTCCGTACTGAAGCGCCTAGAACCGATCGGCCACAGCGGCCAGCTGGAAATTGTCGCCGGCCGGGGTGGCCGAGCGGTTCTAGACGCTACAGTCTGGAACCGAGCGACCACTACGGCCGCAGGTTTGAATCCTGCCTCGGATATGGATGTGTGTGATGCCCTTAGGTTAGTTAGGTATAAGTAGTTCTAAGTTCTAGATGACTGATGACCTCAGAAGTTAAGTCCTATAGTGCTCAGAGCCATTTGAACCATTTGGCAATTGTCGCTGGTGTGAAAATCACTGACCACCTCCCACTGAGCAGAGTCTGCAAGTGTGGGAGAGGAAAATGAGCACTCTATAGCGGCGAAATATATGTGGCATTGCCATGGTGCGTAATATTCTCTGTACACAGAAGACAGTAACGTCTTCTCTCCAACTCGAAGCCAAATGGTTGCTGTGAAGCCAAATGTGTTAATACGCATATTAAGATCCCCACAGACTAGAGATAGACTGGTAAGCTGTGCAGTGAGATCACAGAGAAAACGCGATGGTAAAAGGACACACACTGTAGAAGAACATGTTATTCCCTTGTTAGAAATTTACACTGAAACAGCAAACGATTGTATACCAACTGCGAAAATGACAGGTGAGAACTAACGTGAACATTCTGAGGCCGATGGATTCACTTGGTACATTGGCGTCATAATTGCTAAAACGTATCTTTCGAAAATATAAATGCAAAAAGTGGAAATGACTTTATGTAACACGTGAAACTGCTGTAAAATTCTTTCTTTATTGTAAGAACGGTTTCGGTCAGAAACCATTTTCCAGTACAAATTTGTTTAATTTAGTTATAAATAATATTTTGACATTTATTTTTTAATATATATGTGTAACTTCTCTTACTGACAAAAATTTGCACTGGAAAAATAGTCTGTGACTGAAAACCATCGTAGAATGAAGAATAACTATTATGTACATAATATCATTTCCACTATTTATAAAAGCTGTGGAGCATAAGCAAAAAAAAAAAACTGTTTTATAAATGCAAAAGCCTTCTCTACGCTAAAACAGACGTTCTGAACATATTGTTACAGTGACTTTGTGAGTGAAATTTTGTCTCTTTCTTGTATTTCAACCGCCTGCGATGATAGCTTGTTTAATTGTGAAATTGAATGGTTCCTTCAGGGACCTTCGTGCCCTACATTTCTTCCAGAAAGGTTCACATTAGATCCGTCAATTCAAACGAGATCTTCATGGTCTGATAGATTCAGATCTGTTTTTATCGGTTGATAATTTTTACTTCTACATTCCTTTCTCGGAAGAGATTAGAATCTTCTCAGCGTGGAACAAATTGATGAATTTTGCTGAATCGAAATTCTCGGATTACATGGCGGCCTGCCAGCATATGCAGCCGCTTCCATGTTGCCAAAATTGTTCCAAGTATGCTGCACAAGTTTGTTTGGAAAGTCCTTACGCATCGTTCATACAGTGCCGATTTCTCCCCATGTGATCAAATATTTTTCAATACGTAAGAAAGACTTTCGTGGCCGTCGATTTGCTTCATGCGAAGATGTGCATGCCTGGATACAATCACAGTTCCAGTAGGCATTTGAAAACATTTTTCTATGAAGACACTGACCGTCTTGGCTCATAGTGGGATAGAAGTATTAACTGTTAGGGCGATTACTTTTGAAATAATGAACTGTTTACGTACATTTTTCCATCTGTTCCGTTTCCATTTGTCTGCACTTATAGATCCATTCTGCTACACCTTGACCTTGAAAGACAGCGAACCCTCCAACTTGTCTGTTTTCATTCATTCAGTTTTCCATAGAATTTCAAGAATAGCAATGTAAATCGACAGGAGTTGAATTAGTTTAACGGGCGTAATAAGATCTCAGTGACTGTATGAGCTAATTTCATTTCCTCTTCGTAACATTCTGTAATCTAACATCGTACTGGGCATATCAATTTGCTTTGTGGGCATGCTTTGGAAATCTGGCGTGCTGTGAATATGAAAGACAAGTTTAGCGACACCCGGCGGAGAATGTGAGGGGCATAGGTGCCATGTATACCTTATGTGGTGAATTTAAAGATGCTTTCCTCACGAATTATTGGTCATGAGACGTGCAAGAACGAAATTAAGCATGAAATGGTAATGTGCAAGGACTTGACGGCATCAGGATCCAAGAGTCCAGTGAAGTTCCTTGAAGCTACGGTTAGAAAGAATCAGTTCTTAGACATTCCTTATAACCCAAGCGCAATCATTTGGCACTGCTACATGCAACTGCTGACTAGTTGCCAGAAAGTGCTAGCAGGACGATGCGACAAAGATACAGAAGAATTCGAGAACACACTGGCTTTCGACAACCACTATGTAGGGAAAGAAGGAGAGAGCATGAAAATAATTTCAGCGGACCTCTGTGATGCTATAATAATAATAGGAATAATGACAGGAACGGAACCGGGAGGAGGGCGTAATTTCAGTGTACCATCAGGAGGAGGAAATTATTTCCGTAATCACCCACCACAGAGAGAAAGTACGAACAGACTCCAGAAGCATAACAATTAGCAGCGTTACGTGCAGAATGGATCCTCACCAGAAAAAAAAGAGAAAGAGCAGAAATCATAGAAATCAGATCAGAACACCGACTATGTTTAACACAGGGGGAGGTTGCTGAGAACCCCACAGAACAATTTGGAATCAGCCAAGAAAATTTACTCAAGTATGACGACATATCGGAGATGCCATTGGAAGAAATTTTGAGAGATGAATTGCCTACATGATAACTATAGTAATTTTTATAATTAATAATGAATAATTTCAAATAGTGAAATATATGTTTTATTGTTTTATTTGTTTGCAAAATCAGAGAGAGGCATGGGAAGTTAAACCGATGCTTTAATGTCTCAATTTGCATTACTGGAAAGGGAGGATAGGAATTTATAAATGTGGGTAAATTACGATAGAGATACTCCTTTACTCATAGAAATATGTAAAGTAAGCATGAAATTTTATAACTGTTATCACAATCATTACACAATCTGCTTATGACGACTGTGCAGAAACATGAGCCTCAAATGGGGTCGAGACAGAGACTTAAACAGCATGCATGCAGAGATGGACCCATAAGTTGGCAGAGGCTATCAACACAGCTGATCGCTGAGTGTCAGGGCATCAGGTGGCAACTGATTGGAGTGGGTCATTCACTTTCGCTGTCGACTTACTGATGGAAGGAGGAACAGAGGAACAGTAGCTTGCCTGGTGGGCTAGTCTCACGGGGCTGGAGCCATAGAAGAACAGAGGGGTGGCTCCCCCTCAAAACATGGTAGTGCTGTAACCTGGGACGCTACAAGTATGGATGTTTACGTTGAGAATCTCCTATACAAAGAGCAAGGAGACTGCTTCTGATATTGGATTTAAGGACAGTAGGAAATTAACATACATTTCCTACAGCAGTTCATACACTATAGGACTACACTTTCTCTCCTTGTGAGAGATTTAGAGTTTAGCCAGTCTGTACCAAGACGAAGTACTATGTTACTCAGCCACTATTTGGTTTCCATACCCACATGCTATCTTCTGTAGCAAACAACTACATTAACATATCCACTTCACTCTAAACCCATGAATAGCAAGGACTTACCTATTTAGTCTGGATGGAGCCATTACCACCGTACTAGCACTGTACAGTCGAGAAAACAAACACAGAAAACATCAATTAGTAACTTGCCACATTTGAGAGAAACTGCAAATAGTCTTTGTGTCCAAAAGCATAAGCTGTCTCCATACCAATAATGAGCTTGTTACCACTCCACTGACAATCCTAATGTCACCCAGTTTCAGAAGATGTCTGGTGGAAGGAGGAGGTGACATACCTACTGTATCAGTCCCGAGCTGAACCTACATGTCACGCCACGACAAGCCTATGAGCCACGAACGCATACACGCCCTCAACACTGATGCGCACCTGTCTCTAGAACGTATGGCGATTGTGTGAAAACCCACTTTATCTCAAGTGACAAAGTGAAAACCCCTTTCTCGTGTGCAACACTGAACACCTCACAGCTCTAATGTGACACAGTTTCATCTGCAATCTCAGAACAGGTTCATATTCAGTGTTGCGTGTATTTTTCTTTCAGCAGGCTCTAAATTTTTTCCATATCAATTTTGTTCTTTTAACTGATGCATGTAGTTCACATTGTTAATTGTATAATAATAGCAGTGTATGCAGCTTCTTCCTAATAATGACACATGTTGAGTGCAATAATAACATAAAGTGGTTCTCGACAGCTATCCACTGTTCTACATTCACAAACAAATCTACACATGCTATATTTTTACAGGCCATGTATTAGCTTTAGACCTTTCATTAATCTTCCAATTTTATGGGCTACTTATCATATTTTGATGGGTATAGTACATACAGTTCACACATGAAAACATAGATAGTTTTAAGAGAAAAAGATCCATTTGTACAAATATTAGGACGTTTATGTGATACATTTCCATCTGAGTTTGCCATGACAGATTTGCGTACTGCACATTTTACATTTTATCTTATTTATGATTGCTTAAATTTTTGTTTAACATATACTTGGCTGTTCTATGCATTTATTATGAAAGATATTCTCAGCAAAAAGTTATTAAATTTCTGTTCTAGTAACAGTTGCGTTTATTGAAAAAGAATTTCCACAGATACAGTAAGTGATACAGAGCAGACATCAACATAGTATGTAATGAGTTCGGGTGGAACTTCAGTCAAGTTATGTTTCGACACATCGCTTGGAAGACTAACAAGGGAACCACATGTTGATAAGGGTATAGCAGCAAATAATTTTGTAACGTGATTCCAGCTCTAGTCTTGCTAAACGAGTGAATGTTTGACCAGCTGGATATTTCATATGCACAATGTAAAATTATTGACACCCATGGAATTGCCTTCAACATTATGGCCCGCTGTTAAGTGTGAACGGTCAATATGATTCCCCTTTGGATGATTGTGTTTTCCTTTATTTTAATTCTGTTTCGGTTGGCAAAGATACCTTGTGTTTTACTCTCTGTGCAGCCTATGACATTGGTGGTCTGCTAGATTAACGTGTTGGAGAGAGCAGGTAATGAAAGTTCTTTGTTAAATTTTACTTGTTGATGCCAGATTATGTTTTTTTAAAAGAACACTTCCGTCGCAAAATTTTTGTGCAAGCACGATGTAATGAAAGACGGCAAGCCCTTGAGCTCATTTCTTTTCCTTTACTCGCCTTTAATTATGCAAATGGAGGGGAGCTGAATTGGTTTAAGGGGAGTCATAAGATCACAATGATGGTATATCATGATCACAGTGACTTTTTGTTTGCAACAAGAACCTAAAAGTCCCAAAGATCTGAGGATGCACTGATAAATACGAAACAGTGAAACCTAACGTGGTACTGAGCATTACATTCTGCTTTATGGTTCAGCTTTGGAAGTGAAGGTGTTGAGGACATGATAGATGACTTGTAGCAAGGCCCAGAGAAACCAGCCACGGGGAACCGTGGGCCTGCCGGCTTTCACAGAACTATAGGGAGGAGAGGAGCAGGTACAGCTGCCTCGCCACGCTGGAGGTGAAAGTCGTTTTGTCAAACGGTGAACAGAGAGGCTACTGTACAGTTTATAGCATGGTCTGCGGGGTGGTGGAGACAAAATCTGTCGTTCCAGAAGAAAGACTCCGTCAGCATGTGGTGGGCGCTACGAGCGTGTTAAAAGAAATGCTTTAGCAGATAAACATCTCCTGGCTTTCCTAAAAGCTTGACAAAACGTCTACAACCTACTTAAGGTGCGGAAGTTGGAGCAGAGTCAGCGACTAGCCTCGTGGACAGATTTTTTTAACATTTTACAGGGCTTGTAATGGCGAGGCCAGCTGGTGACTGAATGAGCACTAGGCGGTGTGATGAAAGTGACGACAGGACAATGTAACACTCAGCGGGAAGTCTTTTAGAGAAGAGGGAACGAAATACAATTCATTATCTTGTTGAAATTTCGCGTTTTCTTGACGGGGCGGGCTGTAGTAACTTTTGAGAGCACTGCTGCATGCATTTTGTTGGTGGAAGAAAGGAGCAAGCTGCTTCTTGGAGACTCAAAAAATTGACAGTCGCAGTCAGACGGCGGTGAGAAGAAGTCGGAGTGCAGATATCGCGGAGCTTTTAGGTGAACATGTCAGCGCTCTGCAGGCCGCACTCTTTAACTTTAGAAGTCATCTGGGGGGTCCAGTGTTCGACTCTTCAGCTGCGCGGTCGTGGCACTGAACTTCATACCAAAGACATACGGTGCCGCCACTCTGTTGCTTGTATGACATTGAAGATTATGGTAAGCGTCGCTTACAGCTCTGGCATATTAGAACATACGAGAGGTTGTGATACATTTTCTGCTCGCAGTCAGTGGGTTTTACCAGACACGAGCATATCCTCTGTTCATTTGGTAGTTGCTCATAGAAATTCCGTTTTTCAGTTGGGATATACTGCCACATGTCACTTCTTGGCACTTTTTGTAGACATAAGTTGATCATCAAAACAAGGAAAGCATGTTAACTGGCTACAGATTTCTTTCCCCAGTTTCTTTGCAATCCTTTGACAAACCGACAGTTGCAGGATTTTATGACTTTTCCTTCCCCATTAGGGACTTATGGTCGTCAGACGAATTTGTTAGCCAAACATACTCTACTTTGAACGAGCCTCTATGCAACCCCTGGCCTAGTGCACTAAAATCTCTGAAATCCTCTAGTTCCATCTTGCAGAGAAGATATCCGTTGTGCTTGGCGTTGCCAATGACTGGAATCCAGTCGCGTGGGTGATGTAGCTTACGCGAAAGAATCTTTGGTTTCTCTCTATAAGGGGAAAATCTCTATGAGGTGATAGGAAACTATGCCCTATAATGCAGGATTTCTGGCCTACAGCAGTGATATATTTACGGATGACCAGATTTTGAAAAAGTGTCCTAATACTTTGTACCTCTGTCACAAGATCTGTGATAGTTAGGCATACCGTGAAGTGAATATAAATGAAAAATATCAATTATGATCAAAATATTCCCGTTTCGACTAGCTGGTGCACTATTGCATTACAATTCCGCAGATATTTATCATATAACCGTTTTGGTTATGCGAATCATGAGGAACGTTTTTTTTTTCATTAGAAGTAGCAGTTATAACGTTATTCCAGTCACACCAGCAGGTGGCAATTTTCCAGGAACAGGATCTTTCTCCTCAGAGTAGAAGGCATCAACTACTCCTTAGTGCCTTGCGTCTACTGTCCGTTCCACAGTTCATAGAAACGGTGTGTTATTTCCTCCCATTTGGCTGCAGAAGGCATAGACATGTATTCAGGTCGTAGGTTTTGTCACAAAACCTGTTGTGTTTCGTGTAGAGTTGACTGAATTGTGAAATGGCCTTTCAGAAAGTAGAATGAAAGGGCTTTGACTGAACATCCAGTAGTATACTACCTCCAAAAAACAAACTGCATCCTTTTTATTTTGTATTTCTTATGTATAGCGACGAATAATGATTATTCATTTATGCTTTAAGAAAACGTTTTAAGGAAATGCTTGCTTGACAAACAAAGATTGTTTATAGTCAGCTCATCTGAAGGCTATTAATAATTTCTCTTCCAGACAAATAGGCTGGTCCAGTTCGTTGCTTTTCTTTGATTGCTGTTCTTCAGTTTGTCTAATACACTGTAAAAGCACTTTTGAGACTTTCTCCAAAAATTCTGGAACCGGTCAGGATACATATGAAACATCCCCTTAGTAAATTTAAGAATTACTGTGCTAGTAAACCTCTTACGTTATTTGATTTTCAAACAGCTGAGCAAAAGTGACATTTCTCTCTTTACTTATTCTGATCATCACTAAACTGACACACAATATTTTTAGCGCAATGCAATCTGACTTTCAATAATCCCTACAAAAGAATGACCGTGACTAACAATAACCTATACCTTTCATGAATGACTTACCTCACAAAAATCTTCGTTACTCGAACTACTGCAATACAGCGAGCGCCAATACTGCCAGCTAAATAAAGGATTTTAACTACTGAAGGCACTAACTACTGATAGGCATAGTTAGCAAATGAAAGATTTTGATAGAGAACAAACAATGTATTTACTTTAATGATGTTCAAAAGCCATCATATATATATCACTTCATATATATATCACATCATATATATATCGCTTCATCATATCCAGTATTACAAATTTACACTTTCTGATGGACACACATCCAGATCGTCCGCTCTCAAAACTCTGTTATCTCTCTTCCCACAACCACCACTGCTGGCGGCTCATCTCTGCGCAACGCTACGCGCTGTTCACATCCAGCTGCCCAACACTACAATAGCAAATATTCCAACAATACAAACCAGCCACACATTGCACACAGCACAGTCAGTGATTTTCATCCAGAGCGCTACGTGGCGATACCAACATAAAAACCTTAACAGCCTACTTACAAATATTCAGTTCTTTCATCACGCCGAATATGTCATATTTCCTCCCTTTTTTCAACCATAACAGATGTACCCAATATCTCCTTCGCTTCTGAATATTTATGAACTGCGAAAGATCCAATGCACCACTATCTTCGTCTGATGACGAAGACGTATTCTGATACATTCGCAGGACAACCGTCCCGCGTCTTTCTGTAGCACGACCTTTCCGCTTTGCACAACTTGTTAATGCGCTCAGTATGGGATGTGACCACCTCTGGCAGCAATACAGACATGACAATGACGGGACACGCCGTGAATGATGGTGAAAACTGACGTGATCCATCCCGTCTCCCCGTGCATCCCAGATATACGCTATGGGATTCAAATCGAGAGAGCAAGCAGGCCACTCCATGGGTGCAATATCTTCCCTTTCCAAGAAAACATCAACTCTATGAGGTCGACCATTATCGTCCATCAATAAGAAGTTTGGACTCACGGCACCTCACAACAACCGAAGATGAGGTCCCAAGATCTCGTCACGGTACCTGACAGCAGTTAAAAATTTTCGATCCACACGTACAATTTCGTGGAAAGGTGTTCGCATGGTTAACATAATGTCTGCCCACACCATTAGGGATCCTCCTCGATTTCGGTCTCCTCCCACAGTGTTTGGGTCCCGAAATAGAGTTCCACGTTCCCTCTAGATGTGAATCCGCCGAGAATCACTCTCCAGACCAAATCAGGACTCATCATTGAAAAGAACGTTGGCTCACTGCTTGAAACAATTTTTGTGCTTCAAAGAGACGTAAATACACATGGGTTTTGGCTGTGTTATATCATGGTGTTCATTAAGTGCTTAACACCTTTCTCAGTAATTTTATTTCCTTTTGTTGCTTTTCATTGCTGCTACATCGAAACAGTTCAAAACGACTTTCAAACTCCAGTTCCTCGTCCTAAACTAAGAACAGATGTCTGCCACACCTACTGACTGGTAAAAAAGTAAAGTCGTATAGCATGGTTGGGTGGAAAACTTCGAAGAGCAGGTTCAGTCTCCTAATTGGAAAGGTTTTTCCTCTCTTTCGCACACACTGATACCTTTCCTTCGCTAAGTGTGTAAGTTGTGTGTTTAAGTATATATGATAAGTGTAGATGACTGTAAGGGGTGTGTGTTGTGTAGTGTCATGTTTGCGTTGGATGATGATGAAAGAAGGGAGAGGGTGAAATCTGATGCTGCCATACGAGTCTAGCTTACTGCTCTCGAGTAGCACCAATAGGGCCGCCGAGCTGAGCGTCCCAACTCGCAGACTGATCACCATCGAGAGTGTCACACGCCCTCACTTCATGAGAGACTGCGGAGAAGTTTGGGATTTCATCCGGAAGATTATCGGGAGAGTGGTGATCAAGGCTTTTACGCCATCATCTCTCCTCCCCTTGGCCCTGAATTCAAAAGGAAAGCAGTCAATACCATGTGGCATACCCAGGCCGCTATCCATGCAAGTACTGTTCGCGCTCAACGTTTCCTAACTTACGTGATCTGACGAGAACCGGTGTATTGAACGAGACAATCCCGTTGGCTGTTGGGTGGTTATGTCAGTGTACAACAGAGAGACATGGTACCGCATTTTTTTCCTTCTTCGATGAGTGCTCCACCTTGTGTTGCAGATGTTTTCAATGACACGTAGATGCCATTACAACTCGACTGCAAGCTGTCCATCTCACTAAAACTATCTTGTCATCATTTTGAGCAGTATCTACTGATCCTCCTCTTTTTAATTTTGAAATTTCATGGAAGTTTACTCCCTCTAGTCACTTAGTCATAATTGCATCTGTTTCACGATATGTCATGTCAGTTGATTCCTCCAACAAGTGTATTGTAGTGAAATACCTATCAAAACACAAGCAGCTTCTCGGAGGAGCGATCTGCGATAGCTGAAGAGCCGAGGAAGGACGGAATCCCAGATTTGCACTATCCAGGTTTATCGAAGTACTTGGTATATTTCAAAGTCCATTACAAGGCCTGAAGTTTTTGAGTTAGGAAATATTTTGAACTTCCAGGTCTAACTTATTTTTGATAAATAGTCTCAAGTGACACTTTTCTGCAAAAAGTATCATCTGTTCATCGACGGAACTGGATCTGCAATTTCCATGATGACTGATAGAAACGTTCCTAACAGCGTCGATAATTGGCTGAACTTTCCACAGATTATTTCTTTTTATAATTCATTCACTACGTCAATATCTACACAATGAAAATTATTTTACAAAGAAATAAATCAGTTACGAGATATATCGGTGGATATTACTGGAAGATTAAATTGTTGTTACCAATAGATTAAAATTAAAAATCAGGTCACGTCCATTATTTAAGTCAAACGAACTAAATGCTTGAGCTTAAAATCACTGGTAACTGAAGATTTATCGCCTCTTGCCATTGAATACATACTTGTGAATTGTGATACAGAAGGAAAAACATCTTCAAATGGTTCAAATGGCTCTGAGCACTATGGGACTTAACACCTGAGGTTATCAGTCCCCCAGAACTTAGAACTACTTAAACCTAACTAACCTAAGGACATCATACACATCCATGCCCAAGGCAGGATTCGAACCTGCAACCGTAGCAGTTGCGCGGCTCAGGACTGAAGCGCCTAGAACCTCTCGTCCAAGAGACATTCATTATCACTGTATCCTGAAAGGTATATGTCATATTCCCGAAACACTGTGTACACTAAAACAAAATACGAAATACGTAGAATAAGCAAACACATACTTTTCCTCTGTTTTGGAAACACCTACAGAAAGAAAACTCTTTTCGACAGAATTATTCTCTCTCCATAACCATCTCCGCTGTGTCATCTTCGATATAGAAGTCTGAGAGTTCACTTCCTGGGACTATTTTTGTACCCTACATTGTTGTGAAGATGCATCAACACATCGGTTCGCTGACTACGATGATTTTGCGACACCAAGAAACATTTGAGATTCATTATTGCTGTTGTGAGGATATTTTCATTTTTGCTCTCTTCTGAAGATGTTTCTTTTGTGTCACTCACTGGCAGTTATAATGTACAATTAACATTAGCGTTGTCGTCTTCAGAGGATGTTTTCCTTAAGTCGCTAACTATTTTACTTTACGACAAAATACGTTTACTACATGACATACGAGGAGCAAAAGCAATAACATCCCACTTGAAACAAATACTTCTTAAGTCGTAAGCGAATTTATACTTCTTCACTCTGAATTAATGCACGACTGTGTGAATGATAGGCAAAAGTAAAACGAAGTACTAATCAGCACGCTAATTATAATTCTAATTTGTTCCAAAGTAAACAGCGTAATTTACCCGCCCGGATAGACGCACCTCTAAAGCGCCGTTTACAGGACGGGGAAGTGCGTCAGTCTCGGATCGACTCCGCCCAGTGGATTAACGACGGGTGTCGGAGCGCCAGCCAGCCTGGATGTGGTTTTTAGGTTCAAATCAAATAGCCCTGAGCACTATGGGACTTATCAAATGGTTCAAATGGCTCTGAGTACTATGGGACTCAACTGCTGTGGTCATCAGTCCCCTAGAACTTAGAACTACTTAAACCTAACTAACCTAAGGACATCACACACATCCATGCCCGAGGCAGGATTCGAACCTGCGACCGTAGCAGTCGCACGGTTCCGGACTGCGCGCCTAGAACCGCGAGACCACCAAGGCCGGCGGGACTTATCATCTGAGGTAATCACTTCCCTAGAACTTAGAACTACTTAAACTTGACTAACCTAAGGACATCACACACATCCATGCCCGAGGCAGGATTCGAAGCTGCGATCGTAGCAGTCGCGCGGTTGCGGACTGAAGCGCCCAGAACCGCTCGGCCACAGCGGCCGGCTGGTTTTTAGGCAGCTTCCCACATCCCACTACGTGAATACCGCTCTGGAACCATGTCTCACCTCAATTAGACGATTCGGAAACGTTTCGAAAACTTTCGCTCATTTTCACGTGGTTAACACTGCACAGACAGTTGGGACACTCAAATTCCGTCTCAGGACGTAACAAGGGTATCGACTGAAAGGGCATTCGGCCACCTCTTAAATGAACCGTGCCAAATCCGTTTCATGCTGATCGTGAGCCGATGATGGACAAAGGCACAAGAAAAAGGAGAAAAAGAATAAGCAGCATAATCTGAAAAAAAAACAATGAACGATTTGAAGTTGTGGGTATTACATTTTTTTCTGATAAGAAAATATCAATATAGACCATCATTTAAACTATGTAATGAAAACAACTAAATATCATACGTTTCTGTGGTGCGAACTCTCCCCGCCCTCCCGCCGGAGGTTCGAGTCCTCCCTCGGGCATGGGTGCGTGTGTGTGTGTGTGTGTGTGTGTGTGTGTGTGTGTGTGTGTGTGTGTGTTGTTCTTAGCATAAGTTAGCTAAAGGCAGTTTAAGTAGTGTGCAAGTCCGATGACGTCGGCGGTTCTGTCCCTTTGGAATTCACACGCATTTCAACATCTTTTTTCTCCCCGCCCTACTTAACTTTCATTGCAGAGCAACATGTCGTCAACAATACGAACCTGAAATGCATTCATACCAAAATGCATAGACCCACACGACGGACGCGAGCCAAAGACGTGAGAACGAACTGAGGTAACATTTTTACAGACTGGAAGGGTTATACCACTTGCATAGAAATAGTTGTCCGCCCCGGTAGCTGAGTGGACGCCGGCACGGTTGCTCAGCGTGTTTGGTCGGAGGGTTAGCAGCCCTCTGTAATAAAAAAACTGAGTTAATCGATCAACAATGAACTTAAACGGATGTCTTACGACGTCCGCCGCGAGCAGATAGAACGAAAAAAAAAAGTGGTCAGCGCGGTAGGCTGTCAATCCAAAGTGCCCGGGTTCGAGTCCCGGCTGGGTCGGAAATTTTCTCCACTCAGGGACTGGGTGTTGTGTTGTCCTAATCATCATCATTTCATCCCCATCGACGCGCAAGTCGCCGAAGTGGCGTCAAATGGAAAGACTTGCACCAGACGAACGGTCTACCCGACGGGAGGCCCTCGTCACACGACATTCCATTCCATATAAATAGTTCATGTTTCAACAGATATTTTCATATCAAACTACTTACGTATTTTTGAACCTTCAGATGAATAAAAACTTTTAAAAATTTTGCATAATAAATATTACATACCGCAGAAGAATTGCAGAAACAACCAACCAAAGTCACTAAAAACTCTGCATAAAAATACTGATTTCACGTAATTCAAAAATCAGAAAAAATATGTATATGTAAAATCGCATGATAAAATAGTGTTTAGTTCTTTTATATGTATAAACGACGTTTCATTATCATTAATACTCACAGTGGTTAATATTTCTGTTGTCAGTAAGTACTCTCCAATCGATTTTAGTGTTCGATGTCTCGTGTCCTGTAGAAAATAAATATCTCTACAAGCAGAGCCCTTATTAAGGTCTTAACAAATCAGCAATTCGTTCAAGACACCGGTGTAAAAACATGAAATGTTTTGTAGATTGTCGTCTCACATAATCCGTCAAACAGTTTGTGTTCTGCAACAGAACTTATTTGTTGCGAGTATTTCAACACTAAACATCCGATTTTTCTTCATTAAATGGATGTTTTACTCCCTTATGGTCCATACAAAGTGTCGGTTTTATCAGAATGTTAACCATTCTCATTCGCGGCGTTCCCATGATCGTATACAGAAATACACGTAAATTCAAACAAAATTCCGAATGAATTTGCAAATGAAATACTGGTAAGTCTCTCGTGTTAGTTTAAGTAAAGATACCACTCTGTGAAAAGTTCATGCTATCACTCCCACCATATCTTCTACCATTGACTCTTGAACTCTGGAAGAAATGGTTTAATTTTCTGTTGACGACGAGGTGCAGACTTTTTAGCACCGTTAGGGTGAAATGCTACAAATGCAGTGAGGATTACCCGCATAAAACTAAAACATTTTCGTAAATGGCCAGTATATAGATTTAAAAATGGATTGCGCTAAACTGACTCATTCCACAGTATGAAATTACGTTGTGCAAAATGGGACTTGGAATATGTAACTAACTGAGTTTCCTGAACAGTCAACACTGAGGGATGATGCGCTAACACAGATCTCGCTATAAATATACAGATCGCAATACTGTTCTGTTTGCTACATATTGTTTCTCGGAGACATCTACACTGAAGAGCCAAAGAAACTGGTACACCTGCCTAATTCCGTGTAGGGCTCCCACGAGCACGCAAAAGTGTCGCAACACGACTTGGTGCAGACTCGACTAATGTCTAAAGTAGTGTTGGAGGAAACTGACGCCATGAATCCTGCAGAGCTGTTCATAAATTTGTAAGAGTACGAGGCGGTGGACCTCTCTTCTGAACAGCACGTTGCAAGGCATCCCAGATATACTCAATAATATTCATGTCTGGGGAGTTTGGTGGCCAGTGGAAGTGTTGAAACTCAGTGTTTCTGGAGCCACTCTATAGCAATTCTGTGCGTATTGGGTGTCGCATTGTTGTGCTGGAATTACCCAAGTCCGTCGGAATGCAAAATGGACATGAATGGATGCAGGTGATCAGACAGGATGCTTACGTACGTGTCACCTGTCAGAGTCGTATCTAGATGTATCGGGGGTCCCATATCACTCCAACCGCACAAGCCCCGCACCATTACAGAGCCTCCGCCAACTTGAACAATCCCCTGCTGACATGCAGGCTCCAGGGATTCATGAGGTTGTCTCCATCCGCTCGATACAATTTGAATCGAGACTCGTCTGACCAGGCAACATGTTTCCATTCATTAACAGTCCAATGTCGGTATTGACGGGCCCAGGCGATGCGTAAAGCTTTGTGTCGTGCAGTTGTCAAGGGTATACGGGTGGGCCTTCGGCTCGAAAAGCCCATATTGATGATGTTCCGTTGAACGGTTCGCACGCTGACACTTGTTGATGGCCCGGTATTGAAATCTGCAGCAGTCTCTGGAAGGGTTGCACTTCTGTCCCGTTGAACGATTCTCTTCAGTCATCATTAGTCTCGTTCTTGCAGAATCTTCTTCCGGACGCAGAGATGTCGGAGATTTGATGTTTTATCGGATTCCTGATATGCACTGTACACCCGTGAAATGGTCGTACGGGGAAATCCCCACTTCATCTTTACCTCGGAGATGCTGTGTCCCTTCGCTCTTGCGCTGACTATAACACCATGTTCAAACTGATTTAAATTTTGATAACCTGCTATTGTAGCAGCAGTAACTCATCTAACAACTGCACCAGACACTTGTCTTACATAGGCGTTGCCTGTTTACGTATCTCTGTACTCGAATACGCAAGCCTATAACAGTTTCTTTGGCGCTTCAGTGTAGCTTGCAAGAGACTGGCGTTGAGTTGGTGGGCTCGTCGTGCTGGCAGTGAAAATCGTTATGCGAAGCAAATAGTGGAACGTTTTAATACAGACAGAAAAATGTGTGTTCGAGTTTTCCCATAGTATGTTACTATCTGCCAGCTTAAGTCTGGACTACATAGCAAACATTCAGTCGACAACTGATTAGTGGCCTATTGGCATAATGGTGTCTGCAGAGGCAGGGAGCAGATGTTACTTATTACAGACATTCCAACTTATGATTAGCTTAGACCTTTCACACTACGCAGGTACTGTAGTGGTACCCACCTTACACTAGTAAGCGTGTATCCACTGTAGTTGCATAGTGTTCGTCCTGAATCAGCTACTTCATTTTATTTCCAATTCAGGAAGTACCCATTGCGTTATCAATTAATAATGATTATTTAGCCAGTACTAATGACGTCCACTGTTCGCAATCCATACAGCTGCTCTACAAGAAAGTGTCCTCAGTAATCTAGTCTCGTTCGATGGTCAAACATACAACACGCCTTTCTGGGGCTATATGGAGGTGGAAGACTTACCAAGAAATTTACCGTACTGTTCTATGAGGTGCCACACATGGAGTAGATTTCCCCACCATGTTATAGTTCTGGGTGGAAATTTTAATTTGCCGGATATAGACTGGGAGACTCAAACGTTCATAACGGGTGGCAGGGACAAAGAATCCAGTGAAATATTTTTAAGTGCTTTATCTGAAAACTACCTTGAGCAATTAAACAGAGAACCGACTCGTGGCGATAACATATTAGACCTTCTGATGACAAACAGACCCGAACTATTTGAATCAGTTAATGCAGAACAGGGAATCAGCGATCATAAAGCGGTTACTGCATCAATGATTTCAGCCATAAATAGAAATATTAAAAAAGGTAGGAAGATTTTTCTGTTTAGCAAAAGTGACAAAAAGCAGATTTCAGAGTACTTGATGGCTCAACACAAAAGTTTTGTCTCAAGTACAGATAGAGTTGAGGATCAGTGGACAAAGTTCAAAACGATAGTACAATATGCGTTAGTTGAGTATGTGCCAAGCAAGATCGTAAGAGATGGAAAAGACCCACCGTGGTACAACAACCGAGTTAGAAAACTGCTGCGGAAGCAAAGGGAACTTCACAGCAAACATAAACATAGCCAAAGCCTTGCACACAAACAAAAATTACGCGAAGCGAAATGTAGTGTGAGGAGGGCTATGCGAGAGGCTTTCAATGAATTCGAAAGTAAAGTTCTATGTACTGACTTGGCAGAAAATCCTAAGAAATTTTGGTCCTATGTCAAAGTGGTAGGTGGATCAAAACAAAATGTCCAGACACTCTGTGACCAAAATGGTACTGAAACAGAGGATGATAGACTAAAGGCCGAAATACTAAATGTCTTCTTCCAAAGACTGCACTGTGCTTCCTTCTCTAGATTGTCGCACAGTTGACAAAATGGTAGATATCGAAATAGGCGACAGATGGATAGAGAAACAATTAAAATCGCTCAAAAGAGGAAAGGCCGCTGGTCCTGATGGGATACCAGTTCGATTTTACACAGAGTACGCGAAGGAACTTGCTCCCCTTCTTGCAGCGGTGTACCGTAGGTCTCTAGAAGAGCGAAGCGTTCCAAAGGATTGGAAAAGGGCACAGGTCATCCCCGTTTTCAAGAAGGGACGTCGAACAGATGTGCAGAACTATAGACCTATATCTCTAACGTCGATCAGTTGTAGAATTTTGGAACACGTATTATGTTCGAGTATAATGTCTTTTCTGGAGACTAGAAATCTACTCTGTAGAAATCAGCATGGGTGTCGAAAAAGACGGTCGTGTGAAACCCAGCTCGCGCTATTCGTCCACGAGACTCACAGGGCCTTAGACACGGGTTCACAGGTAGATGCCGTGTTTCTTGACTTTCGCAAGGCGTTTGACACAGTTCCCCACAGTCGTTTAATGAACAAAGTAAGAGCATACGGACTATCAGATCAATTGTGTGATTGGATTGAGGAGTTCCTAGATAACAGAACGCAGCATGTTATTCTCAATGGAGAGAAGTCTTCCGAAGTGAGAGTGATTTCAGGTGTGCCGCAGGGGAGTGTCATAGGACCGTTGCTATTCACAATATACATAAATGACCTGGTGGATGACATCGGAAGTTCACTGAGGCTTTTTGCAGATGATGCTGTGGTGTATCGAGAGGTTGCAACAATGGAAAATTGTACTGAAATGCAGGAGGATCTGCAGCGAATTGACGCATGGTGCACGGAATGGCAATTGAATCTCAATGTAGACAAGTGTAATGTGATGCGAATACATAGAAAGATAGGTCCCTTATCATTTAGCTACGAAATAGCAGGTCAGCAACTGGAAGCCGTTAATTCCATAAATTATCTGGGAGTACGCATTAGGAGTGATTTAAAATGGAATGATCATATAAAGTTGATCGTCGATAAAGCAGATGCCAGACTGAGATTCATTGGAAGAATCCTAAGGAAATACAATCCGACAACAAAGGAAGTAGGTTACAGTACGCTTGTTCGCCCACTGCTTGAATACTGCTCAGCAGTGTGGGATCCGCACCAGATAGGGTTGATAGAAGAGATATAGAAGATCCAACGGAGAGCAGCGCGCTTCGTTACTGGATCATTTAGTAATCGCGAAAGCGTTACGGAGATGATAGATAAACTCCAGTGGAAGACTCTGCAGGAGAGACGCTCAGTAGCTCGGTACGGGCTTTTGCTAAAGCTTAGAGAACAAACCTTCACCAAAGAGTCAAGTAGTATATTGCTCCCTCCTACATATATCTCGCGAAGAGACCATGAGGATAAAATCAGAGAGATTAGAGCCCACACAGAAGCATACCGACAATCCTTCTTTCCACGTACAATACAAGACTGGTATAGAAGGGAGAACCGATAGAGGTACTCAGGGTACCCTCCGCCACATACCGTCAGGTGGCTTGCGGAGTATGGATGTAGATGTAGATGTAGATGTAGAAAATGTAGGATCAGTTCAAGACGGACTGTGATTTTTGAGCTATTACTTCGCGAATTTTTGCAAGGGTTACATGAGTTGTTGTCTTGAAACATTCCACCAGCATTTCGTATAACTTCACGATTGCTTGTGTAACAAGTTTGTAAGGAAATAGCAACAGCAGGGTCTATTCATGATACTGCAGGAGCAGATTCTTGCCGCAAAGGCAAGAGCTACACAGCACAATGGTTTCCTTCATTGTGGATATCATGAG
Organism: Schistocerca gregaria; assembly: GCF_023897955.1. Classification (NCBI taxonomy): domain Eukaryota; kingdom Metazoa; phylum Arthropoda; class Insecta; order Orthoptera; family Acrididae; genus Schistocerca; species Schistocerca gregaria. The sequence continues at coordinate 277,497,398 of NC_064931.1, forward strand.
CCACGGAGTATTCCTTCACGAGATTAATATCACGTACATGTTCGAACATTCAAAGAGAGAGTAAATTCCGCGTTTTCGTCGGATCAGTTGGTATTCATAGAGATATGTCGTTACATCAGGCAAAAGTGAGGCAGTGGTCGATACCTGCAATAGACCATAAAGGAGAGTTTGAAGAGCATGATCACTACGGATAATCTGTCTAGTTAGCCGCTATTGCCCTGGGAGAACAGTGCTTTGCTTGTTTGCAAGACCCACCGGTGCTCACTTTTCTCCGCCGTTGTGTCAATGATTTCTCTTTGGTTTGTGGACAGTAACTATAGTAGCTTTGAATGCATGCTTGCATGCGTGTCTGAAGGACATTGCAAAGTACATTTGAACAATTTTAGTATCTCGTACCTAATAACTGGATTTCGACTTGAATCATACGTCTCTTCCTGTGCGAGAGTCACAGTATCTGTGCGAGTATAGGAAGCAGACAAAAGCGATGACATATGGAAGTTTGGGTCGGTCCCAGGCGGCGTGCTCGGGTGGCCGAGGCAGTCAAGGCTACTGCTCGCGTCAGGCGGAAGATGCAGGTTTGAGTTCCGGCCGTGCACAATTTTTCATTGTCACCAACGCATAGTGCATCCAAAGCTTAGGCATATTTTCAAATGAAAATATGATTTTCGTATTTGACACGGCTGCTGATCGCTGCAGTGGCCGTTCCTTCAGACTTGTGTGAAGGGCATTGCAAATTACATTAGAACGACACAGGCACTGCAGTATAGTAGATCTCAGGTAAAGGCTTCCTAACACTTAAAGCTATATTGGATATTAACAAAAATATCTTCTTTAGAAACTCTTTTCTCAGCATTTTCAGTCTACATTTTATATCCTCTCTACTTCGGCCATCATTAGTTATTTTACTGCCGAAATAGCAAAACTCATCTACTACTTTCAGTGTCACATTTCGTAATTTAAGTCCCTCAGAATCGCCTTATTTAATTCCACTAAATTCATTACCTTTGTTTTGTTTTTGTTAACGTTCGTCTTATATCCTCCTTTCAAGACATTGTCAATTCCATTCCATTGCTCTTCCAAGTCCTTTGCTCTTTTTGACAGAATTACAATGTCGTCGGAGTACGTCAAAGATTTTCTTTCTTCTGCCTGAACTTTAATTCTTTCTCCAAGGTTTTCTTTGGCTTCCTTCACTCGTTGTTCAGTGTACAGATTGAATAACACCGGACATTAGCTGCAATCCTCTCTCTCTTCCTTCTCAAGCACTGCTTCCGTTTCATGACCCTCCACTCTTATTACTGCCGTCTGATTTCTGTACAAGTTGTAAATAACCTTTCACTCCATGTATTTCACCCCAGCTAATGTCAGAATTTCAAATAGTATACCCCAGTCAATATTGCCAACAGTTTTCTCTAAGACTGCAAATGCTAAAAATGTACGTTTGTCTTTCTTTAACCTATATTCTAAGAGACGTCTTAGGCTCAGTATTGCCTCGCGTGTTCCTACATTCCTCTGGAATCCAAATTGGCCTTCTCAGAAGTCTGTTACTACAAGTTTCTTCCATTCTTCTGTAAAGAATTATGATTAGTATTTTGCTGCACAATTCTTTAACATATTCTCACTTCGATTATAATAAATTTCCTTGAGACGGAAAAGTTTCTGTTCATTAATCAGCACGCTTTTAGGAACCATCGCTTGTGTGAAAACAGCTTTCTCTTATCTCACATGATATTCTGCGAATCATGAATGAACGGCAACAGGCAGATTCCATATTCCTATATTTTCGAAATCTATTTGACACAGTGCCTCACTGCATAATGTTAACGACGGTACCGTCATACGCAATTGGTCCCCAGATGTTTGAGTGGCTCGAAAACTTCTTAAGCAGCGCGGTGTGGAATCCTTACCAGTTAGGATTGACGGAGGACATCGAAAAAGTGCAAAGAAGGACAGCTCGTTTCGTGTTATCGCGCAATAGTGGTGGGAGTGTCACTGGTATGATACGCGAGTTGGGGTGGTAGTCATTGAAACAAAGGCGGTTTTCTTTGCAGCGAGATCTATTTACGAAATTTCAATCACCAACTTTCTCTTCCGATAGCGAAAATATTTTGTTGACACCCACCTACTTAGGGAGAAATGATCATCATAATAAAATAAGAGAAATCAGAGCTCGAACGGGAAGATTTAGGTGTTCCTTTTTCCCACGCGCCATTCGAGAGTGGAATGGTAGAAAAGTAGTATGAAAATGGTTCGATGAACCCTCTGCCAGACACTTAAGTGTGAATTGCAGAGTAACCCTGTAGATGAAGATGTAGATGTAGATGTAGAACCCAATACGTTGTCCTCGACGCTGAGCGTTCATCTTAGGCAAGGGTGTCATCAGGAGTGCCCCAGGAGAGGATGATAGAACAGCTGCTATTTTCTATATATATGAACGATCTCGCTGACAGGGTGAGCAGTAATCTGCGGCTGTTTGCTGATGACGCTATGGTGTACGGAAAGGTATCGTTGTTGAGTGACTACAGGAGGATACAAGATGATTTAGACAAAATTTCTAATTTGCGTGCTGAGTAGGAAAAACAAATCCGTAATGAGACTACCTGGAAGATTAAAACCGTGTGCCGGACCGAGGCTCGAACTCGGGACCTTTGCCTTTCGCGGGCAAGTGTTCTACCAACCGAGCGACCCAAGCACGATCACTACTGAAAGAAAGGATATTGCGGAGACATGGCTTAGCCACAGCCTGGGGGATGTTTCCAGAAGTCTGTCGACGTCACACTTCATTGCCGACCAAGCCACGTGCTCATCTTCCGTTAGTCAAAGTCTGTTTGCAAACAGTGCGTGCGTTTCTGTCGCGCAGAACCACATTCTAGATGTGAACCTTTCGTATTTTGTGAACTGATGAAAAACTCACTGCATTCATTCCCTTCCTTTATTTGAAGTTTTATGAACAGGACGAGAATATTATTAGTTGTTTTGTCACTATGGACACACTTTTTAATTACTTTTTCTAATGTTTTGCCTGTGTGTTCTCGATGCCTATAACTTTGTTTTACGAGCTCATTTTATGCCATATGACAGTCCTCTGATTTCCTCCTTAATTCCAGTGTGTTGTCAGTATATGTTGTAGCCCTTGGAACTTTATATAACCATTACCTGTAACTAATAAATAGAGGATGTACTGAGATATTACATTTGTTATCACTCTTCTTTAAATGTACTTAACTCAGTTGTAACCCAAGCTAGGTGTTAATGATCTGCAGTAAGTCAATTTATTATCTTTTTTTACGCAAATATTTTGATTACTATAGACTTAAGTATTTTGTTCTAATAGCAGATTTTTCCCTCAAAACCATGATAATTTATACCTCTTTTGTGAAGCGTTATGGCATCATTTTAATTTCGTTTGCCTTAAGACTTGATTCTATGGACAATGATGATTTCAACTATTACAGGAGATATTGTATTGTAATTTGAACAAAATATTTTACTATTTTCTTACTCATGAAATTTGATAAACTTGACTGCACGTAAATCCCCTCACATTTGCATACTCTAAACGAAATATTGTAACAGATCCCTCCCATAGTACTAAGACCCCTATTACGACAAACCGTCTTTCCGGGGAGTGACCGACGCCCTTTTGTAAACAATGTTTGTCACCACTTCTCTGGAAGGGGGAAGGAATGTACAAGATGGCAGCCAGTCAAGGAATACTTTAGGGAATTGGTTTAAGAAATTTATTTCAAAGGCCCAGTGGAATCTTTACAAGTTTGCTCCCTGAGTAATTCACGCCGTGTCTACGTGGCACAAGTCGCTTGCCTTTCAAAACCGAGGCGGCTCTGTCCAGTTACAGCTGCTGACAGGAGACGCCGTAAGCCTTCCGCTGCAACTGCTAGCGAATTCACGCCATAGGTTTTAGCCTATTGGCTATAGCGTGCGCGATATACCGATCACGTGTGTGAACGCCGGAGCGCCCTGTGGAGCGTAACGCACTTGCTTCCATCTCTTGTAATTCAGACCTCGAGCAGAACAGACGTACTTTTAGAAGGCAGAGCCTCCGGCTCTGCCTTTCGCGATCGGCCACCAACGTAAGTTAACATGAACCGCTTCCCATTCCGTTACCCATTTTAATTAATTATTCGATCTCCTAGACTGGCCTAAACCTGCTAACTTCCGACCCTAGACGCGTCCTTTGTACTCCGTATATTGAAATATATCCTCTATATTGTGTTAAATTTCCTATTTTGTCATTTAACGGCAACCCTGGATGCCCGCTCTCAAATCCTGACAGCCCGACCTCCTGCACACTGCAGCCACGAGGCATATTTAACAGCCTTCTTCCTCCTTCCCGGCCAAGCTATACATTAACATCGGTTGCAGAAGTCCCTCGTAAACTTCCCCTTCTGGAAACATCCCCCAAGCTGTGGCTAAGCCATGTCTCCACACTATCCTTTCTTCCAGTACTGCTAGTCCTGCAAGGTCCGCAGGAGAGCTTCTGTTAACTTTGGAAGGTAGGAGACGAGATACTGGCGGATGTACACTCCTGGAAATTGAAATAAGAACACCGTGAATTCATTGTCCCAGGAAGGGGAAACTTTATTGACACATTCCTGGGGTCAGATACATCACATGATCACACTGACAGAACCACAGGCACATAGACACAGGCAACAGAGCATGCAAAATGTCGGCACTAGTACAGTGTATATCCACCTTTCGCAGCAATGCAGGCTGCTATTCTCCCATGGAGACGATCGTAGAGATGCTGGATGTAGTCCAGTGGAACGGCTTGCCATGCCATTTCCACCTGGCGCCTCAGTTGGACCAGCGTTCGTGCTGGACGTGCAGACCGCGTGAGACGACGCTTCATCCAGTCCCAAACATGCTCAATGGGGGACAGATCCGGAGATCTTGCTGGTCAGGGTAGTTGACTTACACCTTCTAGAGCACGATGGGTGGCACGGGATACATGCGGACGTGCATTGTCCTGTTGGAACAGCAAGTTCCCTTGCCGGTCTAGGAATGGTTGAACGATGGGTTCGATGACTGTTTGTATGTACCGTGCACTATTCAGTGTACCCTCGACGATCACCAGAGGTGTACGGCCAGTGTAGGAGATCGCTCCCCACACCATGATGCCGGGTGTTGGCCCTGTGTGCCTCAGTCGTATGCAGTCCTGATTGTAGCGCTCACCTGCACGGCGCCAAACACGCATACGACCATCATTGGCACCAAGGCAGAAGCGACTCTCATCGCTGAAGACGACACGTCTCCATTCGTCCCTCCATTCACGCCTGTCGCGACACCACTGGAGGCGGGCTGCACGTTGTTGGGGCGTGAGCGGAAGACGGCCTAACGGTGTGCGGGACCGTAGCCCAGCTTCATGGAGACGGTTGCGAATGGTCCTCGCCGATACCCCAGGAGCAACAGTGTCCCTAATTTGCTGGGAAGTGGCGGTGAGGTCCCCTACGGCACTGCGTAGGATCCTACGGTCTTGGCGTGCATCTGTGCGTCGCTGCGGTCCGGTCCCAGGTCGATGGGCACGTGCACCTTCCGCCGACCACTGGCGACAACATCGATGTACTGTGGAGACCTCACGCCTCACGTGTTGAGCAATTCGGCGGTACGTCCACCCGGCCTCCCGCATGTCCACTATACGCCCTCGCTCAAAGTCCGTCAGCTGCACATACGGTTCACGTCCACGCTGTCGCGGCATGCTACCAGTGTCAAAGACTGCGATGGAGCTCCGTATGCCACGGCAAACTGGCTGACACTGACGGCGGCGGTGCACAAATGCTGCGCAGCTAGCGCCATTCGACGGCCAACACCGCGGTTCCTGGTGTGTCCGCTGTGCCGTGCGTGTGATCATTGCTTGTACAGACGCTTTTTGTGTAAAATAAATAGCGTTATTAACACTGGCTATTTGCTCTGGTTTGTAAGAATCATTTTGTATTTTGTATTCAACCACGTGGTCTTAAATGTCGGTTTTCGGCAAAATAGCAGAAAGAAAGTTTTTGTTCGAAGTGGCATAAATACTGAAATCCTATTTTTTTTATTTGTGATAATACAAGTTCAGAAATACAGCATTAGATTTTAGGTTTTAAGTAGTAGAACTATAATCAACAAAAACCACCGTTTTTGAACTCCAGAGAGAAGCACAACTTTGCAGAAAGACTATCTGGCGTATAATAATCCTTCTTCGAAAGACTTTCTCCATGATCTGGCACATGGATCATGTCTAGGGACATGCAGCAGAGCTACGAGACCATAACAGCACTGAAAACGTGTTTTGTAAAAATATAACACTTGAAACGTTTTGCATTTCCACTCCTGAACTGACGTTAGCACTCGCAGTGGTGTATTTTGGTAATGTGCCATTACGTGAATCAATATATGATCTATTTTTCTAAAAAGTGACACCATAACCAATTTTATATGTGAGTGCAGGCTTTCTCGGCGAATTTCATACATGAAGTCCTCACGGGTTGTCATCCGAGTAGCGTCGTCGTCTCGTAGCAACGTTTCGATGGAATGCGTCTCCATCGCCTGAAGATGATGAAGACGCATTCCATCGAAGCATTGCTACGAGACGACGACGCAACTTGGCTGACAAACCGTGAAGACTTTATATACCATAACCAATTCTCTGAATCATCACAATAAATTTATATACTGTTACAAAGTTTTAAAGTACTTATTGAGCAAGTCGCATAGTGCTAAGATCCATTTTGAACTTACTGAGCTCGTTGTATTTTTGGCAGAACGAGCATCTGTTTCAGTCTAGTGACTTATTATTGCCTTAATTACGTCTCATGCTTGCTATATCAGTCGAAATCGACCGATAGCAAATTGTAATTAAGATTTTACTCAGAAGCATAGAATGATTTCTGTCATATGATCTTAGATCAGTTGGTTTAATATGTAATTATCTTTTCCTAATGACAGAAACGGGTTTGTTGCAGGTGACAAAGCGTTCCCCCATTCTATTCTGGTGTGCAATTAATTACCTCAACAGATGACTGGGTGTTGTGTGATGTCCTTAGGTTAGTTAGGTTTAAGTAGTTCTAAGTTATATGGGACTGATGACCATAGATGTTAAGTCCCATAGTGCTCAGAGCCATTTGAACCATCTTTGAATAATACCTCAACAAGGAAATTTCTGACTTCTGACATATAGGTAGAATATACTTCTAGTTTATTTATGAAGTATTTAAACAGGCTGTTAAATAAATTCTAAGTCGCGTTTATTATCACCATCAAAAAGGTCTCACGAATTCCATATTGTTATTCCTGCAGACGCGGATCAGTCAGGAGAAGAGTGTAAGTGAGCAATGATATGTCCCTGTGTTACGGCAGTCACGTGACCCGAGAACCCCTCGTGCATCCGGTCTATCATTCACCTTCCGTCCTCTACAGTGGGTTCCTTATGGTTAATTCCGAGGATGGGCTTTCGTTACATGGTTCAGGACTTAAAGGACACTAGCAAGGGGTCAACGTGAAAAATTCTTTGTAGCATACCTTGTCGATAAACGTAGCTTATTTTATTCTTCATATGAGTGTGGTAATCCTGGAAAGGATTTTTCTAAAAGCATTCGCAGTCAGAAATTAGACGTCTGTTGAGCTTTTAGATCCATTGTTACTGTGCTTCGCCCATAATTGCCGTCCACGCCGTTAATGCGTAGCTGCGGCTCTCCTTATCGTTGCCGGAACCTGTTCCTTATATAACAGGATAACAGGAGAGAAATCTGTGGATAAGGGGAACATGAAGTGGCGCTGTTTGCTGGCGAAGAGCAAACTAGTTTCAATCGAGTTACGTGCTTTGGCACTGTCACAAGGGCCGAGGCGCCGCCCAGGCTAACGCGTACACGCCACGACAAACAACTCGCTTCCATTTATGAAGACAACCTACAATCATTATATAAGGTTTAGTATGAACAGTGTTAACCCAGTGAATAAGTGAAGCACATTTTCCCTATTCGTCTCTCACAATACAAACGTTCCATGTCGAACAAAACGTACACTCGCATTCGGGAGGACGACGTTTCAAGTCGCCCTCCTGCCGTCCAGATTTACGTTTCAAATGATTTTCCTAAATTGCTCTAGGCAAATGCCCGGATGGTTCCTTTGAAATGGGCACGGCCGATTTCCTTCGCCATCCTTTCGTAATCCGAGCCTGTGCTCCGTTATTAATGACTGCACAGTCGACTGTACGGTAAATCTTATCTACCTTCCTACCTTCATTCCTTCGAAAACAAAGTCGTAAGAGAGAGAAGAGTAGCTGGCAACGGGGAAGGATAGGATAGGAAAGCAGTCGAATCATTTTCGAAGGAACCGTCGCACCATTAGCCTTAAGTGATTAAAAGAAACCACGGGAAAACTTAACCTGGAATGCTGGATGGGGATTTAGATAACCGGAGGGGATATGAACCACCATCCTTCCGAATGTGAGTCAGTCTCTAACCTCGGCACCGCCTCTCTCTGTTACCAATACGAAAGATTTTGTATGGTCTTGATAACAAGACAGTGACTTGATACAATCACTGCCAGCCTGTGTGGCCGTGCGGTTCTAGGCGCTACAGTCTGGATCCACGCGACCGCTACGGTCGCAGGTTCGAATCCTGCCTCGGGAATGGCTGTGTGTGATGTCCTTAGGTTAGTTAGGTTTAAGTAGTTCTAAGTTCTAGGGGACTGAGGACCTTAGCAGTTAAGTCCCATAATGCTCAGAGCCATTTGTGACACAATCACTAATGCCAATAATTGTGAAATATAGAGGAATAAGGATGACATGTAACTTTGTAACTTTGACTACAATGGTTTCCGTGTATTACGGCAAAATTACAAAAAGAGGAATAATTCGTTGTATTGTAACTGCCAGTCTTCTGTGATGTTGGAGAATACGATACACACGATTCATATGGATCACGATACACATGTACCGGGTGATCAAAAAGTCAGTATAAATTTGAAAACTTAATAAACCAAGGAATATTGTAGATAGGTAAAAATTGACACACATGCTGGGAATGACATGGGGTTTTATTAGGACCACCCCATATTGCTACACGCGTGAAAGATCTCTTGCGCGCGTCGTTTGGTGATGATCGTATGCACTGCCGCCACTTTCGTCATGCTTGGACTCCCAGACCTCAGTCCGTGCGATTATTGGCTTTGGGGTTACCTGAGGTCGCAAGTGTATCGTGATCGACCGACATCTCTATGGATACTGAAAGATAACATCCGACGCCAGTGCCTCACCATAACTCCGGACATGCTTTACAATGCTGTTCACAACATTATTCCTCGACTACAGCTAGTGTTGCGAAATGATGGTGCACATATTGAGCATTTCCTGTAAAGAACATCATCTTTGCTTTGTCTTACTTTGTTATGCTAATTATTGATATTCTGATCAGATAAAGCGCTATCTGTCGGACATTTTTTGAACGGTTGTATTTTTTTGGTTCCAATAAAAACCCATGTTACCAAGCATGTGTGTCAATTTGTACCTTTCTATCTACATTATTCCGTGATTTACTCAGTTTTCAAATTTATACCTGGTATATCTCATATTCGTAATTTATCTTTTAATCCCTACATTATTTTTCAGTTTTATATTTTTTCAATAATTTGGTTTTTTCTCTGTAATTTTCTTTTATTTATGCTGATGATGAAGTAATTAGAGAAAACAATAACCTCGTTGAATAAATATGTATGGAGTAATGTATCACTGGCATTACAAAAATGTCACCAGTTTCCTAAGAACATGGCAGTTTTGTGAAAATAGTATTTGTTACAAAAATCTGATTCATTAGTAAAAGTTCGAAATTATATGGAAAAATGTTAAAGCCCTTAGTAACGTAAAGGAATTATTAAATTGGAAGAAATGAAAGATGAACATGAAAACTCGTAATTTCATCGAATAAGGAGAAATAAATAAAAATTATGTTTAAAAGTCAAGTAATCTATAATAACAAATCAGTTGTGAAATCAATTGAATCGTAAGAGACTAATTATGTCGTAAGTCGAAAGATGTAATAAGAAAGTTTAAGTTTCTAGTTAACAAGTGATGGAGGTTAATGTGGCTGCGGCCACAGAGTCGGTTAAGAACAGAACTGTATTGGTGATGCTTTTTTTATTTCATACCGTATTGTGATGGTGCAGACTGGACTCGAATTTTAATGTAAATTGCAACTGATGACCGTGGAAAATTGTGAGTTTGTTCGTCGCACCTCGAGTGAATAAATGGAAAGATCTGAATACCATGTCAGGCTATTTCTTCCAATTAAAGACCTCGCATCCGTTTATTCAACATGCACATAAAGTGTTATTTTTATTATTGTTCTATCGATATCTGTTTCACCGCTGGCATGTGGTGGTATGTACACTGAGGTGACAAAAGTCATGAAGCGATATGGAAATACATAGATGGCGGTAGTATCGCATACACAAGGTATAAAAGTGAATTAATTTGACGGAACTGTCATTTGCACTCCGGTGGTTCGTGAGAAAAGGTTTCCGACGTGATTATGGCTGCACGACGGGAATCAACAGATTTTAAACCCAGAATAGTAGATGGAGCTGGACGCGTGGGACATTCCATTTTGGGAACGCTAGGGAATTCAATATTCCGAAATCCTCAGTGTCAAGAGTGGTCGTCAATACCAAATTTCAAGCATTACCTCTCACCAACGACGACGTAGTGGCCAACGGAGTTCACTTACCGACCGAGAGCAGCGGCGTTTGTGAAGAGTTCTCAGTGCTAACAGACGAGCAACACTACGTGAAATACCCGCTGAAGTCAGTGTGGGAAGTACGTCGAACGTATCCGTCAGGACAGTGCGGTGAAATCTGGCGTTAATGTGCTATGGTAGCAGAAGAGCGACGATGCTGCCTTTGCTAACAGCACAACTCCTGCAGCGTCTCTCCTGGACTTGAGACCATGTCGGTTCGATCCTAGCCGACTGGGAAACTGTGGTCTGGTTAGACGAGTCTTAATTACAGTTGATAAGATCTGACGGCAAAGTTCGAGAGTGGTGCAGATCCCACGAAGCCATGGATCCAAGTTGTCAACAACGCACTGTGCAAGCTGGTGTTGGTTGCATAATGGCGTGGGCTATGTTCGGTTATTTGGAGCCATTTGCAGCCATTTATGGACTTTATGTTCCCAAACATATCACTGGAGCACAATTGTTAAAAAAATGGTTCAAATGGCTCTAAGCACTACGGGACTTAACATCTGAGGTCATCAGTTCCCTAGACTTAGAACTACTTAACCATAACTAACCTAAGGACGGTACACATATCCATGCCCGAGGCACGATTCGAACCTGCGACCGTAGCAGCAGCGCGGTTCCGGACTGAAGCGCCTAGAACCATTCGGCCACAGCGGCCGGCCACAGTTGTTCGTGATTGATTTGAAGAACATTCTGGACAGTTCGAGCGAATGATTTGGCTACCCAGAACGCCCGACATGAATGCCATCGAACATTTATGAGACATAATCGAGAGATCAGGTCGTGCACAAAACACTGCACCGGCAACACTTTCGAAATTATGGACGGCTATAGAGGCAGCATGGTTCAATATTTCTGCAGGGGACTTCCAACGACTTGTTGCTGCACTACACCGGGAAGAAGGAGGTTCGACACGATAGTAGGAGGTATCCCATGACATTCTTCACCTCAGTGTATTGTGACGTTTTTCTATCAGAATAATCCATCAAATTAAATTTTTCATAATATTTTTAGTTTCAGTAGCGAGCAGATGAAACAATGGATATTACGTCAGTCGGGAAAACGTAAAGAAGCTACCAAGAAACTACCGAGAAATGTTGCACACAAATACCACATGCAAACCAGCGGCACTACAGCACACTTGTACCGTCTGTATGTAGAAGGCAACTGCCATGTTTTAAACTCGGGTGATAGCTGGTGGTGTGAGGGAGAGAGAATACAGCTGAGCTACAGTAGCCAACACTGCCCACTTGAGTTGAGGCATCATTTACGGACGAAATGCGCTGAAGGATGGTTCAAATGGCTCTGAGCACTACGGGACTTAACATCTGAATCTGAGGTCATCAGTCCCCTAGAACGTAGAACTACTTAAACCTAACTAACCTAAGAACATCACACACATCCATGCCCGAGGCAGGATTCGAACCTGCGACCGTAGGGGTCGCTCGGTTCCGGACTGAAGCGCCTAGTGGAATTCAGGCTGATGTAATGTCCGATTGTTTGTTGCTCGCAGACTGGGATTACAAACTGTAATCCGTAGAAAACTGTAATTCGCAGATTTGATACACAGAAGATTCAGCCACTGGAGGAGAAAGAGTATGATGAGTGCAGATGAACCATATTGGCTGTAATATACTCTGACAAATAGGAACCCGTCCACATCTCATCTACATTATGTCCTTATTGCAGCCACTGAATGTATGACTTCATCTAGTACCACGAGTAGAAAGCCAGCTGAACAACGGTCATTAACCGTCTCGAGTGAATCTTCTATGATCTGGAAAGAGACATCGGATGAGTTCTGATTTTACAAGAAACACTCGTGAATGGAAAGACTGCAAGTTTCAGTGTCTGTGTCTCATTGTTTATTCTTTAGTCGGCGTCCAGACTTCCATGTCTTTCCAAGTGAAAAAGTGACTACCATGAACTGCAAACGACGTCCTTCGTGGTTAAGTACGACTTTATGTCGTCTCAATAGGTAATGATTTCATCCTAAAAGACGGCAATACCAGATTTCACAGGGCTTTTCTCATGGACGAATATTTTCAACAACCTGTAATTCAGTGTATTGAGTGGCCATTTTGAACTCTCGACCTGACTCTAATCATGTGGAGCATTTCATGGTGGTTCTTTCAACGCAGCTACGGACTATTTCCTTCTCCATCCTTGTGCGACTGAACAAGAGCTCCGTCTTTAGTGACCTTGACTTCCTCAAACATACAACTTTAACTCACTTAGATCACTTGATATGTCGAACTCTTCAACAAAGATGGTCTTTGTCTTATACCGTACAGACTTTCCCTAGCCCGCTAGTCCGTATTCTCTGAAAAACGCACGGTGGCATAACGGCTGAAATTTTCAGCAGCGCACTACTGTGCATCATGTCAGAAAACCTGCTGCAGTCCGCTTGCACTTGTGTAACCTGCACAGGTTCCAGTATGTCCAGATGTTAAGCCCATGTTGAGTTTATCCAGTTTCAAGACTGTAAAAAATGTTGTGATTAGACAGAAGCTAGAACTGCACCCAAACTTTCAGTGATCACGTCTTGTACATTTGGTGCTTTGCAGCTTGTAGAAATTGTGAGTGTCATATTGTTAATTAATTGTCTGAAAAAAGCTGGTTGTTGGTAGTGGTTTATTTTGTCGGACTAGTTTCGGACCTTCACCATCATCAATAGTAGTTGTATTACACAAAACACACATATTTCTTACACTGAAGAACCAAAGAAACGGGTACCCCTGGCTAATATCGTGTAGGACCTCCACAAGCGCGTAGAAATACAGCAACACAACGTTGCATGGACTGGACAAATGTCTGAAGTAGTGCTGATGGGAACTGACGCCATGAATCCTGCAGAGCTGTTCATAAATCCGTGAGAGTACAAGGGGGTGGACATCTATTCTGAACAGCACGTTGCAAGACATCCCAGATATGCTCAATAATGTTCATGTCTGGTGAGTTTGGTGGCCGGAGGAAGTGTTTAAACTCATGTGGGGTGTAGCATTGTCCTGCTGGAATTGCCCAAGTCCGTCGGAATTCACAACGCACATGAATGGATGCAGGTGATCAGGCAGGATGCTTACGTACGTGTCACTTGTCAGAGCCGAATCTAGATTTATCAGGGGTCCCATATCACTCCAATAGCATATGCTCCACGCCATTACAGATACTCCACCAGCTTGAACAGTTCCCTGCTGACATGCAGGGTCCAGGGATTCATGAGGATGTCACCATACCCGACACATCCATCCACCAGAAACAACTTGAAACGAGACTTGTCCGACCAGGTAACATGTTTCCAGTCATCAACACTCAATTGTCGGTGTTGACGGGCCCAGACGTGGCGTAAGTCTTTGTGTCGTGCAGTCATCAAGGGTACACGAGTGGACCTTCGGCTCCAAAAACCCACATCGATGATGTTTCGTTGAATGGTTCGCACGCTGACACTTGTTGATGGCCCAGCATTGAAATGTGCAGCAATTTGAGGAAGGGTTGCACGTCTGTCACGCCGAACGATTCTCTTCAGTCGTCGTTGGTTCCGTTCTTGCAGGATCTTTTTCCTGCCTCAGCGATATTTGAGATTTCATGTTTTCCGGATTCCTGATATTCACGGCACTCTCGCGAAATGGTCGTACGGGAAAATCCGCACTTCATCTTTACCTCGGAGATGCTGTGCTCCTTCGCTCTTGCACCGACTATAACACCACGTTCAAACTCACTTAAATATTGATAACCTGCCATTGTAGCAGCAGTAGCCGTTCTAACAACTGCGTCAGATACTTGTCTTATATAGGCGTTGCCGACCGCAGCACCCTATTCTGCCTATTTACATATCTCTGCATTTGAAAATGCAGTTTCTTTGCCGCTTCTGTATATAACGCGTCATATTGGCTATTTATAAAACACTACTATATACACTGTAAATAACATATAAGAAATATGTGTTTTTGTGTAGTACATATACCTCTGATGAAAGAGAATGCCCAAAAATATTCCGATAAAATTGTAAGGTGGCGGTATTTTGGCACCTTACAAAGATTCCGTCTCACTCCCACACATGCGATTACATAATGATTAGATATCCGTTGATAGGCCTGGAAATGCTTATTAAAGGTAAGAATATGACTAACACTGTCAAGTACACCTATATACTAATGGTTGTTGTTCACTTATTTGTTGGGTGATGGACTTTTATATAGAATGGCTGTGTAAGCTTAGTAAAGCCGTGGGCAGTCAAGGGGCCCAGCGGGGTGTCTCAAGGCAGCTGTAGCTGGTTCTCGCCTCGCGTCCGCGCTGAACCGTGGAACAAATTTCCAATGTGGTTACCGACACGGCTAAGGGCGGAGACGCAGTTTTACGAGGGACGCAGGCGTTTCACTAATGTCGAGAACTGTTATACAATGACTGGTGCAGGCTGAGCGGTGCCGCGTAGTCGCAGACGCAAATTCTGTAACACAATACTGTGGCGAAATGGAAGGGCCCAGGCGACACGCTGGCGACCCGAGGCGATTGCTGTTTTGGTACGTACAATAGACCTGTTCCCGTGAAATTTTTAGTCGGACGTTCCGGATTGGCACATTTGCTCAAAGTATTGTAGGAGGGTTGCCTGGAAGATAATTTCACGAAAACTTGAGTATTATTGGCCAGAGCCGTTTAGTATAAGGAGAGAGGGAGAATGCACTGTGGTTTCTAAGCTATGACTCGCTTGTCCGTACCTAGGAGCGAGGTAAAGAGAGGCGAGCTGATGAGCCGGCAGTTTTAAATAGGAGATTCCTGTTTGAACTCCGGATATAGCAGGAGACCCTGTCTCAACTCTCAAATGAGCAGGAACGTTTTCTTGCCTTTGCTGCCAAGTGCACAGAAGAATTCTGTTTTAGCCTCAGAGCGACGCAGAACTTCTGCCTTAGAGATCAGTTAGCGCACTGTATTTTGTTGTACGTTTAAAGACAATACTGTATTCTGGCTTGTGTTAGGTGTCCTCGTCTTGCATCTGGCTTACTGTTCTCGAGAGCACTTTGTTGTTATTCACTTGTGCTTAAGACATCGCTGAATTTCGACTTGTGCTGGAAGCTGGGAATTCGCGTCTTACGTTTGTTGCTGGCAGTAAAGTGACAAGATTCGGATTTGCTTTACCAGTAATAGATAGCAGTCTGCTGTCTAAGCTCTTAGGTTTCAGCTCTCACCACATTTTTGGGCCTACAGCTTTGTCGCCAGCGGCAGTTACATCGAGTCTCATCACTGCATTCAACCAGCACACTTTTGCTGCGGTGATATAGGCAACGGCACTGGTTTCTTAGGGCATATAGAGATTCAGTTGTTGGGATCACGTATGTAGGTTACTCCATTGAGGTTACACGCCAATCAATCCATTTCAGTAGCTTCTTCTAGTTTTTGGTTCGTCAGACGAAGTCAGTCATATCACCTAGTATTTCTCAGATCGCGTTATCTATTCTGGGCAGAAACAGGCAGAAGTATCCCAATATTAGTTAAGTCCATTTATTTCACAATTGTTTGAGTCCACTAGTCATATATGTTTTGTTGTGTGTGTCGGTAAATGTCTGAGCTTTTATTTAAAATAAATTGTGTAGTGAATACTAGCATTTGTTCTTCCAGTAGCATTGTAGGTTATCCTTCTCCTTCATTTACTGATATGATTATTGTGTTAATTTGGGCTGTAACATTAACCGTAGGGAGTATGTATGAGTGACAGGGACAGATTTGATTTAAAGTTTCTGTTGCGCACATTAACACTTATAGGCCACCCTACCCAATTACCTCGAAACTCCACAGTTGAGAGGTAGAAAAGCACTCGCGATAATCACACTTGTACCAAACACACACAATAAACGAGCGGGGGCGCGTTAGAAAATAAACTACTACCTACAAGCAGCTTCTGTCAAATAAGTAATAATATGACATATTTACAATTTCGGTGATCACTCCTTTTCTTAGGAGCGAGTAGGCTCGAATGAAAAGAGGTAACAAGTAAACCCATCCAAAGGATACTCTTGTATCGGCTTTGAATTTGTTGCAGTGTAGAGAAAAATAAGAGACAAATATTTTTTATACCTGCCCACGCGGCTGTTAAGAGGCTGAAACACACCCATGGAAAAAACTGAGTTACATGAACACCGCTAAAAAGAAAATAAAAAAAAATCTGTGGCACCCAGGCACTAAGCCTTGGTGTGTGTGTGTGGGGGGGGGGGGGGGGGGGGGGTACAGGCGACCCATGCGGGACAGTCTATTTATAATAGCTGGTCGCTTGGTAAGAGGAGAGAGGCAGTTGATTAGTCAGGAGCTTGGGAGTTGAGATGAAGAACATCAACGTCCTTCTGAGGCGAATGAAAACATTAATCTCAACGGCAAAGAAGGCGGAGAGTAATTTTCTCCTGAAAGTGATACCTTCACGATAGTAAAGGTGGAGAAGACAGACTAATACGACGGATCTAGCAGAAGAGGCAACCCACCAAGAGGAACAAAAATCCACGTCGCATCTGACTTGCAACAAGCGGCTACGTGGTCGACGTCACTCCAAATGTTGATGGCTGTCGCAAAAATCAGTATCATCTGTTACAACTGTGGTCGGCCAAGAAAGGCGTCTGTTCCCATATTGGGCGGCCTGTTAAGGCCCATCTGGCAATTCAATTACAGATGTAACATCCCATGAAGAGGCTAACACCCTTTCCTAATTTACTTTCAACCAAGACATGATGGTGAACTCTGAACGGAAAAGTACTCCAGGAGGTAAACGATCCTTCATTACTGGAAACAGTGGTGCAGCGAGGCTGTCGGAGTCTGGAGAGCCTAGAACATTATATAAGGAAGAGTCGGAGCTTCCTAGAACTTTTCGCATACGGCCTAAGAAGAAACATCTTCTTGTCACATTGAACACCAACACTTTGCTAAAGACTGGGAATCTTAAATAATTGACGGATGTGTTAAACAGACGCAACATACTATTACCAGCTCTTCAGGAAACCAGATACGGTGCTGCGAACGCGTTTGAATCAGAGGGTGCAGGATCTATAAAGGAAAACCGGCCAAAAAGAATAAACAGAAATTTACTCTCCTTGGAACAGCTTTCATGGTCAAACGGAATCTATCAGAACCCATAACAAATTTTGCAACCCAATCGGAAATTCTCTCGTTCAGAGCAGCCAACATGAGCTATACCATCATAAATGAGCATGCACCTACCAAAAATGATAGCATAAAAAATTTAGAATAAGTCGACTAATTCTGGAAGACACTAGAAAATGAGGCATCAAAAATACCAAAGCCACACATAAAACGTTTTGTAGCAGACGTCAACGCACAGAAAGGCAGAGAAGAGAAATACAATGCAACAGTAGCAAATGTTTCGTGCACACAAACATACTAATGATAATGGAGAAAGGCTCATCAACTTCTACAAACCGTTTGGCTTAAAACTAATGTCAAGCTTTTCCAGGAAATTACCAAGGAGAAAGAAGACCTGGTCGCCCCTTAATAAACATTTAGGTTCATATCAACTGAATCATGTGGCAATAACCAAACAGAACCATAGAGAAGTCTTGAACGTAAGGGGGCAGAAGAGGACTAGGAATAGATTTGGACCACTTTTTTACAGAAATCAAAGCAAAATTTCAACCGAAGAAACCAAAGTCCAAAATTAAAAAAGTCCATAGAATTGAAACGAAATTTATATCAGACTACAGGAACAAATTAGTTAAAAAGCTTCTCGCAAAGATGATGGGGAACTGGGATGAAATTAGAGAAGCAATGATAGAAACGGTGCAAGAACTAGAACAACCACGAAGAAGAAGGAAACATAGGTAGTGGAACAAGGTATGTGACGAAGGTATAGAGCATAGACTAACTGCCTGGAAAAAAAGGAACTCCTGCAAAAACCAAAAGGGAGTGGAATACATTCACTTACATCAGAAAGCAGGCATAAAAATTATTCGAACAGAGAAACTGAAATACACACATAAAAAAAACATTTGCATCACCCCTGTTCCCAGAACTCCCGAAAATAGACGTTGACTGTCAATATTGTATCACATACACAGTCCCTTTGACTGTTCAAGGATGTTACTAAATCCGCCCAAAGATGTAAACAACAATGCATGAGCAGCGCCTGTTAGAAGGAGTGGGTCCGACAGCCGATCAGTTTCAGTCATTCCACACGGAACGAGGTACACTGCTCGTGTTGTCTGTAGTTCAACCATACCTACACGGTCAATACCGCGGTTCGACCGCGTCTGCATTCTTACTTTGAGCCAGGAAGGGCTCTCAACAAGGGAAATGTTCAGGCGTCTCAGAGTGAACCAAAGTGGTGTTGTTCGAACATGGAGGAGATACAGAGAGACAGCAACTGTCGATGACGTGCTTCGCTCAGGCCGCCCAAGGATTACTACTGCAGTGGATGACCGCTATCCACGGATTATGGCTCGGAGGAACACTGACAGCAGCACCACCATGTTGAATAATGATTTTCGTGCAGACACAGGACGCCGTGTAACGACTCAAACCGTGCACAATAGGATGAATGACGTGCAACTTCACTCCCGACGTCCATGGCGAGCTCCACCGTTGCAACCACAACACCATGCAGTGTGGACAGATGGGCCCAACAATATGCCGAACGGATCGCTCAGGACTGGCATCACATTCTCTTCAACAATGAGTGTCGCATATTTCTTCGACCAGACAATCGTTGGAGTTGTGTTTGGAGGCAACTCGGTAGGGCTGAACGCCTTAGACACACTATGCAGCGAGTGCAGCAAGGTGGAGGTTCCCTGTTATTTTGGGTGCTCTACTGATTTCAGCTGGCCAATGCATTGTTAAATTTGATGCAGTGGTGGTGGTTCTGAAGGTGGGTTTTCCTTTGGCCGCTGTCTGAGAATTAGTCGTTGTATTGTTTCCTCACGCTTTAGAAGATTTTTGATGTATTTTGCTAGCAACTCAAAGTTGTATTTTTCGGTGGTAATCACTTTGCCTATTGAATCTTTGAAGTGTAGGCTCATCGACTTGTAATCTCTTATTTCTTCTTTGAAAACTTTGTAGACGTCCCTAGTGTTGTTCTGTCCGAAGTTTGTATCCACTTCCTCTAATCGTTTTTTTGTCATACACACATCAAACAAACTTTGCATCATCTCGGTTCCGAGAGTTCCGGAATCTGTATAGAAAATTGGAATAGAGATCAACATAAATATCATTTCCGCCCTTTTTATTGCCCATGAAATACACACATTGCATGTTGTACCATCATCCAGCGAGACCTTCAGAGGTGGCGGTCCAGATTGCTGTACAAACCGGTACCTCTAATGCCCAGTAACAAGTCCTCTTGCACTGAGGCATGCCTATAGTCGTCGGGGCATACTATCCACAAGTTCATCAAGGCACTGTTGGTCCAGATTGTCACAATCCTCAACGGTTGTTCGGCGTAGATCCCTCAGAGTGGTTGGTGGGTCATGTTGTCCATAAACAGCCCTTTTCAACCTATCCCAGGCATGTTCGATGCGGTTCATGTCTGGAGAACGTGCTGGCTACTCTAGTCAAGCGATGTCTTTATCCTGAAGGAAGTATTTCACAAAATGTGCACAACGGGGGTGCGAATTGTCGTCCATGAAGACGAATATCCTACCAATACGCTGCCGATATGGAAGATGGCATTAACGTATCGTAAAGCCATTACAGCGCCTTCCATGACCACCAGCGGCGTACGTCGGCCCAACATAATGCCTCCCCAAAACATCAGGGAACCTCCACCTCGCTACACTCGGTGCACAGTGTGTCTAAGGCGTTCAGCCAGACTGGGTTGCTTCCAAACACGTCTCCGACGATTGTCTGGTTGAAGGCATAAGCGACACTCATCGGTGAAGAGAACGTGATGCCAATCCTGAGATGTCCATTAGGCATATTGTTGGGCCCATCTGTACCGCGCTGCATGCTGTCGTGGTTGCAAACGTAGATCTCGCCATGGACGTCGTGAGTGAAGCTGCATATCATGCAGCCTATTGTGCACAGTTCGAGTCGTAACACGACGTCCTGTGGCTGCACGAAAATCATTATTCAACATGGTAGCGTTGCTGTCAGGGTTACTCCGAGCCATAATCCGTAGGTACCGGTCATCCACTGCAGAAGTAGCCCTTGGGCGGTCCTAGCGACGGATGTCATCGACAGTTCCTGCCTCTCTGTATCTCCTCCATGTCCGAACAACGTCGCTTAGGTTCACTCCAGACGCTTGGACACTTCCCTTGTTGAGAGCCCTTCCTGGCACAAAGTAACAATGCGGACGCGATCGAACCGCGGTTTTGACCGTCTAGGCATGGTTGAAATACAGACAACACGAGCCGTGTACCTCGTTCCTTGTGGAATGAGGCTGTCGGACCCACTCCGTCTAATAGGCGCTACTAATACATTGTTGTTTACATCTTTGGGCGGGTTTAGTGACATCTCTGAACAATCAAAGAGACTGTGCCATCGTCAATTTTCAGGTGTTCTGGAAACCGGGGTGATGCAAAAAATTTTTTTGATGTGTGTATTAGAATCTGCACAGTTTGACATTTGAACACTGCACTGTACCTGAACACCACTTAACTCGGTTCCAAAATATACGAATATTCTGAAGCTTTCCATGATACAACATGTCTTAATAACGTTTCGGCATCCAACAAATAATGAGAAACCTCACAAGGAGGAGTCACAGCTGATATTGTGGCTACATAGATAGCATTAACACAGTGAAGACCGCTAGGAACTTCGGAATGCTGACACATGATTCACTAACATAGACTACGTGATCAAAAGTATCCGGACACCCCCAAAAACATACGTTTTTCATATCACACCTACTGCCAGGTACTCCATATCAACGACCTCAGTAGTCATTACACATCGTGAGAGAGTAGAATTGGGCTCTGCGCGGAACTTACGGACTTCGAACGTGGTCAGGTGATTTGGTGTCACTGTACGTGAGATTTCCGCACTCCGAAACATCCCTAGGCCCACTGTTACCGATGTGATAGTGAAGTGGAAACGTGAACGGACACGTACAGGCCGACCTTGTCTATTGACTGACAGAGACCACCGACAGTTGAAGAGGGTCGTAATGTGTAATAGGCACACATATATCCAGACCATCATACAGGAATTCCAAACTGCATCAGGATCCACTGCAAGTACTATGACAGTTAGGCGGAAGATGAGATAACTTGGATTTCATGATCGAGCGGCTGCTCATAAGCCACACATTACGGTGGTAAATGCTAAATGACGCCTCGCTTGGTGTAAGAAGCTTAAACACTGAACGATTGAAGAGTGGAAAAACGTTGTGTGGAGTGACGAATCATAGTACACAACGTGGCGATCCGATGGCAGGGTGTGGGTATGGCGAGTGCCCGGTGAACGTCATCTGCAAGCGTGTGTAGTCCCAACTGTAAAATTAGGAGGCGGTGGTGATAAGGTGTGGTCGTGTTTTTTCATGGAGGGTTTGCACCCCTTGTTGTTTTGCGTGCACTATCACAGCACAGGCCTACATTGATGTTTTAAGCACCTTATTGCTTCCCACTGTTGAAGAGCAATTCGGGGATGGCAATTGCATCTTTCGACACGATCGAGCACCTGTTCATAATGCAGGGCCTGTGGCGGAGTGGTTGCACGACAACCACATCCCTATAATGGACTGGCCTGCACAGAGGCATGACCTGAATCCCATAGAACACCTTTGGCATGTTTTGGAACGCTGATTTAGTTCCAGGCCTCACCGACCGACATCGATACCTGTCCTCAGAGTAGCACTCCGTGAAGAATGGGCTGCCATTCCCCAAGAAACCTTCCAGCACCTGATTGGGTGTCACGTGGAAGCTGTCATCGAGGCTAAGCGTGGGGCAACACCATATTGAATTCCAGCATTACAGATGAAGGGCGCCACGAACTTGTATGTGATTTTCAGTCAGTTGTCCGGATACTTTTGATCACATAGTGTGGCAGCTCACGCCACAGAAGTGATTGAAAATGCTACAATTGGAATGAATCATCAGAATGTGATAGAGCGGTGTTTCCAGCTAGAGTTGATAGTTTACACATACAGATCGTACCTCAAGTTGGTATAAACGATCTGAGTATTACGGCGTAATGTAAGAGCCAGGTGCGAAATGACTTTTCAATAATATGGTCAGCAGCGCTCTTGTTCTGGAATGATTCGAGCAATGCGAAGTCTAGAAGAAGCTCAAACTAGAAAGTTATGGTGAGATCAGAATTAAGCGAAGACAAACGATGGATAAAATTATAGTAAGAATTATGGTAAATATTTTATGTTGGCGTTTAGTATCGTCGATACAGCACTCGTCTGAAATTAATACCTATAGAAAATGCAGAAAACTGCAGATAGACTGATTCAGCTAGGAGCTTTGGGGCAGGTCAAAGATCTGATGGGGAAAGAGTGTACTTAGTTACAATTGGGTAAAGAATGATTTCAGAATCACGAGGAGACGTTGTTGTTGTTTTAGGAGATTACTTACTCTTGTAGAGTACATTAATTGCTAATGGAAAGTTGTTGTTTTGTAAGTTCGCGAATGCCTAAAAGATAAATCGAACGCCGAAAGAAACCGCTTGAATATACCTGTCCTGGTTTATACACGTACTAGAAGCTCTAGGAAACACTCGGAACGATTTCTCTGATGTATATCTGATTCTCTAGGCACGCTAAGGAAAAAAGGAACCATCAAGGTCTTATTTACGGCGAGATTATTACAAGTACTTTAAAAGCTTCGAATAGAATTCAGACTCAATGAAAAACATAGTAAATAATCTGTTGGCATTCTGTTTAGATAGATTCGCAAGTGCATTGCGGAACCACGACTCGTCTGCAACACTATATGTGTACTCCTCGGTACTGACGTTATTACAGAGTCACTCACGGTCTACAATACTACATTTATACTCCTGGACATTCACATTGTTCGTACATAGAAACTGTTCTGGCTCTGCTCTCTAAAGACACCGCTGTTCCTTTAACTATTATTGCAAAATTCAACAGTCAAATCTGACACAATAGATAAAAATGCGTGTATACATCAGATTTGAAAAACCTCAAATTAAACATCAGACTTTAGCAATTCCAGTTGTACTTTCATATGTGACAGGTCCTTGTCATTGTAGATGTATGAACAAACTTCACCTCCGATATCATCTTAACGATTTCCCCGTAGTATTAAATTTTATAACTTTTTCGGCCTTCACACTAAGTCTCGGCATTTAGCGTGAGCCTTATTTAGGCAGACTACCCTGATAACGCAGTCAGATGCAGTGAGCATTTCTATAACTCTAAATGGAAAGAGATTAAGACTCAAGACCTTATGTGGGCTAGTAAGTCTGCATCTACCAAGCACTGCATGGGTCATTAAATGGATAACGAACTTATGAGATATTGGCGTTAAATATGCGGACGTCAGAAACTCGTTGGTCAGCTGGTATTATCAACCGTGACAGCGGCTTCTAGTTAAATAGGTCACGAGCCTTAGTTATCTCGACAGTCGCTCTCTACTGGATGCGCCTGAGCACTCAGGCTACCCGCCGACACGTAATAGCGAGGAACGACATCCCGTCCACATCGAGGTCATTATGGAAGGAGCACTAGCTCAACGGGACGGGCCTGTAGGAGGCTATCTGAACATATTCCGGCATTCACATCAAGTTATTTAGGTAAACCATTTTTTACCACATAAAGACTGCAGTATTAGAATTCTTGAACAAATACCGACGCGTTCGGCAGAGGTTAAAACAAGTAAAATGCGAGGACGATGTCATATTGAAATATTATTTGTACTGAAAAGCAATAATAAGTAAGAGAAACCAGAAGATTATGAAGTCTTAAAGTGGCAATTTCTTTTCACAGAATAGAAACCAACACAAATACTGAAGATCAGTGGGACCGGTAACAGGGCTTACGACATTGCAGGGGTACTCCCTATTCGTACCGCTATGAGTTCACCAGAGCTGAATGACAAGATAAGATATTCTTGGAGTGATCTGTAAATACGTGGTGAACTTTGATAACGCAGGTTGCATGTCTGTCTCCTTTTTCCTATTTTTTTTTAATTTGGCAATTCTGTACTAAGGTTGGACTAACATGGCTTTTTCATTTCACCTGAGAAAAGATGTTGCTTTCAAATCGGCAACTCAATGGAGTCTTTTACTTAATCGTAAAAAAGAAACACTTTAAGAACTAACGTGAATACGAGTTATCAGGTTACAGTTACATAATGTCTTCGTCATGAGATAACTACAGTTAGAGATAACGCAAAACCTGTCATTCACCAACTTATCTGGATTAAGATTTTGATGAGTTTGATATTGCATTAAATTCTCGATGAACGTGTAAATATGAACAGCAGATTGAGAAAAGCAGGAGTGTGACGTTACTCATTTGTACCTTTTCGCTCTTAGGACGATGCTGAGCCATAAAGTTAATAAGAACAATATTACACGTGTTTGGAGCTGTTCGACAAAGTTTGTCGTGTTTTGTAGGTGGGCTCAGTAAAATAGAAAACATAAAAGAATTTGCGCGCCCGTGGTTTACGAGCAGTTGAATTATGAATTCCTAGGCGTCTTCCGATTCGTTAGGCAATGGTGTGGCAGATTGCCTAATGAAACTTTCAGTACCGGAGTGCTTCTTTCTCGTTGAATCAATGAGTAATAAGCAAAAGACACCGAAACTTTTTAGTGTTTTTTGTCATATATCAGTACAAAAATCTAATAAATCCGAAAAGCAAAAGTCGTACACGATTCACGCATGATCTCTGTGCAAATGATTTCGATGGTCATTCGCAATTACCCTCGAGTAACCAGATTTGGCCTTTTGCACTTCCTGTAGTATAATGAACGCACGAGAGTCGCCGAGGAAGGTGTGTAAGCGTTTTTAATCCGCCAGCTGAAAGGCAATAGGCTTAATGCGTTGTTTGCTTAAAGCTAGCGCTCGGCTAACAGCTACCAGCTGATCAGTTTCCTCACACGTGGCTCGGGGGCGTTGGCTGCCTGCGACGGCAGCTACGGACTTTCTGCAAACAGTTAACAAGTGACAAAGCTCCAGCTACAAGCAATCCCATAGCGTAATCCACTGCAGAAGCTAAAATAATAACGTAGCTTAACGAATTAGTTATGTGACTGTCTTTGTATAATAAAATCCCTGCAGTAAATTAATCAGTCCTTACAGAAAGGTTCGTCACCTGCTGCAGATAGTTCCAGACAGCGAAACTCGTAGCTTTGAAACTTTCCTGCTTTGAAATTTGGCCTTTGACTTTTTCGACTATTAAACTAACGCCCCATTTGAAGGGAATTCTATTGTATATCCGTAAATTGTCGTCAATTAGCTGTTGGTTGGTACACAGTCACTCTCTAATTCACTTCTCCTCTCCCCATCTCTCTCCCCGACACACGCACACACACACACACGCGCGCGCGCGCGCGCACACACACACATATATACACACACACAGGAGCGCGTGATCGCAGGCAAAACAGTAAACCGCATTTAAAACCCACCTGCGACCGAGATGGGACTCGAACTAGCGAAGTTGACTTTACGAGACAAGAAGTGTACTCAAAAGCCGCCGAGGGCAAGTAGTGGCAAACTCTGATGTAAACAGCACAAGAATTTAACCTACTTACATGATAGGCATTACTCGTTTTTGGGGCACGTCGCGTTAAAAGACTTGTGTAACTCTTCTATGCGCGACAATGATTACGATTTCAATGATAATAAGTCCTTTTTAAGAGTTGCATTTCTGTTAATCTTGAAAATTGAGTTATCATGCCAAGGGAAGCGGAACAACGTGGCAGCACTCGTAGGAGTCTAGGTTAGAGCTTAGCGTCCCCACTGCGTAGAATTCGTTAGAGACATAGCTCTAGCCTACTGGGCAAGGATGGCTCATTATTTATTAGAATTAAATTTTGGGATGATTCAGTACATACAGTTTATTATCCCTCATAGAATCCCAAAATTTGTAATTAATATGTGTTCAGACAATCGGATCCAAGAATTAGATTGCGTTCAGTTAATAGATTCGCAAATATGCCTCAAATTGAATCTCAAAAATCCACACTCTTGACTTAGTGAAGGGGCTTAGTTCAGTTGCATTTGTGTTAAGCGTAATAATAGATATACGTGTTATAAAAATGGTGAAACTATTTTATTCTACAGTCCCACATTCACTACTGAAAAACTGCATCGTTCTTTGACAAAACGCGGTTTACAATGGTGAAATCTTCAGATCCCAAAAGCATGTGATAAGAATTACATCTGTTTTTAGTGATAGAACGTCCTACACAGACCTATTTGAGAAGCTTATATGTTGCCAATTGTTTCACAATATATCATGTGAGTCAGTTGCCCCTACCGCTGTCATTTTATGCAACCCGCAGTGTTATATCTGGCCTTCATAAGCCACTCGCGACGTTTTCGTATGCTCTCGCTCGCTACGCGTAAACTATTAATCCTACAAAAAAATGGTTCAAATGGCTCTGAGCACTATGGGACTTAATTTCTGAGGTCATCAGTCCCCTAGAACTTAGAACTACTTAATCCTAACTAACCTAAGGACATCACACACATCCATGCCCGAGGCAGGATTCGAACCTGCGACCGTAGCGATCGCGCGGTTCCAAACTGAAGCGCCTAGAACCGCACGGCCACACCGACCGGCAAAAAATGGTTAAAATGGCTCTAAGCACTATGGGACTTAAGATGTTAGGTCGTCAGCCCCTAGACTTTGAACTACTTAAACCTAACTATTTAATTTAGTTAAATTTTGCACTAGGATACGTTCAAATGGCTCTGAGCGCTAAGGGATTTAACTTCTGAGGTCATCAGTCCCCTATAACTTAGAACTACTTAAACCTGACTAACCTAAGGACATCACACACATCCATGCCCGAGGCAGGATACGAACCTGCGACTGTAGCGGTCGCGCGGTTCCAGACTGTAGCGCCTAGAAGCGCTCGGCCACTCCGGCCGGCTTTCTTGAATAACTCGAAAACTACTGCCTTTAGCGAAAACGTCTCTCAGTACAAAATTTAACTACATTAAATTTCCTACAAACAGCTACTGCAAATTTTTTTTCTGTAGGACTAACAGTTTGCGATTAGCGAGCGAGAAATATGATAATCTCTCGCGCGGTTTATGAAGGCCAGCTATATTATTGGCGGTTTGCATAAAACGACAGCAGCAGGGACAGCTGAATTAAATGGTTCAAATGGCTCTGAGAACTATGGGATTTAACATCTGTGGTCATCAGTACCCTAGAACTTAGAACTACTTAAACCTAACTAACCTCAGCACATCACACATATACATGCCCGAGGCAGGATTCGAACCTGCGACCGTAGCGGTCAGGCGGTTCCAGACTGATGCGCCTAGAACAGCACGGACACACCGGCCGGTACAGCATACTCGCCCTGTATTTTATTTTCGTATAACAATATTTTTCTTTCCTTAAAAATAGTGCAAAGCGTGATGACCAAAATAAATCTGTTCAGAGATTTCAGAGGCTTAATATTAGCACAGAAACGAGTCAAATACATGGATACATTTGAATTCAATGGTCTGGCCATTAAATGTCTTGGGGGTAATATAGCAGAGTATAAGACTGAATTCAAGAACTTTCTGTTGGTCAACTTCTTCAGGTCCACTGAACAATATTTCTATACTGATTCTCAAAACCAATGACTCTGAGTTTAATGTAACTCATATTAGCGTTTTAATATAGGGTGGTTATAATTAAAGTTTAGTAACCTGAACCGTTGTAAAACGGAAAACTATTTACCGTACGGGTACCCAATTTTATAGGAATGCTATTCAGACTTTGCGCTGCAGGATTTCCTTTGTTAGTAATGTTTGTGTCATGATTTACCGTTAGGCGTCGGTGCTAGTACGGTGACGTAAGGCTGAAACATAAGCATTAGTGTGCATTACAGTTGCAGTCAACATAGGTCTGAACGGGGTAACGAGAGCTTTACTCGTAAATCTGTTTTATCAAGACAACAGCAATAGTGTTGCTGCTCTTCGCTACTGTCGACGCATTTAAGGAATACGAAGAAGTATTTTTTTCCGAATGGAGGGTAAAGAATATGATTCGTAAGTTCGAATTAACTGGCGATTTGGTTATTTTCCTGGGAAAGGCTGACGGCCAGTTGCACCACAGATTGTTGAAGACATTACTGTTGCCATGGCTGAGAATTCTGGACGCAAAATGCGATCTTCAAGCAGTGCAGGAACTGCGTCAGGCCGGCCGGAGTGGCCATGCGGTTCTAGGCGCTTCAGTCTGGAACCGAGCGACCGCTACGGTCGCAGGTTCAAATCCTGCCTCGGGCATGGATGTGTTGCATGTCCTTAGGTTAGTTAGGTTTACTTAGTTCTAAGTTCTAGGCGACTGATCACCTCAGAAGTTAAGTCGCATAGTGCTCAGAGCCATTTGAACCATTTTTGAGCTGCGTCACGACGGCTGAACATTCCATGGTCCACGTTGTTTCGCACAGCAGTAGAGCAATCTGTAGTGCGGTTCCAGGCTATCGTGGATGCAGGTGGTCGTCACCTTGAGCAATGTTTTGCAACCTGGAAGTAAACATGCTACGCAATTAACAAATGTTACTCTCATGCGGAACTTAAAATGTGTTTCTTTCAATGGTTTATTCGTTATTTCTCTTCCGCGTGTCCTTACAAATGTTTCCACAAAGTTTCGCCGTCCTACAATCAGTCATTTTTCATGAGCCCTCTCAAGTAGTGAAAGTTTAATTATAACCTCCGTGTATTTTAATAGCCCCTGGGTGGCCGAGCGGTTCTAGGCGCTATAGTCTGGAACCGCACGACCGCTACGGTCGCAGGTTCGAATCCTGCCTCGGGCATGGATGTGTGTGATGTCCTTAGGTTAGTTAGGTTTAAGTAGTTCTAAGTTCTAGGAGACTGATGACCTCAGAAGTTAAGTCCCATAGCGCTCAGAGCCTTTTGAACCATTTTGTATTTTAGTAATTCCTAATTCTAAGTCATCCTGTTGTATTGAGATCGAGTAAAATGTAGATCTACGACTTCTTTGCACATCCCAGACAGTTTGCTCAGTGGTATCTATGTGATAAATGAAAAGCACCAGTTTGCTTTTGTTCTACAATATTACTTTTCTTGTTAACCGGTTTTCGGCTTACAAGGCCATCTTCAGACATTTACTATGTATTATCACCAAAGAAGTTAAATGTTAGCAGACAACATTGGAAGAGAAGTAACACAGCTAGACTCATGTAGAACCATAAAGTAAGTAACATCTTTGCAATGATGTCTTTTCTGTTTGATTTAAAGATTTGTCAACATTGCTACAATTAGGAACTTTGCACTCACACAAACTTGGTTAGAATCAATGAAACAAATGGCTGTAGCTTTATTTTATGACCATCTTATAGTGATTTTGGGAGACACGTGAATGAGCGTAGCTGCTAAATGTTTGAAATTATAGCGTGTACCAAGTATCACGTCTTTGTGTCATCTAGCTCGCTACATGCTAGAACTGAATGTTTTACGAGTCTCTGGGAGCAAAGAGATACTATATTGTCCAGGCACGGATCGTTTTGGTAATGTGCTATCTCGTACAGTGCAGGAATCGTAGCACTGAGAAATATTGAAATAAGACATAATGAGGCGAAGTGAAGTACATCTATAGTTGTCGGTTAGCTAGAGGACTGACAGGTGGGCTATACTACTGGATCTGTATGCAACTGATGCAGAAAGTGAGAAGCTTAAAAAATTAAATTACATATCACGACCGCGACTCTGACCATTTATTGAGCAGCCTAATTAGAAGATATATGTTTTCGAATGGTCTTTGCTGTAATACAAGTGTACAGAGTTATGTTTTCAGAAAGATTTAAGTGAAAATATTCCCTGTAGGTTTGCCTTAAGTATATTCGAGGTCGAGGTGGCATTAATGATGGACTACAATAAGAAACTGTTTCCTTGGTCCCGTTCATGTACAGGTTACACTGCACGCTCTTGAACACCGACGTTTCATCTTCGCATCGCTCCATGTCGTTTACTTGTACTTACTTGTACTGAGTTGTTACGTTGCCAGCATAGAAAAATATATGGTCACTTTTACTGCACTCCGAAAGTAAGTTTGTGTCTTATATCAGAAAAGTGTGGAACTTTCACAAGCTGCGTACTTCTGTAAATGCATCTCATATCTGCTGCTGCCTGTACAGCCTTAGCTTTCGTTCAGAATCATCTTTTAAGCCGGACACAGAGTAGCGTGAGAACAGTTGAGGGTAACGGGACGTGACTCAGCGGAGAGGAACGGGGCCACAGCTCCAAATGAACCTGTCCAGTTCAATCTTAGCTATGTTACTTAAAGAGGAGGGTGACACTCGGCCATTTTGTGAGAATTGCAGTGTGATGTTTCACTGTGGCGAGGAAAATGAGGAACTTAAATTTGCCGATGTTTCTGTTCTAAATTCAACAACTTCAGAACACATTTTACTGTCACATCTTTCGCAACCAAAACACCTGAAATAATTTCATGTCATAAACCATTTGACATGACAACGCCATCAGCGATCTGTGATTGTAATTCGACAATAGTGTATAATCATTTCTTTCACTTTTTCGCAATTTCATCGGTAGATGATGTTATAGGATGCTCAGTGCGACTGTCATTTTCAACGCCTTCTTCAAAACGCTTATATCACTCGTATGGCCTTGTTTTATTAGATTTATCAAAATCAATATTTAATATTTCTAAAACTTTGCTGCACTTGATTCCTTTTACATAGTAAAATTTAATATAAATTTTCAGATTCCTTTTCACACAGAATAAATAATCATCTATCTATACTATCAAAACGCATGTAACCTTTTTGACAGCTGACACCAGACTAAATAACCCAGGTGGCTACGACTGTACAGATACTTTTCAATCGGGTTTACGGCCACAATACCGAAAAAATCCCGGGAAACTGACAAATACGACAAGATAAATTACAAAATTCCCATTACTTTTTGAACACACATCCCACACGGAACGGCAGTAAATATTTAATCAAGGGTCTCTCTTATTCCCTTAAAACATAAGACATTCGAGTCGGCCGCACGGCCCCATGGCCAGTTCATTAGTCACCTGAAAAGTCAGTTTCGGAAGCACATAGTTTTAGTAATTGTAACCATTCCCATGAATTTTTTGCGTCATTACACCTACACCAAAGATGCAAGCGAGACATCTAAATACCTGTACCAAACATTTTTGTTTTTATTACCTCGTCAATTCCGAGCTAAACCTCAAGCTTTCGACGATCAACACCATCACCTTCGTCAAGAGCTGCTGAGTGTCGTGGTTACGGCTGTGGTGGCGAAGACGATGGTGTCGTTCAAGGTTTCGCCAGATTTGACGCGGCAGCAAAGACTAGAATTTTTATACAAGAACGTTGTCACGAGAAACATCGTTCTCATATCTAAATACTTCTTAACACAGAAGACAAGACCGTCCTCCTTGCGACGCCGGATGCTCGATCAGATACAGAGAGAGCTGACTCACTGGACAAAGTATTAGTCACCCATTGAAAGAGCAGATCGATCGCTTTATGAGTTCTATACTACTGGCCATTAAAATTGCTACACCACGAATATGACACGTCCTACAGACGCGAAATTTAACTGACAGCAAGAAGATGCTGTGATATGCAAATGAATAGCTTTTCAGAGCATTCACACGAGGTTGACGCCGATGGCGACACCTACAACGTGCAGATATGAGGAAAGTTTCCAACCGATTTCTCACACACAGACAGCAGTTGACAGGCGTTGCCTGGTGAAACGTTGTCGTGATGCCTCGTGTAAGGAGGAGAAATGCGTACCATCACGTTTCTGCTTTTAATAAAGGTCGGATTGTAGCCTATCGAGATTGCCGTTTGTCGTATCGAGACATTGCTCCTCGCGTTGGTCGAGATCCAATGACTGTTTGCAGAATATGGAATCTGTGGGTTCAGGAGGGTAATACGGAACGCCGTGCTTGGTAACAACGGCCCCGTTTCACTAGCAGTCGAGATGACAGGCATCTTAGCCGCATGGCTGAAACGGATCGTGCAGCGACGTGGGGATCCCTGAGTCAACAGATGGGGACGTTTGCAAGACAACAATCATCTGCACGAACAGTTCGACGACGTTTGCAGCAGCATGAACTATCAGCTCGCAGACCATGGCTGCGGTAACCCTTAACGGTGCATCACAGACAGGAGCGCCTGCGATGGTGTACCCAACGACGAACCTGGGCGCACGAATGGCAAAACGTCATTTTTTTCGGATCAATCCAGGTTCTGTTTACAGCATCATGATGGTCGCATCCGTGTTTGGTGACATCACGGTGAACGCACACTGAAGCGTGTATTCGTCATCGCCATACCAGCGTATCACTCCGCGTGATGGTATGGGGTGCCATTGGTTACACGTCTCGGTCACCTCTTGTTCGCATTGACGGCACTTTGAACAGTGGACGTTACATTTCAGATGTGTTACGACCCGTGGCTGTATCTTTCATTCGATCCCTGTGAAACCCTACTTTTGAGCAGGATAATGGACGACCGCGTGTTGCAGGTCCTGTAAGGGTCTTTCTAGATACAGAAAATGTTCGACTGCTGCCCTGGCCAGCACATTCTCCAGATCTCTCACCAATTGAAAACGTCTTCTCAATGGTGTCCGGGCAACTGGCTCGTCACGATACGCCAGTCACTACTCTTGATGAACTGTGGTATCGTGTTGAAGCTGCATGGGTAGCTGTACTTGTACACGCCATCCAGGCTCTGTTTGAGTCAATGCCCAGGTGTATCAAGGCCGTTATTATGGCCAGAGGTGGTTGTTCTGGGTACTGATTTCTCGAGATCTATGCACCCAAATTGCGTAAAAATGTAATCACATGTGAGTTCTAGTATAATATATTTGTCCAATGAATACCCGTTTATTATCTGCATTTCTTTTTGGTGTAGCAATTTTAATGGCCAGTAGTGTAGATGGTGTAGAACAGGTACTAGCTGCTCATATTACCCTTCACCACTGCCGTAAGTAACGGCAGTCAAGTAGTTCGTATGCGTCAGTCGGTTGTATGGAAGCACATCTACATAACATACAAACTCAGCAAGCCACCGTATGGTGCGGGGCGGAGGCTATTTTGTACCACTACTAGCCACTTCCTTTCCCGTTCAGCTCTCAAATAGGGCAAGGGGAAAATAACTGTCTAAACGCCTCCGTACGAGCCCCAATTTCTCTAATCATATCTTCGTGATCCTTAACGCGAAATGTACATTGGTGGCAGTAGGATTGTTTTGCAGTCAGTTTCAAATCGCGGTCCTCTAAATTTTCACAATAGTGTTCCGCGAAAAGAACGTCGTCCACCCTCCAAGGATTCTCACTGGAGTCCACGAAGCATCTCCACGATACTCGCGAGTCGATCGAATCTACCGGTAGCAAATCTAGCTGCGCTCCTCTGAATTACTTCAATGTCTACCTTTAATCCGACCAGCTGGGGATCGCAGACACTCTAACTGTAGAATGGGTCGCACTGTCGTTAAAGCTGTCAGTGGGCTCAGAGTTCAATACGCAGCAATAAAAATTTCTGATCATTTGCCATAAACACAAAATGTCTAATAGCGAAGCAAGGTTTCAATCTAATTTAAAATCATATCTCCTGGACAGCTCCTTGTATTTAACTGACGAAAATTTTGCTTAAAAACTGGCAGCCGGGAAAAGAAAGAAAAAGATTTCTTTTTAAGTGTAATTGCATGGGTAGGAATAAAATGATAATGTTAAAGCTAATCATATATACATATTCTGTAAATTGACTCGTTAATCATTTGGATAAATGAATCGTCCAAATGATCTATGGAACATGTAACTACACTCATGTTCAGAAAAAAAACAGAACATCTAGAACGACTAGAAACAGGAAGGTTCGCATTCACGGAACACGTACATTAGTATGTTCTGCAGTAATGATTAGCATTTCAGTCATCTCGGTTTAGCATGTGTCCTGTTGTCTTGTGTGCACAGGGTCCGCCAAGTTTCAAATCGCGGTCCTCTGAGTGCCCTGATAACTTGTTCCATGCGTGATGGCATGGACAAGTATAAGGCGCGAATGACGTCCTGTGATACAGCCATCGACGCTGCATCCACCTGGTTCCAAAGTTCATCTGTGGTGGTTGGCATTGGGTCACACATTTTCGGTTGAAGACAAGTCTGGTGATCTGGCGGGGCAGGAAAAAAGGCTGACATCCTGTGACACCAAGAAGGCACGTCTTCATGGAGCAACATGTGGCGCCTGGGTTGATGTGCAGAAAGGTTATGGCTACAGGCCGCAGGATGTCATTGACGTAGGCCAGACTGGTCACAGCGCCCTGGACACGCAACAACTGTGATTTGTGGTTTTGCCCAATAGCACCCCACACCATAACGCCCTGGGTTGACGTTATATGTCTTGTGGGAATACATTCACTGTGATGCCAGTCTTCCATCCAAAATGTGGCCATCATTCTCAAACAAACAGAACCTGGATTCGTCCGAAAACATTATCTGATGCAATTCCTGTCTCCAGTGACGTCGTTCCATACACCATTGTCGTCTAACGTGTTTCTGCACATTCGCCAAAGGTAGGCGGCGAAGTGGACGACGCGCAAATAACCCATGCCGTAATAAACGGCGACGGACTGTCACTCCCGATAGTTTACGATGTGTTTCATTGTTCCAGAGGCGAGGAGGACGCAGATCTGTCCTGCAATGCCTTTCGAATGAGGTATCGAAGTTCTTGCGGGGTGGTCTGTGTGGTGCGACCTAACCTATCTTGTCGTGTTCTTCGGCGTTCCGTGAACCATTCTGCACACACCCGTTGTACTGTCGATACACTTCGTCCCACACGATCAGATATGTGAACGACAGGTGATCGTCTTATGTACCCAATGGTACCACATATTGTCATGCCAGATGCATCACATTCTCTCACGCAAATAATGCGCCCTCTTCTCAAACTCATGGATTTGACGGTACGTTTCGCGCATACGTCTGCGAGGCATCCTGCACGTCTGCTCAAGTCACACTGATCCATTACCTTCAGTCTGTAGTGAGAACGGGAGCCACAGGAACATTTCACTCGTTCGACCTCTACTTGAGTATTGGACATCAGTGTGGGATCCGTACCAGGTCGGGTTGACAGAGTAGATAGAGAAGATCCAAAGAAGAGCG
Organism: Schistocerca gregaria; assembly: GCF_023897955.1. Classification (NCBI taxonomy): domain Eukaryota; kingdom Metazoa; phylum Arthropoda; class Insecta; order Orthoptera; family Acrididae; genus Schistocerca; species Schistocerca gregaria. The sequence continues at coordinate 277,533,371 of NC_064931.1, forward strand.
GTGCGTTTTGTCACAGGGTTATTTGGTAAGCGTGAAAGCGTTACGGAGATGTTTAGCAAACTCAAGTGGCAGACTCTGCAAGAGAGGCGCTCTGCATCGCGGTGTAGCTTGCTGTCCAGGTTTCGATAGGGTGCGTTTCTGGATGAGGTATCGAATATATTGCTTCCCCCTACTTATACCTCCCGAGGAGATCACGAATGTAAAATTAGAGAGATTCGAGCGCGCACGGAGGCTCTCCGGCAGTCGTTCTTCCCGCGAATCATACTCGACTGGAACCGGAAAGGGAGGTAATGACAGTGGCACGTAAAGTGCCCTCCGCCACACACCGTAGGGTGGCTTGCGGAGTATAAATGTAGATGTAGATGTAGCTGGTGTTGCACTGTTGCGCCTCGATATCGATGTTGACCTTGAACTTGCTGGCCGACATGGTTCAAGTGCTAATCATTTCTGAGGAACATACTAATGTACATGTCCTGCGAGTATGAACGTCCTACCTCTAGTCGTTGAAGGTGTTCTGTAGCTTTTTTTATTTTTTATTTTTTTAGACCTGAGAGTAAGTAACAATATACGCTGTCCCCCTCATAGATGAAATATAGCATGCCAAAATTCCCCCAACAGGACGAAGTCAAGCATTCGTCTTCCTTACTGTCAACCTGCGTATGTTACCGGCTATGTGAACGACAGATGATCGTCTTATGTACCCAATGGTACCACATATTGTCATGCCAGGTGCTGCGCCCATATAACAATGACGAATCCATTCAGACAACGTTCGCTCTCCTCTACCCTCCACAAACGGACATGTCCATCGCGGTGCGTACATATAAGCGCCACTTGCCTGAGAAAACGCCGTGACGCGACTCCTGAGTATTATTGTCGGGTGCACCACAGACAGCGCGCCTCTCTATGCCACCGCATTAAGGGTCACCGTTCTGACATACCATGATACAGCAAACGTCGTCGCACTATCCATGTGGATACTTGACTCCGTGCAAACAAGGCCATTTCCTCGTTCAAGATACGTGACGTAACTGCACGGCCGAGTGAACAATATGTCTTTCCTCTCATACGCTAGTGGCGTGGGGCTTCACGTATCCTGTATGACGTTAAGTATGGTCCTCCTGGGCTACAGTCCTACTGCTATCAAATTCCGACACGTGCTGATAGACGTTTCTCCTCCTAAAAGGCTGTTATGTTGATTGCAAAGCATTGAAATGTTAGGGCTATTCACAAAGTACATAACGTTTTCGTTTGTGTCCGTTAGGGGCGGGGCTAGCGCGGCCATCTTGGTGTCATGGTATTCCGCCGCTCAGTCGGCGTCCTGCCGTGCTAGTGAGAGGTTCGTGCTGTACTCCGTTGAGTTACTGTGACAGTTTGAAATGTCAGCGTTAATTGAAAATGCCGCGAAGTGTGCTGTAATAAGGTTTCTGACTGCAAAAAACTGTACACCGATAGAAATCTATCGGCAGCTTTGTGAAGTGTATGGGGACAACATAATCAGTGAAGGTGGAGTGCGTCAATGGGTCATAAAATTTAAAAATGGCCGAACTAACGTTCACGACGAAGAGCGAAGTGGAAGACCCAGCATAGTGACTGCCGAACTTGTCGAAAAAGTCGATGCTGCGGTCCGTGAAAACCGTAATTTCACAATAACGGAACTCTCTATGAGTTTTCCACAAATTTCACGAAGTTTGTTGCACGAAATCATTATCGAAAAGCTTGGTTACCACAAGTTTTCTGCAAGATGGATAGCAAAAATCTTGACAGAGATTCACAAAAATCAGCGAATAGCTGCAGCGTTAACGTTTTTGGACGCTTACGAGAAAGATGGCGACTCATTACTCGATCGCATCGTTACTGGTGACGAAACATGGGTTAAGCATGTGAACTGAGAGACAAAATTGCAGCCAATGCAGCGGGGGCATACAAATTCCCCCCCAAAACCCAAGAAATGCATGCAGACAATGTCGGCAAGGCAGGTGATGGCGACTGTCTTTTGGGACAGAAAAGGTGTGATTTTTGTGGATTTCCTGGCCAGAGGCACTACAATAAACTTTCAAAGGTATTGCCAAACTATGCACAACCTCAGAAGAGCAATACGAAACAAGCGCAGGGGAAAGTTGGGCTCAAAGATCTTGCTGATTCACGACAATGCCCGGGCCCACACGGCAAATGCCACTCGTGAAGTTCTCGAATCTTTTAAGAGGGAGTTGTTTCCTCATCCGCCGTACAGTCTCGACCTGGCACCGAGCGACTTCCACTTATTCCCAGCAATGAAGAAGTGGTTGGCTATGCAGCGTTTTGATGACGACGCAGAGCTTCAAGAAGAGGTAACCACGTGGTTGAAGGCACAGGCGGCCGAATTTTACGACGAAGGAATTTACAAGATCGTCCATCGCTACGATAAGTGCCTTAATTTAAATGGCAACTATGTAGAAATGTAGTATTTCAGTGTGGCTTTCATCAGTATATAATAATAAAAATTCCAATACTTTATTTATTTATTTTAATTCCAAAACGTAATGTACTTTGTGGATAGCCCTCGTATTGAACAGTGATCGCTGCTACTACCGCTAGCTCGCATATTTCGCGGGAATTTGCTCACATAAAGACTGCGGCTGAAGCCTAATTAGCCTTGGCTCTGGTTTGGTAGCGAAGGCCATGCTTTTAAGAACGCAAGGTCAACCTAGCTAACCTTGGGCAAATTTTAAACAGTTTATAATTCATGAAAGACAATGTTTTGTATTTAATTACTGCGCAAGGAAGTGCCGTAGGAAGCACCCTGGATGGGCCGTGGGATGAATTTCATTTATGGAAAGCCTGAATATAATTACGGGTAAAATGAACATTTATTGACTTCGATATATGAATTAAAACATTTGCGAACATAATAAAATGTGACGACTGCTGGTGCTAGATATATATACTAAGTTCCATACTTAATAAATCTTAAACCTTGTTTCTCAGTACGCTACTAAATTCGTGGTTTATGGAACGGGAATAATCAAGGGATTAGTGGACCATACACGCAGTTAACACGCATATACAGTTGATGAGAATAAGCAAAGTTACCGCTGAAATATACGGAACGAAAGTAAAAACATGAGCTAAGAAACAAATTTAATTTTAATGCTTGGCGTACAGAGAAGATTACGGAAGTTACAGCACAAAACAGTAACACGATGACGTGGTGGTAAAGAAACATAGGTAAGGACCGAACAAATACGAGGTGCGGAAAAAACAGATTGAAAAATCGGTGGAAGAATCACAGAGGTATCATAGAAGCACAAGCACTCCCGGCCAGAAAAATGAGAAGCTCATTCAACTGAATCGTTACCCATTCAACATACATCCAAGTGTTCAAGTGACTAGTTGAATCTAACACTAGCCTACGAAATCACCACATTAAAGTAAAATTCGTCACATGAACTAATAGATTCTAACGCCGTAGGAGAAAAGTGGTAGGGGTTCGGTTAGACTAAAAACTTACACAAATGGGAAAATTAAGTAAACTATCGACGAGAAGTCCTTACGAGCAACTGATCTTAACAAGCTCCCAGCGAACAGTATCGAGCTGCCCTCACGAAACCGGGGCTTAGCCCTCCAACGGGAGTGACTAGAGAGCAGGCGTAATGTATTGTGCCAGCCTACACAAAATGTTCGACCAAGGCAAACATAAACGTCTTTGGTGCCCACCCAGCATCTACTAAAGTTGGCCAGACTGACACAGTAGGAGACTACTCTAACTCTCACGGTTATGCACACAGAATTTGTTATTCCACACACACATATTCATTCGTTTTATTATTCCAGGAGGGAGAAGAAAGGACGTGCAATATGGAACTGAGACATTGTAAACACGAGTGTGGGAATCGGAGAAGTAGCAAACCTTAATAGACCTTGTACAAGTTCATCTGAATTAGACAATTAGCAGACAAGTTTATTATAAAATATGAAAAATAGGTAAACTGTGGCTGTTGTGAATGTACTCAACTGCTCACTCTGTATACCAAGGGAAAACGGGCTGCGGCAAAATGACTGTACGTATTTCAAAAAGTAGTTCAAAAATGGTTCAAATGGCTCTGAGCACTATGGGACTTAACTGCTGAGGTCATCAGTCCCCTAGAACTTTGAACTACTTAATCCTAACTAACCTAAGGACGTCACACACATCCATGCCCGAGGCAGGATTCGAACCTGCGACCGTAGCGGTCGCGCGGTTCCAAACTGTAGCGCCTAGAACCGCTCGGCCACTCCGAGTAGTTACAAACAAACAAAGATACAGAGAAAATACCTTTATTTGTGAACAACAAATAATATGCCATTTTACATTATCAGATTTTTAAAAATATTCCCGGTAAAAGATCCTCTCCATTGTTGACACATTGCCGAAGCTTTTCCCGGAAGCTGTTCATAGTTCTACGGGCCATATCCGGTGGAGTGGCAGAGACTTTCTAAGTGATTGTCTTGTTGAGTGCTTCCAGGGTTGTAGAACGATGTTTGTTCACTTGAGCCTTTAAGTGTCCCTAAAGAAAAACATTATAAGGTGATAAACCGGGTGACTTTGGGTACCAGGCGATGTCTCCTCGCAAAGAGAGATGACGTGTAAGAAACAACTCCGTCAAAATTTCTAGAGAATGCAGAGGAGAGTGAGCTGTGGTTCCATCTCGTTGCAACCAGGCTTCTCCCTCTCCATTGTCCCCGACAAACTAGTTTAATTTAGGTCGGAGGAAAGTATCTATCACGTGACAGTGGCGATTTTAATTAAACGTTATCGTACGCCACCTTCTTCGTGAAAATGCGAACCCCAATACCAAATTCAGCAACGGCGCACCAAACTCTCGCACGATAGCTGAAAAGTGGCAACTGACGGAGTTCCTGGGGGTTTTCTGCTGCCCAGAAGCGGGAATGTTGTTTATTTAGAGTACCTGATAAGTGAAAATGGGCCCCATTAAAAGAAATCGGAACAGCGCCAGGGGGAATGCTCTGAAAATTTCCTCACACATCTCTGCCAGTTTCAGAATCTCTCTCACTTAATTCTTGGGTAACCATAAATTAGTATGGATACATGTGAAGATCTATGTGCATGATTTTTTCACATTTCTATCACACAACCCAGGGCAGCTGCACATTTAAGTGCCGAACGCTTTAGAGATTGGTGGACGGACGCTCTCACGCCCGCCACATTTTCTGGCGTTGTTACAGTCTCTATGGTCGGCCAGAAGGTTTTCTTTTCAGTGTAGAACCTGGTGCTCTAAGGTCTGAGACCCAAACTCAGATAGTTTTTCTATCAGGAACAGAATAATTCCGGTCAAGTTCGGACCGAAGGCGAAATGTTTGCAGAGTAATAATCACAGAACCACCATTACGAATATACTCCTCCACAACAAAAGAACGATGCTCACCTAGCCAAGCCACTGCGCCTATTGAAAGTGGCAGATATACTGCTATCAATCGGTGTCCCCTTCACATCAGTACCCCACCACAGCTCACATAGCACCCTCTCCAAATACAGGGCGTCTTTTTGTCTGAACCTGTGTATTAACTGGACCGTAAACTGAGATGCCGTAGACATTGATATGAGGTTGCTAAAAATAAAATCTCATGAAGAGACTCTCATGGTGACCCTTCACAACTTACACGGGACATACTCCACCGACCATTAAAATTGCTACACCAATAAGAAATGCAGATGATATATGGATATTCATTGGACAAATATATTATACTAGAACTCACATGTGATTACATTTTCAAGCAGTTTGGGTGCATAAATCCTGAGAAATCAGTACCCAGAATAACCACCTCTGGCCGTAATAACGGCCTTGATACGCCTGGGCGCTGAGTCAAGCAGAGCTTGGATGTCGTGTACAGGTACAGCTGCCTATGCAGCTTCAACACGATACCACAGTTCATCAAGAGTAGTGACTGGCGTGATGAGCCAGTTGCTCGGCCACCATTGACCAGACGTTTTCAGTTGGTGAGAGATCTGGAGAATGTGCTGGCCAGAGCAGCAGTCGAACATTTTCTGTATCCAGAAAGGCCCGTACAGGACCTGCAACATGGGGTCGTTCATTATGCTGCTGAAATGTAGGGTTTCGCAGGGATCGTATGAGGGGTAGAGCCACGGGTCGTAACACATCTGAAATGTAACGTCCACTGTTGAAAGTGCCGTCAGTGCGAACAAGAGGTGACCGAGACGTGTAACCAATGGCACCCCATACCATCTCGCTGGGTGATACGCCAGTATGACGATGACGAATACACGCTTCCAATGTGCGTTCACCGCGATGTCGCGAAACACGGATGCGACCATCATGATGCTGTAAACAGAACCTGCATTCATCCGAAAAAATGACTTTTTGCCATTCGTGCACCCAAGTTCGTCGTTGAGTACACCATCGCAGGCGGTCCTGTCTGTGATGCAGCGTCAAGGGTAACCGCAGCCATAGTCTCCGAGCTGATAGTCCATGCTGCTGCAAATGTCGTCGAACTGTTGTAAAATGTTGTAGTTGTGCTGGGAAAGTCCCTGAGCTTCAAGCGCTAATAGAAAGCACAGAAGCTGAAATCGTTATAGGTACAGAAAGCTGGCTAAAGCCTGAAATAAGTTCTGCAGAATTTTTTACGAAGTCTCAGACGGTGTTCAGGAAAGATAGATTAGGCAGAATTGGTGGTGGAGTGTTTGTGTCTGTCAGTAGTGGTTTATCTTGTAGTGAAGTCGAAGTAGATACTCCGTGCGAATTGGTATGGGTGGAGGTTATACTTAACAGCCGAACTAAGTTAATAATTGGCTCCTTCTATCAACCCCCAGACTCCGATGATATAGTTGCTGAACAGTTCAGAGAAAATTTGAGTCTCGTAACAAATAAATACCCCACTCATACGGTTATAGTTGGTGGGGACTTCAACATTCCCTCGATATGTTGGCAAAAATACTTGTTCAGCAGAAAACATCTTCCGTGATTGTCCTAAATGCCCTCTCCGAAAATTATTTCGAGCAGTTAGTCCACGAATCCACGCGAATTGTAAATGGTTGCGAAAACACACTTGACCTCTCAGCCACAAACAATCCAGAGCTAATAGAGAGCATCATGACTGATACAGAGATTAGTGATCACAAGGTCGTTGTAGCTAGGCTCAATACCGTTTCTTCCAAAGCCACCAGAAACAAACACAAAATAATTTTATTTAAAAAAGCGGATAAAGTGTCACTAGAAGCCTTCCTAAGAGACAATCTTCATTCCTTCCGAACTGACTATGCAAATGTAGACGAGAGGTGGCTCAAATTCAAAGATATAGTAGCAACAGCAATTGAGAGATTCATGCCTCATAAACTGGTAAAAGATGGAACTGATCCCCCATGGTACACAAAACAGGTCCGAACGCTGTTGCAGAGGCAACGGAAAAAGGATGCGAAGTTCAGAAGAACACGAAATCCCGAAGATTGGCTAAAATTTACAGAAACACGGAATTTGGCACGGACTTCAATGCGAGATGCCTTTAATAGGTTCCAAAACGAAACATTGTCTCGAAATTTGGAGGAAATCCGAAGAAATTCTGGTTGTATGTAAAGAACACAAGCGGCAAGACGCAGTCAATTCCTTCGCTGCGCAGTGCCGATGGTACTGTTACCGACGACTGCGACGCTAAAGCGGAGTTATTGAACGCAGTTTTCCGAAATTCCTTCACAAGGGAAGACGAATGGAATATTCCAGAATTTGAAACACGAACAGCTGCTAGCATGAGTTTCTTAGAAGTAGATACCTTAGGGGTTGTGAAACAACTCAAATCGCTTGATACGGACGAGTCTTCAGGTCCAGATTGTATACTGATTAGGTTCCTTTCAGATTCCGCTGATACAATAGCTCCCTAGTTAGAAATCATATACAACCGCTCGCTCACCGATAGATCTGTAACTACAGGTTGGAAAATTTCGCAGCTCGCATCAGTGTTTAAGAAGGGTAGTAGGAGTAATCCATCGAACTACAGACCTATATCAATGACGTCGGTTTGCAGTAGGGTTTTGGAGCATATACTGTATTCAGAGATTTAGGAACCAGGTTTTAAATTGTAAGACATTTCCAGGGGCAGATGTGGACTCTGGTTATGAACTGTAGATTAAAACTGAAGAAACTGCAAAAAGGTGGGAATTTAAGGAGATGGGACCTGGATAAACTGAAAGAACCAGAGGTTGTACAGAATTTCAGGGAGAGCATAAGGGAACAATTGACAGAAATAGGGGAAAGAAATACAGTAGAAGAAGAATGGGTAGCTTTGAGGGATGAAGTAGTGAAGGCAGCAGAGGATCAAGTAGGTAAAAAGACGAGGGCTAATAGAAATCCTTGGGTAACAGAATAAATATTGAATTTAATTGATGAAAGGAGAAAATATAAAAATGCAGTAAATGAAGCAGGCAAAAAGGTATACAAACGTCTCAAAAATGAGATCGACAGGAAGTGCAAAATGGCTAAGCAGGGATGGCTAGAGGACAAATGTAAGGATGTAGAGGCTTATCTCACTAGGGGTAAGATAGATACTACCTACAGGAAAATTAAAGAGACCGTTGGAGAAAAGAGAACCACTTGTATGAATATCAAGAGCTCAGATGGAAACCCAGTTCTAAGCAAAGAAGGGAAAGCAGAAAGGTGGAAGGAGTACATAGAGGGTCTATACAAGGGCGATGTACTTCAGGACAATATTATGGAAATGGAAGAGGATGTAGATGAAGATGAAACGGGAGATATGATACTGCGTGAAGAGTTTGACAGAGTACTGAAAGACCTGAGTCGAAACAAGGCCCCCGGAATAGATAGCATAACATTGGAACTACTGACAGCCTTGGGAGAGCCAGTCCTGACAAAACTGTACCATCTGGTGAGCAAGATGTATGAAACAGGCGAAATACCCTCAGACTTCAAGAAGAATATTATAATTCCAATCCCAAAGAAAGCAGGAGTTGACAGATGTGAAAATTACCGAACAATCAGTTTAATAAGTCACATCTGCAAAATACTAACTCGAATTCTTTACAGACGAATGGAAAAACTAGTAGAAGCCGACCTCGGGGAAGATCAGTTTGGATTCCGTAGAAATACTGGAACACGTGAGGCAATACTGACCTTACGACTTATCTTAGAAGAAAGATTAAGGAAAGGCAAACCTACGATTATAGCATTTGTAGACTTAGAGAAAGCGTTTGACAATGTAGACTGGAATACTCTCTTTTAAATTCTAAAGGTGGCAGGGGTAAAATATAGGGAGCGAAAGGCTATTTACAATTCTTACAGAAACCAGATGGCAGTTATAAGAGTCGAGGGACATGAAAGGGAAGCAGTGGTTGGGAAGGCAGTAAGACAGGGTTGCAGCCTCTCCCCGATGTTATTCAATCTGTATATTGAGCAAGCAGTAAAGGAAACAAAAGATAAATTCGGACTAGGTATTAAAATCCATGGAGAAGAAATAAAAACTTTGAGGTTCGCCGATGACATTGTAATTCTGTCAGAGACAGCAAAGGACTTGGAAGAGCAGTTGAACGGAATGGACAGTGTCTTGAGAGGAGTATATAAGATGAATATCAACAAAAGCAAAACGAGAATAATGGAATGTAGTCGAATTAAGTCGGGTGATGCTGAGGGAATTAGATTAGGAAATTAGACACTTAAAGTAGTAAAGGAGTTTTGCTATTTGGGGAGGAAAATAACTGATGATGGTCGAAGTAGAGAGGATATAAAATGTAGACTGGCAATGGCAAGGAAAGCGTTTCTGAAGAAGAGAAATTTGTTAACATCGAGTACAGATTTAAGTGTCAGGAAGTCATTACTGAAAGTATTTGTATGGAGTGTAGCCATGTATGGAAGTGAAACATGGACGATAAATAGTTTGGACAAGAAGAGAATAGAAGCTTTCGAAATGTGGTGCTACAGAAGAATGCTGAAGATTAGATGGGTAGATCACACAACTAATGAGGAAGTATTGAATAGGATAGGGGAGAAGAGACGTTTGTGGCACAACTTGACCAGAAGAAGGGATCGGTTAGTAGGACATGTTCTGAGGCATCAAGGGATCACCAATTTAGTATTGGAGGGCAGCGTGGAGGGTAAAAATCGTAGAGGGAGACCAAGAGATGAATACACTAAGCAGATTCAGGAGGATGTAGGTTGCAGTAGGTACTGGGAGATGAAGAAGCTTGCACAGGATAGAGTAGCATGGAGAGCTGCATTAAGCCAGTCTCAGGACTGAAGACAACAACAACAACAACTGTATTCAAACATTATGAATCACCTCGAAGGGCACGATCTATTGACACGTAATCAGCATTGCTTCAGAAAGGATCGTTCTTGTGCAACGCAGATAGCTCTTTACTCGCACGAAGTAATGGCCGCTATCGACAGGGGATCTCAAGTTGATTCCGTATTTCTAGATTTCCGGAAAGCTTTTGACACCGTTCCTCACAAGCGACTTCTAATCAAGCTGCGGGCCTATAGGGTATCGTCTAAGTTGTGCGACTGGATTCGTGATTTCCTGTCAGGAAGGTCGCAGTTCGTAGTAATAGATGGCAAATCACCGAGTAAAACTGAAGTGATATCAGGTGTTCCCCAGGGAAGCGTCCTGGGACATCTGCTGTTCCTGATTTATATAAATGACCTGGGTGACAATCTGAGCAGTTGTCTCAGGTTGTTCGCAGATTATGCTGTAATTTACCATCTAGTAAGGTCATCCGAAGACCAGTATCAGTTGCAAAGCGATTTAGAAAAGATTGCTGTATGGTGTGGCAGGTTGCAGTTGACGCTAAATAACGAAAAGTGTGAGGTGATCAACATGAGTTCCAAAAGAAATCCGTTGGAATTCGATTACTCGATAAATAGTACAATTCTCAAGGCTGTCAATTCAACTAAGTACCTGGGTGTTAAAATTACGAACAACTTCAGTTGGAAAGACCACATAGATAATATTGTGGGGAAGGCGAGCCAAAGGTTGAGTTTCATTGGCAGGACACTTAGAAGATGCAACAAGTCCACTAAAGAGACGGCTTACACTACACTCGTTCGTCCTCTGTTAGAATATGGCTGCGCGGTGTGGGATCCTTACCAGGTGGGATTGACGGAGGACATCGAAAGGGTGCAAAAAAGGGCAACTCGTTTTGTATTATCAAGTAATAGGGGAGAGAGTGTGGCAGATATGATACACGAATCGGGATGGAAGTCATTAAAGCAAAGACGTTTTTCGTCGCTGCGTGATCTATTTACGAAATTTCAGTCACCAACTTTCTCTTCCGAATGAGAAAATATTTTGTTGAGCCCAACCTACATAGGTAGGAATGATCACCAAAATAAAATAAGAGAAATCAGAGCTCGAACAGAAAGGTTTAGGTGTTCGTTTTTCCCGCGCGCTGTTCGGGAGTTGAATGGTAGAGAGATAGTATGATTGTGGTTCGATGAACCCTCTGCCAAGCACTTAAATGTGAATTGCAGAGTAATCATGTAGATGTAGATGTAGATGTTCGTACAGATGGTTGCTGTCTTGCAAACGTCCCCATCTGTTGACTCAGTGATCGAGACGTGGCTGCACGATCCATTACAGCCATGCTGATAAGATGCCTGTCATCTCGACTGCTAGTGATACGAGGCCGTTGGGGTCCAACACGGCGTTCCGTATTACCTTCCTGAACCCACCGATTCCATATTCTGCTAACAGTCATTGGATCTCGACCAACGCGAGCAGCAATGCCGCGATACGATAAACCGCAATCGCGATAGGCTATAATCCGACGTTTATCAAAGTTGGAAACGTGATGGTACGCATTTCTCCTCCTTACACGAGGCATCACAACAACGTTTCACCAGGCAACGCCAGTCAACTGCTGTTTGTGTATGAGAAATCGGTTGGTAACTTTCCTCATGTCAGCGCGTTGTAGGTGTCGCCACCGGCGCCAACCTTGTGTGAATGCTCTGAAAAGCTAATCATTTGCATATCACAGCATCTTCTTCCTGTCGTTTAAATTTCGCGTCTGTAGCACGTCATCTTCGTGGTGTAGCAATTTTAATGGCCAGTAGTGTAACATGATTTTCTCAAAAACAAATATCGTTAAAATGCGCTTTCCTTATATACAGCATGTATGTGACTGCTACCTACTTTGCCCCTTTACGTTAAAATTCTGGTGATTATCAAATTCAGATACGTAATACGCTAGGTGTCACTCTGATGGTTGTTGCATCCCGCCTTAATGATGTTACTGTTTTAATGGACAGCAGTGTATTTTGTGGGGTGGAGGTTCACCGACGTCAAGTAATTTTCAATTTTAGTGCGTAGTTGGTAGCATCATTTGCCTTTGTAACGAAATTAGTCGAGCCACATTCCGTACTTTCCCCAACGACAAGCTATAAAAATTTGTGTTAAAGGCCACAGATTAGTAGCACTAAGTTGTTAGTATTGCTCTCAGACGGAACCAAGAGCTTTCTTATCTGCTGTTTGCGCTGGGTCATCCTATAGAGTGAGATGAAGGTTAAGATGAAGCTCCTGCTGGTCAACACAGCATGATCACGTGGAACAAATTGCCGTGCGAATATCTGCTATCTTTCGGAGTGGCATAATGCACTGGATCTACACAATTCGAATAGCTTTCCGTTCGTTACTGTTTCTTGAACAGTAAATTTGATCCTCAGTGCTACTTGGTTCCTGCGAAATACTGAACGTAGTATGCACAGTTTTAATGTGGTTGTCACCCACGATGATGCCATAGCCAGCGTTACCTTGCGCTGGTTTCTAAAATGACACGAGGAAGCTTTAGAGAGTGGCGCTTAGTGTAAGCAGCAAAAGCATTTCTTCCGAATCTCTATTCGTACTATGGCACACACGATTGCGAACCATGCGTTGTTTCATAGAACGTAATTATGGGGCGTTTCAGTTAGTTTCGAAATTGCCAGTCCTCATCCGATTCTTAAATATAATCTATTCTATTTTTAAATTTGTAGAGGCCTTCAAATGGCTTGATATTGTTTGAAGACAAAATCCTGATGCGAAATCTGAAATCATATTTACTGAAAATCTGTATTTCGATGCCTAAATCAGTTAGCTCCAATCAAAATTTCTTAAAAGCGATATTGAAAGCGTAAAGTGAAATGTGTTAAATTCATTATCTGTAAGGCCGTCAATTAATTGTGTTAATAACTGACGTTTCTAACAGAAAGTGTATGTTAGAAGGAACAACTGCACATAAGTGACTCTTATAATCCTTACTAGCACATTCATTTACGTATTTAGTAAAAGTCCACCGACATTTCAGCAGCCTCCGTGACGTGGAGGTAGCATTGCTGACTTTTAAAGGTCGCGAGTTTAATGCCATCTGAGGCGTGTGGGGTTTAAAATGGCAGCTTCTATGGGTCTATCCTCACTCATTGAAAAAATTAACAAAATAAAAATGAAGGACCATATTTGTGTGTGTCGAGTACTGAAAAGAAAATCATGTATTTCATGGTGAGATTTATAATATGAATTTAAAAATTAACAATAAGCAGGTCTGGCTGAATAGCTGCGTAACAGAAAAGCAGGTAAAATAAACCTTCAATCGTTAGTTGACGTACACGTCGTCTTCGTATTTGCACCACAGAGAGAACGGTCACAATGATTACAACGACTGAAGTTGCAGTTGGAAGGTACGTGGTTCAAACCCTGTCCTGAGACCTATATTTACACCACTGGCCATTAAAACTGCTACAACGAGAAGAAATGCAGATGATAAAGGGACATTCATTGAACAAATATATTATACTAGAAATGACATACGATTATATTTTCACGCAATTTGGGTGCATAGATCCTGAGAAATCAGTATCCAGAACAACCACCTCTGGCCGTAATAACGGCCTTGTTACGCCTGGGCACTGAGTCAAGGAGAGCTTGGATGGCGTGTACACGTACAGCTGCCCATGCAGCTTCACCACGATACCACAGTGCATCAAGAGAAGTGACTGGCGTATTGTGACGAGCCAGTTGCTCGGCCACCATGGACCAGACGTTTCCAATTGGTGAGAGATCTGGAGAATGTGCTGGCCAGGGCAGCAGTCGAACATTTTATGTATCCAGAAAGGCCCGTACAGGACCTGCAACATGCGGTCGTCCATTATCCTGCTGAAACTTAGGGTTTCGCAGGGATCGAATGAAGGGTAGAGCCACGAGTCGTAACACATCTGAAATGTAACGTCCACTGTTGAAAGTGCCGTCAATGCGAACAAGAGGTGATCGAGACGTGTAACCAATGGCACCCCATACCATCAACCGGAGTGATACGCCAGTACGGCGATGACGAATACACGCTTCCGATGTGCGTTCACCGCGATGTCGCGAAACACGGATGCGACCATCATGATGCTGTAAACTGGACTCATCCGAAAAAATGACGTTTTGCCATTCGTGCGCCCAGGTTCGTCGCTGAGTACACCATCGCAGGCGCTCCTGTCTGTGATGCAGCGTCAAGGGTAACCGCAGCCATAGTCTCCGAGCTGATAGTCCTTGCTGCTGCAAACGTGGTCGAATTGTTCGTGCAGATGGTTGTTGTTTTGGAAATGTTCATATCTGTTGACTCAAGGATCGAGACTTGGCTGCACGATCCGTTACAGCCATGCGGATAAGATGCCTGTCATCTCGACTGCTAGTGATACGGGGCCGTTGGGATCCAGCACGGCGTTCCGCATTCCCCTCCTGAACCCACCGATTCCATATTCTGCTAACAGTCATTGGATCTCGACCAACGCGAGCAGCTATGTCGCGATACGATAAACAGCAATCGCGATAGGCTACAATCCGACCTTTATCAAAGTCGGAAACGTGATGGTACGCATTTCTCCTCCTTACACGAGGCATCACAACAACGTTTCACCAGGCAACGCCAGTCAGCTGCTGTTTGTGTATGAGAAATCGGCAGGAAACTTTCCTCATGTCAGCACGTTGTAGGTGTCGCCACCGGCGCCAACCTTGTGTGAATCCTCTGAAAAGCTTATCATTTGCATATCACAGCATCTTCTTGCTGTCAGTTAAATTTCGCGTCTGTAGCACCTGTCATCTTCGTGGGATAGCAATTTTAATGGCCAGTAGTGTATGTTACCCGTGAGTGCAATAAAATACTTAACGTGAATGCACGATGGTGCTATTGGAAAGGGCAGGGCGATTTCCTTTTCCATATTTACAATCCGAGTTTGTGCTCTGTCTCAATTGACATCGTTGTCGAAGGGACGTTACAGATTTTTGAGTTATTCTATTTTACTGAAGTGCGTTTCACTTACGACAGGTACTCATAGAAGGGAAATAGGATATTACTTCTTTTGTGAACATGTATTTTTCTTTTTTAACATGTTCTGCTCCTTTGAGAATCTCGCAACTGTGGTTCAATGGAACGAACGTTATATATTTGTCTATACTTGCCCATAAACAACGTTTGCGTAGTAACCACTTCCTGAAAGTTGCATACACGTGTGCTACAAGGGCCACGTTAGCACATATACAATGAAGCGCCAAAGAAAATGGTATAGAGATGCGTATTCAAATACAGAGATATGTAAACAGGCAGAATACGGTGCTGCGGTCGGCCACGCTCATATAAGATAAGTGTCTGGCGCAGTTGTTAGGTCAGTTACTGCTAAACAACGGCAGGTTGTCAAAATTTAAATGTGTTTGAACGTGGTGTTATAGTCGGCGCACGAGCGATGGGACACAGCATTTACGAGGTAGCGATGAAGTGGGCAATTCCAGCAGGGCAATGTGACACACCACACGTCCAGAATTGCTACAGAGTGGCTCCAGGAACAGTCTTCTGAATTTAAACACTTCCGCTGCCCACCAAACTGCCCTGACATGAACACTGTTGAGCATATATGAGATGCCTTGCAACGTGCTGTTCAGAAAAGGTCTCCACTCCCTCGTACTCTTGGGGATTTCTGGACAGTCCGCAGGATTCGTGGTGTTGTTCCCTTCAGCGCTATTTCAGACATTAGTCGAGTCCATGTCACGTCGTGTTGCCGCACTTCTGCGTGCTCGCGGGGGTCTATACGATATTAGGCAGGTGTACCAGTTTCTTTAGCTCTTCAGAGCACATTAGTGGACATGCGCGTCGTGAGGTAATCTCGACATCGGCTGTCTGAAACTTAATTAGTCGTATGTATTATGGATAAGTTGACACAAGAACTACGTTAAAGATATGTCAAAGTATGCATCAAAGCTCGAGTTGATGCATACTAAGCCGTTGTATATACTGTAAAGATAATGATGAAGTAATCATCTTGTAGTGCAGTTCTTCTTGTTGTCTCCGTGCTTGCTAAGAAAATTAGATGAGAAGTTCCGCCTTATACAAGACACCTTTTTTCTTTTGTTTCACCCATACATGTTTCAGCACTTTTGTGCTATCGTCAGTGGGTTCTATTTGTTGTTAACATATTAACATGTGCGTCGTTTACAACATTATGTAAAAGTTGCATTTATAACTTAATTGGCGAAAAGTAACATACCTTACATTATGTTATTGTCCTCTTGTTTTGGTAGCTGTTATGCTACACAATATGCAACTTGTCATCTGTAAACAGCAAAACGTAATTTATTGTCTGTTTGTTATGCATTTACGAACGGAAATAAGACTGTATCACGTTTTCTTTCTGTAATTTACAGTCTTGAAGTTGTGGCACGTTTTCCTGTGTTGTTGGCGAAGTAAATAGGCTTACTTCTTTGCCTGTGTTCGCGTGGCAATGCAGTTTTTCGATTACTCAAAACATTGGCGGAGTTTTCACTGCCATTACGTGTTGTTGTGGCTGTGTGGCGTTCATTTGTTTCGTAGCGTGTTCTGCTGCGTGGGGCGCGCGAGTTTGAATTGTATTTGGTGGTGTGTGGTTTATGTGGGTTTGCGTGTGTGTGATGAGTACTGGGGCAGAGAGGGAGAGAGAGAGAGCGAGAGAATGAAAGAAAGAAAGAAAGAAAAACGAGAGAGAGAGGATTTGTTTGTTTGTTTGTGTGTGTGTGTTACTTGTATAGTTCTTCTATTGTGGCGAAGAGAGTTTTGTTGCACAGTGATGTGTATTCATTGAGTACTTTCTTTCCTTGGGCTATTGATTTTTGGATCTGGTAGTTTTCTTCTATAGTTAATTTTTGGTACAGGCTGCTGCTAGTTTTTAGGATGTGAAGGTCAGTTTCAATGTTTGTTGGGTGGTGGTTGTGTTTCTACCAGGTGGTCTGCAAATTTTGAGTGTGTGTTATTGCTTTTCAGTGCTCTGAGGTGTTCATTATATCTGGTTCTGAAGGTCCTGCATGTTTGGCCCACATATACAGATTGACAGCAGTTGCGAGTAAGTTGGTAGATGACAGACTGGCTGTATTTGTTAGTGTTGGTGGTAATTCTTCCGAGTCTGCTCTGTATTGTCTTGTTGGTTCCGTATGCTATGTTGAGTCCTTGTTTCTTTAGTATATTACCCACCCTGTGTGTGACTTTGTTGTTGTAAGTCATTATGTTCCATTTGTAGCTTACTGTCTGCTGATTTGTTGTGTGATGAAGGTATATGGCACTTCACTAAGTCGTAAAAGAAAAGAAAAGTACAATACATTTTAGCAGCTTCCACACGTATTGAATTCTTTCAGCAATTCGTACGCTAATGAGTAAGCAATAGAGGAGGCTGACTCCCGTAAATGAGATACTTTATAAGGAGATCTTTAGCGATGAACGAAGTTAGTGCAGAATAATTGTCTCTGGATGACAGTTAAAAGAAGAAATATACACGGAACAAATAGCCAAAAAATTGCAATTTCTCATCATGTGGCGCTACGGTCGCAGGTTCGAATCCTGTCTCGGGAATTGATGTATATGATGTCCTTAGGTTAGTTAGGTTTAAGTAGTTCTAAGTTCTAGGGGACTGATGACCTCTGAAGTTAAGTCCCATAGTGCTCAAAGCCATTTCATTTTATCATGTTGTTCCGGCCTAGAGACAGACCACATTTCTAGTCTGCAGTGCGGGGATTACACCAGGGTTCTGAGTAATACACCCACTCACATGATCGTTCTGAGTATACTGTGTAAACTTCCACAGGAAAATAAAAAATGATGACAAAAGCAGTTAATAAGATTCCGATGCAACTTCCTATATTTCTAGTTATCGCGGTCTGTTTCGTCACACTCGTCAACTGGATAGCAGAGGAAATGTACCAGTACACCCGCAGCAGGTCACGGAATGCAGCTTCTCTCTGACCCATGCCGAGATAATGATTTTTCACAGTACTTGAAATAATCTTAAAAGTTGTATCTCCAACATGCAGACAAGCACCCACGATTGCTCGCGTGCCGGTAAGGAGTGAAGTCCACGTGTAAAGCGCGCCCATGCTGCAGAACATATTCTTCAGTAATAGAAACAATTCTTTGTACTTTGGACTCCTCCCACGACAGCAGGTTTTGGGGGCGGCAATTTCAATTTCAATATGGCTGCAAAACGCCAAATTAAACAAAATGAAAGTTCTGCATAAATGAAGAATTGTGAGGACAAGGACAAGTGGGAAATGCGAACCATTATAAAATCTAGTGTCTCACTGGGAATGATCTACGATATTATGAAATAGATGGCAAATGAAGCTCTGGAGCTGGTGGCCTTTGGTGCGCTTTGAAAACAGAAAAGCCTGCTAGTGTTGTCAACTTAATTTCTACCAGGCGTCTACTCAACATCTGAAACGTACCTACGTCAACATGGAAGCACCTTCAGAAGAGAAAAACTGTATAATAAAGAAATAAAGATAAATGTTAGCTTATGATGGGGTAACAGTTCGTAAGCAGCAATCTCAAATGCATGTAGCAGCATCACTGAGAAAAACAGTTAGTAACAAATAAATAAAGGATAAGTAAAATATGAACTGCCCGTCACATGCCAAAGGCTATTGAGCTCAGGAGTCGTGATTAAGCGGCGTTAACACGTGAAAAAAATGCATGGAATCCTTCCCCTACTACTCTGGCTCCGTTCTGGCTGCCATTAATACCATTTAATTTCTCTTATTCCTGACACGCGTCTCTAAATTAATTTTGTTCAACTTTGTCTATAACTTATTTAAGTTTTCCCTCATTTCCTTTTCTTTCTCGGTGTTAAAGCCGTGTCAGTAATATTAATATTAAGATCACACTGAAAAAACCCATCAAACACTATTTTGGAGCTGAAGCAACTGATCTGCTCTGCACGAACCTGTTTAGCCAGTTTCGTCGTATTTCAAACTATTTGCGTTTCAGTAAGTTTATTAAGAATTTAACTGTTACTTTCTTCTACGATAAATGAAAGTGCTTTCAAAACTGATTGCTTTGAGTCATAACTCGTTGTCATGGCACGCCGGAAAGAACGCTTCGATTTCCGAATATAGCTGTTTTCCCTTTGTGTACTACAGACACACTAAACAGATATTGGTAATTTACACAGTTTTTCCAAAAAATAAAGCCACTCGCTGTCCTATGACCTTCCACTTCATGCAGCAGAAGCGCCAACTATACCACCGACAGTACAGTTGTGTTGGGTCTTTCCCAGGAATTGTTATCTCCGTACCGCTACTCTGTCTCCACGGCGGTAATGAAACGATCGTATGGCATTGTAGGCCGGGAGGCCCCATTCGGGGGAGTTCGGCCGTCGTATTGCAAGTCATCTTTAGTTGACGCCACATCGACGACTTGTGAGTCCATGATGATGAAAGACACACAACATCCAGTCCCCTGCCGGGAATCGAACCCGGGACCCTTTGCGTGGAACGCAGTAACGCTACCGCTACGCTACTGAGGCGGACGTTGCGAGGTCACCTCTCCCTGCTGCCAGCACCCGACGGTTGGCAGTTTCATATTAGAGAAACAGCGTTCTCTTGATTTGTTAATGGATTATAACTAATAGTTAAGTAGCAAGGTAAGTGTGATATAGTAGTCCAACTGGTTTTTAACGCTGATATACACTTTTGTGATCAAAAGTATCCAGACAAATGGCTGAAAGTCACTTACAAGTTCGTGGCGCCCTCCATCAGTAAAAATGGAATTCAGTATGGTCTTAGCCCACTTTTAGCATTGATGACAGCTTCCACTCTCACAGGCATACGTCCAATCAGGTGCTGGAAGGTTTCTTGGGGAATGGCAACCCATTCTTCACGGAGAGCTACGCTGAGGACAGGTATCGATGTCGGTCGGTGAGGCGTGGCACGAAGTTGGCGTTCCAAAACATCCCAAAAGTGTTCTATAGGATTCAAGTCAGGACTCTGTGCAGGCCAGTCCATTACAGGGATGTTACTGTCGTGTAACCACTCCGCCACAGGCCGTGCATTATGAACAGGTGCTCGATCGTGTTGAAAATGCAGTTTTCATCGCCGAACTGCTCTTCAACAGTGGGAAGCAAGAAGGTGCTTAAAACATCAATGTAGGTCTGTGCTGTGATAGCGCACGCAAAACAACAAGGGGTGCAACCCCTCAATGAAACACACGACCACACCTTACCACAACCGCCTCCTAATTTTAAAGTTAGCACTACAGACGCTTGCAGATGACTTTCACCGGGCACTCGCCATACCCACACCCTGCCACATTGTGTACTATGATTCGTCACTCCACACAACGATTTTCCACTGTTCAATCCTTCAGCGTTTACGCTTCTTACACCAAGCGAGGCGTCATTTAGCATTTACCACCGTGATTTGTGGCTTATGAGCAGCCGCTCGACCATGAAATCCAAGTTTTCTCACCTCCCGCTTAACTGTCATAGTACTTGCAGTGGATGCTGATGCAGTTTGGAATTCCTGTGTGATGGTCTAGATAGATGTGTGCCTATTACACAGTACGACCCTCTACAACTGTCAGCGGTCTCTGTCAGTCAGTAGACAAGGTCGGCCTGTACGTGTCCCTTCACGTTTCCGTGTCCCTTCACGTTTCCACTTCAGTATCTCATCGGTAACAGTGGGACTAGGGATGTTTAGGAGTGTGGAAATCTTGCGTACAGACGTATGACACAGTGACACCCAATCACCTGACCACGTTCGAAGGCCGTGAGTTTCGCTGAGCGTCCCGTTCTGCTCTCTCACAACATCTGAGATCGCTGACATGGAGTACGTGGCAGTAGCACCTAATAAGAAAGTCGTATGTTTTTGGGGCTGTCCGGATACTTTTGATTACATAGTGTAGGTATGTCCATGACGTGCTTCTTACAAACATATTTAATTTGCCACACACAATTTATTTTTGTCTATTAAACTGTCGATGCAGGAACTCTGCAGATATTTAACGTGGAAAACCGGCATTGAAAGGTGTAATCGAGCGCCTTAGAGCAATTATTCACTTTTTGGCTAGGCAGTATCTTCCTTTAAGAGGAATGTCAGACAAACTGTTTACCCACAACAACGAGAATTTCTCAAAGTTGGCCGAATTATTTGGAGAATTTGATTCAGTTATAGGAGAACATATACGGAGAATAACTAGTGATGAAAATAAGTCTCATCATTATATAATAACAAAATTAAAGCAAAGTATTGTCATTACTGAAAGCTGCTAAATATTATAGTACAATTTTGGACTGGACATCAGATGTTTCTGGTGTTGAGCGAATGACAATGATAGTGGGCTTAATTAATGTGAATTCTACAGATGTTGACACTTGTGGTATAAATATTACTGAATATTCTCTTGGCTTCGTAGCTGTAAGAGATACATCTGGCTTCTCTTAGAAGTAGATACCTTAGGGGTTGCGAATCAACTCAAATCGCTTGATACGGGCAAGTCTTCAGGTCCAGATTGTATACCGATTAGGTTCCTTTCAGATTACGCTGATACTATAGCTCCCTACTTAGCACTCATATACAACCGCTCGCTCACCGATAGATCTGTACCTACAGATTGGAAAATTGCGCAGGTCGCACCAGTGTTCAAGAAGGGTAGTAGGAGTAATCCATTTAACTACAGACCTATATCATTGACGTCGGTTTGCAGTAGGGTTTTGGGGCATATACTGTATTCAAACATTATGAATCACCTCGAAGGGAACGATCTATTGACACGTAATCAGCATGGCTTCAGAAAACATCGCTCTTGTGCAACGCAGCTAGCTCTTTACTCGCACGAAGTAATGACCGCTATCGACAGGGGATCTCAAGTTGATTCCGTATTTCTAGATTTCTGGAAAGCTTTTGACACCGTTCCTCACAAGAGGCTTCTAATCAAGCTGCGGGCCTATAGGGTATCGTCTCAGCTGTGCGACTGGATTCGTGATTTCCTGTCAGGAAGGTCGCAGTTCGTAGTAATAGACGGCAAATCATCGAGTAAAACTGAAGTGATATCAGGTGTTCCCCAGGGAAGCGTCCTGGGACCTCTACTGTTCCTGATCTATATAAATGACCTGGGTGACAATCTGAGCACTTCTCTTAGACTGTTCGCAGATGATGCTGTAATTTACCGTCTAGTAAGGTCATCCGAAGACCAGTATCAGTTGCAAAGCGATTTAGAAAAGATTGCTGTATGGTGTGTCAGGTGGCAGTTGACGCTAAATAACGAAAAGTGTGAGATGATCCACATGAGTTCCAAAAGAAATCCGTTGGAATTCGATTACTCGATAAATAGTACAGTTCTCAAGCCTGTCAATTCAACTAAGTACCTGGGTGTTAAAATTACGAACAACTTCAGTTGGAAGGACCACATAGATAATATTGTCGGGAAAGCGAGCCAAAGGTTGCGTTTCATTGGAAGGACACTTAGAAGAAGCAACAAGTCCACTAAAGAGACGGCTTACACTACACTCGTTCGTCCTCTGTTAGAATATTGCTGCACGGTGTGGGATCCTTACCAGGTGGGATTGACGGAGGACATCGAAAGGGTGCAAAAAAGGGCAGCTCGTTTTGTATTATCACGTTATAGGGGAGAGAGTGTGGCAGATATGATACACGAGTTGGGATGGAAGTCATTACAGCATAGACCTTTTTTGTCGCGGCGAGACCTTTTTACGAAATTTCAGTCACCAACTTTCTCTTCCGAATGCGAAAATATTTTGTTGAGCCCAACCTACATAGGTAGGAATGATCATAAAAATAAAATAAGAGAAATCAGAGCTCGAACAGAAAGGTTTAGGTGTTCGTTTTTCCCGCTCGCTGTTCGAGAGTGGAATAGTAGAGAGATAGTATGATTGTGGTTCGATGAACCCTCTGCCAAGCACTTAAATGTGAATTGCAGAGTAGTCATGTAGATGTAGATGGGGCTTACAGAGATGGTATTAAAACCGTTAGAGTAAATGAAAATACCTCTGGAGGACATGAGGGGGCAAGGCTATGATAACGGTTCTAATATGAAAGGCAAGACCGTAGGAATTAAAAGCTGATTTTAGATATAAATCCTAAGGCATTTTATGTTGCTGGCAGTAGTCATTCCCTAAATTCAGTTCTCAATGATGCTACAAAGGCATCAGAATATACAGTTTCATTCTTTTGTTTGATGAGAAACATTTACGATTCCTTTTCTGCGTTCATGCGGCGGTGGGCAGTCTTGAATGATCATATATGCACCCTAACGTCGAAGTCGTTGAGTACAATAAGATGGGAAAGTAGGATTGACGCAGAAGAGATCTATTGTGCACTGGTTGAAATAAGCGAAGAAGAAAATACGGACAGAATAGTTGCACATAAGGCTGGCATATCGGTAAACCTTATCCGTGATTTTATCTCAGTGGTTATATGGTACGATGTATTAATCCATATTAATATTTTCTGCAAAAACCTACAAAGAATTACCGCAGATACATCAAAAGCTGTTGAGATTTTTAATATTTTGTAAGACATTATTAAAATTAAAGACATGTCACCTGACGTTGTAAGTGACAAATGTTCCAAATTGTGCGAAAGTTTTAACATGGATAGTCTAAGGACATCAACCATGTCGACTGTAAACATGAGCTTAAACTGGTCTCAACGTTGGTGAAGCCCGATAGCACACCAACTGAAACTCTTCAACTCATACAAGAGTATGGCTTTGCGCCCAACGTAAGTGCAGCCTTACGAATTTTGCTGACGCAACTGGTGACTGGCAAATGGAGAAAGAAGTTTTTCGAAGCGTAAACTAAAAAAAAAACGTAGCTGAGGTCAGCAATTGGTCAGGCACGACAGTGTGGGCTGGCAACGGTGTCAATCGAACATGACCTTGCTGGATGTTTAGGTTTCTACGAAGTCATACTGGTGTTCGCTGACTCCAAGCAAGAAAAATAGCTGTTATACGAGCTAAGTGAGTAAACTATGTTTGTCATTAATTTTGGTTTCTATTTGTTTATGTACGTCGTGTTTTGTCATTCATTTACTTAAGAGAGATTTTTTGTAGGGAAGGCAAACATTTGTTTTGTCTAAAGGCCAAATAGGTTGCCGAAAGTCAACCTCCTGCAGAATGTTATCCGTTTAGTTTTTCTGGTTCCCTGAGACCGACAGTTATGCTCGGAATTCGTTGACTTA
This sequence comes from Schistocerca gregaria, assembly GCF_023897955.1. Lineage (NCBI taxonomy): Eukaryota > Metazoa > Arthropoda > Insecta > Orthoptera > Acrididae > Schistocerca > Schistocerca gregaria. The sequence continues at coordinate 277,557,818 of NC_064931.1, forward strand.
ATTCGGGAAGTGTCGTGCCTTTTGCAACTTATTCCACCGTATGCGAGCTTCCGTTGCTCAGCTCTGCAGTGAACATTCTTTCAGTGCGCAGTGAACAGGTGTGCGTTTGTCTCTTTGTCTTTGTGGTGTGCTACGAAATAAGTAGCGCATGTGAAGTTAAATGTCTATGTAAATACACGCTTTTACGGAACCTGCCACTTCTGTTCCACAGACTGGTGCCCCATACATGGCTCTGGTCTTAAAGACGTGTCCACGTCAAAAAGACGTGTTAATAAGTGTGATACGTGAGAATAACACGTCACGGACACTTCTCTCATCTTCATCCAATGCAAACTTGACACTTCACTATCCACACACTCATTACAGTCACCTATATTTACCAGATATTTGGATGTAGTGATTGAGTCCACTGTTTGGCTTTCGAGTACTTCCTCCGACCGAGTGTTCGCCCGCGACCATGTATGTAGATTGCCAAGTTGGCACGAGCTCAAAATCAAGCAACCGTAAAACTCATTTATAAGTCCAGGGATTGTTAACCTCGCAGCTCGCACAGATTGCGTTTGTTCCCCTATGGAAAGAGGTGCAGCAACGGTGACGTCCAACCCCTTTACTCTTATATTTTAGTTCTTGAAATCTTCACGCGAATGTAAAATCCTGAATAAGAAAGACAAAATAATGCCACGACCGAAAGCTCCAAATCCTTAAACAACAAACACAAAATTATAATAAAGTTCTATTAACATTAATATTGTGGCATGTCCAACCAGTGTGAGCGTGCAAGTAACAGCATAAAAATGTAAACGTTTCTTTTTTTGGCAGTTTCTGGAGAAATCCTCCACATCTACGTCAATCCTTTCCATCAGCGTCACTTAATTTTAGTATATGAATGAATGGGCCTATTATTAGCATTAAGCGCCACAGAATGTTCATTGTCTACCCAGGCATAACGTACCATTGTATAAGAGTGAATGTGTCCGGTATTAGCAGTGATGCACCACAGAATTTCAGCGAAGCTCAACTAACAATCAAAGCTTGTATAACAACTTGGAAAGAAATGCCAATAATAACATTAATCGCAATGATAATTAAATGGTAAATTTATGAAGCTATGTTCAGTAAAATGTTGTTTGTTGTTGTCTTCAGTCCTGAGACTGGTTTGATGCAGCTCTCCATGCTACTCTATCCTGTGCAAGCTGCTTCATCTCCCAGTACCCACTGCAACCTACATCCTTCTGAATCTGCTTAGTGTACTCATCTCTCGGTCTCCCTCTACGATTTTTACCCTCCACGCTGCCCTCCAATGCTAAATTTGTGATCCCTTGATGCCTCAAAACATGTCCTACCAACCGATCCCTTCTTCTAGTCAAGTTGTGCCACAAACTTCTCTTCTCCCCAATCCTATTCAATACCTCCTCATCAGTTACGTGATCTATCCACCTTATCTTCAGTATTCTTCTGTAGCACCACATTTCGAAAGCTTCTATTCTCTTCTTGTCCAGTAAAATGTAGATTAAAAGTACTGCCAAAATGTAGCTTAATTCCTTTCTGTAGTGCATAGAGAATGAGTATCTTGTTACCAATGGTAGAAACAAGATTAGTTGTGAACTTGCCTGCACAATATGAAAAATGAGCTGTTGGAAACTGTTTCAAACAGGTACGCCGTTTTATTCTCACGAAAGACAGTAAACATTCCCTACTAGACTATCATAAAACTCAATCAAACGTGTAAAGTGTAAAAAATTGTAATCACAGAAACGGATGAAAGTTTCCTTGACAACCAAAAAAAGTCATGGAGGATTTGAAAACTTTTCTAGTCCTATTAAAAATGTTTCATCTGAACAATATTAACATATATATCCTAAAGTTAGTGCATATTCTAAGTACAGGGTGTTTCAGAAATGATCGGTATATTTGAAACGGCAATACAAACTAAACGAGCAGAGATAGAAATACACCGTTTGTTGCAATATGCTTGGGACAACAGTACATTTTCAGGCAGACAAACTTTCGAAATTACAGTAGTTACAATTGTCAACAACAGATGGCGCTGCGGTCTGGGAAACTCTATATTACGATATTTTCCACATATCCATCATGCGTATCAATAATATGGCGTAGTCTCTGAATGAAATTACCCGAAACCTTTGACAACGAGTCTGGCGGAATGGCTTCACATGCAGATGAGATGTACTGCTTCAGTTGTTCAATTGTTTCTGGATTCTGGCGGTACACCTGGTCTTTCAAGTGTCCCCACAGAAAGAAGTCACAGGGGTTCATGTCTGGCGAATAGGGAGGCCAATCCACGCCGCTTCCTGTATGTTTCGGATAGCCCAAAGCAATCACACGATCATCGAAATATTCATTCAGGAAATTAAAGACGTCGGCCGTGCGATGTGGCCGGGCACCATCTTGCATAAACCACGAGGCGTTCGCAGTGTCGTCTAAGGCAGTTTGTACCGCCACAAATTCACGAAGAATGTCCAGATAGCGTGATGCAGTAATCGTTTCGGATCTGAAAAATGGGCCAATGATTCCTTTGGAAGAAATGGCGGCCCAGACCAGTACTTTTTGAGGATGCAGGGACGATGGGACTGCAACATGGGGCTTTTCGGTTCCCCGTATGCGCCAGTTCTGTTTATTGACGAAGCCGTCCAGGTAAAAATAAGCTTCGTCAGTAAACCAAATGCTGCCCACATGCATATCGCCGTCATCAATCCTGTGCACTATAACGTTAGCAAATGTCTCTCGTGCAGCAATGGTAGCGGCGCTGAGGGGTTGCCGCCTTTGAATTTTGTATGGATAGAGGTGTAAACTCTGGCGCATGAGACGATACGTGGACGTTGGCGTCATTTGGACAGCAGCTGCAACACGGCGAACGGAAACCCGAGGCCGCTGTTGGATCACCTGCTGCACTAGCTGCGCGTTGCTCTCTGTGGTTGCCGTACGCGGTCGCCCTACCTCTCCAGCACGTTCATCCGTCACGTTCTCAGTCCGTTGAAATTTTTCAAACAGATCCTGTATTGTATCGCTTTTCGGTCCTTTGGTTACATTAAACCTCCGTTGAAAACTTCGTCTTGTTGCAACAACACTGTGTTCTAGGCGGTGGAATTCCAACACCAGAAAAATCGCCCGCATCTCATGGTCGTGCGGTAACGTTCTTGCTTCCCACGCCCGGGTTCCTGGGTTCGATTCCATGTGGGGTCAGGGATTTTCTCTGCCTCGTGATGGCTGGGTGTTGTGTGATGTCCTTAGGTTAGTTAGGTTTAAGTAGTTCTAAGTTCTAGGGGACTGATGACCTACGATGTTAAGTCCCATAGTACTCAGAGCCATTTGAACCATTTTTTGAACCAGAAAAATCCTCTGTTCTAAGGGATAAACCATTTGTCCACAGCACACTTGCAAGTTGTGAACAGCACACGCTTACAGCAGAAAGACGACGTACAGAATGGCGCACCCACAGACTGCGTTGTCTTCTATATCTTTCACATCACTTGCAGCGCCATCTGTTGTTGAAAATTGTAACTACTGTAATTTCGAAAGTCTGTCTGCCTGAAAATGTACTGTTGTCCCAAGCATATTGCAACAAACGGTGTATTTCTACAGAATACGTCTTTATAGAGAGAACTCGCACCAAGAAAATACTAATCACACATATCTCTACTCTTAGTGAACCACAACTACAGTATTTTCATCAGGTTACCCTCCATTCAGAGGCTGTTGCACGCAGCGACCTTTATTTTGATTTGTGAATAATAGATTTCAGCTATCAGTCGGCCTTTGGAATTTTTATTGGCAGATCTAGATTTCGATGTTTTGCATTGAGATATCACACAGATATCGTTTATGAAACTTGGCCCAGCTACCCAGGCGAGAGGAGCTGCATTTGTGTTAGTACACAGCGTCTAAGTTTAAGACTTTTCTCATAGCTTCTTTCAAAAAGTGAAAGTTATTTGTGTTTTTATATTATTCAGTAGTTTTTATTTAAATTTTCTCACAACTTGACAATTTATTTCGCTCATTAGCTTTTGTGTGAAGGGGCTATACGCTGTAGCTGAAACCTGCTGTGACATCGGGGCTCCTGTGGCGAGACTTGCGACACCTCTGGTGTTGTTAGAATCTCCCTGGTAACCCTGTTGTTACTGAGTCTTCCGATATGCAACCTCTGACAAGTCTCTCTTCACTCGAGAGTGTGCAGCAGGCAGTGGATGCTTTGCGTATCTGTGGTGGATGGCGGTAGTGGGAACTGGCAACACGGCTGGCTCCTTCCGCTTTAGCAACAGGTACGTGCTTCCCGGTGTTGATAACACGTCTGAGTCAGCACGGGATGACTCTCCTTTTGGGGTAATAGCTGATTTTCCTCCACAGTCCGGACAACCGCAGAGGGCGGATACACCAGACACAAGCAGCGCCAGCCTTAGGCTGAAGGACGTCAGAGACGAGAGGCATCTGATGTTTGAGGCGCATCCAGCTGCATCAACTCATGTCTTGTAGCTGCAGGTCCGGCATACAATTGGTGAGATGCATCTGCGGCGCGGGGTTTCGAGACTCTGAGGAAGCTTAGGTGCTATTCAATCTCAAATCGTAATGCCATGCATGTAAATGTTAGATGGCTCACCAGTGATCTATTGGGAAAGAATGGTATCTAGGACTATGTATAATATCGCGGTCAGGTTTTTGTAACCATTCTCACAACTTTACTGTATATTTACGATTTTTACTTATGGACCGCTGACAGCAACTGAATAAAACATAATTTTAGTGCCATACGCGTTTCGCCTTTGTTTTCTGCAAGGCATCATCAGTGGCCTGGAATATGTACATATGTTTGCTATTTAATTTACAGTTTTGTCACTGTACCAATCACACCTAAGCCAGCCACCTACCAAGAGCCGGCCGCGGTGGTCTCGCGGTTCTAGGCGCGCAGTCCGGAACCGTGCTACTGCTACGGTCGCAGGTTCGAATCCTGCCTCGGGCATGGATGTGTGTGATGTCCTTAGGTTAGTTAGGTTTAAGTAGTTCTAAGTTCTAGGGGACTAATAACCACAGCAGTTGAGTCCCATAGTGCTCAGAGCCATTTGAACCTGCCAAGAGGGACAAATTCCAACAATCAGGAATATATAAACTTGAATGTCAAAACCATTCCACATTTGCAGAACATTTAAAACACCATAACCATCATCGTACAAACATGGAACAAGAAATGAAAATAATGAGAATAATCAACTATGACAAAAATCTTATACAAACGCAAGAAAAGTTCCACATCCAGAAAGCCATAGCAGAAAACAAACATGTAGTAAATGAAGAAGCACACATAAGCACAGGCTTCCTACTACACTTAATAAAGGAAATGATAAGATAAAACACAAAAACTCTTCCCCCTTCACCTTCTGTACACACACACACACACACACACACACACACACACACACACACACACAGAACAAAAAAATTATCACACACCAAAACACACACACATACATACACAAACGCACACACAAATACATACAGGAACAGATCACAGATACTTCAATAATTACACTCGAAAGTTTGGCAATAACATTCGATCTTTGGCCAAAACATTTGACAGTCGGCAACAGAAACCGAAACATTGCATTGAAACAAGCGTTCAGTTCATAGTGCTGTGGAATGTGGGGAAAAAAGCGCAAATTGGCATTCATAAGAAGAAGAACAACACCAAAATTGCAACAGGAGCGTAATATGTAAGAAATTGCCCACGGAACCTGTAAGTACAGTTCAAAACATTACTACTTAATAGGAAAAACCAACCACCAGAACTGTTTATAACCTATAGGTACAGTGACAAAAATGTAAAGTAAATAACAAACATATGTACATATTCCAGGCCACTGATGATACCTTGCAGAAAATAATGGCGAAACGCTTATGACACTAAAATTGTGTTTTATTCAGTTGCTGTCACACGGTTCATAAGTAAAAATTATCAATATACCGTAATATTACACGCAACTGAGGAAGACAGGACTACAAAAGTTGAAGATTCTCACAATTAGCAACTAGTGGTGCATTGTGAGGTTATCTTTCAAATCCAGTATGATACCCACTTGCCGCACGGGCTTGTCATCCTTATGTTGCAGTAATAAGCCATTTGTTTGTGGTATAATTTCGTCATTCCGTTGGCTTGGTGGTGCGTTAAAGTCTTGATCTTATGTGAATACATGCACAGAAAACAAATATGTAATTTTTCTGCACGATAATTTTTTTTCAGTACTTAGAAATACTTTCCCATTCCATATTAGGTATTTTAAATGCATTTTATGGACACCATAACCCATTTACTCCGTACTATTTTAACATCGATTAAACAATTTTCACTAAAATAATTAGCCTTTCTGTTGCGTAATAAGCAATTGGGTACGTCGTGGGAGCCACCCTTCTCATGCAGTCCACCGAGCGAGGTGGCGCAGTGGTTAGCACACTGGACTCGCATTCGGGAGGACGACGGTTCAATCCCGTCTCCGGCCTTCCTGATTTAGGTTTTCCGTGATTTCCCTAAATAGTTTCAGGCAAATGCCGGGATGGTTCCTTTGAAAGGGCACGGCCGATTTCCTTCCCAATCCTTCCCTAACCCGAGCTTGCGCTCCGTCTCTAATGACCTCGTTGTCGACGGGACGTTAAACACTAACAACCACCACCTCTCATGCAGTCCAGGCGGAGCGAATATTTTTTATCTACCTGTGATTCGGAGCTCGGTTGGGATCTTGCAGTGCCCGAGTATCGCTTATTGAAGATAATAGTGCTAGATAGTATTATGAACAGAACGTTGGTTGAAACCGGAAGTGAATAGCAAAGAAATCCTAAATATAGATTGGAATATTCTTCGTAAGGAAAGGTTAGGCGGTTTTTTAAAATTCTTTTTTTTATTTTTTAAGAATGGAACCGCTCCTTACCCACATCGAAGTTGTGACCAAAACAAAAGTTCTACTGTCACCTTTGTATTTGTTAGTTACTAATCCAGGTCCCCAGCCCAGCATTACCCCTCCTCGATAGGACTGACACTCTTTATGACGACGTATGTCAACGGTACCGAGCATTGCACGATACCTGAAACTAACAACAACCTCATCCTTGCATGATCTGTTGCAGGTAGCAAGAAAGCCGCTACTGCTCTCAGTGCCCGAGCAGATTATGGCGGAGGTTTCCTTTCCCTGGCACTTTTTCCCCCTCTGCCCTTGAAACTGCTAGCCTTCTTTCTCTTTTCGTCCACTATCTGTCTCCTCAATGCGACCGTATTAGTGCGTAATCTTACCCAGACGTACGGATAACATCACAGCCACTCGAAGTGGCCTGGCACATCGATGCCGCAAGTGCGCTGGCAACTGCGCAACACAACACTGCACACCAGGGCTAACTATGGTGGAGCCCATGTGGCCAACTACAGAGGGTGCGACGCATACAAAGAAACTCTGTGTCGTAAAAAGGCCAAAGAAAACCAAGTAACCGCTAGAACAGCTCCAGACCCGGTGAGGAGCGGTATCTCCTTTGCCGGCTTTGTAAATGGTAGGGGAACAGCCGAGACGCCCAGAGCTCCACAAACCAGATGGTGACACACATGAAATCACAGAAGTAGCACCAACACGAGGGAAACCAAAAACCCAGGAAAGGAACCAAAGTTACCCGAAAAACAAAAAGGGAAACACTTCCTCTGCGCAACAAAGGAACCAACAACGAAACAGGCAAACTCAGGCACACAGTCAAAGAGACAGCCAAACCGCACCTCACATTACTCCTTCCCTCACCACCACCACCACAACAACAGAGGCGACCACAAATGAGACACAAAACACTAACACTCAAGCCAGCCCATCCAGAACAACACCAGAACCAACGACCACCAATACTACAGCCAACACAGCGGCCACCAGTATTGTAGCCAACACAGCAGCCGACATAACTAACATCTACACAACAATCGGAAGAGACACTATTTCCCACACATCCTCCTGAGGAACTTAAACTTCGTCGTCACACAAGGCACACAGCTCTTCGCGGCCGCACCTGGTCAGTGCATGGCCGTCACGCAAACGGCTCTCGCCGCACTGTCTACACTCTTCCATGGATAATACACCACAACAGCCCCAACACGCAAACAACGATACACTGACACAAATCTTGTTGTGGAATGCAGACGGGATCGGTAAACAAAGGACCGAAATAGCTGCGTTCATGGAGGAGATGGGACTCCGGATCGTTCTCGTCAATGAAACTAAACTCCAGCCACACAGACAACTACGCTTCCCAGGTTGTTGCATCTACAGTACCGACCGAACGGCGCGGCTGCGGGTGGAACAGCGATCATCATACACCAAGACATACAACACACAAACATAGAGCTCCCAGCACTTGAAAGATTAGAGGTTACGGCCGTCAGCGTCAAATTCAACAGAGCCAACACTATACTGATATCGGTATGCAATCCTCCTGGTAACGTCATAACATCCGGTATCCGCACAGTACTCAACACAGCACCCGGAGTAATAGTTGCTGGCAATCTTAACGCTAAACATCCCGTGTGAAGCTCTCGCATACTAAACGCCAACAGCAAAAAGCTGTACAAACATGCACTAGGCCGAAACTACGTTACACTAGCGCCGGGCGAGCCGATGCACATAACCTATGGCAGGGAACACAGGAGAGACGTGAGAGATATGATCCTCATCAAGGGAACCATATTCACACTCGACGTTGAAGTTGTAAACTCTCTGACCTCACACCATAGTCCTGTAATACTTCACACGGAAGAGACACTGCAGTACAATGAACCACGCAGGATACTGAACTACCAGCGCTCGAATTGGGCACTGTTCAAGGAAACGCTTGGTAGTCGTATCCCAGAAACTCACAAGCAAACTGCATAAATTGATGAAGGTGTCGAAGCCGTCACCGTCGTGGTCCAGGGTGCAATATCCGACGCCATTCCAGCACTCACGCCAAAACAACGCTCAGCGGCCCTTCCCCCATGATATCTAGGGGCTGATCTCAATGGGAAACCGTATCAGGACGTTTTGGCAGCACACCAGGCGCCCACTGTACAAACAGCACATCAACAGGCTCCAGGGTATCATACAGGGAAAATACAAACATATAAAACCACACAGTGGGGCAACATACTCGCAGGGATAATGCCACACAGCTTGGGGTGTGGAAACTAGTTCTTCACTTGACCAAAGAGAAACACTACACACCAACTCTGCAAGGACCGGACGGACCAGCATACTCCAAGGAAGCGAAGGCTTTAAAGATGACCGGGACACAGCAGCGTCACTGACACCGAATCTGGCTCCATCCGATTCAGCTTTCACACTTGAAACAGACCAAGAGGTCACACCACTTCTTGCCCAGCCTACGCGCGACGTAAGAAGACGCACCAGCACACATGAAATCACATGGGTCATCAAGCATACCACAACTAGAAAAGTTCCTGGTCCCGATGGCACTCAAAACCGTATCCTCCAGGAGTTCGCGGATAAAGCTATAGACTAACTAACACTCATTAAAAATGCCATCTCACAGCAGCAACACTTCCCTGACTATTGGAATGTGGCTGGGGCCCTGATGTTCAGGAAGCCAGGCAAAATCGACTACCTCCCACAAAATTAGCGACCCATAAGCCTGCGGTGCTCTTTCAGCAAGGTTATTGAGAAGGTAATTCACACTAGGCACTGCATCACCAATAACACCCTGAGGCCGGAACAATTCCAATTCGGATTCAGGAATCACCACTTCACAACTCAACAACTTCTCGGTGAAGTGGAACGTATCACATACAGCTACAACACCAATAAAGGGACGGTGTCCTACATCTACATCTACATGGATACTCTGCAAATCACATTTAAGTGCCTGACAGAGGGTTCATCGAACCACCTTCACAATTCTCTATTATTCTAATCTCGTATAGCGCGTGGAAAGAATGAACACCTATATTTTGCCGTACTAGAACTGATTTCCCTTATTTCATCTTGGTGATCGTTCCTCCCTATGTAGGTCGGTGACAACAAAATATTTCCGCATTCAGAGCAGAAAGTTGGTGATTGGAATTTCGTGAGAAGATTCCGTCACAACGAAAAACGCTTTTCTTTTAATGATTTCCAGCCCAAATCCTGTATAATTTCTGTGACACTCTCTCCCATATTTCGCGATAATACAAAACGTGCTGCCTTTCTTTGAACTTTTTCGATGTACTCCGTCAGTCCTACATGGTAAGGATCCCACACCGCGCAGCAGTATTCTAAAACAGGACGGACAAGCGTAGTGCGAGCAGTCTCCTTACTAGGTCTGTTACATTTTCTGAGTGTCCTGTCAATAAAACGCAGTCTTTGGTTAGCCTTCCCCACAACATTTTCTGTGTGTCCCTTCCAATGTAAGTTGTTCGTAATTGTAATACCTAGGTATTTAGTTGAATTTATGGCTTTTAGATTAGACTGATTTACCGTGTAACCGAAGTTTAACGAGTTCCTTTTAGCACTCATGTGGCTGACCTGACACTTTTCGTTATTCAGGGTCAACTGCCACTTTTCGCACCATTCAGATATTTTTTTTTCTAACACTGAAAAGGCAAACTCAGCGATGCTGGTTTCCCCGATGGATTCATACGTCTCAGACACTCATATGGCATCAACAAATGCTTCTACACTGACGTTCTGGGGAAACAATCAACGCAACACTGTAGACAAGCGTAAGTACCCCAAGGCAGTATCCTAGGACCCCTCTTGTTTAACCTCTACATAAATGACTTCTCAGATACACGCCTATGGGAGTCTGTTTTCATCCTGGGCCTTGTAAGTTCTATGCTCTATTCCCTCAACTTTGAGGAAGCTGAGGAAATTGGTATAATCTGTTTTGTTTACCACATACAGTGATGTGTGGTTCCCCGAGGGCTTTGTAGGTTTTAGTGTAATATGTGGTGGGGGAGTGTTTTCCTACAAACGATTTGTTTAGCTCAAAAATGTTCAAATGTGTGTGAAATCTTATGGGACTTAACTGCTAAGGTCATCAGTCCCTAAGCTTACACACTACTTAACCGAAATTATCCTAAGGACAAACACACACACACCCATGCCCGAGGGAGGACTCGAACCTCAGCCGGGACCATTTGTTCAGCTTGCTGAGGCAAGTGTAGCTGCGTATTATGACCGGTGGGAAGCCACTCGGTGTCTTCGTGTTTTTCTGCGTAGCTGCTTGTGTAGAACTATGTTGGTTAGCTGTCGCAAGTTTGTTTGTGGGGTCCCTTGTGTTGCTGGTACTTAGAAGCGGTGTTTATAGTGTTGGCAAAAGCACTCGGCGTTTGCCTTGTGAGTTTGTGGGCTCACATGTCTGTGTGTGTGCTTGCGCCGGCAGGTGTGGCCGAGCGGTTCTAGGTGCTTCAGTCTGGAACCGCGTGACCGCTACGGTCGCAGGTTCGAATCCTACCTCGGGCATGGATTTGTGTGATGTTCTTAGGTTAGTTAGGTTTAAGTAGTTCTAAGTTCGAGGGGACTGATGACCTCAGATGTTAAGTCCCATAGTGCTCACAGCCATTTGAACCATTTGTGTTTGCGCTTAGCTGCCAAGGTATCTCGTTGTCTTCTTGCTGTTCCTCTGAAGTCCACGCACTCGGTTTTTTCTATTCGGGGGGCCGCAACGGCGATAGTGATGACATGTTTAGTGCGAGGCTGGTTGCGTGTGTGGTGTTGGTTTTTTTTTTATTTGTGCCTCCGTCTGTCAGTCGATCGATGGGCTGCTCCTCTCGCTGAGCCCATGCCGCCTGGTGGAGGGCAGTGAGGTCTTGCTCGAGTTGGGTCATCGCCTTCAGATGGTCGATGAGCGAGACGGAAATTTCGACGGGAACAGTCGGCACCTCCGCCTCTTGTGCTGCAGCCTTGCTGTGGATCATTGGGCAGGGGGAATCGGCTAACTCCCCTATGCAAAAGGACATTTATATTAAGGCAAAGTTGTGGTTGCACGACAAATTTGCTTTTCTTCCGAAAACGAAAATTTTATGTTTTCGTCAGAATACGAAATATTTTGTGTGCCTACGGCGCAAGAGAGCGCGGGAGGAAGAGAGCTGCCTACAGTGTGCGGTGTTAGCTGACGTGAAAGGCACTGAAGTACCCTAACAAAGAAAGGAAGAACGCCGCTGGAGAGTTCTGGCACCGAAGTTGCGGGAACTTTGAGACGGAGCTCTTGCCGCTTAGCGCTGGGAAGCGTTCAGCAACGTGCGCTTGTTCTCGACGCTCCGAAGAGCGTCTCCTGGCAGCTACGCTGTCCTCTGGCAGGTACGCCCAGCGACCTCTATACAACCTGGACGTAGAACTCTGGTCTCTGAGTATATAACTGCAGCGTGTCTGCATATTCATGTGCATTGCATCGTCCGCCATGTTGTAGTTTGGCAAACAACTTTCTATCGGTCTGTACGTGATAAAGAATAGCAGACTGATTTCTTGTTTTGAGCTTTATAACCAAAACGGCCTTGTTGTGCTGGTACTGCGAACGGCTGAAAGCAAGGGGAAACTGCAGCCGTAATTTTTCCCGAGGGCATGCAGCTTTAAAGTAGGAGAGCTGCATCAAACCAGTCTCAGGACTGAAGACCACAACAACAACAACAAAATGTGATTTAATAGGCTGATGTGGGAGCCGAACCGAAAAGTATTTTCGTATTCTAGTGACATTTCCTAGCAGCCATGTTGTAGTTTGGCAAGAAACGAAATATGAGCATCTATGGCTGGCGCGAGTAGACAGCTGAAGTTCAACATCCAGGTAGTATAGAGATCTCTGGGTACACCGGTTGCACAGAGCAGGCGTCCGCTTGGCTCGGCTGCTCAGCTGCAAATGACGCAGGTTAAGCGGCAGTGGCGGCGGCGTATTTATTGCAGTAAGGAAATCCATAATGCCTAGTGAGGTAATTACGGATTCCGAATGTGAAATAATCTGGGTGGAATTAAACATCAAATGGGGGTCAAAAATAACAATCGGATGCATTTATAGACCGCCTGCCTCAGCAGCTGTAGATGTAACTTCAGAAATAACTTGCAGAATTTAGTGAATATGTTTCCCGATCACGCTATTGTGAGAAGCAGAGACTTCAACTTGCTAGCTATAGAATGGGAGACCCACACGATCAAACCTGCTGCCAGAGACATTATTTTCAATGTCTAATTCGAAAATTACTTCGAGCCGATAGCTAGAGAAACAATTCACGGGGGTAACGTCTTACACCACCTAGCAACAAAGAGGCCCGCACTTTTCGAGTCAGTTAACGTAGAGGAGGGCAACAGTGATCGTAATGCTGTGACAGCATCAATGACTACGGGAGTTAGAAGGACTGTTTAGGAGAGTAGCAAAATATTCTAGCTTAGGAAGAGTTAGAACATACAAATAGCAGAGTATCTGAGTCATTAAGATTCAGTCCTGAGGACGAAGAGATGAGTGACTATACTGGTACCGAAACGGAATATGACAGAGAGAAGGCCGAAATACTGAGTTTAGTCTTCCGCGATACTGTTTCACCGCGGAAGATCGCGATACTGTTATTTTTTACAATCTTCGCACGAAGATCGACTTGGCAGACATAGAGATACGTGATCAGGGATAGAAAAGCAACTAAATAGCTTAGTTTAGGAAAGACATCGGGACCAAATGAGATATCTAAGCTTCTACAGAGATTATCCGAGCCGGCCGCGGTGGTCTCGCGGTTCTAGGCGCGCAGTCCGGAACCGCGCGACTGCTACGGTCGCAGGTTCGAATCCTGCCTCGGGCATGGATATGTGTGATGTCCTTAGGTTAGTTAGGTTTAAGTAGTTCTAAGTTCTAGGGGACTGATGACCACAGCTGTTAAGTCCCATAGTGCTCAGAGCCATTTGAACCATTTGAGATTATCCGAAAAAGACTTGCTCCCCTTCTAGCAGCAGTTTATCGTAGGTCGGGGAGACATTGGAGGGTAGTGGAGACCAGGGTACATTCACGCACAGGGCAGGTTTACGCCGAGCACTTTTCTCGGGAACCACTTTTCTCTAGAGCGCTATCGAGAATGGAAGATTAGCACTGCCGTCTACTGACGCTTCTCACAAACTACATAGCTCCAGTGAGTGAATGTTTTAGTGCGAAGAACATATTTGTGTTTTTGTGCAAGGAGAGTAAATTTTGTTACTCAAGCATCGAATCTCCTGGCGAGCATACCTTTAATAACTGAGAACAGATAAATATATGTTCTTTTACAGGAGGTTATTCTACTGCAGAAGGTACATCTGTATGATTTGAGCCGGTCGGTGTGGCCGAGCGGTTCTAGGCGCTTCAGTCTGGAACCGCGCGAGCGCTACGGTCGCAGGTTCGAATCCTGCCTCGGGCATGGATGTGTGTGATGTCCTTAGGTTAGTTAGGTTTAAGTAGTTCTAAGTTCTAGGGGACTGATAACCTCCAATATCAAGTCCCACAGTGCTCAGAGCCATTTGAACCATTTTTTGTATAATTTGAAAGCCTGAAAGTTACTACTGTAATTTCTAAACTAATTGAAACATGGCGATGGGGAACGTTTTTGTAACTCCGTTGCAGCAAGTTTACGCACTATTTTGCATTGTTATCCTGGCTGATACCCCAGACAAGGAAACCTTTAAGATAACAACAGTTGGAAAAGCAATCTAAAAAAATGAAGGTACAGGAGGAGAAAAGGTACAAATAGCTAAAAAGAGCTATTAAAACACAATGAATCTCAAGCAGAAAAAAGTAATTCTACGAGAACAAGGACTGATAACAGCAAGAAACTTGTAAAAACAAGAACAAGGAAAAATATGGATTGGCCTGCTACTGATGTCATTATTAGTGTTCTGCCCAAACGCAGGTTTTCACATAGTAACTCTCCATGCTCTCCTGTCTCTGCCATTCTTCAAGTCCCGGTAATTTCCGCTTCCCTTTATGTCATCTAGCATGTTGTATCTACTCCTTCTCCTCTATCTCCTCTCACAAAGTATTCCGGCCAAAGCGTCTAATAGCAAGCATGTCCCATCCAGTTCTTCTTCCTTTCTCTTATGACCTGCAGCAGTCCGATGAATGGACCTTGTCTTGGATGTAAAAAGTGGGCTCATGACCATTGTGCCACAGGAAACACATTATTTTATGTTTGCATAAATTGCAACTCAGGTAGTGATGATGGATGGACCTATAATTAACATTCAAACTTCTATATAGGTCATATGGTGCTAATAAGTGGAAGGTCGCCGAAAAATTTGTTTAATAGTAGTAAAATGTTCGTATTTTACCATGTTAATTGGTGTAAGTAAGCCTGCAGTTTTGTTACTACCAACAAAACAGATTTTGGAAACGTCAGTAGTGTGTTTTGTTTACTAATTATTGTATTCTGTGATACGCGTAAACTACGCGTAAACTTGCACCCATAGGTCTTAAAACTGCACTATACCCTGGGCACTTTTATGTACTCGAATTGAAACTGTATAAAATTATTTTGCACTCTTAAATGTAATGTTGAGTAAGAAGTATGTATATTAAGTTATATTTTAATAGCAACGTTATAACACTAAACAATTTTATACATTATACATGTACCCAAAAAATTAAATATTCCAGACAGAAATCCTCGTAAACAAGCACCTGTCTCCTCTATCTAGAGATTGGGAAAAAAGCGCAGGTCATCCATGTTTTCAAGAACATTCGTGGAACAAATACATGTAAGTATAGGCCTATATCGTTGACGTCAGCCTGTTGTAGAATTATGGAGCATGTTTTATGTTCTCGTATTATGACGTTTTTGGAGAACGAAAATCTCGCCTATAAAAATCAACATGAATTCCGCAGAGTTCTTGTGAAACCCAACTAGCTCTGTTCCTCGGTGAGATCCAAAGAAGTGTACACGTCGGCACTCAGGATGACGCCGTGTTCCTTGCCTTCAGGAAAGCAATTGATACCATCCCGTACTGTCGTATCAACAGAGAGATGTAATGCTAATTTCAGGAGTTCAAATGGTTCTGGGCAGTATGGGACTTAACATCTGAGGTCATCAGTCGCCTAGAACTTAGAACTACTTAAACCTAACTAACCTAAGGAGATCACACACATCCATGTCCGAGGCAGGGTTCGAACCTGCGACCGTAGCGGTCGCGCGGTTCCAGACTGAAGCGTCTAGAACCGCTCGGCCACCACGGCCGGCTAATTTCAAGAGTACCGCAAGGAAGTATGATAGGAACGTTACTGTATAAATGATATACTGGATAATGTTAGAAGCTCCATGAGGCTATTTGCAGATGATGCGGTTGTTTATAAGATGGCAAAGACATCAGAACACCGTAGCGAACTACAAGATTATAGAAAGGTGCAGGGACTGACAGTAACGACGAACGTAAATACATGTTGCATACTGCGCATACATGGGAGAAGAAATCCGTTGCAGCACAATTACACTGTAGGTGACAAATTGTTGGAAACAATAAGAACTGTGAAATATCTAGGAATAACAATCTGAAGTGAGCTCAAGTGGAATGACCACGTAAAACAAATAGCAGGAAAAGCAGAAGCCAGACTGAGATTCATAGGAAGAATCTTAAGGAAATGTATCTCATCCACGAAAGTAGCGGCTTACAAAACTCGTGGATCGTTGACGGTAAGAGGTTCTGAAGCAGCGGGGCATCAGCGTAGTGCGGCGATGTGTGTCAGTGCTTGATGAATAGAGGAGGCATGGCAGCGTCCTTGAGCTGCACTCAATCAACGGCGTGACGTAACAGGCGCGAACCACTTCCGGCGATGAACAAGTGCACGTGTACTCTTTCTGGGCAGGCGGTGGGGGTGACTCCTGCAAGCGGCGCGCAGTGCTCTCATCACATTCGTACTGGCGACGGACAAGTGGGGCGAGTTAATGCATATTGCGGCAATGAGTCAACAACCGCATCACGCTGGCACATCGGCGAAGCCAATCGAAACAGACGAGTGTTGACAACGGTAGATACATACAAACAAGTCACGTGCTACACATAAGCAGGAATCACTGCACTACCGCAGCAGCGCGGTTACTAATCTTAAACACTTGTCGCGAGTACGATACATCAGAACAGTTTATATGGTACAACAGTCTCTGCATTAAAACACGCTGGAGCTATCAGCATCAGTCTGTTCTCAAGGAAATGAACATAAAATACACTACAGCCATATAGGAAGCTCTTGAACGTGTGAGCCGGCCGAGGTGACCGAGCGGTTCTAGGCCCTACATTCTGGAACCGCGCGACCGCTACGGCCAGAGGTTCGAATCCTGCTTCGGGCATGGATGTGTGTGATGTCCTTGGGTTAGTTAGGTTTAATTATTTCCATGTTCTAGGGGACTGATGCCCTCAGACGTTAAGTCCCATAGTGCTCAGAGCCATTTGAACCTTGAACGTGTGAAATACTTTTTCTTTTTTTACTCAGTGATCATTACAGACTTTAATGTTCTCCACATGGTGCATCCGACCGTCTTTGCCATTTCGAATATGCCACATTCTCACGTCATTTGGCTACACTGTTTCTCTAATCCCAAATGCACCAATGTAATAATGACGAGCCGATCGTGGTGACCGAGCGGTTCTATGTACTTCAGCCTGGAAGCGCGCGACTGCTGCGGTCGCAGGTTCGAAACCTGCCTCGCGCATGGATGTGTGTGATGTCCTTAGGTTAGTTAGGTTTAAGTAGTTCTAAGTTCTAGGGGACTGATGACCTCAGCAGTTAAGTCCCATAGTGCTCAGAGCCATTTGAACCAATAATGACGAAATTAAAAAAAAAATATGTGTGAAATCTTATGGGACTTAACTGCTAAGGTCATCAGTCCCTAAGCTTACACACTTCTTAACCTAAATTATCCTAAGGACAAACACACACACCCATGCCCAAGGGAGGACTCGAACCTCCGCCGGGATCAGCCGCACAGTCCATGACTGCAGCGCCTGAGACCGCACGGCTAATCCCGCGCGGCACGAAATTTTCGGATATATTCGTTGTCCTTCAACGACATCGTAGGTGACAGCCATGATCAAATTACCGACGGCATGCATAATAAACTGCACTAGTTTAGCTGGCCAGTGTTACCGAGCGGTTCTAGGCGCTTCAGTCCGGAACCACGCGGCTGCTACGGTCGCAGGCTCGAATCCTGCCTAGGGCATGGATGTGTGTGATGTCCTTAGATTAGTTAGGCTTAATTTGTTCTAAGTTCTAGGGGACTGATGACCTCAGATGTTAAGTCCCATAGTGCTCAGAGCCGTTTGAACCTTTCCAAGGACACTAATGAAAAGTCAAAACAGCGACTTCGGAAAAACACAAACACTGTTGAATTTGTCTATTCCCTTACCGTAAATTTTCTGACGACTCAAACCAGAGAAAAAAAGTAAACAGTTACTAGATAAACGATCCGTTACCGTCTACGCCGATGTTTCCGCACATCATGCCACGAGATAAGTAATTTCTGTTACTAAGAATTTACACTTTGTTGATAACAATGTGGAGCCTGGAGACGACAAAATAAGGAAAATAAGGCGAATTGTGAATCATTTAAGAAAAATATTTCTAGATGATTTGGGCACTGGCGACGGTGGTTTAGTTCTCTACACAGGTCGTGTCTTCTTCAAATAGTACCTTCCATCCAGACACCACAGATTTGGTGTAAAGTTTTTTTGTTGTATTGTGTGACTGTGAAACTGGACATATTCTTGACTTTATTATTTGAGTTGGCGCAGCCACGGACATGAAAAGAACAAACTAATTTTGCTGGAAATGTTGGAATACCTAGGAGCATTCTTCTTACTTTACTAGAAAGCTACACTGTACGTTGACGATTGGTACACTAGCACGGTGTTATTTTCTTATCTTCATGACAGAGTGATTAATGCTTGTGGACAGTAACGAAAATCCGTAAACGCACGCCTGCTTTATCAGAAAAACTTAAAACAGGTGAGACCGAGTTCATGTCAACAGATAAACTTCTTGCTCTCAAGTGAAAGGACAAGCAGGAAGTGAAGATGCTTTCAACTCTTCATGAAAGCGAAATTATAGCACAGACAAAATTGTTAAAAGCGCAAATGAAGGAAGCTACACTCAAAATACGGGGACCGCCGACAAGAGTAACATGATGAGAAATTCAGTAGAATGTATACGAAAAACTGTAAAATCGTATAGAAAGGGAATAAATATTTCAGTATCTAATTTTCAGCAGAAACTCGTCAAAGAGATCCTAAAGATTCACCACCGAACGCAAACAGAGGGCTGTCGTGGACGGAGATCGGTAGATGGTTATAATCCCTTGCGTCTATCTGAGCTTCACTTTATCTCTCTAATCCCAGGAACGTAACAGAAGAAGGCCACCCAGAGAAGGTGTATTTCATGTGCAAGACATAACAAACGAACTGACAATATATACATTTATATTAAATGAGGTGCACCTTTTTGTTTGAATTTTTGTTTGGATAGATACCACGAAAAAAATGTATTTCTCTATAACGATTAAAAAGAGAAACAATTTTGTGTCTTAATTTTTTTTCAATAATAACGATATACAGGGTGTTACAAAAAGGTACGGCCAAACTTTCAGAAAACATTCCTCACACACAAATAAAGAAAAGATGTTATATGGACATGTGTCCGGAAACGCTTAATTTCCATGTTAGAGCTCATTTTAGTTTCGTCAGTATGTACTGTACTTCCTCGATTCACCGTCATTTGGCCCAATTGAAGGAAGGTAATGTTGACTTCGGCGCTTGTGTTGACATGCGACTGATTGCTCTACAGTACTAGCATCAAGCACATCAGTATGTAGCATCAACAGGTTATTGTTCATCACGAACGTGGTTTTGCAGTCAGTGCAATGTTTACAAATGCGGATTTGGCAGATGCCCATTTGATGTATGGATTAGCACGGGGCAATAGCCGTGGCGCGGTACGTTTGTATCGAGACAGATTTCCAGAACGAAGGTGTCCCGACAGGAAGACGTTCGAAGCAATTGATCGGCGTCTTAAGGAGCACGGAACATTCCAGCCAATGACTAGCGACTGGGGAAGACCTAGAACGAAGAGGACACGTGCAATGGACGAGGCAATTCTTCGTGCAGTTGACGGTAACCCTAATGCCAGCGTCAGAGAAGTTGCTGCTGTACAAGGTAACGTTGACCACGTCACTGTATGGAGAGTGCTACGGGAGAACAAGTTGTTTCCGTACCATGTACAGCGTGTGCAGGCACTACCAGCAGCTGATTGGCCTCCACAGGTACACTTCTGCGAATGGTTCATCCAACAAAGTGTCAATCCTCATTTCAGTGCAAATGCTCTCTTATGGATGAGCCTTCATTCCAAAGTGATCAAATTGTAAATTTTCACAATCAACATGTGTGGGCTGACGAGAATTCGCACGCAATTGTGCAATCACGTCATCAACACAGATATTCTGTGAATGTTTGGCCAGGCATTGTTGGTGATGTCTTGATTGGACCCCATGTTCTTCCACCTACGCTCAATGGAGCATGTTATCATGATTTCATACGGGGTACTCTACCTGTGCTGCTAGAACATGTGCCTTTACAAGTACGACACAACATGGACGATGGAGCTCCTGCACATTTCAGTCGAAGTGTTCGTACGCTTCTCAACAACAGATTCGGTGACCGATGGATTGGTAGAGGCGGACCAATTCCATGGCCTCCACGCTCTCCTGACCTCAAACCTCTTGATTTTCAGTTATGGGGGCATTTGAAAGCTCTTGTCTACGCAACACCGGTACCAAATGTAGAGACTCTTCGTGCTCGTATTGTGGACGGCTGTGATACAATACGCCATTCTCCAGGGCTGCATCAGCGCATCAGGGATTCCATGCGACGGAGGATGGATGCATGTATCCTCGCTAACGGAGGACATTTTGAACATTTCCTGTAACAAAGTGTTTGAACTCACGCTGGTACGTTCTGCTGCTGTATGTTTCCATTCCATGATTAATGTGATTTGAAGAGAAGTAATAAAATGAGCACTAACATGGAAAGTAAGTGCTTCCGGACACATGACCACATAACATATTTTCTTTCTTTGTGTGTGAGGAATGTTTCCTGAAAGTTTGGCCGTATCTTTTTGTAACGCCCTGTATATATACCACTTCAAAATTATGTGCACATGGCAGGCAGGTGGGTGCTCAGACTAAATGAAACGCACAGTGAAAGGATTAACAGTATGCATGCAATAATAATCCATCAATTCCTTGATCATTATCCTAATGACAGCTTTTCTCAACAGGTAGAACTTGACGTATTTTGAGGGAACCTCTAAGACAATCAACACTTGTGAAACATTGATCCAGCTTTCGGTAGTAGTTCAAAAAGATCCAATGCAGATGACTGTCGTGGTTTATCGGGTGTCATATGGTTCATGAATCCCTTGTGTTGGGAATTTCGTTTTCTGATAGAGACTGCATGTTTCCAGCACTATGTGACATGTTATTGAAAAACACGTGTACTTGCAACTTCAGTATAGATCTCTTAGGTCTGGAATGCATGTAGCTGATTTATATATATAGGATGTTACAGAGAAAATTGTCAGAATTCAGTGATATGAAAGGAATGCTCATTTGAAGCAAAAAACTCCATATGGACATATGCCCTATCCTGAATGGTTTGCAAGGATACAATACCTTTCATGTACTTTTTTGCGTTATTGGTGTACATGTATAAATCTTACCCAACTGACCTCTTTGACGTTTTATTCTAGTTCAACCTATCTCATTCCTTTCTACCTCTTTGCTCGGGAAAGTTTCCTGCCATTAAACTAGCCCGCTGAACTAGCCGCTCAATTATCCATGGTGCGTTGTGAGTGAAGTGGGGCGATGGACTGAGAACGTATCAGAAATAAGCATCAGTTAACTGTGTTTGTATACTTGCTGGCTAAGGTGCCACACATCTACACTAATGAAGAATATGCATATATGATGCACGTTTATGTCTTCTGCAATGATAGTGATCCTGTTGCTGCTGAAGAATGCCGTCGGCACTTTCATACAAGTCGAACACCTGATTTTAGTGTTTACCAGGTTTTGCAGCGCGTTGTATGAAACATGTATTTCTCATTTTTATTCTGAAGGTGTAGCTCTGAAACCTGTGCAGAAACAGCAACACTTTTTTGAAATAATACTGTGTAATCCTACTACCAGAATACAGTGACAATCTGCATGTATCAGTGTCCCACAAACACATGTAGAAAACTTGTAGCCATTTCACATACTGTGTGTCCACAATCTTCACATTGGCGGCAGTACTACACAACTTGAATTTTGTCACCAGTTAAACGCCAATCGTCATTTGCTTCCATAATTACTATTAACTAATGAAGCCATGTTTCCACGGAATGGAATCATTAACACGCTAATAATCATTGATGATCACAGGAAAACAGACACGCTACTGTGGAAACCAATTTCCAAGTTAGTTTTCCGGTCAAGTGTTTGGCGCAGCATGATCGGTAGCATGTTGATAGGCCCAGTCATTTTAGAAGGGTGAATGATGAGAAAGAATAAATAGCCTTTTTTGGAAGATTCATTTATTAAACATCTTGAGGACGTTACTTTGGCCACGCAGACTGCAGTATACTTCCAGCATGACAGATGAGCTCCACATTTCACCAGACATGTGAGGGAACATCTCAACCACACTTACTCTAATCGCTGGATTGACTGTGGTAGTACTATTAACTGGCCACAAAAATTTCCAGACCTTACTCCATTAGATTTTTGATTATGGGGTTGGATGAAGACTGAAGTTTACAAACGAGATGTGAATACGCGAGAGGTACTAGTTGGTCGCATCATGGACGCTCCTGCCCTCATTAGGGAACGTGCAGAGTCCCTTAAACAACACAACGTATTGTCCCGAGAGTGCACAAAGGCACGGAAGTTGACAGTGGGATATTCGAACGTTTCTTGTGAGCTCTACGACAACTGTAATCTGACATGTGCCGTAATGTTTGAACGTGTAAAAAATACGTGTTTTTCAATTGATACTTGTAAGACGTATGTTATAAAGTTTAATAACTGTTGTACATGTTTACATTTGTAAACCTGACAATTAATTGAATGTGACAGAAGATAAGTGACAATATACATTCAATATGTTCGATTTCAGGAACCATTAGGAACAGAGTATGTGCCCATGTGAAGCTTTTAACTTCAAGTGATCTTTCCTGTCATATCCCTGATTATTCATCATTCCTCCTGGTATATCCCGTATTTGATAAATCATTCCCTACACTACTGGGTATACGCAATCTCCAGCGCTTGAATATCATATTATTTACAACTAGGGGCGAAACAGAAACAATCTAGCTGTGAGAAATGCTAAACTCAGGCATTCCCACGCAATAACTGACAACAGAAACAGACCATCCGTCCTATGGAATAATCTGTGTGGTCTTGATACAGACAAAGTGAAAGCTCCAGCTGATCCCATTGCCCCACCGCACAACAGGCCACAGCAGTCCACCCACCCCATAGCCGCCCCACACCGAACCCAGGATTATTGTGCGGTTCGGTTCCCAATTGGACCCTCCTGCCAGGAACGTCTCATACCAGACGAGTGTAACCCCAAATGTTTGCGTACTAAATATGGTGTACGCGCACGTGGAGACAGTGTTTGCGCAGCAATCATCGACATAGTGAGGTGGAATAAGGGGAACCAGCCTGCATTCGCCGAGGTAGATGGAAAACTGCCTTAAAAACCACCCACAGACTGGCCGGCACACCGGATCTCGACACTAATCCTCCGGGCGCATTCGTGCGGGGGACCGTCACGCCTACCCACTCGGGAAGCAGCGTGTTAGACCGCGCAGCTAGCCCGGCAGGCCCAACTGAACTGTTCTTCACGTTACCTTCAACCAAAATTGAACCACAAACTGATGATGTTTGGTTTATGGGGCGCTCAACTACTCGGTCATCAGCGCCCGTACAAATTCACAATTTTTACGCAGTTCAATTTTTCACGCAATCTAGTCGAGCCACTGTCACGAATGATGATGATGATGATAAAATGATGAGGACAACACAAACACTCAGTCCTTTAGCACAGAAAATCCTCAACCCGGCCGAGAATCAAACCCGGGACCCCACGATCCAACGTAACAGAGATTCGTTGATTACGTCATGAGGGTAAACGACAGTAGTCACGAACCATCTAAAGCTTTATACTTGCAGTACCGTCAAAAAAGCCATCATGGATATCAGATCAGCGTCTACTGGATATAATGGGATCACAGTCCAAGTGATGAAGCTTATTATTGATCCACTCTGCCCACTATAACATATATATTCAACCAATTCTTAACAACGAGTGTTTCCCTGAGACCTGGAAACAGGGACTAGTTAAGCCATGGTCTATAAAGGATTGCCGACTTATTTTGATTCTTCTCTCACTGTCCAAAGACTTAGAATATATAGTACACAACCAGGTAACAAGTTACCTAACGACAGCCGGCCACGGTGGTCTCGCGGTTAAGGCGCTCAGTCCGGAACCGCGTGACTGCTACGGTCGCAGGTTCGAATACTGCCTCGGGCATGGATGTGTGTGATGTCCTTAGGTTAGTTAGGTTTAAGTAGTTCTAAGTTCTAGGCGACTGATGACCACAGATGCTAAGTCCCATAGTACTCAGAGCCATTTTTGAACCTAACGACAAACAACCTTCTAGATGAACACCAATCAGGTTTCCATAAACTCTGCAACTCAACATGTGCCTTAATAAAAGTAGAAGATTACCAGAAGTTTGTTACTGATGTACAAGAGGCGACTATCATGTGTTTCTTACATTTCAGAAAATCCTTTGACACTGTAAACTTCGACAGTTTACTTGTCAAACTTAGCAGCATACGTTTTTTGTAATGTGCAGTGCAGTGGTTTCGCTCAGACGTGACGTCTCGCCAGCAATGCATCATGTCTGTCACCATAGAGACACAATGGAGACAGGGAGCATCAGGCGTCCCCCAGGATTCGGTGTTAGGTCCTATACTATCTTTTCCCCACACAGTTGATGCTTTGCTGCTGAAGGCAATCGTGCGGTGCTCACATCAATCATCGACCTCATACTCTTGAAATTGATGGGAACTGATCCCAGACTCGCTGCCATCTAATCCTATATAAAATTGTTGTGTCAAATCGAGGTGGTATAGAATTATTGCTGATAACAAGCTGGAACATATATCTTCAAAGGCTTTCTGTTGCTCCTCTTCCCAGGTCCATATTGCGTCTTTCAGTAATTTCAAAGGGTGACGTGATGAAAGGCTGTAAGATCCAGCGAATCCTAAATATGCTTTCAACTATTTTCGGTACGTCACTACAGTGAAGTTCTCCACTATCGTCGTCTTCTGTAGGTTGAGTTCAATCCTTTTTATGAAGTCATATGTCCAAGAAAGCTTATTGCTTCTTTCCTAACTCTTAACTTGCCAAGGTTACCGAGACCCCAGCTGCCTTAAATGTACATAAAATATAATACAACACATCGAGATATTCCTCTCATGTTGCTGGACCAATTAAAATATCTGAATGAAGATGGTATTTGTTCTTTTGGACATGTCCGAAAGAACAGATACCATCTTCATATAGATAAGGCTAACCGGCCAATGATCTTCTTCAGTGCGGATGCACTCACATTGTCAGAACTCGTACGTGAATCGGTAGATTGACTGCCGCGAGTAATGAGTATAGTGGGCAGGGGCACAACAAATGTAGTGTGAGGACAGTAAGTCGTGAATGTGGGTCTCACGGGGAGCGTGCCAGAGATAAGTCCCTGCAGTCGCACTGTTCTCTGTGTCTTCGATGGCTCAGACGGATAGAGCGTCCGCCTTGCAAGCAGGACATCATGGTTTCGAGTCCCGGTCGGGACACACATTTTCAACTGCCTCCGTTGATATTTATCAACGTCTGCATGCATCTGAAGGTCTGAATTCATTGTAATTTCAATTAAAATATCAGCGATATAAGCAGTAGTGGGCTTAAGTAGCTCTGGTCCTAATATCTGATCAAGTGCTCTCATAAAGGCGGCAGATAATACATTCAAACCAAATGGCATTCTCTTAAATTGACAGCTGCTACTGTTTGATATAAACGTACTGTAGTTTCGGCTTTCTGGGTGCAATAAAAGTTGCCAGTAACTGCCTGTGAAACATGAACTGCTCAAATACTTGAGACCGTTAAATAGCTGTAATAGCTCCACTAAAATTTTTGCAGAAGAATGATCTCGTTGATTGCTCTGGTCTCAAATACAATTTTGACAGTTCCGTTTTACTTTATTACTACACGGATGAGACTGCTGTACTCATTCTCCGATAGCTCAGTGATTCCCATATCTAGCATTCTGTCATTCTCTTTGTCGGTAGCAATGGTACAAAGTAAGATTTAATACGAAATGCTTCATAAAGGCTAAATTTGCAAACACATCGTTTCATTAACCCAGGCTGGGACGAAAACACATCTTGCTGGTACCACAATACTTCTCTCATCTCTTCCATTTGATGTTCGGCAAGTTCTGCTAACTTACTTAATTTCCCTTGGTTATCTGTAGCAGCGTAATCACGTCATTCCGCGTCTTCGTGTCGTTATCTTCCCCTCGAAATTGCGGAATCGCAACTCCCGTATTTCCTTTCATGCTAACAAAACGAAGATTGACACCAGCAGCGGCTGCACAGTTTTCATCTAGAATTCCTTTAAAGCAACTCTTCATCCCTTCCTTCTGATTCTTCGCGTAAACACATTGTTCTACAAAATCTGGTCGACAATTCCTTTGTGCCATCCAGTCTCTACTGATTATGATTCCAACGTTCAAAAAAGAAAAAAACACAAGATTAACAAAAAAAGAATTCCATATTTCAGCAGAAGTCGTTCTCTGGTTAGCTTCCCCACTGCGGTTACATCTACCAAAAAAATAGGCATATTTACGGGATCAGTGAACTCTTCTGTGTTATTGCGCTCGCCTTCCGACATCGACCATAAAATTCAGTCCACTACTTGTCTTTCTTTCAAATACTTCCTCGGACCAAGTGTTCGCGCCCGACCACCTCGGTAAACTGCCGCGCAGGTCCCCTCTCAAAAACAACAATCCACAAAACTCATTGTTGATCCCATATATGCTTAGCCGCATGTTGTCACACGTCACAGAGGTTGTATTTGTTTTTCGTATCGATAGAAATGCAGCAACGGTGACCTCACATTTAGGAATATAATCCCGAACTGACTTCATTTGCACTCGATCTGTAAAATGTAAGTCAAACTACAGAGTTGCGTCAGATATTGCAAGGTAAGGCCTAATGGTTTTTTGTCTTGTCAAGTTCGGCAGAGTATGTTTTCTGTGCCTGCATTTGCAAGCACTTTCCATGTTCATATTTATGTGCCAGGGAGTAAGATCACGCTGGGGACCTGAATTTGTTTGTCTTTATTCTCACCTTAATGACAGTTGACAGGCAGCACAACATATGCCTATAATCTAATGCGCCAAACACGGATGCTTCTTCATTCTGGATGAATGCGGGTGCAATAACCAAAGGCATATAGCTGGGAAAATTCAAGTAGAGCACCCTGGGAAAGAAGCTGAACGTTACTTCAGCAGCCAGCTCCAGTGGCGTCACATTAGGGTCTCCAGGCGGTGAGCCACGTGGTTGGCCATTCCGAAATTGAACGTTGGGACGCCAGCTTCAAAATTTCACCTGTTGAACAGACTGGAAAACTTTAGGCCGAGAAAATCTGGCGTTTTCTGTATTCTGGTTGGAAGAAATGCCTGCTGTTTGTAAAAGAAGCAGCCTGTGGATTGGTAAATATGCCCCCACCAAGTTCTGTCGCTCTCTGTATTGGGAGGCGAGGCAGTTGAAGTTCTTAGAGAGAACTTACTGGGATCGGTACCTGAGCAGTTGCAGTAAGCAGTCGCTGCTTTGTAATCAAGTAAGTAGTGATTCTGTATGGGAGTTAGTTTCGAATATGGTTCAAATGGCACTAAGCACTATGGGACTTAACTTCAGAGGTCATCAGTCCCCTAGAACTTAGAACTACTTAAACCTAACTAACCTGAGGACATCACACTCATCCATGCCCGAGGCAGGATTCGAACCTGCGACCGTAGCGATCGCCCGGTTCCATACTGTAGCGCCTAGAACCGCTCGGCCATTCCAGCCGGCGTTAGTTTCGGTTTCGAGTTAGGGTCCTCTATAACGATGAAAGTATATCGGTAGGAGCAGTGCAGAATTCTCACGAGTGACTATTTCATTATCGTTTTACGTAAATTCAAATGGAACAGAATTCAATGTTCGATCGGTCACGAAGCCTTTCATGCAGCATGTGCTCCGTTGATTGTCATGATTCCTTTCGCTGTGAGTCACGAGCTGACTTTGATTGTTCAGTTAACAATGTTAGGTGGTGAAATTTGTTTTAGAGTCTTCGTGTGTCAGCAACTGCTCGTCCGTGTTGAACTCCCTTAATCCAAGCGTCCATCAGCTGGCAAATGATCGGTACTTCAGTATTGCTCATATGAAACCATAGGGTTAGTGTTTTTATGTGTGTTGAACGTAAATGCAGCCTCAGCAGTATGCTCCATCCACGAAATAAATGTTAATAATGCAACTGGTTCAAATGGCTCTGAGCACTATGGGACTTAACATCTGAGGTCATCAGTCCCCTAGAACTTAGAACTACTTAAACCTAACTAACCTAAGGACATCACACATAGCCATGCCCGAGGCAGGATTCGAACCTGCGACCGTAGCAGCAGCGCGGTTCCAGACTGTAGCGCCTAGAACCGCCCGGCCATCCCAGCCGGCAATAATGCAGCTACTTAGTTCATTAAAGCTCACGCCACCATGTCCTCTCACCTCTTGTAATCTTTAATTTCCTGCACCCTTTAAGAGAAAATTATTTAATATATTTAATAAAGTGTGATCCCCGATCGGTCGTTCTGGAGTTCACTAATTAAAATTCCGTTGGACATTTTTTATTTTAGGATAGAAACTAGAGCTAATAATCAATTAAAATTCGTGGAACTTCAGGCGATTTGGCACTCAAGACCGAATATATAATGTTGAGCATGATTGTTGTGCACGGTTACCGAAAGTCCTTGATATAAGGCGAAGTGAACTACTTCAAAGTGCGAACCGCTTCTAAAGCGTAGAAAACGATCACAAAAAATATGTTCACGGACTGGTGCAACAACTTGCAGTTTACGTTATCATGTTCATTGGCTACCACTAGAAGAGTTAATAAAGTGTGGAAAGAAAAGGTGAAGGAAGGAACGTCCGAGGTATTGAAATTTAATAACACGATCATTTGTCAAATTAGAAACATTATACAGTGGGAGTGGAATCCTAACACGAAGAAAAAAGAAAAATTTCTTGAAAGTTCATTTACTGATCTCCATAAATATGCTTTCAGACAGCCGTATGGAGAGGAAACTGTACAGAATGGAGTTGACTTACAAACAGCAAAGAAAGACGCCTAAAAATATTTGGCTCAAGAATAGCAGAGAAACAATCAGATAATAGTTTTTTCTATGCGATTTCGTTTTGAAAAGTGACAAGTTGCATAATCAACTAGGGATAAATTGCAAATGGTAGGCTATAATTGTCAAATTGGATCAAATGGTTCAAATGGTGCAAATGGCTCTGAGCACTATGTGACTTAACTTCTGAGGTCATGAGTCGCCTAGAACTTAGAACTAATTAAACCTAACTAACCTAAGGACATGACACACATCCATGCCCGAGGCAGGATTCGAACCTGTGACCTAGCACCGCACGTCCACTCCGGCCGGCCAAATTGGATCCTTGGGAGAAAATCTCGAGCGACATCGTCCACTGATTTATTTACATGAGATGCTCACTCTCACATTAAACAGGTAATAACTCTGCACTATTATCTCCGAACAACAATGTTTTCCAGTGTAAGATACTGCATCTTTATCTCTATATTCCGTAACAACATCTTGAAAGGAGCATCTTGTAGCCCCTTCCTGTAGATGCTGCATTACCCTGACCGAAAGCCAAAGAAGCCTACTCTGAATCTTGTAAATAATTCTTCTAGATTACAAGACGTCTACTCTATAAACAGTCGCCTCATGCTTTCGATATCGTTACGTTAGGTGAAAAGTGATAGTTCATGTCAGAGAAGCGTGCGATCGTTACCGGTCAATACATATTTTGACGGATAGTGAACTTGAAATAATAGTAATATGGGGCAGCAAGAACCCATGTAAAGAGATATCGGTATCATTCGCGACTGTGTCAACATAAGACAGTTGCAGTCACAGCACTGGAAGATCATGTCACCACAGAGCTTAGCTGTAGACTGCTAGCAGCGAAATTGGCCCTTAACGGACGAAGATAAAACCTCCTTTTCATCTTGTTTCTTGTGATAGCACATTTCTCGCGTTTCTTATCGTTTCACTATAGGATAATGAATTCACGAAATGACTCCTGGTTGTTTTTCTATGAGCGAGAGGAGAAAGCTGCCTGACCTACAGTGTGCGTACAAGATCCATCTGCAGTCAAGACAGTAGAAGCTCTCTGCCTGTTTCATCTTTTAATAAGCGAACTGATTTCAAATTGTCTCTCGTATTATTTGAATTGATGTTGAGATGATGCTAACAGCGGTAAGGTGTTTCCTGCGAAAAGGTTAGGGAATTTATGCTTCCCGGAACTTGATACTTTAAGGACAGACTCTAAGACATGTGTCATATTTTTGATAAACACACTGTACTGAGGAACAAGGAATTTGCTAAGGAAACTCAGCGCGAGTGGATCTTACTTATTATGTCTTTCCTAGCGTTAGTTCTGCAATGGCGGAGGGTACACTTTTCATCTTGGACTTAGAATTATTTTTACATTTGTAGTCCGATCCCATACCCTACTGACATATTTCCACTTTTCCTGTGAAAAGGAACGAGGTTAGAGTTCAGCGTTTTATTGATGACGAATTAATTACATGTATAGAAGAATTTTGAACTGTAGAAGGATGGCTGAGAAAATCCGCCATGCAGAATAATAATAAATTTAAAAACTCTTTGTGACGATTCCCTTGTTTTGAGGAGACGATATGAAATGGGAGGAACATGTAAAATTAATAGTAAGGAAGACGAATGGAAGAGTTAGAGTTGTTGGAAGGGTTCTGCGAACGTGTTGTGTATCTAATCTGTAGAGAAAATTACATACAAGACGTCAATGCGATCAATTCTAGAGTGCTGCTCCACCGTTTGGAGTGTTTATCAAGTAAGGGTCACAACATGCAGCAAACGAATTC
The DNA here is from genome assembly GCF_023897955.1 of Schistocerca gregaria. NCBI lineage: Eukaryota > Metazoa > Arthropoda > Insecta > Orthoptera > Acrididae > Schistocerca > Schistocerca gregaria. The sequence goes on from NC_064931.1 coordinate 277,589,092, forward strand.
CGAGGTGCACTGATAAGACCATAAGATGTCGGTATAGCCCATACAAAAGTGTAAGAGAGATGGTCACAGAACTTAAACGGGAATCTTTGGAAGAAAAGCGGCGTTGTTATCGGGAATTACTATTTTGTAAGTTTGGAGAACTGGCATTCGAAGAAAACAATTGCAGTTCTGCTGTCTCCACCGTATATCTCAAGTACTTATCGTGAAGATAACGTAAGAAAGATTAGGACACACACCGAGGCGTATAGTCAGTCAATTTTGCCTCACTCACAACGCGAATAAAGTAGGACAGAAAATCGCTAATACCATTACGAAGTACCCTCCAGCACACACTGCAGAGTAGCTAACTGAGTATATATGTAAATGCAGATGCCACGTTTGCAATAAATGATTTGTGGAACGCGCAGGAAACATGAATCTGAAGGGCTTCAACCTTGCCTCTTCCTAATGCGACTGCAGTGCATAAACTTGCTCGCTATCTGCTTGCGCGATGTTTAAGTTGGATTCAGCGTTTTTGTATATTTTAGTTGTTTGCATGGCGTGTGTCTGGTGTGGAGATAAAGATCAGCTGGTTTTTTTCTCGTATGGGAATAGAAAGCTGCCTAAAAAAACTTTCAGACTGTCCGATGTATCGAACAATATAGGTAATTCCAATTGCGAATTCGAATCTGGTCTATCTTCTTGTTTGTCTCGCAGACTTGGACACTTCTCGCGGCACTTCTTGAAGACGTCAAAACTAAACAGGAATAAACACACCGTAAGATGTACTTAAGATATTGGCGCTTACCCTGGAAGGGTTATATATAGACATTGCCGCAAATAGTAACGAAAGCAACAAAAAAGATGTTTCTCTGACAAAAAGTAGAATTTACTTTTTCTTCAATGTGATCTTTACCGGTGGTACTTCTCTCAGTCAACTTTTGTAGTCCTGTCTTCCTCAGTTGCGTGTAATATTACGGTATACTCATAATTTTTATTTTAAGGACCGTCTGACAGCAACTGAATGAAACACAATTTTAGTGCCATATGCGTTTCGCCTTTATTTTCTGCAAGGGATCTTCAGTGGCCTGGAATATGTACATATGTTTGCTATTTAATTTACATTTTGGTCACTGTACTTATAGGTTATAAACAGTTCTGGTGGTTGGTATTTCCTATTAAATAGTAATATTTTGAACTGTACTTACAGGGTGCGTGGAGGATTTCTTACATATTACGCTCCAGTTGCATTTTTTGTGTTGTTGTTCTTCTTCTAACTGCCAATTTGCTGTTTTTCCCCACATTTCACAGCACTATGAACTTGTCACTTGTTTCATTCAGTTGAAAATGGGTCAGAAGCTACGATGATTTTTTAAAATGTTTTGATACCGCTTGCAGCTGTCATTTTTCTTAATTCGTTGTATTATTGCACAAATTCGCTCTAACACCATTTTCAAGTATCTGTACAAAAATTCAAAGATGACACATTATGCCTAAATATCTGCAGATATGTGATTGTCATCCACTGTCATTCTGTTTATGATGCAGGTGTCGTAGTTGCCATCAAAGCAAACTGTTAAGTCGAGTTGCGATGGCACGTGGAAATATACATTATTTTAAAACGGTGACCTGCTCTTATACCAGTACGACACCTGCAGTCTCAAGCTCAATAGCAGTGGACGCCATTGAAATATAACATGCGTAGGGACTCGTATGGCATAAGGGGCCTTCACTCAGTTCGAGTACATTTACTAGGAAATGGTCTAAGACCGAAACTTTGCAACAGTGCAACGGATAAAGAAAGAATGACAACTGCAGGCGTTATCAAATCATTTAAAGAATCATCATTATCGTCACCCATCATTTCATTGCTCGTTCGGAAAGCCTCAATTTACTAACTGTCTGTGCACTTAACAATCATGTGAAACTCTTGTAAGTCATTACTGACAGTATATACTGCTTAAACCTTCTCTGTTTGATGTACGAGGCTTGGAACTTTAATAGTGGCAACTATTTATTTACAGCTCGTACAAAATAGATACGCGTTTCATAGTTTTACTGACCTTCAAAGTAGTCACCAGCATAGTGTATGACCCGTTACCAGCGATGTGCTAGTCGTAGGATACTCTTAGCAGTGCCAGTTGAGTTGACAGTTCGAGCGGCGCGATCTATTGCCCAACGAATTTGTAGCAGTTCTGAAGCGAATGCCGTGAAGTGTTTCCTTCAGTTTAGAAACCGAATGGAATTCATAAGGGCTTAAGTCAGGGGAGTGCAGTGTGTGGTATAGCACATAGCAGCCCCATCAGTCAAACAAATCCGTAACAGTTTGCACTATACGTGCTTAAGCATTGTCTTGCAAAATGATGGTCAGGTCCTGCAGAAAGTGACATCTCTTCTGCCTTTAAGCTGGTCGTAGGTTGTGTTCCAAAAATGAACAACCCTCGTACATTAGGCATTTACTTCTAATTTAGAATTATTTTCCTATATGAAACTAAGTCATTTTTACTAACTGCTTGTTGTTTCAGTTATCTTAAGTATACTAACTCAACAATTCTTTCTAGAATTTCATCATTAATGTTTACTCTTTCCCTGTCAGTGTGCTGGTAGCACACTGGTGCGTAAAACTTAAGGATGAAAGCAACTTTCACCCGACGTGTCGATATGTAGCAGGATTTTAGAACGTATATTGTGTTCGAACATTATGAATTACCTCGAAGAAAACGGTCTATTGTCACACAGTCAACATGGGTTTAGAAAACATCGTTTCTGGATTTCCGGAAGGCTTTTGACACTGTACCACACAAGCGGCTTGTAGTGAAATTGCGTGCTTATGGAGTTCGTCTCAATTATGTGACTGGATTTGTGATTTCCTGTCAGAGAGGTCGCAGTACATAGTAATTGACGGAAAGTCATCGAGTAAAACAGAAGTGATTTCTGGCGTTCCCCAAGGTAGTGTTATAGGCCCTTTGCTGTTCCTTATCTATATAAACGATTTTGGAGACAATCTGAGCAGCCGTCTTCGGTTGTTTGCAGATGACGCTGTCGTTTATCGACTAATAAAGTCATCAGAAGATCAAAACAAACTACAGAACGATTTAGAAAAGATATCTGAATGATGCGAAAAGTGGCAGTTGGCCCTGAATAACTAAAAGTGTGAGGTCATCCATGTGAGTGCTAAAAGGAACTCGTTAAACTTCGGTTACACGGTAAATTAGTCTAATCTAAAAGCCGCAAATTCAACTAAATACCTAGGTATTACAATTACGAACAACTTAAATAGGAAGGAAACATAGAAAATGTTGTGGGGAAGGCTAACCAAAGGCTGCGTTTTATTGGCATTACACTTAGAAAATGTAACAGACCTACTAAGGATACTGCCTAGACAACGCTTGTCCGTCTTCTTTTAGAAAACTGCTGCGCGGTGAGGGATCCTTACCAGATAGGACTGACGGAGTACATCGAAAAAGTTCAACGGAAGGCAGCACGTTTTGTATTATCGCGAAATATGGGAGAGAGTATCACAGAAATGATACAGGATTTACGCTGGAAATCATTAAAAGAAAGGCGTTTTTCGTTGCGACGGGATCTTCTCAGAAAATTTCAATCACCAACTTTCTCCTCTGAATGCCGAAATATTTTGTTGACACCGACGTGGCTCATGGTGTGGGTTCCTGTAGTCATGTCCTAGTTCATGAACCACGGGCAACGTATGAGTGGCCAAGTAAGTGGTCCCGACAGTCGGGATACCAGTTACTTTGGAATAAGGCTGGGCATCTCGGACATATTCTGAGTCGTGGTCACCTTTGTGCTCATACGGCAAAGACTACCAAATCCACCGGTTAGTCCCTCAACCGTTAGGGGTAAAACTCAATGGGACTCGGGACAAGTAAGACTAGCAACCTGCTTCCCCAATACTTTAAATATGATGCTGGCAACAATCAGAGCAAAATGCCTCGGATCTTTGGAGGTGACGGAGTCCCACCTCAACTGCCAAACGAGGGACTCCTAAGATACGACTTGGCAAACAAATGGTAATGAGATGGGGAGCTATTAATATCAATGAGGGCTACCCTGGGAAGAAGGTAGAGCTGGCAGAGGCTGCAAGTAAGATGGGGCTGGACGTTTTAGCTGTTAGTGACATTCGGGTAAGGGGTGAGGAAGAAGAGGAAGTGGGAGAATACAAGGTCTACCAGTCAGGAGTCAAAGCAGGAATATCACAATGGGGTGTAGGGATTTACATCAGGAAAGAAATGGAACCCAGCGTAGTTGCAGTAAGGTATGTAAACGAACGACTGATGTGGATAGATTTGACAATGTCTACCAAGAAAATTAGGATTGTGTCAGAATATTCGCATTGTGAAGGGACAGATCAAGATAAGATGGATAGCTTTTATGAGGCACTCACTGATGTAGTTGTTAAAGGACAAGGACAGGGTTCTGCTCATGGGTGATTTTAATGCCAGGATTGGAAATCGAACAGAAGGGTATGAAAAGGTGATGGGTAAATTTGGAGAGGATATGGTGGCCAACAGGAACGGGAAACAACTCTTGGATTTCTGTGCCAGTATGGGCTTAGTAATCACAAATTCCTTTTTTAAACATAAGAACATTCACCGGTATACTTGGGAAGGCAGGGGAACCAGATCTGTCACTGACTATATAATAACAGATCAGGAATTCAGGAAGGCTGTGAGGGACAAACGTGTATTCAGGGGATTCTTTGATGACACTGATCATTATTTAATCTACAGTGAAATTGGGATTGTAAGGCCGAAATGCAGGTGGTCAGGTCCATATGTAGGAGGATAAGAGTGGAGAAACTTCAGGATAAGGAAATCAGGCTCAAGTACATAACAGCGATCTCAGAAAGGTACCAGTTAGTTGAATGTAGTCAATTACAGTCATTGGCAAAGGAATGGACAAGGTACAGGGACACAGTACTAGAAGTGGCTAAAGAATGATTTGGAACAGTAGTGTGTAAAAGTAGGATGAAGCAAACAGCTTGGTGGAATGACACAGTCAAGGCAGCCTGTAAAAGGAAAAAGAAGGCGTATCAAAAATGGCTACATACTAGAACTCAGGTAGACAGAGAAAGTTATGTTGAAGAAAGAAACAAAGCCAAAAAGATAATTGCAGCATCCAAGAAGAAATCTTGGGAAGACTTTGGAAACAGGTTGGAGACTATGGGTCAAGCTGCTGGAAAACCATTCTGGATTGTAATTAGCAGTCTTCGAAAGGGAGGTAAGAAGGAAATGACAAGTATTTTGGACAGGTCAGGAAAACTGCTGGTGAATCCTGTGGATGCCTTGGGCAGATGGAGGGAATATTTTGAAGAGTTGCTCAATGTAGGTGAAAATACGATCAGCAGTGTTTCAGGTTTCGAGGTAGAATGGGATAGGAATGAGGATGGAAATAAAATCACATTTGAGGAAGTGGAGAAAATGGTCAATAGATTGCAGTGCAACAAAGCAGCTGGGGTGGATGAAATTAAGTCGGAACTCATCAAATACAGTGGAACGTCGGGTCTTAAATGGCTACACGGGATAATTGAAATGGCCTGAGAGTCGGGACAGGTTCCATCAGACTGGACAAAAGCAGTAATCACACCAATCTTTAAACATGGAAAGAGAAAAGATTGTAACAACTACAGAGGTATCTCTTTAATCAGCGTTGTGGGTAAAATCTTCTCAGGTATTGTTGAAAGGAAAGTGCGAGTATTAGTTGAGGACCAATTGGATGAAAACCAGTGTGGGTATAGGCCTCTTAGAGGTTGTCAGGACCAGATCTTTAGCTTACGGCAAATAATGGAGAAGTGTTATGAGTGGAACAGGGAACTGTATCTGTGCTTTATACATCTAGAAAAGGCATATGACCGGGTTCCTAGGAGAAAGTTATTGTCTGTTCTACGAGATTATGGAATAAGAGGCAAACTTTTGCAAGCAATTAAAGGTCTTTACATAGATAGTCAGGCAGCAGTTAGAGTTGACGGTAAATTGAGTTCATGGTTCACAGTAGTTTCAGGGGTAAGACAAGGCTGCAACCTGTCTCCACTGTTGTTCATATTATTTATGGATCATATGTTGAAGACAATAGACTGGCTGGGTGAGATCAAGATATGTGAACACAAAATAAGCAGTCTTGCATATGAGGATGACTTAGTTGTGATGGCAGATTCGATTGAAAGTTTGCAAAGTAATATTTCAGAGCTAGATCAGAAATGTAAGGACTATGGTAAGAAGATTAGCATCTCCAAAACGAAAGTAATGTCAGTGGGAAAGAAATATAAACGGATTGAGTACCAAATAGGAAGTTAGAACAGGTGGACAGTTTGAAGTACTTAGGATGCATATTCTCACAGGATGGCAACATAGTGAAAGAACTGGAAGCGAGGTGTAGCAAAGCTAATGCAGTGAGCACTCAGCTACGATCTACTCTCTTCTGCAAGAAGGAAGTCAGTACCAAGACTAAGTTATCTGTGCACCGTTCAATCTTTCGACCAATTTTGTTGTAAGGGAGCGAAAGCTGGGTGGATTCAGGTTACCTTATCAACAAGGTTGAGGTTACGGATATGAAAGTAGATAGGATGATTGCAGGTACTAGTAGAGGGTGTCCACAATGAGGAAATCAACGAAAAACTGGGAATGAACTCTATAGATGTAGCAGTCAGGATGAACAGGCTTAGATGGTGGGGTCATGTTACACGCATGGGAGAAGCAAGGTTACCCAAGAGACTCATGGGTTCAGCAGTAGAGGGTAGGAGGAGTCGGGGCAGACCAAGGAGAAGGTACCTGGATTCGGTTAAGAATGATTTTGAAGTAACAGGTTTAACATCAGAAGAGGCACCAATGTTAGCACTGAATAGGGGATCATGGAGGAATTTTATAAGGGGGCTATGCTCCAGACTGAACGCTGAAAGGCATAATCAGTCTTAAATGATGATGATGATGATGATGATGACCGTCGTACATAGGAAGGAACGACCATTACGATAAAATAAAGGAAGTCAGAGCTCGTACGGAAAAATATAGGTGTTCATTCATTTGCGCGCGCTATACGAGATTACAATAATAGAGAATTGTGAAGGTGGTTCGATGAACCCTTTGCCAGGCACTTGAATGTGATTTGCAGAGTGTCAATGTAGATGTAGATGTAGATGCCATCTAAATGGATCAATGAAACTTGATCCTTACAGGGAAACAATTAATACAGTAAAGTACGGTACAGTACAGTACAGGACAGAGGGTAACTAAAAGAAATATGCAATGTTACAAACAAAAATGACGCTGTTATTCAAACATAATAATTAGACTGAGGACACCACGATTCATGATGGTCCCCTAGACACTTGAAACGGCGATACATGGTTGTTAATAGGGTTTTTGTGGTCACTAGGAACAGTAGCAAATGCTCTGCAGCTTCTTACCATGCTGACCAAAAGGTTGGTTGAGGTAGAGTATTCAGTTCCCCTACCGCGCTGTTGACAACTACTGGATGGCTGTGGGTAGGCATGCTGTAATACGTCTTCTCAACGCATACCACACGCGCGCGATGGGATTCTAGTAGGGGGAATGGGCAGGCCAGTACTTTCCGTGAATACTCGTGTGCCAGGTGTACTCTCATATGGCGATAGGTGGCAATACCTAATGAAACCAGGATCAGTGTCGAATATGATCGTTTTGTTGGTCCAGGTGTTATGGTGAGGGGAGGCTTAATGCTCCGTGGGCGTACCGACCTCCAAACCTTTTAACACGGTACACTCACCAGTCACCGTTATTGTGGCACTGTACTCCTTCCCCATGTGCATCTTTTCAGGTGTGCATTCGGTCCTGACGCCATTTTTGGGGATGACAATGCACGACCGTATTTAACTCAATAGGTCGAGGAGCTCTTGGAATGTGAGGATATTCGACAAAAGGACTGGCCTGCTCATTTCCCCTAATTAAATCCCGTCGAGCATGTGTGGTATGCATTGGGGAGACATACTGCATCACGTCCGTATGCACCAACGGTCATCTAACAGTTGTCATCTGTGCTGGTGAAGGAATAGAACGTCCAGCCACAAGAACTTAGGCCAGTAAGGAAGCACGTTCCACAATATGCATTATCGTCTGTGGTGATCACAAAACTTATTGGTTCAAATGGCTCTGGGCGCTATGGGACTTAACTTCTGAGGTCGAGGCAGGATTCGAACCTAAGACCGTAGCTATCACGCGGTTCCAGACTGAAGCGCCTAGAACCGCACGACCACACCGGCCGGAACAAAACTTATTAAAAACCATTTCTCGCCTTTTGTAATATCCAGGGGACCATCATAAATTCCAGTGACTTGAGTCTAATTACTGTGTTCGAATAACTGTATCATTTCTGTTTGCCTCATTGTGTGTTTCTTCCGTTACCTTCTTTACCATACCGTAGCTGTTGTTCCTCTGTATGGTCCGAATTTCATCGAGCTATAGTACTTGGAAGTGACACATCATGCGAAAGTTACTTTCGTCCTTAAGTTTTGTACACCAGTTAAAAGCTTGCCTTACGAAAAGTACTTTGGGTAGTTGAGCGCTATCTGTTACACAAGAGGTTGTATCAATGGAAAATTGTACTGAAATGCAGGAGGATCTGCAGCAAGTTGACGCATGGTGTAGGGAATGGCAACTGAATCTCAATGTAGACAAGTGTAATGTGCTGCGAATACATAGAAAGAAAGATCCATTATCATTTAGCTACAATATAGCAGGCAAGCAACTGGAAGCAGTTAATTCCATAAATTATCTGGAAGTAGGCATTAGGAGTGATTTGAAATGGAATGATCATATAAAGTCGATCGTCCGGAAAGCAGATTCCAGACTGAGATTCATTGGAAGAATCCTAAGGAAATGCAATCCGAAAACAAAGGAAGTAGGTTACACTACACTTGTTCGCCCACTGCTTGAATATTGCTCACCAGTGTGGGATCCGTACCAGATAGGGTTGATAGAAGAGATAGAGAAGATCCAGAGGAGAGCAGCGTGCTTCGTTACATGATCATTTAGTAATCGCGAAAGCGTTACGGAGATGACAGATAAACTCCAGTGGAAGACTCTGCAGGAGAGACGCTCAGTAGCTCGGTACGGGCTTTTGTTGAAGTTTCGAGAACATACCTTCACCGAGGAGTCAAGCAGTATATTGTTCCCTCCTACGTATATCTAGCAAAGAGACCATGAGGATAAAATCAGAGAGATTAGAGCCCACATAGAGGCATACCGACAATCTTTCTTTCCGCGAACAATACGAGACCGGAATAGAAGGGACAACCGATAAGAGGTACTCAAGGTAACCTGCGCCACACACCATCAGGTGGCTTGCGGAGTATGGATGTAGATGTAGATATAGAATACCGTGCTTCACATTATCTATCTGGTCATGAGTGGCAAATCGTTTAAAGTTCCATGAATATTAATCGATTATTAGCTCTTGTCTCCAATCTAAGAAGAGAACTGCGCAACTGAATTTTAATTAGTTAACTCTAGTATGACCCATCAGGGTTTTGACTTTACTAAGCATATTAAGTAATGTTCTCTCATAAGCTACTTATGGTTAGAGATTACAGTAAGAGGGAAAGGGTGGTGGTATGCATGTAAGGGAGAAGTCTAGTGAACTAAGTAGTCCCACGAATGTCTATATTTCTTGAGCAGCTTTCGTTTTAGCTCCTTTAGCATCTCGATCACACTCTCATATCGACAGCATTGGTCGTTATGATTCTTGCTGTGATTTCTGTGTTCTTTCGATATCTATTATTATGCCAAGGTGATAAACACTACCAAATACTGAAGCAGTGCTCTAGGATATGTTGTATCAAGTAATGATTCGCTACGGCGTTAAATAGTCCTCGTAATAAATCTGACTCTTCTCTTCACATTTACTGCTACTAATTTCAAGAGTTCTTTCCATTTTGTATCGCTTTCCACATTATCCTTAGTACAATAACAGAGTTAGAGGTCCATAACTGAGAAAAGAAATAGGCTAGGTAACTCTATTTCACCCGAAACTCTTTTCGGCAGCCTTCGAAGAGGTCCATACTTACCAATCATATACAACCGCTCATCGAAAGATCCGTACCTAAGAACTGGAAAGATCATAAATCTCACCAATACACAAGCAGGAGTAATCTGCTGAATTACAGACCCATATCACTAACGTCGATTTGCAGTAAGATTTTGCAACATTCACTGCAGTCGAACATTATGAATTGCCTCGAAGAAAACGTTTTATTTAGAAATAGAAAAATACAACTAGCTCTTGATTCTCACGAAGTAATGAGTGCTATATGAGTCCATATTTTTAGAATTTCAGGAGACTTTTGACACCGTTCCTCACAAGCGACTCCTAATGAAATTGCATTCCGACGGAGTATCGCCTCATCTGTACGACAGGATTCGTAATTTCGTGTCAGAAAGGTCACAGTTCATAGTACTTGGTGGAAATAATCGAAACGAAGCCATATATATATTGTTAGATTATTAGATAGGAACCGACCATGTATATTTCTTCTTTATCCCAGATTAATTATCTGAATGTTATTTTCAAAGCCAGCTCCAGTGGCAGCAATATGTCGCTACACTGTGTTGTCACACACCGCTGTGCATCCCTAAAAAAGCGACTACGCGGTTGGCCATTTGCTACCCAAGCCCTGGGACCCCATATTCAAAATTTCAGCCGTTGAACGGAGTGGAAAATCTTAGGCCGAAACGACAAGATACTCCTCTCTTGTCTTCTGATAGGGGGAAGTACCTGCTCTTGCTGGGAAAAGCATCCTGCTGGTTGGTCAGAGCGCCCCCACCGAGTTGGTTACTTTCTGTATGCAGAGAGTTTAGATTTTACAGAGGGCTTACCTGGGCACGGAAGAGGCGAGATGCAGCAAACAGCTGCTGCTTCGTGATCAAGTAAGTAATGATTATCGGGTGGGAGTTATTTCGAATTTTAAGTCAGAATTCTGTTTAATGACAATCTTTACGAACAATACAAAATACTAGCGAGTGATAATGTCAGTATTACTTTACTTTCGTAAATTCAAGTGGAACCAAATTCGGCCTTTAATCGGTCATGATTCATTACATGTATTGTGTACCAAGTTAATTATAATGATTCTTTCCGCTGTGAGTCACGAGCTGGCTTGGATGATTCATATATTAACGAAAAGTGGTGAAATGTGCCTTGGAATAATGTGTGTGAGTAATTGTGCGTCCATGTCGTGTTTCTTTAATCCAACCAATCCTTTGCTGACAATGATCATTAGTACATTCTAGATCTACATTTACATCTACATGATTACTCTGCGATTGACAATTAAATGCCTGTCAGAAGGTTCATGAAACCACATTCGAGCTATTTCTCTACCGGTCCACTCTCGAAGTGCGCAAGGCCAAAACGAACACTCCAATCTTTCTGTGCGATCTATGATTGTTCTTCAGAATGAAATTTTCACTCTGCAGCGGAGTGTGCGCTGATATGAAACTTCCTGGTAGATTAAAACTGTGTGGCTGACCGAGACTCGAACTCGGGACCTTTGCCTTTCGCGGGAAAGTGCTCTACCATCTTTTTTTAAATCTCATTTTGTTCGTTTTTGTTCGTTGAATCTGATCGGGGCGGACGTCGTAAGACACCCTTTTAAGTTCGTTGTTGATCTATTAACTCAGTTTTTTTATTACAGAGGGCAAGAATTAAACTTGTCGCTCGAGGGAAGACTTGAACCACGGACCTCTCGTTCCGCAGCTGCTCATACTAACCACGGGACCACGGCGCTCCTGCCATTTGAGCTACCGAAGCACGACTCACGCCCGGTACTCACAGCTTTACTTCTGCCAGTATCTGGCATATGGTAGAGCACTTGCCCGCGAAAGGCAAAGGTCCCGAGTTCTAGTCTCGGTCGGGCACACACTTTTAATCTGTCAGGAAGTTTCATGATTGTTCTTGTTTTATTATGATGATAATTTCTCCCTATGCAGGTAGGCTTCAACAAAACATTTTCACATGCTGAGAAGAAAGTTGGTGATTGAAATTTCATGAGAAACGCAAAACATTTCTGTTTTAATGATTGCCACCTCAATTCCCCGATCATATCCGTGCCACTCTGTCTCCTATTTCACTATAATACAAAACTAATTGCTCTTCTTTGGACGTTTTGATGTTCTCGGTCTATTCTATCTGATACGTATTCCACACCGCACAGCAATACTCCAGAAGAGAGCGGACAAGCGTAGTTAAGCAGTTTCTTTCGCAGACCATTTGCATTTTGTAATTGTTATACCAATAAATCGCAGTTTTTGGTTTGCTTTTCTCAGAACAATATCTATGTGATCGTTCCAATTTAAGTTATTCGTAATTGTATTCGCTAAATATTTATTTGAATTTACAGACTTTAGATCTGTGTGATTTATCGTGTAACCGAAATTTAGAGGATTCCTTTTAGTACTCATGTAGATGACTTCATAACTTTCATCATTTAGAGTCAGTTACATATCCGGCACTCCTGATTACGAGTACATGTTGTGTTGACTATCAGTCGTAATTAAGATTCCCAGTGTTATTTTCCTCCCTGGCATTGAAAATATGAGCATGACAAATACGAGACATGCAGACAGAGAAAAGATACTCTGCGGAACTTGAAAAAAAAAAAAAAAAAAAAAAAAAAACGCCAAATTTATAGGAGACCAGGATTGATTGACGCCTTTCATAGTGTACATTATTTCTGCCTTACTGTAATTAATCTTCAGGCTTATTATCATACTTTATACGTTTAGTTGCTCTATTCTTTGTTGAAGTTTATCTGGATTCGAAACTGCCACTTTTCGCACCATACAGATATTTTATCAATCATTTTGTAACCGGTTTTGATCACCTGATGACTTAACAAGTTGTTATGTAACAGCATCATCTGCAAATAATCTAAGATGTCTGCTCATAATGTCTCCTATGTAGTTTACGTAGATCATGAACATCAGAGGGCCTATAACACTTCCTTGGGGAACGCTAGATATTACTTCTGTTTTACTAGTCTGTTGGGTAGGTTTAGGGAAATGTTGTTTGAGGTAAAATTAGATCGTGCAACAATTCTATTGCCTCCATCGTGTGCCTCTTGCAGGACCATGTAAATAACATAACAGATTACGATGCCTACGGAGGCATACAAATAATGGATTGGGATAGGGATAGGCAAAGACATGAGCAGTGTACCCTTCGACATGCAGTATACAGCTGTTTGAGGCCTGTGTGTGTACAAGAAGAAGAAGTGTATCAGTTTCGCTGAAATCAATACGTTTTGCAGGTGCGTCCACACACCGCTAACAGAAACACACGAGATTAAGTAACACAAACCTAGAAGACAACCAAAAGCCAGATAAACAGCGTACAAATTAGTCGAAAGACTGAGGAAAATATTCTCTGCATACGTACTCTCCTAGAGGGACCCGGGGAAGTAGGTCAAATAATGATATGAAATGCAGTAATGTGGACAATCGTGAACAACGTTGCTGCAATGTAAAAGGGAAACGAGATAAGCTGGCGACGAGTAGAATGGCTGTAAAAGCCACATTTTAAACTGAGTACAATAGCATCTAATGAAACTGAAAATCCATATTCTCGAAATGTCGTGCCATAAAGTCATTTATAGCCGGCAGTATTCCTGGAACTCGCTACGAGCGTACGTGCGATTTCAACGAAAACACAACCGTAACGAGGTGATAAGTCGGAAGTACCTCTCCCAGGAACACTCTATCGATTATAACCATTTTAAAGCCTTGCAAAAACTGAAGGTTGTTGAAACAGTCTACACAAAGAAGTTACAAGAAAGCATATTGTGTCTTCGGTATGAGATAAAGACGGGTGATAGAAAGAATCACGCATAAAGGAATAAGTAGCAGGGATACAAATGACATGGAATACATTTGAGAAATTGAATACTGTGTTCAGAAATAAACCGATACACGGCTGCTGATGAACACGATTCGATAGTAAAGTTTACCGCTAATATTTTAATAAGATCCTGTTGGGCTGTTTCCATTGTTTATAGGCATTATCTTGTATTTATTCACATTCATGACGATCTGACATTCAGTAAATAAACATCACATTTTTCTAACTGAGTCTACATTACCATTGATTCAAGCAGAAACGATGGTTTCCTGTAGAGAACAATATAATTAGCAAATAATTTGGGTGTTGTGACCGTATCTGATAATTCGTTTTTGTATATGAGAGCGTTACGAGTGGTATTAATCTTCCTAGGGAAAAACCGATGTTGCTTTTATTTCTCTTGAGAATTCACTCTCCAATAAAAGATACTACGTTCTATACAATAATTTTCCACGCCAGTCAAATATTTGAGAAGATACTGTTTAAGATCGTATCTACCTTATCACTTGAGTGTGTGGTACAGTGTTGAATGCCTTTCAGAAATATAGCGGCGATTACTACTTGGAAGATATAATTTGTGAAACTATCGAGCTGTATTTCATTCTTTGCTAATTCTACGTGAAGATATTCTTTTCCTCTAGGAATGTCATTATTAGTCTAGGCATCCTATGACGGGCTAATGTTAACTTCCAAAAAATATTACCCGAGAACAAAAAGAAATTATGAGCGTATAGGAAACCAAATTTTAAATATGGTTTATTTTTCATGAAATTCGATCCATGATGGAGAACACAAAAAAATGACCAAAAATCTGTTTTTCTTAAATAAGCAGAAAAAAAACTATAGCTCCAATCGAAAAATGTTAAATGAAAAAACTGCAGAACTTAAAAATATCTATCCAATTGATTTTTATAAGTATCGATTGCTTCTTACGTTTCGAGATGCAGCATATAGAAAAACCAGTTAAAATTTGATTCTACATTACTCGTTAACATTCACGTTCCCATATTTCCTGTTTTCTGTAAGTGTGGGGAGCGGTAAGTAAAAAAAGGTACTTGTTCGAGAAATTAAAAAGTATTTACTTTTGAGAAACTGTGCATCCCTAAAAAAGCGACTACGCTGTCAATAATTGGCTAAATCTTCGCAGCGGATGACTTTAAAATAATGGTTTTAAGTTTGTTTTCTTCTAAAAGAATTGGGCTACCATGCTATTAAATAATGTTGACGATTTTATTAATCGTAAGGATCAAAAAAGACTCCCAAAAAATTGCAGCTTTGTTGGGCGTGTTTTTTTCACCAGCACAACTTTTGTCTTATGAAAATAACATTAAAAATTGCTGACATTTTTTCACGAACTAAAGAGAGGTTCCTACGAACTTCTGGAACCGAGACACCTTTATTTTTTTAAAAAAATCCAGAGGACTTAATTAACAGTTACCACTGATTCGCCTGATGGAGTTTAATATTTAATACTTAACGTTCTCATCAGGCTACCTTACATTAGGGAAGCTGGTGCACTCAGCGACTGTGGTATTATTCATAAATTATAGAGCGCAGCAATCAGTCGTCCTTTTTTGTAGGTTTTATTTGGCAAATCCAGATTTCGGCTAGTGCCTAGCCATTATGAATTCACTATTTTCTAGCTACGATATATGTCAGTTCCCTGTCGTTCGGACGTCAGTCACAGTTCTTTGAATACTGAGTAGAAATTTTTTTTCCAACGTTGCACATATGTTTGACCACGTTCGTCATCTTGGGTAGAGTTTTATGAAAAAGAAACTACATTTACAGTTTATTTCCTATAGCTTGTATGGCTTGTTTCTGGTAATAACTTTTGGAATTGATCCTCCATAATGCTTGGACTATGAATTCGGATTATGAACATGCTCTATCATTCTGCACTGCAGCCAACAGACGTCTTAGTACAGATGATCACTCGATTTTTCACGACGTAAGAGCTCTTGGAACGAAAGAAAAAATCGTGTCATCGTTTGCTGAGAGAATTTGGGGTATTATTCAGTCACCAGTTTGGAACGAGTTCCTTCATGTGCATCTCGTCACCTTTCCTCCGTAATGTTTCAGTATTGTGTCTGAAGTGTATTGTACACAACTGTGATTAATACGTGCAAATTGTAGTTCTTTTTTTGCATTGTTGATGGCGAATAAATAGGACAAATTTCGACGCTGTCTAATAGCAGTAAGGACGCCGCCGTGGGAAACGCACTCATCTGAATGGTTGATCGCCATGAAATGTATCACACGTCCTGTCTCCATGAGGGTCCGGGTTTTAAACGAGGACACTGGTTTAATGGAACCGTTTACCACAAGCTGTTGTAGGGAATGTGTCCGGTACAGCGACGAGATAGCGTGCTGAGGCAAACGCAACGTCAGTTTCTCGTGCTCGTACACGGCGTTGTTACTAACTACCGAAGTGAACTCAATGATAGGGCGTATCAGGAGATAGTACACCGTGATCCCAATACGTACCGGTGATAACGATGGCCTGGCTACGTCATTCGCTAAGCTCCGCTCCACTGACCGACTGGCGGGTCTATTGGGTCTGTGTACATTCGACATTGCATCAGCGGCCACCGTCTGGAATGCTACTTGCAGGCAATATGAGACTTAGCTGTTAAGTGCTAACTTACAAGCTTAACAATCGTCATTGCAAAACAGTTCCCTATAACCCACACATATCCTGGGAAGCTAATCTATTACAGAAAGAAATCTGTACCAGGTAAAAGAGCTGACAGCGAGAATGAAAGCTGGTTCGACCCTATAGGCAATTTGCTGTTGGAACCTTGAATCAGTCAGGCAACGTGCCTGAACAGTGTTTATTACGTCTGTCAAAGATAGATGCGCTTAAAACTGTTAGTAATACGCAGACAAGCACCTACTGCCACATGCTACAGGAATATTGCATATAGGTTTGGAAGACGGGAAAGGTAACTGTTGTCCCTAAAAGCGATAACTGTCTTTTAGCATTATCGAACTGCAGAATCGGCAGTTTTCTGTCGACAAAGAGAAGAATCTCGATGACGATAAAACTTCGAGCAGTAAAGTGTTTAGGTCTTTTTTATATAAAATTGCATTCTATTACTTTCGTACCTGGAACAGGAATTATAGTAGTATAAATGCTGCTGACGAATTTGCTGCATAATACTACTACGAAATAGCTAGTGTTCGAAAGCATAAATTTCGGCTAATCGCAAATATTCTGATTAACAATGCATGTCGAGGGTAGTTTTAATAATTCGAGAGCAGTCAATTTTGCAGACGAGAGAAATGCTTATCACAAGATATACTACGGTAACCAAATAAAAAAAAAAAAGTGCTTTTCTTGGTTTGTATGTTACATGAAGTGATAGCTGCTCTTTGGACTACTATTCCTTGCTCGAAGTACAAATGATAACATGACTAACAATTACAATAACGGCTGTCGTCTATACAAGCAACAATGAGTGGACTGTGGCACCGTTTTATAGCGTCCATTAAGCTTCCAACTGGTGCAGTAGCTACGTCCCGCTAGTGGCATACACAATGACCTCGTACTTTACTGGGGCACGAAGGTTTTTACGAGCGTAGTATGTATCTACATGTACTAATCTATTACAATACGAAGTAGTCCCGGTGGAACGATAATCGTAGTTTCCATAGTATTATTCTTAATTTTTAAACCAAGGCCGAGCTCATTACTCGGAAACTGCTCCTATTCGGAGAAAATCTGACAGTGGTAAAAATTGGAAATTTGTGGTAAGTTCTGTGGGACCAAACCGCTGAGATCATCGATCCCTAGGCTTACACACTACATAATCTAACGTAATCTAACTTACGATAAGGACAACACATACACTCATGCCCGAGGGAGGATTCGAACCTCCGACGGGCGGTGCCGCGCGAATCGTGGCAAGGCGCCTCAGACCGCACGACTACCCCGCTCTGCTCTGACAGTGGTAGTCCGGGAGTTATTATCAAGGAACACTAGAGACGATATAAGTGTTATATCAAGCCAGTCGATTATATTTCATCGACATTTCAGGAAAATTTTGTGTAGTGGTTGCTTGATTGTTGAAATTATCGTCCCCTTTTCTCTAGCGAAGATATTGCCGCTAAAAGCAGAGTGGATCCACGAGGCAGTAGCCGCCCTATTCACGAAGACGATACGCCAACAACGAATCGCATGGCGTGCCTGCGTCACTCGTTTGGGCAGAGGTCACTCCCTACTCATTACAGTGTACGTTTGACACACCTTATGCGAGTTGTAGAGAAGCAAAGTAGCACAGCGGGCGTTAAACGAAACAGAAAACTGATGAAATTGTAAACGACGTTTTTACAGAAAATCATTAAGTGGTTCTCTGCAAATGGGCTCTCATTAAACTTTGACAAAACACAGTATATACAGTTCCACACAGTAAATGGAATGACACCATTGATAAATATAGACTTCGATCAGAAATCGGTAGCTAAGGTAGAATATTCAAAATGTCTAGGTGTATGCATTGATGAGGGGTTCAACTGGAAAAAACACACTGAAGATCTGCTGAAACGTTTGAGTTCAGCTACTTATGCTATTAGGGTCATTGCAAATTTTGGCGATATACATCTCAGTAAATTAGCTTACCACGCCAGTTTTCATTCTCTGCTTTCGTATGGCATCATATTTTGGCGTAACTCATCATTGAGTAAGAGAGTGTCCATTGTACAAAAGTGAGAGTCGGTCTTTTTAGTTTCGAAACTGTAATGAGGCGCTTGAGCGTCTTCTATGATTCGATGTTGATCTGGTTGCCATACACGAGGAATTTCAAGAGAGAAAAGCTTAAAGTCATATCTAAGAATGGCTCAGGCATATGTTTTGGAGAATGCACCTGTGTTCCATCCTAAAACGCATATACCGACATGACAAAAGTCGTGGGATAGAGATATGCACGTATACAGATTGCGGTACTGCTGCGTACACGATGTATAAACGGGCAGCGCATTGGCGGAGCTGTCATTTGTACTCAGGTGATTCAAGCGAAAAGGTTTCCGAAGTCATTATGGCCGCACGACGGGAATTAACAGTCTTTGAACGCGGAGTGGCAGCAGGGGCTAGACGCATGGGACATTCCATTTCGTAAATCGTTAGGGAATTCAGTATTCAGAGATCTATAGCGTCAACAGTGTGCCGAGAATACCATATTTCAGGCACTTCCTCTCACTACGGACAACGCAGATGCCGACGGCCTCCACTTAACGACCGAGAGGAGCCGCGTTTGCGAAGAGTTGTCGGTGCTAACAGACAAGCAACACTGTGTGAAATAACCACAGAAATCAACGTGGGACATACGATGAACGTATCCGTTAGGAGAGTGCTGCGAAATCTGACGTTAATGGGCTATAGCAGCAGAGCATCGAAGCGAGTGCCTTTGCTAACAGCTCGACATCGACCGCCTCTCCTGGGCTCGTGACCATGTCAGTTGCACCCTAGGCGATTGGAAAGCCGTGGTCTGGTCAGCTGAGTCCCGATTTCAGTTGGTAACAGATAATGGTAGGATTCGAATGCGACACAGACGCCACGAAACCATGGACCCAAGTTGTCAACAAAGAGAAGAAAGGTAGTAGGAGTAATCCACTAAATTACAGGCCCAT
Organism: Schistocerca gregaria; assembly: GCF_023897955.1. Classification (NCBI taxonomy): domain Eukaryota; kingdom Metazoa; phylum Arthropoda; class Insecta; order Orthoptera; family Acrididae; genus Schistocerca; species Schistocerca gregaria. Next base: position 277,608,583 of record NC_064931.1, read on the forward strand.
ATCGTTAACGTCGATATGCAGCAGGATTTCAGAACATATATTGTGTTCGAACACTATGAATTACTTTGAAGAAAACGGTCTATTGACACACAGTGAACATGGGTTTAGAAAACATCGTCCCTGTGAAACACAACTAGATCTTTATTCACATGAAATGTTGAGCGCTATTGACAAGGGATTTCAGACCGATTCCGTATTCCTGGATTTCCGGAAGGCTTCTGATACTGCAGCACACAAACGGCTCGTAGTGCAATTGCGTGCTTATGGAATATCGTCTCAGTTATGTGACTGGATTTGCGATTTCCTGTCAGAGAGGTCACAGTTGCTAGTAGTTGAAGCATAGTCATCGAATAAAACAGAAGTGATTTCTGGCGTTCTCCAAAGTAGTGTTATAAGCTCTTTGCTGTTCCTTATCTATATAAATGATTTGGGAGACAATCTGAGCCGTCTTCGGTTGTTTCCAGATGACGATGTCATTTATAGACTAATAAAGTCATCAGAAGATCAAAACAAACTGCAAAACGATTTAGAAAAGATATCTGAATGGTGCGAAAAGTGGCAGTTGACCCTAAATAACGAAAAGTGTGAGGTCATTCACGTGAGTGCTAAAAGGAACTCGTTAAACTTCGGTTACACGATAATTCAGTCTAATCTAAAAGCCGTAAATTCAATTAAATACCTAGGTATTACAATTACGAACAACTTAAACTGGAAAGAACACATAGAAAATGTTGTGGGGAAGGCTAACCAAAGGCTGCGTTTTATTGGCAGGACACTTAGAAAATGTAACAGACCTACTAAGGAGACTGCCTAGACAACGCTTGTCCGTCCTCTTTTAGAATACTGCTGCGCGGTGTGGGATCCTTACCAGATAGGACTGACGGAGTACATAAAAAAAAGTTCAAAGAAAGGCAACACGTTTTGTGTTATCGCGAAATATGGGAGAGAGTGTCACAGAAATGATGCAGGATTTGGGCTGGAAATCATTAAAAGAAAGGCGTTCCTCGTTGCGACGGAATCTTCTCACCAAATTCCAATCACCAACTTTCTCCTCCGAATGCGAAAATATTTTGTTGACACCAACCTACATAGGGAGGAACGATCAGCACGATAAAATAATGGAAATCAGATCTCGTACGGAAAGATATAGTTGTTCGTTGTTTCCGCGCTCTCATACGACATTGGAATAATAGTGAACTGTGGAGGTGGTTCGATGAACCCTCTGTCAGGCACTTAAATGTTATTTGCAGAGCATCCATGCAGATGTAGATGAAGGCACTGCGCAAGATTGTCACGGCTCCATAATGGTGTGAGCTGTGTTTACATGGAATGGACTGGGTCCTCTGTGCCAACTGAACCTATCATTGACTATAAATGGTTATGTTCGGCTATTTGGAGGCAGTTTGAAGCCATTTGTGGACTCCATGTTCCCATACAACGACTGAATTTTTATGGATGACAATGCGCCATGTCACCGGACCCCAATTGTTCGCGAATGGTTTGAAGAACATTCTGGACAATTCGAGCGCCCAACACGAATCCCATCGAGAATTTGTGGGACATAATCGAGAGACCAATTCGTGTACAAAATGTTGCACCGGCAACACTTTCGCTGTTATGGACGGCTAGAGTCAGCAGGGCCCAATATTTATGCAGAGGACTTACAACGACTTGTTGAGTTCATGCCACAGCGGGTTGGTGCACTATGCTAGGCAAAAGGATGCCCGACACGATATTAGGAGATTTCCCAGCTGTCCGGTGTGACCGAGCGGTTCTAGGCGCTTCAGTCTGGAACCGCGCTACCGCTACGGTCGCAGCTTCGAATCCTGCCTCCGACATGGATGTGTGTAATGTCTTTAGGTTAGTTAGGTTTAAGTAGTCGTAAGTTCTAGCGGAGTGATGACCTCAGATGTTAAGTCCCATAGTGCTCAGAGACATTTGAACCATTTTTTTGAGATTTCCCACGACTTTTGTCACCTCAGTGGACAGGATACCACGTTGATTATGGGCAGAAGGGATATAACACAACAAGACCATCATAACCAAAACCACATATGTTCGCCACGAGGAGGTTCCGCTGATAAGGTTGGTTGGTTGCTTGGTTTGGAGAAGGAGACCAGACCGCGTGGTCATCGGTCTCATCGGATGAGGGAAGGATGGGGAAGGAAGTTGGCCGTGCCCTTTCAGAGGAACCATCCCGGCATTTGCCTGGAGTGATTTAGGTAAATCACGGAAATCCTAAATCAGGATGGCCGGACGCGGGATTGAACCGTCGTCCTCCCGAATGCGAGTCCAGTGTCCAACCACTGCGCCACCTCGCTCGGTCCCGCTGATAAGGATATTCAGGAGAATCACCACTTAACACGGTACATCACATGTAAAGGCCTTTGCATGTTCCGAAATTACCAGCCCTCCATACGGTTGAAAACACAACATTGCAACAGATTTTCATATATACCGTATGAGCGGCGAGGCCACTTGGGTCAGACGCAAAGCAGAATCTAATAGGGACTATTTCTTCAGCCTAGTTACTCCTAATAGCCCGAATAGTTTTATGCTTAGAAGAGGATAAAAGTGTTTTTTGCACGGGATGTGCACGACTGGAGAACAGGGAGCGATCCCTGAAACACAGGTTTTACACTGTATACGGCTAAAATATTAATCTCGGGGTTAGACTCTTGACAGCTAGCGTGCTTCGCCGTTTTGAATGCCTTTAGCCAGAGTTCCTCTTCGCTCCGGCGCGGAGCCATAAAGATAATACTGCTGTCAGGAAGGGCATCCGGCCACAAACTGTCACTAACATTGCCGCAACGCGCATATGCCGACCCCAAATACGACAATTCGTTATCTTGTGAACCAGGAAAAAAAGTAGCTCGTGATATTTGAAATCGTTATTTACTGTCCTCGCGTTGCAATCTGTCTTCTTACATTCATTGCTTTCTTTTTTGGTTGCATTGATTTAAGTTGCACGGCAAAATAATGGTTCTTAAGCTCATACTGCCTACAGAAAAATAAATGTGGTGTTTATTTTGCAGTGAACAAAACAGTGACGCTAATACCTACACGAGAAAAGGATGGCTGTCTAGTCTCCCTGTGCAATATAAGTCTTAACACTCATTCGTACTTTCTCAAGAACTGCCACGCTTTTTTTAATGCGCTCTGGGTGAATACTCAAGACACACGAATCACCAGACTGTGAGCTGAGACTCTTGCGCATTAACTTCTTTACGATGGAAATTATAATAACACATTTGACGCATTGAAGCACTTGAGAATGGTGGTTTTTTTGTCTTCTCATTTTTTAAGCTGCGATTTATTACTCTGTGCCAGTTTGCTGTACTTACTACAACTATTGTGAAAATACCAAACCTTTCCAACTGCCTCATATGATGTTAAATATTTCAGTGTTCAAGGAACTGAAGGTTGTATCGCTGACGCTTACATTTTTTTTCGGTGGCGCTGTCTCCGACTTTCACTGCTTTTTGCTCCTACTTCCAAATCCTGTTTACATGGATAATGGACTTCTACCTAGGCCTCTAGGATCGAAACAAGCCCAGTTTATCTTTTCAAAATTTTCTTTGGTCCCTTCGTATATGCCTCATCGATTCGGCCAATAGGTATTTCCCTAGTTTCGAAATTTTTCATATTTTTATACACAAGGTTCAAATGGCTCTGAGCACTATGGGACTTAACTGCTGAGGTCATTAGTCCCCTAGAACTTAGAACTACTTAAACCTAACTAACCTAAGGACATCACACACATCCATGCCCGAGGCAGAATTCGAACCTGCGACCGTAGCGGTCGCACTGTTCCAGACTGTAGCGCCTAGAACCGCTCGGTCACCACGGCCGGCCTTATACACAAGGGGGCATGGAATAAACGACGTTACAGACAATAGATGAACGCGCTTTTATATTTAAAATGAATGTTTAGGGCCTGATTACCTTTATGAAACCTGGAAATGTGGTGAAGTACTTCTGAACAGAAGAAAGGTGTCACCACCCCACTTAGTAATTTGGCTGGAGTCGGTGCATTGTTGAGCCAGTTCTACAGCCATTCAAGAGTGTCTTCAATGTGTTGTATACGAAAAAAAGGGGTGAGATTCTGTAGCAATCTGGACATATTTAGGTAAGCAGAAGTGGTCACAGAGCAGCTACAGATACAAAACTTACTGTTTGAAAGACAATTTGACAACGCTCTACTTTATCACACGGAAAAAATGAAACTATGTCATTTAAAGGGAAACAGGAGCACATTTTGCTAGACTGAGTGATCTTCGATCTACTCGGAAGTCTTCATGAAATGTATCTAGAAAGGCTATATCCTAGATCTTCAAAATTTGGTCTGAAGTAGCCTGAAAATAAAAGGATTGTCGTATTAATCCTGGTCCACATTTGTGTCTTCACTCAAGTAAAATGTGGTGTTGCTGAATGAATAGTCTCATTTAGGCTCACAGGCGAAGATAAAACGATTTTCTCAGCCAAACTGTGACGAAACGGTTGAGTGACGTGACCTTATGACAAGTATTCAACTTCGCTGTTCTTCCCGGAACAATTGAAGTACAATGTTAGGCTTTCCGTACTGATATTAAAGTTCATGGAATTTTGGAATCTTTGCAAGTACGTAATTGTCATGCATTAAAAGGATAATCCACAGAGACAGATATAGTGCCTTCAAAATAGGAAGGGAGAACACGAAAAATATTAATACCAAGGAACGTAACATTTTCGCTTCGGCGACTTAGTCGGTAATGCTCAATATCTGGCAGAGAGAGGCCGCACCTTCGAACTATCGATTTCGACAAGCTTCAGTATATCAGCCTGGGACCTCCGGAGAAAAGCTGCTGAGAAACTGTTTCCGTCGCCACGCATCCCCCCCCCCCCCCTCCCCAAAAAAAAGCGTGGTAAAAAGGTCATGACGCAAGATCCGTTCGGACTAGGTGAAATCATCAGAAGAAATGGAAATAAGAAAATTTTATTTAAACATATCAGCGCTGAAACTTAATGGTTTCCGAGAAATATAGGAATTAACAGATTTCTGTCCGTTGCAGCCGGCCGTTGTGGCCGAGAGGTTCTACGCGCTTTAGTCTGGAACCGCGCGACCGCAACGGTCGCAGGTTCGAATACTGCCTCGGGCATGGATGTGTGTGACGTCCTTAGATTAGTTAGGTTTAAGTAGTTCTTAGTTCTAGGATACTGATGGCCTCAGATGTTGAGTCCCATAGTGCTCAGAGCCATTTGAACCATTTTTTGTCCGTTGCACATATACATTTAAGTCACTCGTTTCTCTTCAAGTATCTCTGCAATGGATCGAAATAATTAATTCGCAGATTTCTATGACACTATTATGTGTCAGGCTTGATATTTATGGACAATATTTTCTTGTTTTAGAATGTTCTGACGATTCCACTTGGTCCTAAAGGGTTCTGTCTCATGATCTTGATCTTCGGTTGTTTCGAAAACGAAAGCGTAGCGGTCTGTGACTGGTTTTAGATACGTCAAAGTGACCCCAACCGCAATACGGAAACTCCTTGTGAGTCACATGCTCATCGTTCCCAAGCAGACAAAGACTGATGACTCAACCGAACTTTAACTCCAGTCACGGAGCTCTATACTATCAAATATCTGCAGTAAAAGCAACTTACAACAGCTCTGCTACGTGATGAGACTGGGCGATTGACGATAAGCCTCGCGTGTCCAGCTGACGCTAGCTTTGACAAATGTGTCGGCGAAGGAAGAAGTACATCTTTGTGCGTCGCAAGAACGTGGACGTTCTGCGCGTTGTGTTATTCAGAGTCGTGTTGCTGCCCAGTGGTGCAGTTACCGTACTGAATTACGACTAGGACTCCAATCTTCTAACGCTGAGGTAAACACTGCTATTCAGAGTAAACGGAAGAGGCTATATTTTAACGTACCCTCAGCCCAGTGGTTATTAGGATTAGAGCAATAACTGGAATTGGACAAAGATGAGAAAAGAAACTGAGCTCGCCCTTGATGCTTGAAACGCCCTACCATTCGCCTGAAGCTACTTAGGGAAACCAGGAAAACGTAAATCAGGATGACTGGGTGGCGATTCGAGCTCCATTCTTGGAGAATGCGAGTAAAGTAGCGGATCGTTTATGTTGAAATATAAAATAAATAAAACACATGCCAAGTTTCTCAGCCACTGCGCCACTATGCTTGGTAGTCGAAATTACCCACAATTCATACGTAGCAACGCTCCAAACGGCATTTTAAAAATAAATTCGATTTGATGCCTTTACGCAAAGGTCTTATCACACACAAGAGAAACGTCACTATAAACATCTTTCTAGACAGTACACTAGTTAGATTACACGACAAAATCACGAAAATCTAAAGACTGTCAATTCGACAAAATACTCAGGAACTACAATTACGAACAACTTAATTGGAACGATCACACAGATAATGATATAGGGAGGGCAAACCAAGTACTGCATTTTATTGGCAGAACACTCAGAAGATGCAGCAGATCTAGTAAAGACACTACGTTTGTACGTCTTCTGCTAAAGTACTGCTGTGCGATATGGGATCCTTATCGGATAGTGTTGAGGGAGGACATCCAAAAGGTCCCAAGAGGGGCAGCTCGTTCTGTATTATCGAGAAACAGCGGAGTGAGTGTCATGCATATGATAAGCGAGTTGGGGTGGCAATTATTAAAACAAAGACTTTTGTCGTTGAAACGAGATCTTTTTAAGAAATCTCAGCTACCAAATTTCTATTCTGAATGAAAAAAATAGTTTGTTGACTAAAGTCTACATAGTAAGAAATTATCATCATAATAAAATAAGACAAAGAAGAAGAAGAAGAAAGATTTAAGCGTTCATTTTTGCCACGTGCTGCTCGAGAGGGGAACGGCTTTGAAGTATTCTGAAAATGTTTCTATGAACCCTGCGCCAGGCACTTAAAAATGTGAATTGCAAAGTAGTCATGTAGATGAATCTGGCTCTGTAGGACTTTTCGCTGATGTACGCTACTGTCTGGTCTCCATGGGCAGGAGCAGCGTTGGTGAAAACCTGCTGACCACCAGTCCGATGCAGGAATGCACCTGTTCCTCGTGGAGTCCTCAGTTCCTTTGCAATGTTCCAAAGAACGTGGACATATAGTAACGTTGATGGTGACCTACCCACCATAGGAAGAACTTGGTTAAAGGAATCAGTCACACTTAAGACGCAACGCTCGCATTTCAAAAGGGAAAAATGGGTAATGGACGCTATCATTTGTAACTGAAAATGTTTGGATGTACAGACCAAACTAGCTGTTTGGCTTGAAGAATCCACAAAAATGGCACTTAAAATCTGCAAAACCAAGACGGCTGGTTTGGTGTCGTGTACGAACTCTCGTACGGTCTATCTAGGAATTAGAGTTGATGGTCAATTAGCAAAGCTAATGCAGTAAGCGCTCAGCTACGGTCTACTCTCTTTTGCAAGAAGGAAGTCCGTACCAAGACTAAGTTATCTGTTGCACCGTTCAATCTTTCGACCAACTTTGTTGTATGGGAGTGAAAGCTGGGTTGATTCAGGTTACCTTATCAACAAGGTTGAGGTTACGGATATGAAAGTAACTAGGATGATTGCAGGTACTAGTAGATGGGAACAATTGCAGGAGGGTGTCCACAATGAGGAAATCAAAGAAAAACTGGGAATGAACTCTGTAGATGTAGCAGTCAGGATGAACAGGCTTAGATGGTGGGGTCATGTTACACGCATGGGAGAAGCAAGGTTATCCAAGAGACTCATGGGTTCAGCAGCAGAGGGCAGGAGGGGTCAGACCAAGGAGAAGGTACCTGGATTCGGTTAAAAATGATTTTGAAGTAATAGGTTTAACATCAGAAGAGTCACCAATGTTAGCACTGAATAGGGGATTATGGAGGAATTTTATAAGGGGTACAATGCTCCAGACTGAACGCTGAAAGGCATAATCAGTCTTAAATGATGATGATGATGGTCAATTTTCAGCTCTTGGGTTGTTTGTTTCTTCAGACAACAACGACAATAATCTTCAAAATTCTACAACGATGTGGCAGGGACTTTCGATGGAACATTTCTACAAATTCTAAGATCAACTCGTCCAAAGTGTCCTACCTATATCAATGTATGGACTACAAGCATCAAAAGTTGGCAAACCGGATCATAACTACCTCCAAGCAACATAAATGAGGTCCTTACGTTCTTGCCTACAGAAAGTAAAGACAGATAAACCAAGCACTGAGTATATTCGATAACAGCTAAGATCAGAAAGACACTAGCGGTAGTACTAGAACGGAAACGATTGTAGTGGTAGCCCATATGAAGAGAATGCCTCACCGTAGCACTCCTTAGGCTTGTTTTGACCAAATAGCCTAACGAAAGAGACCAAGATGAAGACCTCGTCACACCTGGTAGAAGCATATCCTCAAAGATCTCAAAATTTGATATGTCATCTGGCATCATATAAACAAGTAACAGCTAAGGAAGGATACGAAATGTTGGAGGAGGATTACTTGCAGCAGCAACCATCTTGCTCGATGATGATAATTGGGTAAATCAAGTTGGGGCTTACGTTTTTTGATAAGAAACTTCAGTGCATCAGTGAAAATCATTTAGTATGGAGCAGCATATCATACATTTTATTTTTCATGATGCCGTAGTGAAATTGTAACTTTCTTTTTATTTCAACGTAAGAAAGAGCATTGTGTCTGCAGTTTAATGCCTACTTACATTTCTCCAAGTGATGGTAAAAAATTAGAAGGAAATAATAGAATAAAAAAGGCGCGAGTATTACATGTTTCCGCTATTAACAGACATTCAGTTAAGAGTTAATAATATTTTTGTTGTTAATTCGTAGTTCATTCACAATGCATCATTTTCCTGTTTTAATTCTTATACAGCTGCAAGTCCAAGGATCACATGGACGCTTTTCTTTTATCGCCTAGCAGTACATCAACGACGCAGTCGTTAATTTAACGTGAAAAACACGTCAGACGAGATACGTGAACTAAATAAATTATCACTAATGATTACCTTTATTTGGCCACGAGGTTACATTTCAAATAATCCATCGTGTTATTCAAATGAATACTTCCATTTGTAATTCTGCGATGTATTAAAGATGCAAAGGTCGTTTTATTATCGTTTACATAAGAGCTAAAATGAAGCAAAATTATTCAAAGTAATGGAAGTTAAAGGTTGTTTTTACGTACTTCCAAATACTCCATGTGAGTTATCACACTTATCAGGTACAGTGTAATTCAAATGGTTCGAATGGCTCTGTGCACTACGGGACTTAACTTCTGAGGTCATCAGTCCCCTAGAACTTAGAACTACTTAAATCTAACTAACCTAAGGACATCACACACATCCATGCCCGAGGCAGGATTCGACCTTGCGACCGTAGCGGTCGCGCTGTTCCAGACTGTCGCGCCTAGAACCGCTCGGCCACTACGGCCGCCATTGTAATTCAAATTACTCACCACAGTTCTACCACTTCTATTGATAAGCATATAATTTATGCATCTGAGTACCTTATTATGCCACATTAACATTAAACTTTTAATTCGTGAAAACAAAGGAACTGAGGATTAATTTATTCACGTTGTCTGTTGTGTTTTCGAGTGTATCACACGTTATTAATAAGTAGTTCCATATGCTGTATATTGCTAGAATATGCCATCTACTATATACATTGCCATGCCTTAATGTATTCATGTTCTTGTTTTTAAATTGAATCAAATATACAGGGGTTATACGGAAATATGGGAAAAGCAAAAACACAATGCCTAATACGGTGTAGAAAACCCGTTGGCATTCAAAACAGCTTCCATTCGTCTCGGCAGGGATAAAAACAGGTCTTGTATGGTTTTCAAGAAAATATTATACCATTCTTCCTGCAATATAGTGGCTAGATCAGGTAGCGATGTTGGAGGTGGACAGCGATCACGCACCCTTCTCTCCAAAGTAGACCCCAAATTCTCAGTAATACTGAGATCATGTGACTATGGGGGTCAGAGGAGATGTGAAAATTCATCCTCGCACTCAGAAAACCAGTCCTGGACTATGCGAGCTGTATGAACAAGCGCAATGTTTTGGAATACGTCATCATGAATGGAGAAAAAACATTGAACCATGGGACGGACGTGATCAGCCAAAGCGGTCACATAATCCTCGGCAGTAACGCGTCATTTCATAGTAACCACTGGGCCAATCTAATACCACGATGTGGATGCCTAAATCATCACCGAAGCCCCGACATGTTTCACGCTTTGGACGTAAACTCGGCCAGAAACTGGAAACAGTGTGAAACAAGACACATCCGACCAAATGACTTTTTTCAATTGCTCCACAGTTCAGGTTTTATGGCTGCGGCACCACGTTTTCTGTAACTAGCATTTGCCTCGCTGATGAGTGGTTTTGGAATTCCAGCCGCCCTGCAATTCCCTGTTTATGACTCCTTTCATGTTTCCAGAATGAGATTTTCACTCTGGAACGGAGTGTGCGCTGATATGAAACTTCCTAGCAGATTAAAACTGTGTACCGGACCGAGACTCGAACTCGAGACCTTTACCTTTCGCGGGCAAGTGCTCTACCAACTGAGCTATCCAAGAATGACTCACGCCCCGTCCCCACAGCTTTACTGGTAGGAGACGAGGTACTGGTAGAAGTAAAGCTGTGGGGATGGGGTGTGAGTCGTGCTTGGGTAGCTCAGTTCAGTCTGCCGACGGCAGTGCTGCGAGGCGGTCACGTGCCAGGGCGCTGCAAAAAAATGGTTCAAATGGCTCTGAGCACTATGGGACTTAACATCTATGGTCATCAGTCCCCTAGAACTTAGAACTACTTAAACATAACTAACCTAAGGACGACCACACAACACCCAGTCATCACGAAGAGCGCTACAGGCGAGGAGCGCACGGTGTGTTTGTGTTTACTCCGGCCGCTGTAAGTGCCGTCTTCCCTTCTAGACCACCATGGCGCACAACTATCGGAAGAAGACATTACGTTTCAACTTTTGTTCCGACTTCACTCGACCCAAGGCCTTGGACGTAGAACGATTTATTCGCGATGAAGTAAAAATACCACCAACGCATCTAAGTGGTATCCACTTGTCCATAGTTAGCAGTACCGTCAACGTCAAAATGATCAACGATGCGGCGTGCGACAAGGTGCTTCAAGAGGCAAAACGTAGACTGCGCTTCTGTCATTCCGACGGCAAAGTCGGACCCGTTACCGCCGATCACGCAGGTCTCGGCACACGGACGATAAGGATCTTCGAACTGCCGTTCGAACTACCTGCAGACGTCGTCATCGAGGCGCTCCGTCCCTATGGCAACGTTCTGGAACATGCTGCCGAACGATGGGTACAATTTCAAACCTATCCCGTTTTAAACGGTGTTAGACAGGTCCGCATCGAGTTGCAGAAACACGCGCCTTCCTATCTACGTATCGGAGGCTGCTGTGCCATTATAATGTACGACGGCCAACCTCGGACCTGTTCCGGTTGCGGGAAAGAAGGTCACCTACAGTCTGAATGTATTCAACGATGTGTCGCGCAGCTCCCGTTGTCGTAAGCGTCCGTCACACCCACGATGACCGCCCTACCGGTCTCTTAAGCAGCGGCTCTTGCCACGTCTACAGTTTCGTCCAGTCCGTCGCCCGGTCCTTCCGATCGGCACGTCCCACCGTCCCAGTCACCTATGGACGGTGCGGACGTCCCACCTGACAACCTTGCCGCCGAACAGGCTCCCGCACCGGACGCATTCGAACCAGGTCGACGCTCCTCCTTGCCGACGTCCGACACTGAGGAACACGTGCGCAAACAACGCTAGCCACGTAGGCGCAAACGCCGCCGCCGTTCACCCACGGGCTCTCAAAGCGTCGCCACCCACGACGACGAAGACGACACCCAACCAGCCGACATTTCCACGCAGAGGTCGGCGGACAACTTTCACGGTGAACAAGACGTTTCGCAGGACGGGACCACTATGGAGGTCGCCACGCACAATGTAACGATCGGTGCGCCGGTTGCGACGCCTGTCTCCCCGCCGACAACTCCAGATCTCTTTCACCATGACGGAATTCCCATGGACATTGGACAGACCCACGGCACAGGAGCATGGGCCGACGACATTGAGGAAGATACGCCCCCTCCTCCGGATGAGTTGCCTCCGCCGGACAAGGCTGCCTGTTAACATCAAAAACGAGGCACTGCAGCTGATGAGACGGGACTTCCGGTCGGTGCCCTCCTCTTACTTCCCTTGCTGATGGTAGATGCGCGTCCACCACCACTGAAACAAACGTTATCGGTTTGCCACGCTGAACATCAACATGATCGGCACTGTACCCAAGCTGCAACTCCTATGTGACATGCTTCGGATCTCTGACGTCGACGTCGCCCTTCTTCAGGAAGTACGCGTTGCCACACTACCACCAGTCTACGGCTACGACTCATACACGTCCACATGTGATCAATCAAGGCGTGGAGTGGCTTTTTACATACGCGAAGGAATCCCACTCAAGGACACGACAATTCTTCCCTGTGGAAGAGGCATGGCTGTTACCATCTTCGACACGCGCGTCATCAATATCTACGCTCCGTCTGGCTCCACGAACCGTCGGCAGCGGTCCACTTTCTTCGGACATGACGTGGCGCCCCTGTTTTCTGGACGCTATGATCGCCTTATCATGGGAGGCGATTTCAACTGTGTCCTCCATCCGCAGGACCAAATGCCTGGCTATTCGCCATGCCCGGCGCTGCTCACCTTAATCGATGATTTTCATCTAGTGGACGTTTGGGAGAAAATTCATGGCAATACCCCCGGTTTTACCCATTATACAGCACATTCTGCGAGCACACTGGACCGGTTTTATGTGTCTGCCCACCTTGGCAATGAAGTCGCCCAAGCTGAACGATGGCCCCTTGCATTTTCGGCTCACTGCGCCGTCATTTGCTCCCTGGCTCTGCCACCTCAGTCAGTGTAGCGCAGCAGAGGTTACTGGAAGCTTCATACCTCCCTCCTTAATGATCCACACTGCCGACAATGTATTGCCACTACATGGGCGTCTTACGAAAGACGCCTTCCGCAGTACACATCCACGTTCCATTGGTGGCTCAAATGTGCCAAACCTGCAATCAGAAAGGCCTTCATACAATGTGGCAAGGAAGCAGCAGCATGGCATCGAGACACCACAAATTTTCGCTACGCCGTCCTCCGTGAGCTCGATGCGCTCCCTCCATCACCTGACACCCATAGGGAACGACAACGTACCAAAGCTCGTCTCTTCTCTCTTCAACGTGCACGACTGCAAGGTGTCGTGGTGCGTTCCCGACGACAAGACCTCCTCCACGACGAAACCTCATCCACAATCCATGCCGCATCCGACCATAGTCGTCGACGTCGGCTTTTCGTCCCCAACATCACGACCTTCGTTGGTGTTCACCACACAACACAGGCGGCAGTGGTGTCTACCTTTGCTGAACATTATCGCCAATTTTATGATGATGAACCGATGGCGACGCCCATTCCTGATGATCTCCACTGATCGGACCCTCTCCGTAGCGAAGTCAACGTCCATGATGTCTGCAATCACCGCAGAATAGGTGGTAGATGCGATCAACAAAGTGGCCAAGAACAAATCACCCAGACCAGATGGTCTCCCAGTGTAGTTTTACCGTGCGTTCACCACGTTAATGCTTCCTCGCTGGACGGAAATGATTCAGGAACTCTTTACTCCGTCCTTCCCAATTCCACCTGAACTCGTCACTGGCATTCTTCTACCTGTGCCTAAACCGAAGGGAGGGTCTGATGTCTCTGCATATAGCCCCCGTACACTACTGAATGCAGACTATAAAATCTATGCACGCCTCTTAGCAGCGCGCATACGCACCGTCTTACCTACGGTCCTTTCACCTGAGCAGACTGCGCGTGGTTGTGGGGCCACCTTACAAACAGCCCTAGGAGAATGCCGTGACCTCATTGCACTGGCGTCGGTTTGTCGCCTTCGTGCAGCACTGGTATCCGTCGATTTCACGAGTGCCTCTGATCGCGTTCGACACCCATTCCTCCTCATGGTGGTGACAAGTATGGGGTTCCCATTACTTTTTGTCGACGCCATTCGCCGGTTACTACTTCCCGCGGTCTCGATGGTACAAGTCAATGGGAGGCTTGTAGGACCGATTCCTATACGCCGCTCTGTGCGTCAAGGATGCCCTATGTCTACTTGACTATATGCCATTGCACTTGAGCCCCTCATCACTGGACTTACCTCTCGACTGCAGGGCCTCACTTTGCGTGACTACACCTTTCACTGTAGGGCTTATGCGGACCATCTCCTCTTTCTCACCTGCTCCTCCACGGAACTCAGTGACGCCATCCAATGGATCCACCAGTATGGACGTCTTTCTGGTAGCATTCTTAATGTCCGTAAATCGACTATGATGCACACTGGGCGCGGCCTCCCGGCTATGGAGACGAACCCACTCCCAGTCAGTAGCACCCTTCGTTACTTGGGTATCGAATTTACGAGCTCCACACACCGCAGAGTGGCCCTGGCTTACCGGCGGCTTTTGCAGTCGATTCGGCACCATGTCCGCGGTCAAGTACACCGTAACTTAAACCAAGTCCAACGTGTGTCCTACGTCAACATGTATGTCGCCCCTAAACTGGTACACGTCGCCCAGATCCTCCCAATGCCGTTACTCCTTGGCCGCCGCATCCAATCACCCTTGGGATATTTCGTGTCAGCAGGAGCACTTTTCAGAGTCCGCTACAACACTCTAACACTGCCTCCTGCAAAAGGTGGCCTCGGACTCATCAACGTGCGGGCACGATCTTCTGCCCTCTTTGTCCACACCCTGTTGCGGCACTGGCAGTGGACGATTCCGTCCTTAACACGCAGTCTCTTAGATATCCTCCGCCCAGCTTCTCTCGATCCACCGATCAATGTGGCACCCATTTCTCCATTATTGTACCACGTCGCATATTGTTTCATAGAACTCATCTACGTTCGGGCCGATCTTCCAGTCACCCGTCCTCCCCGTACAAAAGATTATTATCGTTTGTTTATGCTGTCCAACCCTTGCGATCCCATGGTGCTACAGCATCCTGACATTGACTGGAGCAAGGTTTGGGGGTGTGTGCATGCACCCTTTTTACCGTCGTCTGTGTCTGCACTCTGGTACGTTTTAGTCTATGGAAAATTCCCGACTAATAGTCGACTTTATCGCATAGGACTGGCCACCTCCCCACTCTGCCCTGACTGTCAGCTCGAAGACACCGACGAGCACAGTCTTACGTGCCCCCTGAAACAAAACGTATGGCTCCTCATCCAGCGAATCGTTGGCATTTATCTCCGTGCCCTGCCAACGACGGTAACCCCGGATTTCCTGTTGTTGCCCCAGACATTTCACTACCCTCCTGCTAAGCACCATACCCTAAACTGGTTTCGAGAACAGGCTTTAGAATACCTCTTTCAGAGTGGTCCGCATACAGTCCTTGACTTCTGGTACAAAGTTGTGAGCATGCATAGCACCCTTACCCGAAAACCATCTTACCGACAAACTTTTGCCGGTTATCTCCGCAGCGTCTTCCTTGACCCCCTCAAAGTTGGGGTGTACCATGCCTACCTGTCACATGATGCAACACCCTTATCCACGTACTTTTAGTTTGTTCAATACAAATTATTAAAAAAAAAAGTTGGTAGAGCACTTGCCCGCGAAAGGCAAAGGTCCCGAGTTCGAGTCTTGGTCCGGCACACAGTTTTAATCTGCTAGAAAGTTTCTTTTCACTTTTCATGTTGTTTAGGTGCTCACAGGGTTCACAAGGGAGAAATTCACTTCAGCAGTGACTTTTTCAACTGTCTTCCTCTTATTTTTCGTCAAAATCATCGTCAATGACCTTCCGTCATGATCACTCAGCACGCACTACCGTTCTTGTTGTGACTTAGTGGATGATGTTTCTCCGAGTTCCCTGTTTGCTGTATTAATCTTCGATACTGTTCCTCTTGAAACACGAAACACTTCGGCTACCTTAGTTATGCAAGTGCCCACCACACAAGCAACAAATGAACCTTTCCTGGCAGATTAAAAATGTGTGGTAGACCGAGACTCGAACTCAGGACCATTGCCTTTCGCGGGCAAGCGCTCTACCATCTGAGCTCACAGCTTTACTTCCGCCAGTAACGCGTCTCCTGCTTTCCAAACTTCACAGTAGCTCTTCTGCGAGCACTTGCCCGCGAAAGGCAAAGGTCTTGAGTTCGAGTCTCGGTCCGGCACACAGTTTTAATCTGCCAGGAAAGTTTCATAACAGCGCACACTCCGCTGCAGAGTGAAAATCTCATTCTGGAAACATCCCCCAGACTGTGGCTAAGCCATGTCCCCGCAATATCCTTTCTTACAGGAGTGCTAGTTCTGCTAGAATTCGCAGAAGAGCTTCTGTGAAGTTTCGAACGTAGGAGACGAGGTACTGGCGGAAGTAAAGCTGTGAGTATGGGACGTGAGTCGTAGTTGGGTAGCTCAGAAGGTAAAGCACTTGCCCGCGAAAGGCAAAGTTCCCGAGTTCGAGTCTCGGCCCAGCACACAATTTTAATCTGCCAGGGAAGTTTCATAACAGCGCACACTCCACTGCAGAGTGAAAATCTCATTCTGCAAGCAACATATGTTTGCCTACGTTCGAGTGCGCTGATCTCCGACAGAATGTACTCACAACTACACAGAATACTGTTATGACCACGGCTGACGCTTGCTCTGTCTTCAGGACATCTCATGAAAGTCGTTCGTGGGCAACTGAAACAGCGCTTACTGCAGGCTCAGCTAACATCTGCAGTTATGTCCAAGCATGCAGTTCTCGCAGTGTTTCCATACTTTTGTCCAAAACCTGTATAACATTTAGGAACGCAGAATATACTCATGTAAGATAACACTTCCTTCTGCCGACCATTTCAATTATAACCAGCAATAGCAATACTGTGATGGGTAATTTGAGACACACAAAATGTGTGCAGTATATGCAAAAATGTAAAATTAATTTTTACCTGCAACTATTCTGAATGACTTTATTTCTTCTGTTATGCAAACGATGATAATATGCCAGCGCAGCAAAAGAATATTTACAGTTTGTACAGAAACCAGATGGCAGTTATAGGAGTAGCGGGGCACGAAAGGGAAGCAGCGGTTGAGACGGGAGTGAGGTAGAGTTGTAGTCTACCTCCGATGTTATTCAATCTGTATATTGAGCAATCAGCAAAGGATACGAAAGAAAAATTTGGAGTAGGAATTAACATCCATGGAGAAGAAATAAAATCTATGAGGTTTGCCGACGACATTGTAATCCTGTCAGAGACAACAAAGGAGCTGGAAGAGCATTTGAATGGAATGGACAGTATCCTGAAAGGATATACGATGAACATCAACAAAAGCAAAACGAGCATAATGGAATGTAATCGAATGAAATCAGGTGATGTTGAGGGAACTAGATTAGGAAATGAGACACTTAAAGTAGTAGATGAGTTTTGCTATTTGGAGATAAAAATAACTGATAATGGCCGAAGTACAGAGGATATAAAATGCAGACTGGCAATGGCAAGGAAAGCGTTTCTGAAGAAGAGAAATTTGTTAACATCGAGTATAGATTTAAATATCAGGAAGTCTTTTCTGAAAGTATTTGTATGGAGTAGCAGACGAATTTGTGACACAACTTGACTAGGAGAAGGGATCGCTTGGAAGGACACGTTCAGTTTTGCCCTCTCCCTAGTCGCCCCCCCTCCCTTCCCCCCCCCCCCCCCCCCCCCTGTTCAAAGTTTTCTTCGTGTCACCCACGTGCACATTCTCTGGCTAAATGATATTTTATATTTCTATACCTCCAAAGGCCCGTACACACTAGGCCAATGAAGGCAAACAAACAACAGAGACAGGATTTGGCCGAACGTTGGTCGTCAATGTATTAGCGTTCGGTTTCTCATTTACACCAGACGAATAGTTTGGGGCCAGAGGACTCGGCGATGTGGATTCGCAGTAGTGTCTGATAACTTGTCGACGTTACCCCTTGTTTTGTAATTGTTATAAAGAAGATTTTTAATTATTTTAATTACGCTTTCATCAGCCGATATTGTGAAGGAGGAAGAGGACTCAGCAGTCGTCGCATGTGTAGCACTTATTTTACTGCGAGAAGCTGATCATTAGAAAAAGAAGAAAGGACGCTGATGGACGATCACGCTTTTAAAAAGTAGGCAGCAGTCTGGTGGGACAAAATTAATATCTACCTTAAAGCTCGACAAGAATATGGACTATTCCATAATTTTTTTCCTAATAAAGGCTACAGATTTCGAACTGTTACTAAACTGTGTAGGCTCTAAAATTTCCAAAGTAACACCCCTTTTATGAGAGTTCTACCTGCAGGCGAAAGTTAAAAGTCACTCCCAGTTTTGTTAGTTTCTCTTTGTCGTTCATAGCGAAAATATGTCAATAAAGACATCATTTTGTTTATCACATCGTGTATATCATTTTCTAATAACTGAGTTATTTCCCTTCAAACACGTAGTCATTCCAGTTTGTTTTTGTGATCGCAATTCCTAGGGCCCCATTAACATCCCCGTTCACTATAAAACACTATCGGCTTTAATGCTCTCCACATTCCACTGTATACTCCAGTATTTTTAAACAGAATAAATTCACACTCTTAGCTAGAGCAGGCATTGCTGATAGGGGAAACAGCAACTGTTGAAATTAAGTTTTTCAGGACAGCCACACTCAGTACGTTTTATATTTCGGTGTTGCTCTTTATTTTAACAGCCAGCTACTGATCTTTAACTGTAAATTCGAGAGTTTTTGATGATGCTCTTGTTAAATTATAGGGCGAAACCGTTCAATAATACATGCTAAGTACGACTTGTGACTTTCCTGGAAAACCTACTTACACACCCGTTCTAGAGACACAAGAAATCGCTACTGAACCAACGAACATTCGACACGGCGTTCACAGTAGAAGAGAGGTCCCAACGCCAACCAACCACCAAGGCTTTGATATTACCGCCACCAGACCGAACCGCAACAAGGTCAACAGCTTCGTTGACTTCTTTCTGCCGACCGTACACACTAAGCAAATCTCGGCCAACGAAGGGGTTGGCTCTCGTTCGTTGCATTCATTGGTCTAGTGTGTACGCGTCATAACGATTGTCGAGCGTTCTTGGCCGACCTTAGATATCCCTAAAACTTGCTTGTAAAAAGCACAATGTAAAAATTACGTTTAAGCCTCTGAAAAAGCAAGTAAGGAGCATAAAGGGAATTATTGAAGGGAGAAAGATAAACCAGCAATAGCAGGACAGGTTTTTCAGCGACGAATCCACAAGTATCTCCTTGACAAGATTGAGGTGCTGGCAGGCACGAGCGGATACAGCTGTAGGTTGAGAAGGTGGAAGGTGTGAAGCTTGATATCTAGTTCTTGTTTATGAGAGGGATATGCACAAGTGTTGCGAAGATGTAAACGAAGTGATTGTGCATAGCACGCTACAGTGATGGGGTACATAAACTTGTTCCCCGAGTACTTAAGCGGTAACGCTAAAGCCACTAAACCCAACGCATTGTTCTGGGAGGTGCGTTACCACATACTCACTTAACGAAAGACTCGTTGACTTTCTTAGGACTCCGTCAAATATAATTCTTACGAGTAATAAATGTGGTGAACGGAGTGTAGTAATACATCTTAAAACAAAAACTGAATCCTGGAGATCTGTTATCCATCTGGTAATTCAAAGTACTAGATAGAATAAAAAAGGCTTTAAAGTCTCAGAGTATGAACATGCAGCTGGATATGGCCTTTCAGGAAAGGCGCTATCAGAAAAAGCTAGCATCAAAGAGTCATTAAAAACACTTTTTACGAAACTTTTACCGTCGGTGAAGGATGTGGGATACGATGAAAACAGTAAAGGAAAAATGGCTGTGAGAGACAAAGAGAGGGCGACGTTTTAGTGAGATGGGTAAGGGGATAGGGCAGGTTTGGAGGGGCCCCACTATTGGCACCAACAGTGGTTCCCTATCACTATAGTTCCGCTCCCGCTTACTAGATGCCTCAGGAAGCAGCCTATAAACCGATACCTTACTTAACTCAAATTATGCTATGAATTTCTTTTCTTCCCAATTCGATTCAGATCCTCCAGACTACTTATTCCATTAACTCATCTAATCGGGAGGGGAATGGGGGGAAAATCATTCCCTCGAGTGGTCCACAATGCTTTTCAATCCACTCGATGAACAACTGTGACATGGTGCATTGTCATCCATAAAAATTATGTCGTTGTTTGGGAACATGAAGTCCATGAATGGCTGCAAATCGTCTCCAAGCAACTGAACATTCAGAGGTCCCAGTTAATTCCATGTAAACATACCTCACACCATTTGAACTTGCAACTCCTTGTGCTGACCGTGTTTTTGCAGTTAACTGGCGGACCTCACATCCGACAATACGCTGCACCTTTATGGAGCTACCACCTGCTTGCACAGTGGCTTTTTGACAACTTGGGTCCATGGCTTCTTGGGTGTGCATCACACTCGAACACTACCATCAGCTCTTATCAACTGAATCCGGGACTCATCTAACCAGGTCACGGTTTTATAGTCCTGTAAGATCCAGCCGATATGGTCACAAGCTCAGGAGAGGCGCTGCAGGCGATGTCGTGCTGTTAGCAAAGGCACTCGCTCGGTCGTCTGCTGCCATAACCCACTAACGCCAAATTTCGCCGCACTGTCCTAACGGACACGTTCGTCTTACGTGCCTCATTGATTTCTGCGGTTATTTCACTTGGTGTTGCTTGTATCTTAGCACTGACAACTCTATACGAACTGCGCTGCTCTCGGTCGTTAAGTGAAGGCCGTCGGCCACTGCGTTGGCCGTGGTGAGAGGTAGAGCCTGAAATTTGGTCTTCCAACGCACCCGTGACACTGTGACTCTCGGAATATTGAATCCAGTACCGATTTCCGAAAAAGAATCTCCCTTGCGTCTAGCTCCAGCTACTATTCCGCAGTCAAAGTCTATTAATTCCTGTCGTGTGGCCATAATCACGTCGGAAACCTTTTCACATGAATAACCTAAGTACAAATGACAGCTCCAACAATGCACTGCCCTTTTACACCTTGTGTACGCGATACTACAGCCACGTGTAAATGTGTATATCGCTTTCCCATTGATTCTGTAAACTCAGTGTACATAGCGTTGGACATCAATGGCAGGCCACCGTCAAAAGGCAATGACCAGCTGCAGTAAATCTTTATTCCGCAAATACCACAACGTACTGTAAAACCAGAGATATCGAAGGTGGAGAAATCGCCTCCGCCTTCATCCAGGCGTGCAGGATTACTTCGATTTGCCTGGGACTGCAGCAGCCCATGCTAACTGATGACTCCGTTGGAAGAGTATAAAAAAAGACTTTGTAAGTGGATGCCAGCAACGGACTGATTTAATGTTTTTAGAGTCACCGCGATAGACGTCAGCGATAAGGAACACAGACAATGGAATTTTGCAGACGCTCTAGGATAACATGAAACGTGATGATACTGCACAGAAAGGAGAGGAGATTTGTAATGGCACTCACTAATAGCCGAGGAACTCAGTACTGCTATAATATCATAAAGGAATGCAGACTTCGTGTTCCAGTGGAGGAACGGAGTGGGAAGGAACGGAAGTTTGCACATTGGGCGGAAGGTCGTCTTCTTCTTGATTATTGCGTTCATTAAAAAGGCTCAGAAGAGTTTGGACTCATCACAACAGATTGACTGCTACTTGCGAACCAGTCCCCTCAGCCACCTAAAAGCAGTTCCGAAGCAGAAAAGATTCCCAAATACACTCACAAACGTATCATAATACGTGCACCAGGCGAACGCTATGCACCTATTAGTTCGGCATTGTTGCACACGGGTCAGCTCTGATTACTTTCTTGGCTGACATCACTGTTGCGGGCCATCACGAGATACTTCACTGATTTATTTATTTATTCCATTTGGCAAAATTAGGGTTCAAATGGCTCTGAGCACTATGGTACTTAACATCTGAGGTCATCAGTCCCCTAGAGCTTAGAACTACTTAAACCTAACTAACCTAAGGACATCACACACATCCATCCCCGAGGCAGGATTCGAACCTGCGACCATAGCGGTCGCGCGGTTCCAGACTGAAGCGCCTAGAACCGCTCGTCCACACCGGCCGTAAATTACGTACTACCACACTTTGACAATGTGTAAACACTACAAATCATAGAGTAAGTGAGCAATACAGACTGATGTGCAAACCTCATGGAAGAAATGAACTTCAGCATAATGTACTCAAGGAAGAAAGTAAGTTTCGCATAATGTGTAACTGCCGAGTAACATAGCTTGATGAAACTTGGACTACTCATCGAAAGAACTGCTGCAGAATACTACATATGCAATGAGACGAAGAGAAATGACGCTTTTATTCAAAGAGAATAGTTACGCTCAAATAACATCGATTTATAATGATCCCCTGGACATAAAAAAAGGCGGGACACGGTTCTTAATAGGGTGCGTGATCACCACGGACTGCTATGCATGCTCTGAAACGTACTCCTATGCTGGCCATAATATTGGCAAGGAGTTCTTGTGGTAGAGCGTTCGACTCTTCTATCAACATGGTACATGTGTACGTTCTGCCATATGACTTCCCGGAGCATCCCACACGTACCCGACAGGATTTAAGTCGGAGGATCTGGCAGTCCAGTCGATTCGCTGAATATTCTCTGGTTCCAAGAGTTCCTCTCCGAACGATGCTCTATGCGGTCGCGTATTTCATTCGTAAAAACGAAGTCAGGGTCTAATGCAACCCTGGAAAAACTCACGTGGGGAAGGAGTACAGTGTCACAATAACGTTGATCAGTGAATGTCCCGTGTTCAAAGATTTGGAAGTCGTCATGTCCATGCAGTATTACGACTTCTTATACAATAACCCCTGGACCACCAAAATGACCATTTTTGACGATATTCCTGGTTGCATTACGTGTTCTCACGTCTCGCCATATGAAGATACGTCTGGAATCACTGCTCAGACTGAATCTGCTCTCATCAGAGAAGAGCACGTGACTCCGCTCGTCGTTGATACCGTCCCTACGCTCTTAGGACCATCGCTAACGTTGTCGCCTATGTGCTGAAATCAATGGAACAAAATGTACTGGTCTTCGGTTAAAGAGACCTCCCCCGTGCAGTCGTCGTGTCACTGTGGAGAGTGAGATTGCATGCCTTGCAGTCCTGTTAGACGTGGTTAAGGTTCACCCACTGTTTGACGTGGGTCCCTTCTTGGCCGATGGACAATGGAGCGGTCATGTGCTGCAGTAGCTGACCGTGGTCGACAACCTCCACTCCTTTGGACAGCAGGGCCTGGGTTCGGATTTCTCCTGATGCACGTGAAACAATGCTTTGATGAATACTAAACTCCTGCTCTGCGCTCTTTACACTTCGTCCTTCTTCAAGTTTCACGATGATTGCTCCCCGTGTGAAGCTATTCAAATGTTGTCTCTTTGCCATGGTATAGTGAAGAGCACTACCACAGTGCACCGTAAGTGATCGCCGATTGACACACACTGTCATTCCCCATTTACCGCTATAGCCACGCTGACTTCACATCTTGTGACGTCCAGCTTTCTGCCCACTACTGGGACACCTCTGACAAGCCCCTGTACTCTCATTCATTTCGAAATAGTTGTTAATACTGTCCTGACAAACCTCTACCATCTGGTGAGCAAAATGTATGAGACAGGCGAAATACTCTCAGACTTCAAGAAGAATATAATAATTCCAATCCCAAAGAAAGCAGGTGTTGACAGATGTGAAAATTACCGAACTATCAGTTTAATAAGTCATGGCTGCAAAATTCTAACGCGAATTCTTTACAGACGAATGGAAAAACTGGTAGAAGCCGACCTCGGGGAAGATCAGTTTGGATTCCGTAGAAATATTGGAACACGTGAGGCAATACTGACCCTACAACTTATCATAGAAGCTAGATTAAGAAATGGCAAACCTACGTTTCTATCATTTGTAAACTTAGAGAAAGCTTTTGGCAATGTTGACTGGAATACTCTCTTTCAAATTCTTAAGATGGCTGGGGTAAAATACAGGGAGCGAAAGGCTATTTACAATTTGTACGGAAACCAGACTGCAGTTATAAGAGTCGAGGGACATGAAAGGGAAACAGTGGTTGGGAAGGGAGTGAGACAGGGTTGTAGCCTATCCCCGATGTTATTCAATCTGTATATTGAGCAAACAGTAAAGGAAACAAAAGAAAAATTCGGAGTAGGTATTAAAATCCACGGAGAAGAAATAAAAACTTTGAGGTTCGCCGATGACATTGTAATTCTGTCAGAGACAGCAAAGGACTTGGAAGAGCAGTTGAACGCAATGGACAGTGTTTTGAAAGGAGGATATAAGATAAACATCAACAAAATCAAAACGAGGATAATGGAATGTAGATGGGTAGATCACATAACTAATGAGGAGGTATTGAATAGAAGTGGGGAGAAGAGGAGTTTGTGGCACAACTTGACTAGAAGAAGGGATCGGTTGGTAGGGCATGTTCTGAGGCATCAAGGGATCACCAATTTAGCATTGGAGGGCAGCGTGGAGGGTAAAAATCGTAGATGGAGTCCAAGAGATGAATACACTGAGCAGATACAGAAGGATGTAGGCTGCAGTGCGTACTGGGAGATGAAGCAGCTTGCACAGGATAGAGTAGCGTGGAGAGCTGAATCAAAGCAGTCTCAGGACTGAAGACCACAACATCACACGTTATGTTACTTTATCCAGCCCTTCTTTAAATTTGGCAGAGCATTACATAATAATAATAATAATAATAATAATAATGCCAATGTGTAATAATAATAATAATAGTAATAATGCCAATATCTATAGTACTGAATATGTGAAGTTTAAGAAATACAGTCTTATTAACGTTAAGCAATTTCCTCACTACGTTATTGCCGAATCTGAATAACTACATCTAACAGGAACGTACGACGACAGTACAGAAGGAATTAGTATGGAAAAGATGTTGACCTCTAAGAGGGGTCCCCAACATAAGACACGGGTCGTGACTTATGTTGGGGAGCTGCCATGATAATACATATCTGCCTAAGGCAGTTTTACAGTCTCCAGATGCCTACACCGCTTGATCATACACAGTAATTTTATCCGCCGCTACCTCTGCGTAGCTGAGGAAAACTTACCCCTAGGCAGTGTGACCCATGAATCTACTCTCAGATTCTGTGCTTGTTTTTACTAATGAGCCATAATATTTACATGCTTCATGTGTGTCAAAAAATTGTACTTCCTCGCTTAATTCTCTCCTGATGGTCAGTCGAGGATATCAAATTAATTATTCCATTAAAGATTTGAGAATCAATTAATATTCCTCAAATAACTGTCAAGCACTATATACGTAGGGGTCAGTGTATCAAGGTTTCTTGCAGTAGAAATAAAAATGCTATACTGGCAGTTTTTTCTTGCTGTAGACGATAAGGATCGAACACCGTGCAACAGACCGGAGTGGAAACATAGCTGCACTCTGACACTTTGTAGGTGCATTTTTGACTCATTGCCCTTGCTTTTAGCTACTGTTGTAAGTACTTAAGTAATTTCACAGTACTTTGGTTAGTTTCAGGAGGAATACTGATGCTGTAAGATGATACCATTCACAACTGCAGTGCAAAGACACGACTCTACTTCTTCTAGACGCATTCGTAACAGTCTGAGTCAGTGTCACACAACGTTAAGCTATTACACAGATGTGATTACAGTCTCTCTAAGAATAACTGCAGTTATTAAACGTTAAACTGCCGTACCATTTCCGTGTCGAGCAAATGTGTTATGTGGAGGACTATAAAAGTCTGTTTCTTCTCAGAATGGATAAAGTGTCTATTAACGTCCCGCAAGCCACAAATAAACATTATTTTGGTTCAAATGGCTCTGAGCACTATGGGACTTACAGCTGATGTCATCAGTCCCCTAGAACTTAGAACTACTTAAACCTAACTAACCTAAGGGCATTACACATATCCATGCCCGAGGCAGGATTCGAACCTGCGACCGTAGCGGTCGCGTGTTGACAGACAGTAGCGCCTAGAACCGCTCGGCCACAACGACCGGCAAACATTATTTTATCTTCACTGCAATTGTGAATTAGAAAATGTGTCTTCTTCCAGGATCCATAAATATTTCGTATATAGGGAATAACATACGGCAATAAATTGTCTTCTGAGAAAATCTGCCATAGAAAGTGAACAATATATAAATGCTTTGTTCTATAGTTAAAATGGTCTTAAAGGCAACTTCTGATTGGCTGATGTCATGTATCAGTTTCACAAATGTGCACCTGATCGACATGAGCGAGACAACAACTTTGTCACAACGAGAAAAAGTAGACATGAATTTGACAGAATTATAAATAGCAAAATGCTAGAATTTAATCAAAATTACCCCACCACATATTACTTGTAACAACAAAGTAAACCTATTTTCCTACAACACTGCACTTAGTACGACTATTTAAATAAATATTCATCTATAGAACAGAACGAGTTGTTCAGACAAGCGATTTCGTAATAGACCTTAAGATTTGCACTGATACCTGTCAGACATATTACTGGGCACGTAACATCTTTAGTAATAAGTAACGAGTCATTTTTTCTTCTAGTGCTCAGCAGTGAACAGTACTATTCTTCTCAAATTGTTATAAGATACGAGTTGTTGTTGTGGTCTTCAGGCCAAAGACTGGTTTGATGCAGCTTTGGTTGCTACTATATACTGTGGAAACCTCCTCATCTACGAATAACTTCTGCAACTTCCTTCCTTCTGAATCTGCTTACTGTATTCATCTCCTATCGCCTCTCTGTGATTTTTACCCCAAACATTTTCCTTCAGTATTAAATTAGTGATCCCTTGATGCCTCAGACTGTGTCCTACCAACCGAACCCTTCTTTTCGTCAGGTTGTGCCACAAATTTCTTTTCTCCCCAATTCTATTCAGTATCTCATTAGTTATGTGATCTACGCATCCAATCTTCACTATTCTTCTGTAGCACCACATCAAGAGCTTCTCTCCTCTTCTTGTCTAAATTGTTTATCGTCCATGTTTCACTTCCATACATGGCTACACTCCATATAAATACTTTCAGAAAAGACTTCCTGATATTTAAATCGGTACTTGATGTTAACAAATTTCTCTTCTTCAGAAGCACTTTTCTTGCCATTGCCAGTCTACATTTTATATCCTCCCTACTTCGACCATGACCAACTTTTTTGCTTCCCAAATAGCAAAACTCATCTACTACTTTAACTGTCTCATTTTATAATCTAATTCCCTCAGCAAAATGCGATTTTTTGCAACGAATTTAGGTAGATAATATATATTTTGAAGTTGCAGCTATAGTTCTTAACTCCCTGAGAATACGTCCAAACACCATACATTATCTCATCCCTCGTTTTTGTGCAGACAATACTTCCTTCCTTATGCTGAATTAATCCAGAAAAGTTTACCATGAGATGTTAATGAATGGAAGTATGAAAATGCGTTTAAATGTACATTTTTTTGATTCTCATTGTAGCAGCCGTGCGAACGGCAAAAGTTGCTGGGCTAAGCTGTTTGAGGAACTCAGTACCATGGATTTTCCAATTCAAATTTCCATTAATATGTACACCCAACAATATGAAGCATTCCACCTACTGACGGACTCCTGTTCGTATGGTATATTAACTGCTGGTGTTATTCAGGTTGTTGCACCGAACTGAGTGTATTGCGGTTTCTGTTTGAATGTTAAGAGAAATTCCATCTTCAGAGAACAGATCATTATTAATTCCTTGGAAAACATTGGTAACAGTATGCGAATGCAGATTTTCTCGTCGAATTTCAGTGATGAAATCTTCTCGGGTTATCAGCTGAGCGGTGGCGTCTTGTTGTTGCAAAGTTTCGACTCGATTCTTACTCATGCGACGTCTGAAGATGAAACCTGAAGATGACGAGTAGAAAAGTCGTCGAAAAGGTGCGACAACACGACGCCACGACTCGGCTGATAAAATCAGTAGATTTCATCTATTAGGAACAGTTTCTTATCTGCTCGAACAGTCCACGGGTATAGTGCCGGTTCATAGTGTCCAACGGGCACAATATTTCGGCGATCACACATGTCGCCATCGTCAGGTGCGTACCTGACAATGGCGACATGTCTGATCGCCCAAATATTGTGGCCGTTGGACACTATGAACCGGCAATATACCCTTAGACTGTTCGAGCAACAAATACGCCGGGAGGAACTGAAGAATCAGTTTCTTATCTTGTTGTCTCTCTAACCGAATAAATTATAACATTTGTGTCATCTGGAAGAACTACCGATTCTGCTTGACGAATGTTACGTGCTAAATCATTTAGATGTATAAGAAATACGACCGAGCAGAAACTGAACCCCGCAGGACTCTCTTCGTGATGGCTGCCCATTCATTTAAAATTTTCCCCTTCGAGATTTATTCAGCCTCACATATTGCACTCTTTTGTTAAATGTGATACAAACAAGTTGTTTGTAGCACCACTATTTTCATTAAACTTAATCTTTTCTTAAAGAATGTCATGATGTATACCGTCAAATACATGAGACAGAAAAGAAAAGAATCAAACTATTGATGGTTTGTTATTTAAAGATGCATTCAAAGAAAGCGTGAGTGGTTAGAGAAACAGCGAATACATGGTGCCATAAAATGTTCCTGATTGTTAATCATACATAAGGAATCAGTTTTCGTAATGGAAATGGCCCAAATTCCACAACTGTACTAATATAATATGTTAGTTAATGTTAACACTAATGATGTACACGTATCCCGTAAACTGACTCGTTCTACATCATTTCGATAAAAAAAATTGTTCAAATGATCTATGAAACATGCAACTAACTAACTAACTAAATCAGAGGTAATGGACTACACAGCAATAGGCATGGCAAAAAAACCGACCTGTTAAAACCGATACCGATATTTTTAGTTCTGAATACCCGGTATTTTTCGGTACTTGTTTGGTCTCGGTTACAACAGGTATTTTTTTATTTTGTACTAATAACACGCGGAGTTCGTGACCATTCTGAAATCCGCTAGGACCCAAGCCAGGCATCCATCTACCGGCCCATCAGCCTACTCCCGTCCCACTCGAAGGTTTTCGAGTGACTGATGGGACACGTCACCCAGGAGGGCATAATCCCGGACGAGTAGTCCGGGTTTCGAGAAGAACATGCCACTTACCACCAGCTCCTGCGGGTGGTAGAACCGGCGATGAGGGCACTGGAAACAAGGGAATACCTTGGGGCAGTGTTCCTCGACGTCTCGCGAGCGTTTGACTCGGTGTGGCACGACGGTCTCGAGTTCAAACTTTTTGAACAAGGGATAGCGACGTCCCACATGACGCTACTGCGGTCGTACCCTGTCTGAACGAACCTTCCACGTGAGGGCCGACGACGGTACGTCCACAGACCAACAGATAAGTGCAGGAGTGCCGCAGGGGTCGGTCCTCGGCCCCTCGCTGTACTCCCTGTACACTGCCGACGCCCCGAAAGTGGCAGGAGTTGAGCTGGCGTTGTACGCGGATGATACAGCCCTGTTCACTCGCAGCATAAACGCCCAAGTGCTAAGAAACTGCCTCCAACGCGGGTGCGACGCCTTGCTCCCATGGGCAACAACATGGCAGCTGAAATTCAACGGGTGAAGACAACTGCCGCCAGGGCTTACGCCAGTCGAAATCCTAGGAGAACCTATCCCATGGAGTTGGAAGGCGAAATACCTAGGGGTTACCCTAGACCGCAGGCTCACCTGGAAGCATGACATCCGTGATGTGAAAGGGAGAGCAATAAGACGCCTTCGCGCCCTGTAACCGCTGCTAAACCCGCATTCGTCATTGCCACCGCAACACGGCATCACGCTATACCTAATATTGGTCCGTTCACTGTTAGAGTATGCGGCCGTGGTCTGGGGGAAAGCATCAGATGCTCACATTGTGACTCTACAGCGGATACAGAACCGCGCCCAGAAGACTGCTATGCATGTTCCGAGGTACTTTTCGACGCGCCAACTCCACGAGGACACCGGGATCCTGTCTCTCCGAGACAGGTTTCGCGCCATCGCCAAGAAGTTCTACGAGAAAGCGGGCCACTCCTGCAACCGGCTTATCCGAAGAATGAGCCAACAACCTCAGCACAGGCCAACCACGCGTTGGCCTGACCTGCTGAGGGATTAAGTTTTACTAATCCCCCATTAGAGTGTGTCTTTCTCTTTTTCAGGTTACACCAGCTAGGACAAATCAACAAGAGTGGTTAGATATATTCTCTTTCCCACAGGAACCGCAGGAATGACAAATTTTGTCCTAACTGCACCATCTCGAGCCAAGGATAGGCTCGTCTTTTCAGCGTCAGCGTCAGTGTACTAATAACGTAGTAAAGAAAACCAAAACCTGAATTAGCTGCAGTGCTGAAATTTTTCGTTTTTAAATAAACCTTTTTTTTAAAAAAAAGGGGGAATGTTTTATTCGTAAAATTTGCATTGGTTTGAAATATTGGGTTATTATAGAAAACGGGAAAAGCGATCAGAGCTACTTTAATAGCAATGCCGACAGAAACAAGCGACGAACACATGACATAAGAATTGGTACAGCATTGCTGAGACAAAATAATGTCCCTGTGACTTCTTGAGCGTCCCCTGCGATACTTTCCTTCAATAGCTCCATCTGCTACTGTTATGTCCTTAAATATTTTTTTGTTTGGACGTGTCTCCGAACAGACGTGGTTTCTAACACTTGTCATCGGTGTTACTGTCTCTCGATTTGACTTTGAACAAACTACTGTAGTACAAGATTTCTAGGGACTCTCGTGCTCTCCTATTTTTCCCATTCTGCAAATTTCATAAACGCTTACAGTGTCACTCCATATGAATTCTTTCATGACTCGTTTTCTTACTCTCAGGCTCATGCTCTTACTGGTGAGTAAGTTCTGCCTTGAATTAAATTCTATTCTGGCTTATTGATTCTACTCAAAATCTCTTTCCAATTCCTGCTAACTTTTGTGATCTTGCTTCCCAAATAAAAAAAGAAAACTTCTTTTTTCCCTCCTAACTCAAATTTCAAATACTTGTTTCTAGAGATTCATATTCTTCTTCAAGGCTGCTTAATAATATTTTCGTCTTCCTCTTGTTTATCCTAATACCATACGGATAATAGCAAATCTTTTCTATTGCTCTGAGGACCTCCTCAAGATCATCTTTCTCCTCCCTGACCACATCAATATAATCTACACATCATATCATGACAACGTTCTCGCCATCAACTTCCATCCCCATCCCAGTTTTTTTGGCGAATTTGGTCTAAAGCTTCCTGGCTGTAGGAACTGAATATAACAGGAGAAAGGGCACAATGTTATCCCACGTCTGCCCTAATTCGTGCTTCTTGTTCTGTATGAGAATTTTTAATCACAGCTACTTTGTTTTTACAAATGTCATCCGTATGCCTTTATATTTTAGAGCCGCTTTCTTCAGCACATTGAACATTACTTTGCCAGATAACATTATCGAACGCTTTTTCCATATCTACAAAGGCAACGTTAGTTGGCTCATTTTTCTGTATTTGCTTTTCGATAAGATGCCTTAGTGCCAGAATCGCCTCTCTCGTTCGTAACCTGTTCTTGAATTCAAACAAATCTTCTACATCTACATCTATATCTACATTTATACTCCGCAAGCCACCCAACGTTGTGTGGCGGAGGGCACTTTACGCGCCACTGTCTTTACCTCCCTTTACTGTTCCAGTTGCGTATGGTTCGCGGGAAGAACGACTGTCTGAAAGCCTCCGTGCGCGCTCGAATCTCTCTAATTTTACATTCGCGATCTCCTCGGGAGGTATAAGTAGAGGGAAGCAATATATTCGATACCTCATCCAGAAACGCACCCTCTCGAAACCTGGCGAGCAAGCTACACCGCGATGCAGAGCGCCTCTCTTGCAAAGTCTGCCACTTGAGTTTGCTAAACATCTCCGTAACGCTATCACGGTTACCAAATAACCCTGTGACGAAACGCGCCGCTCTTCTTTGGATCTTCTCTGCTTCCTCCGTCAACCCGATCTGGTACGGATCCCACACTGAAGAGCAATACTTCACGGAACATATACCGCTCTTTAACTAGTGTCAAAATTATCCTAACAAGAATGTTTTATGTATGTGATAACAGGCTTAAGGCTCGGTATTGCTCACATTTTGTAACTGCCACGTTCTTTGCTGTGTGAACCATCATGGGCTTATGGTAGTCGGTTAGTATACCTCCAGTAGTACATAGGGGCCTAATTATTCTCAGTTGCATATTTTTCACACTGTCTTCAGCATTTTTGATTAGTTACGCAGGCCTGACATCACTACTATTGCCTTTCTCTTCTGTAAATTATTTTGTGGGTTACCTCAAATTCTTCCACTATCATCTTTATGTATATCATCTTACTTTCCTATTATATTCTCCGATAGCGGTGCCCCACCATACAGTTCCCCACTGTTTTTTTCCGTCTTTTCATCATCGGGCATGGTGGTCCAGAGGCTAAAACGCATATATGAAAACCGAGACGTAGTCTTTCTCTTCTGTAAATTATTTTGTGGGTTACCTCAAATTCTTCCACTATCATCTTTATGTATATCTTCTTACTTTCCTATTATATTCTCCGATAGCGGTGCCCCACCGTACAGTTCCCCACTGTATTTTTTCCGTCTTTCCATCATCGGGGATGGTGGTCCAGAGGCTAAAACGCATATATGAAAACCGAGACGTAGCGGGATCGAATCTTGGTGGGATCGCGGAGATTTTCTGTCTGCCTTTAATCTAGCCCACGCATCAACTAACGATGTGAGGAATCGCCAGAAACACACGTGGTTCGGATTCCACGTTAAGAGGACGCAAGATCATCTTTCCAATTGGATTAGGAGGCGCAATTAACCGAACAGGTGTCCGGTTGAAATACGTGCACCCTGCCATTGAATCACACGCTATTGTTGTTATGATTATTATTATTATTATTATTATTATCTCTTCATCACGTCCTCGGTAAACCGCATTTCTTCTCTCTTTGTCTCCTACTGTGCACAAAAGTGTTTTACAGAAGTGATTTCTGGTTCTATAGGCTACAAATTTGGAAATTTGTGGCAAGGTCTTATGGGACCAAACTGCTGAGGTCATCGGTCCCTAAGCTTACACACTGTTTAACTTAAACTAACTTACGCTAATGACGACACACATACCCATGCCCGAGGGTGGACTCGAAACTCCGACGGGGGAAGCCGCGCGGACCGTGGCAAGACGTCTATAGGCTACAACTATTCTTCCAATCTCATATTTTGGTCTACTTACCTGCATATCTCCACGAGAAAATTTTCTTTTAATAATAGCCCGCCGGAGTGGCCGTGCGGTTCTAGGCGCTACAGTTTGGAGCCGAACGACCACTACGGTCGCAGGTTCGAATCCTGCCTCGGGCATGGATGCGTGTGATGTCCTTAGGTTAGTTAGGTTTAATTACTTATAAGTTCTAGGCGACTGATGACCTCAGAAGTTAAGTCGCATAGTGCTCAGAGCCATTTTTTAGTAATAGGTATTCTTCGGTAACAAGTTCGTCACTCTCCTGTAATCAACTTATCTTTGTTCTTCAGTTTCGTTTTCGCAGAGTCTTCTGTTTTTATACCAGACAACTATTTAAGTTTGATTACAACAGAAAATGGAAACATTCCAGCCATTCGATTTCTTTAATTGTCAGTCTGTGGAGTTCGTTGGTAGGGAAAACGGACGGGAGTGTCTAGGCATTGCTTATTCATATTTTACACACTGTTCTCCTGCAACATAATCACGTGACGAGTTGAAACACTATCTTCGTTTTTACAGCCCACCACCTCCAGTTCGCACTCTAAGAGACTGATATTTCAGTCATGTGTTGAGTGATCTATTCTGATCGAAAGATATCATTCTGTGGCAATGTTGTTTTAGTATCTTGACTTCAGTTGATGGCCTCATTGTAATCCTTATGTCGTGTTAATTGGGGCTTACATGACGTGAGATTCTTGAACTATGCGATTTTAATGTATATGAGATAGCTAGGTTATAGCTGATTCACTTTAATTCGTGATCTTAGTTTCTCTGTCGCAAAAGTCGGCAGCATCGTTGTCTCCTAAATCAGAAGTTGCGGGTTAGTCTCGCACTGGAACCAAATATTTCGGTTTTAAATGTATCCTTGCCATGTATCTCGCCTAAACATTTTAGATTGTAATTCACTGGATGTTCTGTAATTAAAACGTATTTGTTTATCGTGTCAGATTCAAACGACAGATAACTCACATATACACATCTCAGTTAGGGACAAAATATAAGTACTCAAAATATCCACGGGTGTACTGACGGTCTATAGTGTCCAACGGGCACAATATTTCGGCGATCAAACATGTCGCCATCATCAGGTGAACTGACGGACTGAGCTCCTGTGAACGTGCCGGCACGGAGATCCGTACGCTATGGCTGCTCAGGGGAAACTGGGTTCGGTCACTCACTCACTCACTCACTCATTCCTAACGAGCGTTCCTGTGTTCGTGGTGTGGCAGGTTGAGCGTCAAGCGCTATTCCTGCAGAACATGACTTGTCGAATTAAGGGACCTGACTTGATTTCGAACCGGCCTTTCGGATGCATGCCATCCTTTGACTGTTACGAGATTTTAGCCTCGCAACAGGTCAGGCCAACGTGTGGTCGGCCTGCGGTGAATGTTGTGGCCCAGTTCCTGTACGAGCGTATTATGCAACCTATTGGTCTCCTCGTAGAACTTTCTTGCCGATTGGCGAAATCTCTCCCTGAGCAGTGGGATCCCGGTCTGCTCATG
This sequence comes from Schistocerca gregaria, assembly GCF_023897955.1. Taxonomy (NCBI): domain Eukaryota; kingdom Metazoa; phylum Arthropoda; class Insecta; order Orthoptera; family Acrididae; genus Schistocerca; species Schistocerca gregaria. Next base: position 277,643,483 of record NC_064931.1, read on the forward strand.
TAGTCGGGCTGTCGGGTATCGCCATGACAACCGGAGGGCGAGCCGTAGAGCCCGGTTCTGAGCCCTCTGGAGCTCAGCAAAATGTGTCTCGGCTGCATTTCCCCACACCACGGCTGCGTACTCCAGCACTGGTCGGACCAGTGCCAGGTACAGGGCGATGCCGTGGCGGGGGGGAAGAGTCGGGGTCGGGTTAAGTAGAGGGTATAGGGTCCTTAGACGTCCTATAGCCCTACCTTTTATATCCTGAATATGGGGACGAAACGTCAGCCTGTGATCGAGGGTAACCCCGAGGTATCAGGCGGTCTTGCACCACGGGACGGGGCCTCCCGCGATCGTGACCGGCTCAAGCTCAGGTGGAAGCAGTCGTTTCGTGAATACGACTGCTTTTCTTTTTGCGGCATTGAACTTGAGCCGCCATTTTGTCGACCACCTTCCAAGCTCTTCGCACCCTAGCTGGAGTCGTCTCCTCATTTCTAGAACGTTCATGCTGCGAACGAGTAGCGCCGTATCGTCGGCATTTAGTGCCAGCGACACTTGCGCCACTCGTGGAGCGTCAGCAGTGTAGAGGGAGTATAGCAGGGGTCCGAGTACGGACCCCTGTGGCACTCCAGCCCGAATTGGGCGTTGCGTGGACACTCCCTCCTCCAAGCGCACGTGGAAAGTGCGGTTTTCCAAATAAGATTTTAGTAACACCGCGTGTGGCGTCGGGACCCCGTGCACAAAAAGTTTGTACGCAAGGTCGTCATGCCACACCGAGTCGAATGCCCTGGAAACGTCCAGGAACACCGCCCCTAGGTATTCCCGGGATTCCAGGGCTCGCATGGCCTCCTCCACCAGTCGCAAGAGTTGATGTACAGTGGAGTGGCCCTTGCGAAAACCGAATTGCTCGTCTGGCAGCAGGTGTTCGGCTTCCACGTGCCGGAGGAGCCGCTTTGCGTAAAGTCGCTCGAAAGTCTTAGACAGCGTGGGCAGAAGGCTCACGAGCCGGTAGGATGCCGCTTGTCTGGGGTCCTTGTTTGCCTTGGGGATTGCTACCACTTCCGTATGCTTCCACGCGGAAGGGTAGAACCCCGTACGCAGGATCGTATTGAAAATGTCGGTCACGTTCTGGTGGGCCCCTGCTGGAAGTTCGCGGAGGAGGGTGCCGACAATGCCGTCATCCGCTCCCGCCTTTTTGGGGCTTTGTGTCCGCAGTTGCGCGGCCACTTCTTCCACCGATATCGGTTCTATTTCGTCACCCTCTTCCCTGGCTGCCAGGAAGGTGGGTAGTTGTGTTTGAACTAGACGGACGAGTTCCACGTCCACAACGTCTTCCATTGGGGTGAAAGACGCTGCGAAGTGGTCAACCAGCACGTTCGCCTTTTCATCCGGGTGGCTGATAACGTCGTGTCCCACCTGGATAGGTGGAACGCGTCGCCGACGTCTCAGGAACGACTTCGCGATGCGCCACGCATTACCGTCCGCAGGGTCTAGTGTTGCCACTAAGTCTGCCCATTCTCTGTTGCGGTGGGCCTCTACGGCTACCTTTATCTCACGGCGCATGTGATTAAGGCGGGCTTTGGTGCGAGGCTGTCTTGTCAATTGCCATTCTCTACAGAGTTGGTTTTTCTCCCTGATCGTCTCCCTGATTTCTGGCGGGAGGCGATGGGAGTGTACCGGCGGGTGTCGTGAGGGGGGGAGGGGGGGGCGGAGCAGTTGCCTCCGCGGCCCTGAGGATTTCTTGAGTGAGGCGCTGCAGAGCAGCGTCTGTGCCGACTGCAGCAGGATCTGGTGCACCATCCAGGAGAGAGAGGACCACCTCTTGGTAGCGCTCTGTGTTCGTGCGCCTAAAGTTGGGAGGGCGCTGTGGAAGCGCAGCACCGACGATGTCCACGTCGTATATCACTGGCACGTGGTCCGAAGACAGTGCGCAGCGTGTGGAGGCGGAGATGTGGTGCCCAATGCCCTTTATCAGGGCAATGTCCAGCATATCTGACATCAGCCCTTGTCGGGCGGGGAAAATCGTGTGCTCATACGGCCCCAGCACTATGGCGTCGTTTCTCTGGGCAGCCCAGAGAAGGCGACGGCCGCTGGCATTCGTGAGGCGAGAGTTCCATTCCGAGTGCTTCGCATTGAAGTCACCCGCAATGAAAACCCGCCCACCGACCGCCAGTAGGGCGTCGACGTCTTGATCGGAGACGATCGCACGTGGGGGCTTGTAGGCCGCTATGAAGGTGATCTGTCCTATGGCTGTGTATACACTGACCGCCGTAGCTTCCATGGCTACGAGGTCAGGAAGGTCGATGGAGCGGTGCTTCAGAGTGCGCCGAACGTAGGCTGCCGTCCCGCCTCCGGCCGTCGGCCTGTCAAACCGGTAGCACGCGTAATTTGCTGCTCGGACTTGCACGCCGGGCTTGAGGTGAGTTTCGCAGACGAGACAGATGTCAATTGCCTCTTCCTGCAGGAAGTCGGGAAACTCACCTTGCTGCCTCACCAGGCCGTTTGCGTTGAATCCGCAAACTGAGAGACCTCGGATGTGCGGATTATCCATGGTGATTTGGCGTTGGGACGGTGCTGGCCTGAAGGGCCGCCGTAACTGCCTGGACAAGTATGGGAAGTTGATGTAGCATAGAGTTTAGGGAATGCAGAAGTGCATTCAGTTGGGTCTTGTCCACTGCGGTATTAATGGGGTGCTCTGGGACGGCCCACGTGGCAGGTGCAGACGCCGGTGTAGGTGTGGCAGTTGCCACAGGTTCGCCCACCTGCGCGTCTATGTGCCTGGGTTGGGGGGGAGAGAGGGGGCGTTCTGAGCCCCGTCTGCTGCCTTGGGTGACCGCTGTGGACGATTGGGGGTGGTCGCGGCGGCGGCCGATTTAAATACCCTCCGCCCGCGGCGCGCCCCCTCCGCCGTCCGCGCCCCGCGCCATGGTAGCGCGTGGAACAGATTGCGACGGCGTCTGAGATGACGTCGGTGTGATGGCTCTGTCCGCCGTGGTCTTCACAACTTTTAAGTACCCCATTCCTCTGTGGAGGGTGGTGGCAGCTGTCTGCGTGCAACTACAGATCAGTGTGTGTTGTCTTTCGATACACCCCATGACCTAGGGTGCCGTCAGCCCTTCTCCTGACCAAGACGTCAAGGAAAGGTAATTTACCCTCCGTTTCAGTCTCCATAGTGAATTTGATGTTGAGGTGTATGGAGTTTAGATGTGTAAGGAAGTCAAGGAGTTTATCCATACCATGTGGCCAGATGACGAACGTGTCGTCCACGTAACGGAAAAAGCAAGTAGGTTTCCATTCGGATGACGACAGGGCTTCCTCCTCGAAGTTCTCCATGTACAAATTCGCTACCACCGGTGAGAGTGGGCTACCCATGGCGACTCCCTCCGTTTGTTCGTAGTATTCTCCATTAAAAAGAAAATCTGGCCACATGGTATGGATAAACTCCTTGACTTCCTTACACATCTAAACTCCATACCCCCCAACATCAAATTTACTATGGAGACTGAAACGGAGGGTAAATTACCTTTCCTTGACGTCTTGGTCAGGAGAAGACCTGACGGCACCCTAAGTCATGGGGTGTATCGAAAGACAACACACACTGATCTGTAGTTGCACGCAGACAGCTGCCACCACCCTCCACAGAGGAGTGGGGTACTTAAAACTCTAGTACATAGGGCGCGCACTATCTCTGACACAGAGAGTCTACCCCAGGAATTGGAACATCTGAGAACTGTATTTCGAAAAAATGGGTACTCAGAGTGGCAGATCCAACGTGCTCCCCGCCCAACCACTGCAGCACAACCTGTTGAGATGGATGAAGTCACGAGGGAGGAGGTAGGCACTGCATTTATTCCATACACAGGCGCACTCTCGGGGAAAATCACCCGCATTCTGAAGAAACACCGGGTCGGAACTGTGTTTTGTCCTCCGAATAAAACTCGTGCACTGGTGGGGAGCGCCAAAGATGACCACGAGTTGAGGAAGGCCGGCGTGTACCAGATTCCGTGCCAACGTGGCAAGTCGTATATTGGTCAGACGATGCGTACCGTCGAGGATCGATGCCGTGAACACCAGAGGCACACTCGACTGATGTATCCGAGCAAGTCGGCGGTCGCTGAACATTGTTTGTCGGAAAATCACGCTATGGAGTATGACCGCACGAGGATTCTGGTACAGACGTCGAGATACTGGGACAGCGTTGTTAGAGAGGCCATCGAAATTCGCACCAATGACGACCTCATAAACCGTGACTGTGGCTATAATCTTAGCAAGGCTTGGGAACCAGCGATTGGGTTAATCAAGAGTAAATCGAGCAAACGCATAGTTGTGACGACCACGGCGGACAGAGCCATCACACCGACGTCATCTCAGACGCCGTCGCAATCTGTTCCACCGCGCTACCGTGGCGAGGGGCGCGGACGGCGGAGGGAGCGCGCCGCGGGCGGAGGGTATTTAAATCGGCCGCCGCCGCGACCGAACCCAGTTTCCCCTGAGCAGCCATAGCGTACGGATCTCCGTGCCGGCACGTTCACAGGAGCTCAGTCGGTCAGTTCACCTGATGATGGCGACATGTTTGATCGCCCAAATATTGTGCCCGTTGGACACTATAGACCGGCAGTACACCCGTGGATATTTTGATTATCAAATACGCCGGGAGAAACTCAAGAATCACAAAATATAAGTACAATTACAGACCAGAATTTAGTAACCTCAACAGCACTTATGGCAGCTTTTGCTAAATCTTCCTCGGCAGACGAGCCTCGGCATGAGCGACAAGAAGTGGAGTGAGGTACGCCCAACCCCACATCCACAGAACATAGACTTCACATGGGACCCCAGCTCTGGATGTAAGTTTTCCTCCCTCGAACACGACAACGGATTTGGCTGGGTGCCTTCTAGGTAGACAATTCTGTGTGGCAACGAAGGAGTACTTCATCAGTCATTATCCATATTTGAAGAATGTGGGTTCCAGCACACACCGATAGTCTTCTCATTTTGTGTGCTGTTGCAGTTGTCTTAAAGAAACTCTTCTTAGATTTCAGTCGTGGGCGTGCTTAATGGTAACTGAATAGAGCGTGAACTTCAGATGGCAATGTTTCAGTGTTTTTTACTTCCAAGGGAATTTTAAACTTCTCTTTTTTTCAGTGTTTTCGGTTTGAGCTGGTTCCTTTCACGATACACGGAGAAGGTGTCCATAGCTGCCATATCTTTTCCTCAAATGCATCAAATTGCTTGCCTTGCGTAGTGACAGCGCGGTCGGAAGTACAGACGGAACTTCTGGTGTATTCGCATATGAAGAAGATTTATGATGAAGCAGGATGAAGCAGATTAAGAAAAAGTTTTTTGTGATATTTCAGACTGTTTCTAACAAAACATGGCAATTGTATAAGCAACTGTAATATCTAAGAAAACAACTCGGTAATACGGTTTCTTTCATAACCATCTTAGATAAAGGGTGACAACTATGGAACTATATGAAAACAACGTAAATTAGTTACAAACTACGGCATGCACACATATTATTCAACATTTAAATGTCACTACAGATATTGGAATTTAGGTTATGACATGTTCGATATGCCTGCCATCATTGGCACAGACAAATAGCGAAATTCTCCTGAATGGCTGTTTTAAGCTCAGCAATGGTTTAGGGTTATTGCTGTACACCGTGTCTTTAATATAGCCCCACAAAAAGAGGACACGTGTGTTCAGATCCGGAGAATATGGCTGCCAAAAGAGGCCCATGCCAGTAGCCTCCGGGTACCCCAGAGCCAGAATGCGGCCCCCAAAGAGCTCCTCCAGGACATCAAGCACTATCCTGCTTCGATTCGATGGGGTCGTCCTCCATCTTGCATGAATCACATACTGTCGAAATCAGGGTCACTTTAGATAATGGGGATGAAATCAGCTCCCAAAACCTTCACGTACCTTCGGTAGTTACGGTGCCATCAAGGAATATCGCAGCGATTATTCCGTGTATTTTCATTGCACACCACACAGTCACCTGTTGAGGGTGAAGAGACGTCTCTATCGCCAAATTCGGATTGTCAGTCCCCCAAATGCGCCAGCTGTGCTTATTAACAAACCTATCCAAATGAAAGTGAAAAAAATGGTTCAGATGGCTCTGAGCACTATGGGACTGTACGTCTGAGATCATCAGTCCCCTAGAACTTAGAACTACTTAAACCTAACTAACCTAAGGCCATCACACACATCCATGCCCGAGGCAGGATTCGAACCTGCGACCGTTGTGGTCGCGCGGTTCCAGACTGTTGCGCCTAGAACCGCTCGGCCACCTCGGCCGGCCAAATGAAAGTGAGCTTCGTCACTAAACCAAACCATACATGCATACCAATTCCCATCATACCCCGCGACCAACCGTGCAGTTCTTAACGTCCTAACGCAAACCGTTCAGAAGTTATGACGATTTTATTTCATATAATTCGATAATTGTCACCCTGTATGTTGAGTTTTATTGATTATCTTCCTTCCCCTCATGCCTGCTTGTTCTGGAATCGGGACGGGGACAATCGTTTCCAACACTCTCTGCAAGATTAGCCTTTTCAACACCTTGTAAACATGACATCACAAGGATACCAGCCGACTACTTTCTGTCTTATTTCGATCTTTGCCAGGTTCTAATGCACTTATAACCTTCAATCTCATCCATTCATTTACTGTCTTTGTAGGGTAGTACATAGTTATTCAGAAAGTCTTTGCTATGAAATCAAAATATTTAATTTGTTCAAATCGTAGGTCACCCAGGCTAGCAACCTTAATCCATCGTTCATTTTCCAAGAGCTACGTCATATAAAATTTGGAAAAAATCTGCGTGTTTTGACTATATCGTTTTGTGATCTTCTTTGTGTGCTGTTGTGGAAGATATTCGTGTGCCATTAAATAAAAATTGAGCAATGTGATTTGCTGTAATGTTGGAAGAGGTAGCTGCTTGCTTGGGTTACTACTTAGATGTCATAATAACATCCACGCTTGCTGACGGCTTTTTCTTTCATCATCTTTATCTATTGCTCCTTCTGAGCCTGAGGTATGGGAGAGATTATAAGATAACCCGTTAAGATTGAAAAATCTGCACCTTAAAACGTTCTTCATTATAAAGTTTATAATATACTACTAGAATCATGGCAGCTACAGTAGTGATCCCCAAGTTGTTTGGTATCGTCTTGGAATAGTTGTCCTCGTGCAGTATTTGGCAGTGTGCGTATACAGTGCTCTAAATCATTAGAATGTAATCCTTACAATACGAGGGCGCGCTAAAAAGTAATGACTCTGATGTTTTTATGTGAAATTTCTTACAGCTTCTTAAATTAAAAAAGCTTAATTATCGTTCTATATCTTTATTCTTCATGTCCACCTATTTATTTCTCAACATAGTCACCCTGGCGACGAACGCTTTTCTCCCAACGAGAGACTAGGTTTTTGATACCATCTCTGTAGAATGTTTAATGTTTGACTTTGTTGCATAGCAATCTCTGCTTGCACCGCTTCATCACCATCAAAGTGAAGTCCTAGAAGGTAATCCTTATGTTTTGGAAACACGAAAATCGGATGGAGCCAAATGGAATTTATATGTACTGTGACAGTAAACCCAAGGAGTCGGATGTTGCAGATGTCGCAGCACTCGTGTGTGCTCTGACATTATAATGTTGAAGGAGATGGTGCTCCATGTGTGAACGGACTCTTCGAATTCGAAACTCGATTACAGGACGCTGTTTCTCAATCATCGACACAGTTATTTTTTGACCGGTCAGGCCGTGTCCGTGGCCGCGCAGCTCCTCTCAGCTTACATGGTCATTGCCGCTCCCGTCATTTAAAAAGTTTTTAAAAAATATTTTTAAATTTTAACTACTGCTTTCACCAGATGACGGTATGTTGGACGTGAATGATGGGAAGTGGCTACAGGGCAATGTTCAACGTTACCATGTTATAAATAGCGTATATTGCCTGGAAAGATGGAAAACTTTTCAATGTCAGTCTTCTGAAGTGTAAGACAAAGCGCTACGAGATAGTCACTCGTGAACTCCTGTATGCTGATGATGCTGCAATTGTTGCGACTCCGCAGAAGAGCTGCAAGAGCTAATATCAAGGTTTAGTCACGCAGGTCACCTATTCTCGATGAGTGTAAATAGCAGTAAGACCGCAATTATGGTTCAGGGTACTAACACAAAGCCGAATCTCACACTAGATGGCACTACTCTGCAAGTCGTAGAAAACTTCTGCTATCTTGGATCTACTATAGAATCAAACATGTCTGTTGACAATGAAATTGATGCTCGCATTGGAAGAGCTGCGACCACTTTTGGCAAACTCTCTACACGTGTTTGGAAAAACAACAAACTCTCTTTGACCACCAAAATTCTTGTATATCAAACTTGCGTCCTCAACATCCTTTTGTATGCAGCGGAAACATGGACTACCTATGCCAAACAAGAACGTCGCCTTAATGCTTTTCACATGCGGTGCCTGAGATCCATCCTCGGAGAAACGTGAAAGGACCGAGTGACCAACGAAGCAGTGCTATCTAAAACTAACTGCAACAGTATTTCAGCTATCTTGAAGCAGAGACGACTCCGCTGGCTGGTACATGTCCACCGTATGGATCCTGACAGATTACCACGTGAGGTGATGCTTGGAGGGATCTCTATAGCCAAAAGACCTGCAGGACGTCCTGTGTTGAGGTTCAAGGACTCATGTAAACAAGATATGGAGAGCTTTGGAATAGACACAAACAGATGGGAGGCACGGGCTAGCATGAAACCAGAGTGGCGTGATGATATATCATCTGGAATGTCGAAGTATGATGAAGGCTTGTTAGACAGATTAAGGCAGAAAAAGCTTCGCAATGCTACCACTGCTCCTGTCTCAGCAGCCAGATACACTTGTGACAATTGCGGCAAGAGATGCCGTGCTGCCATTGGCTTGACGAGTCATATGAAAAAATACAACCCATAAACACACAGACACTGCAACAAGCATCTACCAAGATGTCGTGGCCAATATATATTGCCTGAGGATGCGCCGATAAGTGGCGCGAAACCGGTCGCAGATTTAATAAAAATCATTGATACAGCCAGTGAGGAATTTTCTTTGGAAAAATGTCGAAGTTTTGCTGTGGTTTCCTGCCCTACAAAACAACATGTTATAGTTACGTTACACACCGCCATGTTATCCGCTTCAATTCGGAGCCTTCCAGCGGAAGACGGTTGCAACTCGCGTCAGCGTAGCGGGAAAGCCGAACAAGTAATAAGCATTACATGTAATACCTCAACCGATATTGAGAACAGAATAAAATATTCTTACTTCTGTAGCATGCCTCGTGCATTGGATTCGAGCTTCGGTCGAAGGCTGACAGAACTGATGTTCAGATGGAAATTGTGTAAGATGTTGCATCTCCTGCAACTGGTAGATGAGATGTTGTTCTCTCCGAACAATCAGAGATTATCTTCATGATCTGGTTATGACTACATCGGTCTAGTTTCTTGGCATATGGTAGGTGTGGCTGATTCTATACAGTGCTTTGCTGCAATTGTTGGTTATCTTTTTAGAACGTAAAAATGTTTACTAGTCTGGTTCAGTACGAGAAAAAAGTAACTGTTACTGACCCGCTGTTACAATGCTCCGACTATGGAACTGCTTTGGTGAGTGTTGCTTTCTGGGGACAGCCCACTGGGTTTCACTGAATGCAGTTTGGTAGTAACAGAGCATATTCACTGGGGCACAATTTGTGGCAACCAAGGCAATAGCAAGCCGGAGATCGTTGTTGATTAATGAACAGTCTTAGACAGATTTACTGAAAGAAACATAGACAGTACTTTTTTTTCTAACTAAAATGATTGTTCCTGTAAGATTCTCGCACTTTTTAATTATTATCGCTAGTCTCTTTATTTCAAAAATTTGAGGACTTTGCAAGGATCAATTTTGGAGGTTAAGTGGAGTCGTGTTTCGGTGTATAATTTTCCATCCAGCGATCGTGTCAGGGGTTTCACTGAATGCAGTTTGGTAGTAACAGAGCATATTCAGTGGGGCACAATTTGTGGCAACCAAGAACATCCAAAAAATGGTTTACGGGATTCAATCTGAGTGATCGAAATGACCACTGAACGCACTAATTTGTTTCTGGGTGAAGATTTAGGTGCACAGTGCGAGCCCTTCATAGTCACCGAATGACGACCCTCAGAGGATGATCTGAATTGAAGAGGAGCGTAGCTCAAATACCCGCCCGCTGATCCTGACTTACGTTTTCCGCGGTTAAGAGGAATCACAACAGGCAAATGCCAGTGTTATTAGTTCAACTTAGTTGAAGTCGATTTCCGCTGTTATTTTGATCCATTGTTAATGTACACTGCTTCCGACTTCGACATCAGTGGGGTATTCAATTCTAAATTTTCTGTCTACCATTATTCCTTCATTTTTTGTATGGCATAAAATTTTAGGATACTAATTTGAAAGCATCTCCTATTGAACATGCATTGGTGCACTAACGTATCTGCATATTTTAAGACCCGGAAGAACAGTTAGAATTAATATAACTCGAAGGGTGTGTAGAGCAGTGTTTCCGCAACAAGTGATGCAGACTACAAAGTGATAGAGTACGGTTAGGCTCATCAGCAGCGTTCCTTGTGTGGCAGGAAAACCAGCACAATACCGAGCCCAATAAACAAAGACCCCTGACACAAAATGTCAGGGGATATCAGATGGGTGCAGTCATCAACGTATGACCGGAAGAATTATAGGTTCTGGAGAAATGGATTGGTTCAAATGGCTCTGAGCACTATGGGACTTAACGTCTAAGGTCATCAGTCCCCTAGAACTTAGAACTACATAAACCTAACTAACCTAAGGACATCACACACATCCATGTCCGAGGCAGGATTCGAACCTGCGACGGTAGCGGTCGCGCGGTTCCAGACTGTAGCGCCTAGAACCGCTCGGCCATCCCGGCCGGCAGAAATGGATTAATCAGATACGCTCATACAGGGCGTAATGTCACGACAGTGACGCGTATGAAAGACCAGTACACAGAGTAGCGTTGCACGCAGTCGCTATTAGGTACCAGGCTATGCAGTATGTTGGCAATGAGCGATGACCTCCATCTTGTTCACGTGGGCCAATGGACCACTCAGCATTCGTCTATCGTGTAAGATCGATGCTGGAACAGTGCAACAGGTGCGTGTGGACTCACTAAATCACTTATCTGAATTGTACTGTATCTCTGCTCTGCAAATGACAGATATCATGTCACGTCTATGAGGTAGTCGTTCTGTACAAATAAAGTTGCATGTTGTTTGACGTTAAAATGCTTTCTAATATTTTTTCCACACGTTTTATGGTGCCAAAACGGGGAAAAAGCGGCTCGGACGAGAACTTTTGGAATCTTTGGGAGGCCTACGACACTTCGAGAGGATATCGATTCCGAGCTACTAAACGGCGTAATTTCTTCTCGCGTTACGTACACCGCACGCTCCCAGCTAAGTCAACTGCTCATTGTGACCCTTAGTTTGTTTATACTCATTACTTACATTTATCAGCTTACCTCCTGTATACTAACCGTTGGAATAGTATTTGAGTATAGCGCTAAAGAAACTGTGAAGTCTCAAGAGTTAGCGACAAGAAACGATAAAGTGGTCTCTACAATATTGCCAGATGCGAAGCACTTGGCAGGTAATAAGTCATAAACATTAATACTGTACAAACAAATGAGCACTCAGAGAAGCATAGTCGTGAAAAAGGAACAAATACAACTCCAGCATCCAGTGACATTGTTAAAATTAAAGATTATTCAAGGCGTAGTTTAAGATAAGATTCCAGAAGAATGAAAACTGAAACGGAAGGGAGACAGCTGCCATACAGAACACCGCACAGACATCATTCAAGAACACTTGTTCGTATTCACAAATCAGCAGAGCCAAGAAAGACAGTCAACAGCTCTGCAGGATCAATCAGTTCGATTTCATACCCTCCATCAGTCCGGGACTCTCCCTCTGTTTCAAACATAAATGATTCTTTCCAGAAACAGGGGTTATTAAATCCAGCAAGGAAGTTTTATACTAACGCTTTTCAAGTGCTGTCACCTGTTAGCGACGCTACAATTACGATTAAGCATGTGCACAAATAATGAAACAACCGACTGTCTTTCTAAGTTAAAATAAATTCGTTTGACAACTCCACACATAAACATGACATGAATACCTTTCAGTCAACTGCAGGAAACCTGGGCTAGTTTAATGACCGTAGAGGACGCTATCCAATATTTGCTTGGGAATGTAGAATGCGAAACCGATGTCTTAGCATGTGAATACTACACAAAATGTGTGAAATGGGTGATCCTGAAGGCAGATTTCAGTATTGAGTGAAGACTTTCAGACGCCACAGTCATCAAGACGACTTCTGGGGTTTCCACGCAGTCGCGCAATCACTTTCCTCGACTGCCACCGCTCAAGTTAGAGCCATTTACCGGCAACAATGAACAAAGGACTCGTTTCTGGGAGCAGTTAGAGTCCTCTAACAATGCAGACCCTAACTTGTTTTCTGTCAACAAACTTGTATTTCTTCGAGGCTATCTGAACGAGGAACCCAAAAGTCTTGTACAAGACATTGCTGGAACTGCAGCTGCTTGTGAACAAACCGAGGAAATTTTACGTTCAAGTTATGGTGCTAGAAACAGAATTATCTAGGCCCATATTGACCATCTGGAAGACGTTCCACCTTTAACATCTGAGTGTCTAGAATCTCTTAACTTAGGATTTTTTTGAATGTAATAAGAGCATTCATGCTCTACAGCCACTAGGGGGAGAGCGTAGAAGTACACTACTGGCCATTAAAATTGCTACACCAAGAAGAAATGCAGATGATAAACGGATATTCATTGGACAAATATATTATACTAGAACTGACATGTGATTACATTTTCACGCAATTTGAGTGCATAGATCCTGAGAAATCAGTACCCAGAACAACCACATCTCGCCGTAATAACGGCCTTGATACGTCTGGTGAGCATTGAGTCAAACAGAGCTTGGATGGCGTGTACAGATACAGCTGCTCATGCAGCTTCAACACGATATCACAGTTCATCAAGAGTAGTGACTGGCGTATTGTGATGAGCCAATTGCTCGGCCACCATTCACCAGACGTTTTCAATTGGTGAGAGATCTGGAGAATGTGCTGGCCAGGGCAGCAGTCTAACATTTTCTGTATCCAGACAGGCCCGTACAGGACCTGCAACATGCGGTCGTGCATTGTCCTGCTGAAATCTAGGGTTTCGCAGGGATCGAATGAAGGGTAGAGCCATGGGTCGTAACACATCTGAAATCTAACGTCCACTGTTGAAAGTGCCGTCAATGCGAACAAGAGGTGACCGAGACGTGTGACCAATGGCACCCCATACCATGATGCCGGGTGATACGCCAATATGGCGATGACGAATACACGCTTCCAATGTGCGTTCACCGCGATGTCGCCAATCACGGATGCGACCATCATGATGCTGTAAACAGAACCTGGATTCATCCGAATCGTGCACCCAGGTTCGTCGTTGAGTACACCATCGTCGGCACTCCTGTCGGTGATGCAACGTAAAGGGTAACTGCAAAAAAATGGTTCAAATGGCTCTGAGCACTATGGGACTTAACTTCTGAGGTCATCAGTCCCCTAGAACTTAGAACTACTTAAACCTAACTAACCTAAGGACATCACACACATCCATGCCCGAGGCAGGATTTGAACCTGCGACCGTAGCGGTCGCGCGGTTCCAGGCCGTAGAGCCTAGAACCGCTCGGCTACTTCGGCCGGCAAGGGTAACTGCAGTCATGGTCTCCGTGCTGATAGTCCATGCTGCTGCAAACGTCGTCGAACTGTTCGTGCAGATGGTTGTTGTCTTGCAAATGTCCCCATATGTTGACTCAGAGACCGAGACGTGGCTGCACGATTCGTTACAGCCATGCGGATGAGATGCTTGTCATCTCGTCTGCTAGTGATACGAGGCCGTTGAGATCCAGCACGGCGTTTCGTATTACCCTCCTGAACCCACCGATTCCATATCTCGACCAACGTGAGCAGCAATGTCGTGATACGATAAACCGCAATCGTGATAGGCTACAATCCGACCTTTATCAAAGTCGGAAACGTGATGGTACGCATTTCTGCTCCTTACACGAGGCGTCACAACAACGTTTCACCAGGCAACGCCGGTCAACTGCTGTTTGTGTATGAGAAATCGATTGGAAACTTTCCTCATGTCAGCACGTTGAGGTGTCGCCACCAGCGCCTACCTTGTGTGAATGCTCTGAAAAGCTAATCATTTTCATATCACAGCATCTTCTTCATGTCAGTTAAATTTCGCGTATGTAGCACGTCATGTTCGTGGTGTAGCAATTTTAATGGCCAGTACTGTATGTCATCGAGTTTAAGATGTACAGAAAAAATCGCAACAACAAGGAGGTGTGCGACGTGAACGAAAATTTGTAGGCGTATTTTTACATGTAAAAGACGATGCTATTCCAGTTTCGCGCTATTCGTAAGAGCGGCGGAAGTAGCGTCACTCTGAGGATGCAAACGAGATTTGCTTTAAATCAGGCTGTAACGGTTGTGAGCGTTAGTTACATTTGAGACGACGTGGTGATGTGATGTTAGTGAAGAATGCCTTTAAGGCGACGAAGACGCCATAATCAACACCTCTGTGAGTTTCAACGAGGCCGTGTAGTAGGGGTTCGAGAAGCTGGATTCTCCTTCGGCAACTGTGGTCACGAGAACGTACGGCCGCAAGAGGGAAGAGGGAGGGAGTGGTTGAGAAGGGAGATAACAAAACTAGGATAGTGGAATGTAGACGAATTAAATCACGTGATGCTGAGGGAATTAGATTAGAAAACGAGAAGACACCAAAAGTGGTCCATGAGATTGGTTATTTAGGCACCAAAACAACTGCTGATGGCCGAAGTAAGAAGGATACAAAATATGGACTGGCAATGACAAGAAAAGTGTTTCTGAAGAAGAGAAATTTGTTAACATCGAATACAGATTTAAGTGTTAGTCAATCCTTTGTGAAAGTGTTTGTATGGGGCGCAGCCATGTATGGAAATGAAACATGAATGACAAGCAGTTTAGACAAGAAGAGAATAGAAGTTTTTGAAATGTGGTGCTATAGAAGAATGGTGTATATTAGATGGACAGATTGCATAACTAATGAAGGGATACTAAATACAACAGGGGAGAATAGAAATTTGTGGCACAACCTGACTAGAAGAAGGGATCGGTTAATAGGACGCAATCTGAGACATCTAGGGATCATCAGTTTAGTACTGGAGGGGAATGTGGGGGGTAATAATCGCAGAGAGAGGGTAAGAGGTGAATACAGAAAGCAGATTCAGAAGTAGAAGTTATTAGGAGATGAGGATGCATGCACAGGTTACAGTAGCATGAACAGCTGTATGAAACCATTCTTTGCTCTGAAAACCACAACAACAAACAGCAATAAATTCGCCAGAACCTCAAAAAATCAAAAGACATCAAATAGTTCTAATGGTTCTAAGCACTATGGGCTTAACATATGAGGTCATCAGTCCCCTAGACTTAGATCTACTTAAACCTAACTAACCTTTAGGACATCACGCACATCCATGACCGAGGCAGGATTCGAACCTGCGACCGTAGCAGCAGCGCGGTTCTGGACTGAAGTGCCTAGAACCACTCGGCCACAACGGCAGGCCATATATTAGTAATTTACAACCAGCCAATCCCGCAGAGGGATAGGGTGATCTTCCCATTGAGCCACAATTGGAGCGGATCACTCCTGGAAAATTATTAAGGACACTACACCGATACTTATGAAATGTGGTGCTGCAGAATAATGCTGAAGATAACATGCATATGTCCTTATCACTGGCTTTATTGCCTTCGAAATTCGAGTGGAGCCATGGTTAACATTATTAACCAGCGGTTCAATCGGGCACTTGGCAAACTTCTAGGATTTAGAGACAATAGGAATACACAACTATTAGGACCGATCAATGACTGCGAAGGATTCAGTATTTCTTGAGAAATTTTAGATTTCCCATTCTATCGAGGATCAGCGAAGAGTAGACCGTCTCCCACGAAAATCTCGCAGCCATTCTATCAAATAACAACTGTAATGCTGAAAAACGCTTCCTCACTTCGCAGAGGTGTCTCGAGAAGGAACTATGTCCTCAACGCCCCATATGGGACACAGACGCCAAATTATATCCGAAATGGACACGCCGAACTGGCTCCATCACAGAATACAGCCGATACCTTTTATTTTCCTGGTCCAATAGTGATGACAAAGAGACATATGAACACCATGTGCCGAATCGTATTCGACACAGCGTCACATGAAAAAGACTCTCCCTCACTTCTCCCTCACTTAATGAAATCTTGAAAACAGAGCTTAATCTTCTTCTCGAAGTAGCTGCAATATTCATGTGTTTTCAGATGCAGCATTGTTCCACCGTCGCAAATTTTACCGATGCATTTTGCAATTAGTTTTCCATCCAGACGATAGAAATCTGACGAGATTTTTGTGGTATAGCGACCATAATCACGAAGCCAGCGGCATGTGAAGAGAGCTTCCCTTTGGGCTTAAACGTGTCCGTTCCTACTTTCATCTGCACTAAGGGGTTAGCAGTCATGTTGTAAGTAGGCTGTTAACGTTTTTATGTTGGTAACGCCACGTAGTGCTCTGTATGAAAATCGATGACTGCGCTGTGTGCAGTCTATACCTGGTTGGACTCGTTGTTGGAATATCCACTGGATGTGAAAAGCGCATAGCATTGGGTAGTTGGAGGTGAGCCGCCAGCAGTGGTGGATGTGGGGATTGAGATGCCAGAGTTTTGAGAGCGGACGATCTGGACGTGTGTCCGTCAGAAAAAGGAAATTTGTATGACTGGATGTCATGAACTGACTTTTGAACACTATTACGTTAAATACATTGTTTGTTCTCTATCAAAAGCTTTCATTTGCTAACTATGCCTATCAGTAGTTAGTGCCTTCAGTAGTTAGAATCTTTTATTTAGCTGGCAGTTTTGGCGCTCACTGTATTGCAGTACTTTGAGTAACGAAGATTTTTGTGAGATAAGTGATTCATGAAAGGTATAGGTTATTGTCAGTCAGGGCCATTCTTTTGTAGGGATTATTGAAAGCCAGATTGCGCTGCTCTAAAAAATATTGTGTGTCAGTTTAGTGATGATCAGAATAAGTAAAGAGAGAACTGTATGAGTACGTTCAGTTTTGCTCAGCTGTTTGAAAATCAAATAAAAAAATGGCTCTGAACACTATTGGACTTAACTGCTGAGGTCATCAGTCCCCTAGAACTTAGAACTACTTAAACCTAACTAACCTAAGGACATCACACACATCCATGCCCGAGGCAGGATTCGAACCTGCGACCATAGCGGAAAATCAAATAAAGTAGAAGTTTACCAGCACAGTCATTCTTAATTATTGAAGGGGAAGTTTCAATATACCAATTGCAATTTCCTACCGCAGGTATCAGATAGATTATATAATGGTAAGACAGAGATTTAGGAACCAGGTTTTAAGTTGTAAGACATTTCCAGGGGCAGATGTGGACTCTGACCACAATCTATTGGTTATGACCTGTAGATTAAAACTGAAAAAACTGCAAAAATGTGGGAAATTAAGGAGATGGGACCTGGATAAACTGAAAGAACCAGAGGTTGTACAGAGTTTCAGGGAGAGCATAAGGGAACAATTGACAGGAATAGGGGAAAAAAATACAGTAGAAGAAGAATGGGTAGCTCTGAGGGATGTAGTAGTGAAGGCAGCAGAGGATAAAGTAGGTACAAAGACGAGGGCTGCTAGAAATCCTTGGGTAACAGAAGAAATATTGAATTTAATTGATGAAAGGAGAAAATATAAAAATGCAGTAAATGAAGCAGGTAAAAAGGAATACAAACGTCTCAAAAATGAGATCGACAGGAAGTGCAAAATGGCTAAACAGGGATGGCTAGAGGACAAATGTAAGGATGTAGAAGCTTATCTCACTAGGGGTAAGATAGATACTGCCTACAGGAAAATTAAAGAGACCTTTGGAGAGAAGAGAACCACGTGTATGAATATCAAGAGCTCAGATGGCAGCCCAGTTCTAAGCAAAGAAGGGAAGGCAGAAAGGTGGAAGGAGTATATAGAAGGTTTATACAAGGGCGATGTACTTGAGGACAATATTATGGAAATGGAAGAGGATGTAGATGAAGACGAAATGGGAGATACGATACTGCGTGAAGAGTTTGACAGAGCACTGAAAGACCTGAGTCGAAACAAGGCCCCCGGAGTAGACAACATTCCATTAGAACTACTGACGGCCTTGGGACAACCAGTCCTGACAAAACTCTATCAGCTGGTGAGCAAGATGTATGAGACAAGCGAAATACCCTCAGACTTCAAGAAGAATATAATAATTCCAATCCCAAAGAAAGCATGTGCTAACAGATGTGAAAATTACCGAACTATCAGTTTAATAAGCCACGGCTGCAAAATACTAACGCGAATTCTTTACAGACGAATGGAAAAACTGGTAGATGCAGACCTCGGGGAGGATCAGTTTGGATTCCGTCGAAATGTTGGAACACGTGAGGCAATACTGACCTTACGACTTATCTTAGAAGAAAGATTAAGAAAAGGCAAACCTACGTTTCTAGCATTTGTAGACTTAGAGAAAGCTTTTGACAATGTTGACTGGAATACTCTTTTTCAAATTCTAAAGGTGGCAGGGGTAAAATACAGGGAGCGAAAGGCTATTTATAATTTGTACAGAAACCAGATGGCAGTAATAAGAGTCGAGGGGCATGAAAGGGAAGCAGTGGTTGGGAAAGGAGTGAGACAGGGTTGTAGCCTCTCCCCGATGTTATTCAATCTGTATATTGAGCAAGCAGTAAAGGAAACAAAAGAAAAATTTGGAGTAGGTATTAAAATTCATGGAGACGAAGTAAAAACTTTGAGGTTCGCCGATGACATTGTAATTCTGTCAGAGACGGCAAAGGACTTGGAAGAGCAGTTGAACGGAATGGACAGTGTCTTGAAAGGAGGATATAAGATGAACATTAACAAAAGCAAAACGAGGATAATGGAATGTAGTCAAATTAAATCGGGTGATGCTGAGGGAATTAGATTAGGAAATGAGACACTTAAAGTAGTAAAGGAGTTTTGCTATTTAGGAAGTAAAATAACTGATGATGGTCGAAGTAGAGAGGATATAAAATGTAGACTGGCAAGGAAAGCGTTTCTGAAGAAGAGAAATTTGTTAACATCGAATATCGATTTATGTATCAGGAAGTCGTTTCTGAAAGTATTTGTATGGAGTGTAGCCATGTATGGAAGTGAAACATGGACGATAAATAGTTTGGACAAGAAGAGAATAGAAGCTTTCGAAATGTGGTGCTACAGAAGAATACTGAAGATAAGGTGGATAGAGCACGTAACTAATGAGGAGGTATTGAATAGGATTGGGGAGAAGAGAAGTTTGTGGCACAACTTGACTAGAAGAAGGGATCGGTTGGTAGGACATGTTTTGAGGCATCAAGGGATCACAAATTTAGCATTGGAGGGCAGCGTGGAGGGTAAAAATCGTAGAGGGAGACCGAGAGATGAGTACACTAAGCAGATTCAGAAGGATGTAGGTTGCAGTAGGTACTGGGAGATGAAGCAGCTTGCACAAGATAGAGTAGCATGGAGAGCTGCATCAAACCAGTCTCAGGACTGAAGACAACAACAACAACAACAACACCGCAGGTGCCTTATTAGGCAATAACTGTTATATGGATGATTGCAGCAGGCCTTGGAGGGAAAATAAAGTGATAACCTTCTACTATAAACTGACCTCATTCAAAAATCAAATCAAGCTGCTTATGTTGAAAAGGGCGAAGGACTCACAGCATTTGGTCGGAATACAGAAAGTATCCAGGGAGGATGTGGGGTATCGCCAAACGACATCTCTGAATTGCACTGTATCTCTGATTTGCGAAAGACGGATGTTATGTAACTTCCGTGATATAAACGTTCTGTACAAATAAAGTTATATGTTACTTAACTTTAAAATAGTTTCTAATGGTTACCACACGAGGTACGTGGATCTGTGGCGACACTGCAACGGGCTGGACTGCTGTATACTCATACATGCAGTTGCATTGGATTTCGTTGTCGGGACACACAAAAAATTTGTTGGCCATGTGTGCTGAATGGCAGCCACAAAGAACACGGCATACCGCCTCAGCTTCTATCTACCGCCAAGCTATCTCATCATTAGAAACCGAGGTAACTATCCGCCCTTCAGGTAATTCCGCAAAGCAATTTTCATTACATCCATTAGACTTGTACTCGATGGAAATGAGGACTGAGTCACATTTCGTCTGAGTATGCATTTTCTCCAAAAAATTGTGCTTAATTAATACTGATGGACCAATTGCTAAATTTAAAAGAAGATTTGCTAATACCAAGTTTCTATTCTGATGTAAGCACCCATAAAAATGACTTGGACGAGATTTTTAATCGTTCTGGACACGGTATCCCCAATTCGCGAGGCAAAACTCATCGAACCATTAGCACACCGAAACATGACTTTCTGAATTGTAAATAGAATTTTATGAACAGCCAGTTTTGTTTGAAAATAAACTGCGCTTACATGTAGATAGGGAGTTTATTTCACCCTTTACACTTACCAGTGATTTCACAAGGCATCTTTCCTATCTTAGTCTTTTTGCAGCCTTACTTGCTCTTTTCGTTTTATGTGTTGCTTCCAGACGCCTTCACTCAAGTTTCTCAGCTTGTAGCTGCAAGCTGCATTGATATATCTTCGGGAAAATAAGCGAAGGTCGCCCTCTTGGAAAATCAAGTTAAAGATGGTCCATTGTTGCGGCGGAACGTACCCCGTATTGATGTCGCTTGCAAGGGTCCTAAAAACTATACTTTGGATTGTGCAGTAGGTTCAAGGTACTGTTTGAGGGAAATTTTCTGCAATAATGCCATGGCAGTTTTGGAAGGGTGCCCAGGATTTCTTCCAATGAAGGTTTTATAATTATTTTTCGTCTTTTTTTTATTCTGGAGGATGAGGTTATTGAATTAGGAGCAATTCCACGTGAGGAATTATACAGCCAATTATGGACAGTTCAATATCAACACCAAGGGAATTACTCATTTCGGAAGTTCTATATTTCTGTTCGTTGCAGTAAAGATGTCGGTTCTATTTCTACTTCATTAAACTTTTGCAGAATGATATGTTCAGTGGAGCTATTCTCTCCTTCAGTTGAACTATCTGATCAATTTTCATTGTTAAAATTATAAAGCTATTATTAAAAATATTTACAATTCCTTATAGTGATTCACTTTAATACTATCTTATATAGTGGGCGGTTGTGCTGTATCTCCTTTCACAATATTACACGTATTGGTTTACTACTGCCATTAGAATGATCGTGTCATTATGAACATATTTCGGAACTTTTTAATAACTTTTATTAATTTATGGCAGTAATTTATGCAGAATGCAAGTAATCCTAAGTATTTACTTCCTACGGCAATTATATTAATGTAATAATATAAATTGTCCTTTTCCATTTACAAGGTATTTTCACCTATTACTAGTTTTAGTCTTAAAACGCTGTACCCTGGTATCATTAATAATACTCACAATTTTACATGGACATATTCTAGAGCTTAATGGTGCTACATTGACCATTTCTACTAGCAGTCTGTCGTCTTAAGATAATAATCAACGAAGGGTAAATATCAATTTTTTTGTCTGAAGTCTCTATATGAAAATATTATGAATTACAGTCTTGCTATCGTTCAATTGACGAGTTGCAAAATCCACTTCTGGAATCAGACTATGACAGACGAATAACATCTCCAGTTAATATTTATGCCAGAATTTCTTTAACAAAATTACTAATAAAATCTCCTCAGATGACTAATTGTTTCTTCTGTCTGTGAACTAGCCAAGAAATGAATCTCGACATCTCATAAACAGACGAAAGTTACTCAGTGAGCGTCTAGAAAGTATTAGAATTTCAAAAGACTTGTTCTTCAGTAACAATTTACAAGTATATGCTCCTAGATTATAGCTACACAAAATCTGTTTGTTTCAATGTTTTTTTTTACTTTGTGCACAACTTTTACATATACATCCGCCTTTTTTCAGTATCGATTCTAGATGAAGATAAGGCCAGTCTGTAACACATTATGTTTAACTTCTTTATCCCTGTAGTTACGTGGTATTCATATAGGCTGAGAACTTCAATATCTGTAGAATTCACCAAATCTTTGAAACATACTAGAAGTTTATCTACATTTTTTAGCAAACCGCTAAGACTCTGATGAAACAAACCAACTTTACATTTCTGGAAAGTGTTAGACATTTTGTTAGTCTGTTCTGCTTATGTTTTTGTGTTTCCTCCAAACCACATTCAGTCAATGTCAGGAGAAAATCTTCCAACAACCGACGTGCGATTTCTTCCCTCCATTCGTCTCCAATTCTAGCTTGTGTTCCATCTCTGATGACTTTCTTGATGGCAAGTCGTAAACTTCTAATTTTGGTTCTCCCTTTTTATGGGCGTTCATGTACAGAGGAAAATCTTCTTTCTTTCCAGCCGTTATGACGATCCGCATGTCGAGGAATTCTGATCGCCCTTTGAAACATGCAGTGTAGATGATAACTACTCATACTGCTAAGTACCTTTCAGTACCTACCTGCCGCAGTCGGAGACAGCAGTATTCGGGTTTTACAACGTTTATGGACAGAGCGATGACTATTTTTTGTGACATAACAACTTACCGATGGAGGCAGATTGAGTGATGAATACATCCTCTTCCTAGGCCTACATGATGGGTGAAATGTGCCAAACGTTGAGGATATCAAATGGCTTTATGCGGGTATAGCTTTCTTAGTCCTCGATGAAGCCTTGCCTAAGGAAGATATGTACTATCATGCTCAAAACAATCCGAACGACCTGACTTACGTTTCGCCTGATTTGCATGCAGCCCACATAACGTAACTATCTTGCAGCTCCTCTAATCACATTTTGGCACAGTCATTTGACTATACAAAATGGTTATCACAAGTGACTACTAGAAAAAGAAAGCGATAAATCCAGATATAAATTAATACTGCAAATATCAGGGAATACCTGAGACAGTTCTTAACACTTGTAATCTCAGTTTTATTATAAGAAGTCAAATCTGTAAAGTGTTACACTCTCAACAGAATCTGACACAAATAATCACCGTAATCCTAACACACCATTCATTCTTGAATTATTATTCTCTATAATATTTTCCAGACATCTAGCCTATTAACCGTCGTTCACATAGTGAGTGCTTTTGCATAAACTGATTAATGAACTAACCACAAAGAAAAAACCGTAATTAACAGTATCAAGTAGTCTATCGAAACCCGACTGTCAATACCGTAGCACTAGTAATTTTACTATCTTCATGATGGCACTTTGATCTATGTGCAGTTCGAAAACCAACTATCGTATTTGTAACGTAATAAAAAGTGTGCCGGCCGGTGTGGCCGTGCGGTTCTAGGAGCTACAGTCTGGAACCGAGCGACCACTACGGTCGCAGGTTCGAATCCTGCCTCGGGCATGGGTGTGTGTGTGATATCCTTAGGTTACTTAGGTTTAATTAGTTCTAAGTTCTAGGCGACTGATGACCTTAGAAGTTAAGTCGCATAGTGCTCAGAACCATTTGAACCAGCCAAAAAGTGACATTAAAATTTTAAATTATTCATATGTTTTGATACACGACCACAACACTATTCGTCATTGCTGATTAACTTTAAAGATACGTCATGTAATGCATTTTTAACCAGTATTAGTTAGCAAATCTGAACTTTAAATTACATGACGAACATTTTTGTACTGGATCGGACAGCGATCCAGAAACTGTTATCCATGTTAACAAACCACGAAAGGTGTTAAATAGAGGGTTCTTACACTAGAAGCGAAATGTGCGTATGTTTGAGCTTGAAGTGACGTGACGAACAGTACAGTGATGACTGTGAATTGAATCCAGCACATATCGTTGTTGACTACACACGGGGACATATTAACTATCGAATTCTTTTTCACCGGTAGTTAGGAGTGGCATGTTTGGCTTGGATATTGGGACGAAAATATCTGTCTCTCTCAAGGAATCGAAACAGTCACATACCGTTGTTGACAAAGTTTGAAAGTTGTCAAAAACAAAAACAAAAATTCCGTCAACGGTTAGGTGTGCTCATGCTAACTTCTGAAAGGACATTACGAAAATTTTTGTGCCGAGCAGGGCATCGAACCTTAAGGAAACAACGAAATGGTTACACTATGTCGTGACCGTGGGATCAAATCCGCTGAAACCAGAACCGATATATTCAACATCTCAAGCTGAAGTAAAAGCTTGAATCAGTGTCCTTTGTTCTTGTTGCGTTTGGTTCTTTAACTAAAATAAGAATACTAGTGTAATAAAGGTAACTGCTAACAGACGTACTGCGTGATACTACTTACGCCTCTGTTATGGCCCAACATAACCTGTAATCGGCATTGAAGGGATATCACGTTTAATTTTAATTAGGAACTGCGTTTTAATCGTATGATCTTCAATTCGGGGAATCACGGGTAAATAGAACCTACCAGTGCCCATTGAGTATTTTTGCCTGTACTAGAAATTGAACCCTGACCCCACAGATATTAACCTAGCTCCAAGTCCCCCAGACCACACCACTCCACATACGAGTGAGTCGTGATTTTGTCGCAGCACTGGTGGGCCACACCAGATTGGAATTCTGACTTCGTGACTACCTAGAGTGGATTAAAGTCGGTTCAATACATTTAATTCTTGCTCGATCGAATCGCCATTAACCAACTACCCAGTGCGTAAATTCAACTTGATTTTGTAGTCACTGAAATAAAATCACAAAAAGGCCGTCTACATAAACCACCAACACTATAGGATGCGGTAGTTTCGATAGGAAGTGTCATTCCACTGTAGCTACCCTCTATGGTAGCTGTGGCCCATTGCAAAAGGAAAGCTGAGTAATGGAATTCGATTCTTCCGAAGTTTAGTAAGCTACAACTCGTTGGTCTGCTAACAGCATGAATCTCTTAGAAGCCAAGAAATATTTTACTTCAGTTTATAACCCACTAGTAACATCAAAACCTTGTGAAAAAACAGAGCGAGGTGGCGCAGTGGTTAGCACACTGGACTCGCATTCGGGAGGACGACGGTTCAATCCCGTCTCCAGCCATCCTGATTTAGGTTTTCCGTGATTTTCCTAAATCGTTTCAGGCAAATGCCGGGATGATTCCTTTAAAAAGGGCACAGCCGATTTCCTTCCCCATCCTTCCCTAACCCGAGCTTGCGTTCCGTCTCTAATGACCACGTTGTCGACGGGACGTTAAAAAACACTAACCTAACCTAACCTTGTGAAAACGTTTCCGGGAAGAGTTCGTGGGTGCCTGTCGTGGCCGAAATAATTTCTCCTCTACCGACTTAGGGCTTCCCGTCGTCAGCACAGGTGATCGCTACGGATAGCGCCTTCAGCCTATGATCTATAGTGGGCTTCTGTACACTCAGATTGGCAAACAACATTGTTTAATGCTGTAGTTTCGTCTTCAGCGAGAAATATTTCCTACGCACATTGTGTACATTATGCAGTAACAACAATGTTGATATGACGTGAGGAATACTATGTAACCTACCTCTGAGGGCAATATTTTGCAGAAAGACGGAGTTTGGTGCTTAGGATTTAATGGAAGGGGAAAGAAAGGAAGATCGACCAACTGTGCCCTGTACGGTTTGAGTGTTACCGAAGAAATGAAGTCGAATAGTAGCATTCTCGTGTCACGTAGGATGATTTTAACGTGAGTAATTTCCCACACTCAGCAAGCCAAACCGCTGTAGCTCTATAAAACTGGAGTGAAAATGATAGTTCTCGGTTAGAATAGACTGTTATTTCAAATTTCAATAGGAAAATAAATTGTGTTATTTCTAATGAAGGGATCAATGACAGCAAATCCTTAAATAAAAAGAAATTAAATAAGTAGCCTGGAGTGCCGTCTACAGTCAGCGAACCACAGCAGTTATAGGCATGGGATGTAACGGCATAGAGAGACAGACAATGCTGCAAAAAAAGACGGAAGGAGTGTATAAAGGGTCTATACAAGGGCGATGTACTTGGGGGGAATATTATGGAAATGGAAGAGGATGTAGGTGAAGATGAAATGGGAGATATTATACTGCGTGAAGAATTTAACAGAGCACTGAAAGACCTACCGTCGAAACAAAACCCCGGGAGTAGACAACATTTCATTAGAATTACTGATAGCCAGACTAGAGCCAGCCTTGACAAAACTCTACCATCTGGTGAGCAAGATGTATGAGACAGGTGAAATACTCTTAGATTTCAAAAAGAATGTAAGAACCCCAGTTCCAAAGAAAGCAAGTGGCGACAGGTATAAAGATTACCGAACTATCAGTTTAATAAGTCACGGCTGCAAAATACTAACACGAATTCTTTCAAAAATGGCTCTGAGCACTATGGGACTCAACTGCTGAGGTCATTAGTCCCCTAGAACTTAGAACTACTTAAACCTAACTAACCTAAGGACATCACACACATCCATGCCCGAGGCAGGATTCGAACCTGCGACCGTAGCAGTCGCACGGTTCCGGACTGCGCGCCTAGAACCGCGAGACCACCGCAGCCGGCACGAAGTCTTTACAGACGAATGGAGAAACTGGTAAAAGCCGACCTCGAGGAAACTCAGTTCGGATTCCGCAGAAATGTTGGAACACGCGAGGCGATACTGACCCTACGACTTATCTTAGAAGACAGATTAAGGAAAGATAAACCTATGTTTCTATCATTTGTAGACTTAGAGAAAACTTTTGACAATGTTGACTGGAATAGATTTTTTCAAATCCTGAAGTTGGCAGGGGTCAAATACAGGAAACGAAAGGCTATTTACAATTAGTACAGAAACCAGATGGCAGTTATAACAGTCGAGGGGCATTAAAGGGAAGCAGTGGCTGGTAAGGGAATGAGGCAGGGTTGTAGCCTGTCCATGATGTTATTCAATCTGTATACTGAGCAATCAGTAAGGGAATCAAAAGAAAAAATTGGAGCAGAAATTAAAATCCATGGAGAAGAAATTTAAACTTTGAGGTTTGCCGATGACATTGAAATTCTGTCAGAGATAGCGAAGGACCTAGAAGAGCAGTTGAACGGAATAGACAGTGTCTTGAAAGGAGGATACAAGATGAACATCAACAAAAGCAAAACGAGGATAATGGAATGTAATCGAATTAAATCGGATGATACTGAGGGAATTAGATCAGAAATGAGACACTTAAAGTAGCAGGTGGGTTTTGTTATTTGGGGAGCAAATTAACTGATGACGGTCGAAGTAGAGAGAATATAAAATGTAGACTGGCAATGGTAAGAAGAGAAACTTGTTAACATCGAGTATAGATTTAAGTGTCAGAAAGTCTCTTCTGAAAGTATTTGTATGGAGTGTAGCTATGTATGGAAGTGAAATATGGACGATAAGTAGATTAGACAGGAAGAGAACAAAAGCTTTCGAAATGTCGTGCTACAGAAGAATGCTGAAGATTAGATGGGTAGATGACGTAACTAATGAGTAGGTACTGAATAGAATTGGGGAGAAGAAGGGATCGGTTGTTAGCACACCTTCTGAGGCATCAAGGGATCACCAGTTTAGTATTGCAGGGAAGTGTGGAGGGTAAAAATCATAGATGGAGACCAAGGCATTAACACACTAAACATACTCAGAAGGATGTAGGTTTCAGTAGTTACTCGGAGATGAAGAAGTTTGCACAGGATAGAGTAGCATGGAGAGCTCCATCAGACCAGACAATTGGACTGAAGACCACAACAACGACATACGAGCAATTATTTGTTAATAACTCTCGGGTTTCGGCCCAAAAGGCGGAAGAATGCAGTATTTTAACCTTTTCCTACTTCGTTACAAATGCATGAGAATCCCAGTGTCATGAAACCTCATCCACCATTTTCAGTTAATCCAAAAGAGCCAACAGATGAAACAACAGAAAACTATTTTAGGCTAATCAGAACGGCGCTTTCGTGGCTTTATGGTGATTTCAGCGCATTTACTCGTTATATAGCAACATGCTCCTACGTAAATTATTTTCTCGTTACAGCGATAAATCACCGTAAATGTTTGTAGATTTATACCTACAGTATCGGCTGCCTGTTATCAGCTTTCATGACTGGGTGTTCCCCTGTTTCTATGAAAATTAAGAGAACACTCAAAAAATAGCGAAAATAAGCGACATAAGACTTTCTACGAACAAAGAAATAAGAACAGCAGTAATAATGTGAAAGTATTAATTAATTAAGCTGGCACATTCCGGCATTCAGCTGATGATTATGAAAACTTGCCTGTTCAGTCTACACTAAAACTGCAGCACGAACTCAGAGATTTTCTTAAGACTGCGTTACTGAATTTCACTCTGGTCTTTTTCAGCTGCATTATAGAAGGGAAAATACAAATGACTTTATATATACCACTTTTTCAGCTTTGCTCCACGCTATGCTAAAAGTTGAATAAGCATCAGCAAACAGATGTGATATCACAGAGGTTGTGAGGCACCCATGTGTAGAACATGCTTCCACTGTTGTAACAGCAGTAAAGGCAGAACAGTAGCATATTGCTCACAGAGCGAAAGATAAATTATTGCAGTTGAAGAGTAAAATTACTTTCTTGCAGTCACAAAATTAAATTTTAGCGCTGTCACTTTCTAATTTCGGAAAGTTTCATCAAAATTACAAGAAAATACCCAATAAATATGGAAGGATAATTTCGAAAGTAAGTCGACGATCACAGAGTTGCCAAAAAAATATTGTGATATTTCTAAGTCTCAGGTTTTCCAACAGCAGGAACCTATTTTTGGATAGCTCTCAAAATCTCGCTCTGGTGTTGCTGCCCAAATATTGCGAGACGTGTGGGCTACTAGACATCGACATAATGGTAGGCTTCATTCAACGCACATACAGAATACATCATAGAGTTTACATTGATTCTACTTGATAATTACAATTATCTGAATGTGTATAATGCCGTTGTAAATCTAAGTATGCTGTGATTTATGTAATTATATTACTATATGTTTATGTGTGTAGTTGTGTAATGAAGATATAATTGCGTCATGACAACAGTGAAAGATGAAAGCTCTTGCGTACAATTTCTGGTAAGAGCCGTTCCTGTAGTAAGGATAGCTTAGTTTGCTCAGAAACGCTTCATGCGAGGTAGAGACAATGCTTCGCAAGTGAGCTGCAAAAAGAAATACATTTTAAGAATTGCATTACACTATTGGGAAAGTTCGCAGACTATGAACCAATAGCAAAAAATAAACACTAACATGTCAGTTACTGTAGACACGTTGGTACTCAAGAATTACTTGGAATACATATCCGCTGTCATATTACAGCAGCATATAGAAGTTCCTCATTTTAGCAGATGCAAGTAGACTTGTAATCCGCCAAACATCACGATTTTTTTGCTTTTTGAGACAGAACAATCATCAGATGTAAGTAGCCTAATTTTGTAAAAGGCTGTTAGAAATACAATCCACCAAGTGGCTTGATTTATTTGTCCTTTAAGACTATGTATGTTATTCGCGAATATTAGTTTAGACATCAATGTATAGGTCATTAATGTCAGCGTATCTTCAATCATTGTTTTATGATGGTGCTAAAGCACATAAAAATGAACATTAGTCAAAGTGCAACAAATGAAATTACAGTGAACTGGCTGCTCATTCAAATAACTTCTGGTCAGTGAAATACAGAATAGCGAAGAAAACGTGCAATAAACTGATTATTAAACTTATCGTAGTTCATGGAACCTGAACAGTGACGCTTATTTCAGTTGATGGCAGACGGTACGATTTGTTTTGAAAATATATCAATAATTAACATATTAAAATTACTTGACATTATTAGTGTTGTAGGAGGCAATCTTTAAATAGTGTTGCAGTCTTCTTTATAAGAACTTTTTACTTGCCAAGATCATAAGGAAGGATATATCGATTACTAGTTTCGGCTACTGAAATAGTCTTCTTCACATTACATAATAAAAAGCGGTGTCTACATCGACTACTGAAGCAGTTTGCTTTGTCACAATCCTATTTACAATTTCAAAGTAAAAAACTTTAGTTCTGAATTTTCAAGTTTGGAACTGTAAATACGATTGTGACAAAGCGTCGTGTTTCATTAGTCGCTCTAGACACTGCTTTCTGTTTATGTGATATGAAGGTGGCCATTTTTTAGAAACAGATGTATTCTTCCTTGCGATACTGGCAAATAAAAAGTTATGGTAAAGAGAACAACAAATCTAAATTTAACATACTTACCACTAAAATGAATTCTCTTGTAATTTTAATCACATTTACAGCACAACAATTGAGATTTACATTCTCTTCAGATTATTCAATTTGATACTATCTTCAACAGACGTCCTTTGAAATTCATCTTTTGCGGTATTTTGAAAACAGCGGTAAAAGACCCAATACCCGTGTTACCAACATTTAATTCTGTCATTCATTATGTAAAATTATTATTTATGAGATAAAATGCGCAAATAAATCATTATTTATATGAAAAACCATGTTAGTAAGGTAAAGGTTGTCTCTACACATACTGTGTTCAATAGTATAATTTAGAGTACGCTGCTTACTGAATTCAGACTGAAGAACAACTAAGATCTATCAGTATGCAGTTCTGTTGCAAAGCTGTAGAATTTTGGCAACAGTTATGGGCAGCACCTGGATAGCAGTGTAGCGGTGGGATCACATACACTCCACGACTTCGACAACGCTCGCGACAGGGACCTCAGGCTTCCAAAGCAAGTCTCCAAAAGAGACCAGAGGGCTGTGAGGACATTAGTTGGCATGTGCGTTTATCGTTCTGGTTTTTCTTTATTTAAAAGTAAGCTGATTAAAAATATCTGCAGACGGTTTTACTGGTTTCAGACATGTGTAACACATCAGGGATTGCTGCCAAGCAGTTATATTTATCTACGAGTGACAAGCCGTCTTTGCAACATATCTCCACCAAAGCTGAAATAGGGAAATATATTGAGATAACAGAACGTTAATTTGGGTTCAGAATCATTATTTACGAGAAATGCGCAGTCGAACTGCGGAGGGGAGTAGTGGAGTGTACATTAATGTGATAACCAGTTACTCTTCCCATCTCCTCAACGAAGGGGTAATTGTCTGTGGAAGTTATTAAATCGTCTACAGAAAGGTGTAATCATATGGCATACTAAGGTGATTATCAAGCATAACCATCGGTTGCGACGTAAAGTCACGCAGGAGTCCTGCAGTCGGTACGTATATATTGAAAATTATCTTTTCACCACTTTATTCGGTCGCTAACAATGGCGGTCCACTTGTCAAAAATTTATTTGTCTACGCGCTTCGGGCATAGTCCACCATCAGAACGTCATATGAAACAACTTAATACACAGTGCCGTGTCACATGATTTTAGGCTTAAATTTGGTGCTCAATTAAGACTGGAATGCCGTCACCCGAACCTATGGTTTGTGATTAAATCTGTCTACAGCGTTTAATATGAGGGGCATTCAATAATTAAAGAAACATACTGATTATAAAAAAACTGTGAATTTTTATGAAACGAGGATTTTAGTGCTTCTCACTGTAGTCCCCAGACTATTAATACGTTTCTTCCAACAATGAACTATTTTTTTTTTAATACCTGGTCATTTTCTTGTTGCTTGAGCCACTTTCTCACAAGTCAATGTTCTACGTTTTGTCTTTTGTCATCGTAAGCTAAAATCTTGTTTAGAAAAGAGTCGCATTCCCTTCCACAGTTAGGTCTGAACACTCTGCGTCTTCATTCCTTGTGTTGTTTCGTTAACTCATTCTGGGCCCGCTTTGCACTTCTTTTGCTGCACTTGAGATTATTACTGATAACTTCATAGACTATGCCAACATCTTTTGGAATTGTGTTTGGTATATGTTCAACTGTAACACGTCGGTCTTCACGAATAATGTCGTCAAACCGGGTTACAAGAGAAGGAGTTAACACATCTACTGACCGGCCAGAACGTTGCTCGTCAGCCACTGAGGTACGACCGTTTGTGAAATGCTCTTCCCATTGCAAATAATTTCCGCGGTTCGTACAACTTTCACCATAGTATAAAAGCATTCGAGAACAGATAGTTGCCAGTTTTTAATCTTCAGAAAGAAAAACCAGTATCTCTAGACATTGTTCAAATAATGTGAAAAGTTTAAGAACCCACGTCATCGTTAAATGCAGTATAAAGTTATAAAGCAAACAGTTTTGATCCGTCAGAGTGCTCAGCGCGTGCCAGTGATGAAAATCGAAGCTGGTGAAAGTATAAGGCTTCTCTAAACTTTTTCACTTCTACATAAGATTTCTCTTTCATTATTGTACATCCCTCGTATTAATTATTATTCATCATCTCTTTTCAGCTACTGCTTTCATGAAACCAAAAATTACGTGTGAAGCCCTCTTAAATGAGTAATGATGGACTACGCCCGAAACGCGTCAACAAACAAATTTATAACAATAAGTAGACATAATTGGCTACCGAATAAAGTAGTAAAAAAAGACGTGCTCAGTGTAAACTACTATAACATGGAGAATGTGATGTGTCGAACCAGTTCACACGTTTTTGAGGAAGTTTGAGTAATAATCTGCTTGACAACGAACACTGTTACTGAATCCTGGTATTATAAGATCAGACAACTGCAGCTTATAGACAGTCTGCACACAATCCAGCGCTGTCTGGCCCTCTATGCCGTCATATCACATCCCCAGATGTGCTCAGCCACACCGGCCGGCTTATTTAATTTCTTTTTATTTAAGGGGTTGTTGTCATTCAGCCATTCATTAGAAAGAACACTAATTATTTTCCTATTGAAATTTGACTTAGCAGTCGATTCTAACAATTACTCGTCGATAATTCTCATGAATATTCTGATAACCTACAAACTAAAACAGAAATAAAATTCTGAGAGCTATGACAGGAAGGCCATCCATTCATTTCCCCGCACTTAATATCTATTATTTCTGATGAGATACACACATGTGCTTACATCTGGGGCATCTGTCAATTCGCGAGAGCCTTTCACTGTGCCTTTGAAGCGTAAGCTTTATACCTGGATTGCTAGCATGCTCAAGAAACTCATCGGCTGTGGAAACGTATTCCTCCATGCCGCGAGGATCATAATGACTTGGTAAAACTATAGATTAAGTCTGGAAACCCTGAGATAGTCGAGATACTTGGTGGAGTGACACAGAAATGTCCTGCTAAATTTCCTTCATATTGCCTACGTATTTCAACTGAATATTCTGAACGATTTTCCCGCGTGGTGTGTCATCAAACAATCAAATACGTATTTTTAGTCCAGGAGGTCATTCCACGCATAAATTACAACCAATTTCGTTTCCATTGCGAATTAGCTCTCTCAGCCATCACGAACACTATGAGGGAGGCGTAAATTCCACAGTTGGCCACCAGGTCAGTGGAAACGGCGTTGCGTAACAAAACCAGTTACCTTGGTTCTGGATTCTAATTTCACAGGAAACTAGTATTTTCAGTCTTAAGTTTAGACCTACAGCGGTTTGGCTTGCTGAATGTGGCAAATTACTCACGTTACAATCATCCTAGGTGACACGAGAACGCCCGCATCTCGTGGTCGTGCGGTAGCGTTCTCGCTTCCCACGCCCGGGTTCCCGGGTTCGATTCCCGGCGGGGTCAGGGATTTTCTCTGCCTCGTTATGGCTGGGTGTTGTGTGCTGTCCTTAGGTTAGTTAGTTTTAAGTAGTTCTAAGTTCTAGGGGACTGATGACCATAGATGTTAAGTCCCATAGTGCTCAGAGACATTTGAACCATTTTTTTGACACGAGAATGCTGTTATTCGACTTAATTTCTTCAGTAACACTCACACCGTACAGGGCACAGGTGATCGCGCTTCCTGCCTTTCCCCTTCTATTAAATCCAAAATCGTCACAGACCTAAGCACCAACCTCGTTTTTCCTGCAAAATTTTGTCCACAGTGGTAGGTTACGTAGTATTCCTCACGTCATATCAACATTGTTGTTACTGCAATAACTTACATAATGCTCATAGGAGATATTCCTCGCTGGAGAAGAAACTACAACATTAAATAATGTTATGTTTGCCAATGTGAGTGTACAGAAGCCCGCCGTAAGTCATAGGTTGAAGGCGCGATCCGTAGCAATCACCTGTGCTGACGCCGTGTAGCGTCAGGCGGCCGTAAGGCGGGAGAGGAGAAATTATTTCAGAACAGGCAGCCACGAGCTCTTCACGGAAACGTTTTACAGGTTTTTGTTGTTACTGGCGGGTTCTAAAATGAAGTATAATATTTCTGGACTTCTAAGATATTCATACTGTTAGCAGAGCAACGAGTTGTAGCTTACTAAATTTCGGAAGAATCGAGTTCCATTACTCAACTTTCCTTTTACACTGGGCGACGTTTACTATAAAGAATAGCTTATGTGGAATCAACACTTCCTCTCGAAGCTTCCGCGCCATATGTTGTTGGGGGTTTATGTAGATGACGGTTTTGTGATTTTCTTTCAGTGATTACAAAATCAAGTTAAATGTACGCACTGGGTAGTTGGTTAATGGCGATTCAATCAAGTAAAAATTGAATGTATTGAACAGACTGTAACCCATTCTAGGGAGTCATTAAGTCAGAATTCCAATCTAGTGTGGCGCACCAGCGCTACGACAAAATTATGACTCACTCGTATATGGAGTGGTGTGGTCTGGGGGACTTGAAGCTAGGTTAGTATCTGTTGGCTGTGGGTTCAATATCCAGCTCAGGCGAGAGTTCTTAATAGGCATTGGTAGATGATCACCCCAAATGAAGATCATACAATTAAACCGCAGTTCCAAATTAAAATTAAACGCGATGCCCCTTCGCAGGCGAGTACAGGTTAGATTGGGCGATAACTGAGGCGAAAATGCCATCACGAAGAACCTCTGTCACCAGTAACCTTTATTACACTAGTATTTTTTATCTTGGTTAAAGGACCAAACGCAATGTAAGGAAAATGGACACTGATTCTATCTTTCATTTTAGCTTGAGATGTTGAATGTATAGGTTCTGGTTTCACCAGATTTGATCCCACAGTGCCGACATAGTGCCATCAATTCGTTGTTTCCTTCAGGTTCCAACCTCCTTAAGTTCTCAAAGTAAGACGAGTGTCTGGGTTCTATTCCTGGCTCGGCACAAAAATTTTTCTAATATCCTTTCAGGTGTTAGCATGAGCACACCTAACCGTTCATGGAAATTTATTTTTGTTTATAACAACTTTAAAACATTGTCAACAATGATATGTGACGGTTTCGATTCCTTGAGAGAGACTGATCTTTTCGTCACATTTTTCAAGTCAAACATTTCACTCCTAGCTATTGGTTAAAAAGAATTCGATTGTTAATGTGTCTCCGTGTGTGGTCAACAACGATATGTACTGGATTCGATTCACAGGCATCTCTGTACTGTTCGTCACGTCCCTTCAAGTTCAAACATACGCCCATTTCGTTTCTGGTGAAAGAAACCTATATTTAATGTCCATTCATGGATAGTAAACATAAGCCGCAGGTGCCGGGTTCGAATCCCAGATGGCAGAAATTATTAATTTTCCCGTCACTGAAATTCCTAACATCTCGCTACTGCTGAGAAAATTCGATATCTGGAATTTGACTGTGCTCACATAACGATCGTACTAGGTGTTGGTTTCGAATCGCCATCCAACACACACATTATCTCACTTCAAGTTTGTTGCTTACGAATTAAACCATATTTAACATCTTTCGTAGTTTGTTAACATGGACAACTCTTTCTGGATAGCTGCCCGATCCAGTACAAAAATGTTCGTCAAGTAATTTAAAGTTCAGATTTGCTAACCGATACTGGTTAGAAATGCATTACATGACGTCTCTTGCGAGCTAACATCACAAAGATGTTCGGGCTCACATTCGGTTCTACATCTACATCTACATGGATACTCTGCAAATCACATTTAAGTGCCTGGCAGAGGGTTCATCGAACCACCTTCACAATTCTCTATTATTCCAATCTCGTACAGCGCGCGGAAGGAATAAACACCTATATCTTTCCGTACGACCTCCGATTTCCCTTATTTTATCGTGGTGATCGTTCCTCCCTGTGTAGGTCGGTGTCAACAAAATGTTTTCGCTTTCGAAGGAGAAAGTTGGTGATTGGAATTTGGTGAGAAGATTCCGTCGCAAGGAAAAACGCCTTTCTTTTAATGATTTCCAGCGCAAATCCTGCATCATTTCTGTGACACTCTCTCCCATATTTCGCGATAATACAAAACGAGCTGCCTTTCTTTGAATTTTTTCGATGTACTCCGTCAGTCCTATCTGGTAAGAATCCTACACTGCGCAGCGGTATTTTAAAAGAGGACGGACAAGCGTAGTGTAGGCAGTCACTTTAGCAAGTCTATTACATTTTCTAAGTTTCCTGTCAATAAAACGCAGTCTTTGGTTAGCCTTCCACTCAACGTTTTCTATGTGTTCCTTCCAATTTAAGTTGTTCGTAATTGTAATACCTAGGTATTTAGTCGAATTTACGGCTTTTAAATTAGACTGATATTTAACGAGTTCCTTTTAGCACTCATGTGGATGACCTTACAATTTTCGTTATTTAGGGTCAACTGCCACTTTTCGCACCATTCGGATATCTTTTCTAAATCGCTTTGCAGTTTGTTTTGATCTTCTGATGACTTAATTAGTCGATAAACGACAGCGTCATCTGCAAGCAACCGAAGACGGCTGCTCAGATTGTCACCCAAATCGTTTATATAGATAAGGAACAGCAAAGGGCCTATAACACTTCCGTGGGGAACGCCAGAAATCACTTCTGTTTTACTCGATGACTTCCCGTCAATTACTACGAACTGTGACCTTTCTGACAGGAAATCACAAATCCAGTCATATAACTGAGACGATATTCCATAGGCACGCAACAATTTCACTACGAGCCGCTTGTGTGGTACAGTGTCAAAAGCCTTCCGGAAATCCAGAAATACGGAATCTATCTGAAATCCCTTGTCAAATATCACTCAACACTTCATGTGAATAAAGAGCTACTTGTGTTTCACAGGAACGATGTTTTCTAAACCCATGTTGATTGTGTGTCAATAGACCGTTTTCTTCGAGGTAATTCATCATGTTCGAACACAATATATGTTCTAAAATCCTGCTGCATATCGACGTTAACGATATGGGCTTGTAATTTAGTGGATTACTCCTACTACCTTTCTTGAATATTGGTGTGACCTGTCCAACTTTCCAGCCTTTTGGTACGGATCTTTCGTCGAGCGAACGGTTGTATATGATTGTTAAGTATGGAGCTAATGCATCTGCATACTCCGAAAGGAACCTACAATCTGGACCAGAAGACTTGCTGTTATTAAGTGATTTAAGTTGCTTCATTACTCCGAGGATATTTACTTCTACGTTATGTTGTCAGCTGTTCTCGATTCGAATTCTGGAGTATTTACTTCGTCTTATTTTGTGAAGGCATTTCGGAAGGCTGTGTTTAGTAACTCTGCTTTGGCAGCACTGTCTTCGATAGTATCTCCATTGCACAGAGAAGGCATTGATTGTTTCTTGCCGCTAATATACTTCACATACGACCAGAATCTCTTTGGATTTTCTGCTAGATTTCGAGACAAAGTTTCGTTGTGGAAACTGTTGTAGGCATTTCGCATTGAAGTCCGCACTAAATTTCGAGGTTTTGTAAAAGATCGCCAATCTTGATGATTTTGCGTGTGTTTAAATTTGACATGCTTTTTTCGTTGTCTCTGCTACAGTGTTCTAACCCGTTTTGTGTGCCATAGAGGATCAGCTCCGTCGTTTGTTAATTTATTTGGTATAAATCTCTCAATTGCTGCCGATACTATTTCTTTGAATTTAAGCCACATCTGGTCTACACTTATATTATTAATTTGGAATGAGTGGAGATTGTCTCTCAGGAAGGCGTAAGTTAATTTTTATCTGCTTTTTTAAATAGGTATATTTTTCGCTTATTTTTCGAGGATTTGGGGATTACAATATTGAATCTTCCTACGACAGCACTGTGTTCACTAATCCCTGAATCGGTTTTGATGCTCGTTATTAACTCAGGATTATTTGTTGCTGAGAGGTCAAGTGTGTTTTCACAACCATTTACTATTCGCGTGGGCTCATGAACTAACTGCTCAAAATAATTTTCCGAGAATGCGTTTAGCACGAGTTCGGATGATATTTTATGCGTACCTCCGGAATTAAACATGTATTTTCCCCAACATATCGAGGGTAAATTAAAGTCACCACCAACTATTATCGTATGAGTCGGGTACGTGTTTGAAATCAAACTCAAGTTTTCTTTGAACCCTTCAGCAACTGTATCATCTGAATTGGGAGGTCGGTAAAAGGATCCAATTATTAATTTATTCCAGTTGCCAACAATGACCTCTGCCCATACTAACTCACAGGAAGAATCTACTTCAATTTCGCGACAAGTTAAACTACTTCTGACAGCATCAACACGCCACCGCCAACCGTGTTTAGCCTATCCTTTCGGAACACCGTTAGGTTTCTCGCAAAAAATTCGGCTGAGCTTATATCTGGCTTAAGCCAGCTTTCAGTGCCTATTACGATTTGAGCATCAGTGCTTTCTATTAGCGCTTGGAGCTCTGGTACTTTGCCAACACAGCTACGACAATTTATAACTGTTATACCAATGGTTCCTATATCTACGTTCTTCCCGTGTTCAGCCTGCACTCTTAGTGACTGAAGCCCTTCTTGTGTTTTCCCGAGACCCTGTAACCTAGAAAACCGCCCAGTCCACGCCACACAGCCCCTGCTACCCGTGTAGCCGCCTCCTGCGTGTAGTGGACACCTGACCTATCCAGCGGAACCCGAAACCCAACCACCCTTTGGCACAAATCGAGGAATCTGCAGCCTACACGGTCGCAGAACCGTCTGAGCCTCCACTCGGCTCTGTACCAGAGGTCCGCAATCGGTCCTGTCGACTATGCTGCAAATGGTCAGCTCTGCTTTCATCTTGCAAGCAAGACTGGCAGCCTTTACCAGTTCTGTTAGCCGCTCGAAACCAGAGAGAATCTCTTCTGATCCAGAGTGACACACATCATTGGTACCGACGTGAGCAAACACCTGCAGTTGGCTGCACCCTGTTCTCTTCAGGGCATCCGGAAGGACCCTTTCCACATCTGGTATGACTCCACCCGGTAGGCACACGGAGTCTGTTTCTCTTCGTCGAAATGTCTTAGCTCAAATTCTTCTAGGGGTTGAACCGCACGTGTCGCATTACAAGCCCTAAATTAGACACTTGTGACCCTGTGGTTAAATTGTCTGGATGATGGCAAGTTTGTGAAATAGAAAGTTAACATAGTATACTACAACCGTATTAATAATATCGGGAACTAAATTAAAGACCCATAAATGATGTAGGCCACACAGTCACGATTTCGTTAGAAAAATGTTTATTCAGAAAGCAAACTAATAGCGAAAACGGTCGTATTTCGAGTTACTGTTCCACTCGAGAGCATATCCATTGGACAAAGTTCGATCATTCACAGTCTCATCGCGAACACGATACTCCACCTCGATATTTACACGAAAGTTAGAGTTCACTCCCGGCGCGCGGCTGCTCACTGCTCAGAGACTAAGCCCCGCGATACCACACAACGCGAAATTTTCTAAATCGTTTCACGTCCTACCTCCCTAAAACTGGCTGTCAGCTTTCGCGTCTCAGTCCCAACTGCACCCGTTGGTGTCTCCAGCCGAACTGTCCCCTTTAGTGTCTTGACCAGAACTGTACTCTTTGTTGTCTAGACCAGAACTGCCCTCAGTCCGTCTCCGACCGCGTTTCACGCGCTCCAAACACCTTCGCTCAACTGACTAACGCAGTTCCTATCCTGAAGCCGTCCATCTGATTGGCTACAGCTTATTCTACAGTACTTTACATTTTAACATATTGAAATAATCAAAGCTTGACCAGTTGCACATTCTAAATAAAGTAACAATAATATCCATTACATAATAAACGTTAAATTCTTTTACATGAAACCAATACAATTTCCTTCTTAACTTTGAATATCACGGCCAGTAGCCTTGCACCAATGTACTTTCTGATAAATAAATAAAGAACAAACGTAATTATTATGCACTAAACTTAACAACAAATATTCTATTACCTAATGATTCAATAAAGTGTCATGTTGTCATCGTTCAATGTGTTTTGTGTGGAGGAAATGATGATCTGATGCTTAAATGAAAATACTGATAATTTAAATTTACTATACCTTTTAAACAAATAAAGTTAAAGAGTTGATATTTACATTTGTCATTTTAATGATGCGCTTCTATATGAAATGTCGATCGTTAAGATCGATCAAAGCGTTCAGATTTTAGCATTAAGGTCTTTGTTGCGAAACTTGTTAATTTCACTTTAACCGTAAATCCTAAACTGTTATAGGGATGATCAATATTCAAGTTTTATTGGAAAGCATTCCGTCTTCAGGCAACGAGTGGCCTACCGGGACCATCCGACCGCCGTGCCATCCTCAATGGAGGATGCGGGTAGGAGGGGCGTGG
This sequence comes from Schistocerca gregaria, assembly GCF_023897955.1. NCBI lineage: Eukaryota > Metazoa > Arthropoda > Insecta > Orthoptera > Acrididae > Schistocerca > Schistocerca gregaria. The sequence goes on from NC_064931.1 coordinate 277,684,181, forward strand.
GGTCAGCACACCACTCTCCCGGTCGTAAGATAGTATTCTTGACCGAAGCCGCGGCTATTCGGTCGAGTAGCTCCTCAGTTGGCATCACGAGGCTAAGTGCACCCCGAAAAATGGCAACAGCGCATGGCGGCCTGAATAGTCACCCATTCAAGTGCCGACCACCCCCGACAGCGCTTAACTTCGGTGATCTCCCAGGAACCGGTGTATCCACTGCGGCAAGGCCGTTGCCCAAGTTTTGCTGGAATCAGCCTGAAAATTAATGAAGGATGGTAGATTCATTACCTGCACTACTACAGAATTAAATAGTTTCTATAAATGTTTGCCTTTATGGCCGATCTTAGGTGCGCCATATTTAACACTGCTACGTCTCCTTGGCCACAAAAGCCTTCTACTGGGTTTCCCTATGACGTAGGTTTTCGTCTGTCTCCCTCGCACTCTACAGCGCTTAGGCCTTAATAGACAATAGACGCCTGTGAATTTCCCCATCTCGTGGTGAATCTGCGCCCTTTGTGGGACGCGGTCCTGGACGACAGGGTTCGTTTCACAATTCCTGAAGGCTGACTCTTTCGGCCATATACACTACTCGCCATTAAAATTGCTACACCACGAAGATGACGTGCTACAGACGCGAAATTTAACCGACAGGAAGAAGAAGCTCTGATATGCAAATGATTAGCTTTTCAGAGAATTCACACAAGGTTGGCGCCGGTGGCGACACCTACAACGTACTGACATGAGTAAGGTTTCCAACCGATTTCTCATACACAAACAGCGGTTGACCGGCGTTGCCTGGTGAAACGTTGTTCTGATTTATTTACTTATTTATTTATTTATTGTTCCGTGGGACCACATTAAGGAGAAGTCTCCATGGTCATGGAACGAGTCAATACATGAAATTATAACACGATTGTAGAAACAGAAAAAATGAAATATAAGAAACATATTCAGTAGTAGATTGTACAAACAGATAAAAGGAAATATAAGAAACATATTCAGGCGACAAGTCGTTAGTTTAAATAAAGAAAATCAAGAATGTAACACTGAAATTTGCTTAATTTTTTATCACTTCCAGGAGCTCCTCGACAGATTAGAAGGAGTGACCCATGAGGAAACCCTTTAGTTTAGACTTAAAGGTGTTTGGGCTACTGCTAAGATTTTTGGGTTCTTGTGGTAGCTTATTGAAAATGGATGCAGCAGAATACTGCACTCCTTTCTGCACAAGAGTCAAGGAAGTGCATTCCACATGCAGATTTGATTTCTGCCTAGTATTAACTGAGTGAAAGCTGCAAACTCTTGGGAATAAGCTAATATTGCAAACAACAAGCGACATTAAAGAAAATATATACTGTGAGGGCAATGTCAAAATTTCCAGACTATTGAATAGGGGTCGACAAGAGGTTTTCGAACTTACACCACACATAGCTCGAACAGCCCGTTTTTGAGCCAAAAATACCCTTTTTGAATCAGAAGAATTACCAAAAAAAATACCATATGACATAAGCGTATGAAAATATGCGAAGTAGACTACTTTTCGTGTTGAAATGTCACCTATTTCAGATACTGTTCTAATGGTAAATAAAGCGGCATTTAGTATCTGAACAAGATCCTGAACATGGGCTTTCCACAACAGCTTACTATCTATCCGAACGCCGAGGAACTTGAACTGTTCCGTCTCGCTTGCAATATGCCCATTCTGTCTGATTAAAATATCAGTTCTTGTTGAATTGTGAGTTAGAAACTGTAAAAACCGAGTCTTACTGTGATTTAGCATCAAATTATTTTCCACAAGCCACGAACTTATTTCATGAACTACATTATTTGATAATGTTTCAATATTACACACAAGATCCTTCACTACCAAGCTGGTGTCATCAGCAAAGAGAAATATTTTTGAATCACCTGTAATACTGGAAGGCATATCATTTATATAAATAAGAAACAGCAGTGGCCCCAGCACCGACCCTTGGGGAACGCCCCACTTAACAGTGCCCCATTGGGACTGAACATCACTACCACTCTCAATATTGCGGAGAATTACCTTCTGCTTTCTGTTCTTAAAGTAAGAGGCGAACCAATTGTAAGCTACTCCCCTTACTCCATAATGGTCCAACTTCTGCAGTAATATTTTGTGGTCAACACAGTCAAAAGCCTTCGTTACATCAAACAAAACACCTGACGTTCGCAACCTTTTATTTAGTCCGTCCAAAACCTCACAGAGAAAAGAGAATATAGCATTTTCAGTTGTTAAGCCATTTCTAAAACCAAACTGTACATTGGACAGCAAATTACGTGAATTTAAATGCACGAGTAACCTTGTATATACAACCTTCTCTATAACTTTAGCAAACACCGATGGCATAGAAATAGGTCTATAATTGTCAATATTATCCCTGTCTCCCTTTTTATAAAGTGAATTCACTACCGAGTACTTTAATCGGTCAGGAAACCGACCACTCCTAAAGGAAAAGTTACAGATATGGCTAAGTACTGGGCTAACAGACATGGAACAATACTTCAGTATTTTGCTAGATACCCCGTCATATCCATGAGAGTTCTTGGTCTTTAGTGATTTAATTATTAACTCAATCTCCCTCTTGTCAGTATCATGGAGGAGCATTTCAGGTAACAGTCTCGGAACACTTTTTTCTACGCGCGCTATATGATTCCCTGTTGGGACTAAGTTTCTACTTAGTTCACCTGCTATATTCAGAAAGTGATTATTAAATACTGTACATATATGCGACTTATCAGTAACACGGACATTCCCACTACGCACTGATTCTACATCCTCTACCTGTCTCTGCAGACCAGCCACTTCCTTTACGACTGACCATATGTTTTTAATTTTATCCTGAGACTTAGCTATTCTATCTGCATACCACATACTTTTTACCTTCCTAATAACTTTTTAAAGCACCTTACAATAATGTTTGTAACAGGCTGCTGCATTTAGATTGTGGCTGTTTCTAACGTTTTGATATAATTGCCACTTTGTTCTACAAGATATTCTTATCCCTCTAGTCAGCCACCCAGGCTGCCTGTTTGTGCTAGTACCCTGTTTTGAACATTCTAACGGAAAGCAACTTTCAAAGAGCATGAGAAAAGTCTTGAGAAAAGCATTATATTTATCGTCTACTGTATCAGCGCTATAAACATCTTGCCACTCTCGTTCCTTGATGAGGTTTACAAAGTCTCTACAGCAACTGAATCTGCTTTCCTAAACAGCTGATGACTATATTTAACACATGATGCAGCACAAAAATCTTTTAGAGTTAAAATTTGTGCATCGTGATCTGAAAGGCCATTCACGTTTTTGCTAATAGAATGCCCTTCTAGTAATGAGGAACGAACAAAAATATTGTCTATGGTTGTTCTACTGTTCCCTTGCACTCTCGTTGGAAAGAATACGGTTTGCATAAGATTATATGAATTAAGGAGTTCTACCAGCATCCTTTTCCTTGCACAATCACTTATACAATTAATATTGAAGTCACCACATGTAAATAACTTTTTGTATTTCCTGTAACGTGAACCAAGAACCTCCTCTAGCTTTAGCAAAAATGTTGTGAACTCAGAGTCTGGGGATCTATAAATAACAACAGTAAGAAGTTTAGCTCCACTAAATTTAACCACACCTGCACAACATTCAAACACCTTTTCAGTGCAGTACTTAAACATCAATTGACTCAAATGGGATACCGTTTTTCACATACATGGCTACTCCCCCACACCACAAAGAGCTCCTAGAAAAGCTGCCAGCCAACCTGTAGCCTGGTAAAGGAAGCCTCTGAATTATCTCCTTATTTAAGAAGTGTTCAGATATACCAATAATTTCAGAGTCAACATCTATAAGCAGTTCACTGACTTTATCTCTAATACCCTGTATATTTTGATGAAATATACTAATTCCCTCATTAATCGGATACCTAAGCTTTGTCGAAAGTGGTTTCTTTGTTAGAGAGACTTCCTTTAAGCAGGAATACCTATCAGCTGACTTCAGTCTAAAAAAGGTGCAGCTCTAACACCCACAACTACCGGAATTTTTCCATGAGTGATCCCACCACCCCCACCTATGCTGTCACCTATAAGCTTTGCCAACCTCCCCTTTCCATACCTGTTGAGGTGCAGGCCATGTCTAGTGAAACCCGTCCTGCCGATAGACTCCACCGACACCACTGAAATGTGACTCATGCCTTCTGTCATCAGCGCACCCCCAAGTCTCATGTTATTACGCCTGACGGCTGTATTAAGATAAGGCCGATCGTGACGCTGAAACAGTTCCACGAAATGCACATTCGTGTTGCCAGTCTGAGTGGCTATCTTTTCCAGGTCACCATCTATGTCATACTCCCCATCCCTATCAATACTATTACCACCCCCACCCACAATCACTACCTGATCCTCTTTAGTAAAATCCCTACGTGACCCCCCTATGTTAACAGTCAATCCTGCATTAGGCTTCACAATGCTGGTGACCTGGTACTCACTCCCCAAAACTTCCTGCAGCTGCTGGCCTACACCTCTACCATGAGAACTACTTAACAGCAGAACCTCCTTCTTTCTCTTAGACTTTGCAACCGTCCTAGCCACCGTAACTGCTGAGGTCTGCTGCATACTTCCTACATCTACAGCTACTAGAGATTACTCTCCACTAGACTCTGACAGTTGGTCATATCTATTACAAACACCAATAGTAAAACTATTTGAAAATCTCCTTCTCCTAGCAGATCTCTTGCCAACAGCCAGCTCCCATTCAGCAGGATAATGTACGACCGCAAGTTGCAGGTCCTGTACGGGCCTTTCTTGATACAGAAAATGTCCGACTGCTGCCCTGGCCAGCACATTCTCCAGATCTCTCACCAACTGAAAACGTCTGGTCAATGGTGGCCGAGCAACTGGCTCGTCACAATACGCCAGTCACACTACTCTTGATGAACTGTTGTATCGTGTTGAAGCTGCATGGGCAGCTGTACCTGTACACGCCATCCAAGCTCTGTTTGACTCAATGCCTAGGCGTATCAAGGCCGTTGTTACGGCCAGAGGTAGCTGTTCTGGGTACTGATTTCTCAGGATCTATTCACCCAAATTGCGTGAAAATGTAATCACATATTCGTTCTAGTATAATATATTTGTCCAATGAATACCCGTTTACCATCTGCATTTCTTCTTGGTATAGCAATTTTAATGGCCAGTAGTGTATTTAAATGAGAGCGCAGTGCTCGTTAACTCTCACTTTTTAAAGGTAGGCAGCAACGACGAATATTGTTGTGGTCGAGTCTCACAACATATGAATAACTTAAATTTTTAATGTCACTTTTTGTTAGGTTTCAAATACGATAGGTGGTTTTCGAACTGCACATAGTTCAAACAACCACCACAAAGATAGTCAAATTACAAGTGCTACGTTATTGACGGTCAGGTTTCGTTAGAGCACTTGACGCTGTTAATTACGGTTTTTTTATGTGGTTAGTTCAATTATCAGTTTATGTAAAAGCACTCACCAAGTGAACGACGGTTAATAGATGGCTAATAGATGCTTACATAACTATCGTAATGGGTATTAGTTTCCAATCGCCATCCAACACACACTTTAAGTCATTTCAAGTTCGTTACTTGGGACTGAAACCATATTTAATATCTTTCGTGGTTATTTAACAGAGGCAACAGTTTCTATACAGTTATCCCATTTCAGAACAAACAATTTCATCATGTAATTTAAAGTTTACCAAACGACCTTGCCGCAGTGGTACCACCCTTTCCCCTCAGATCACCGAAGTTAATGGCTGTCTGACTTGGATGGGTCACCGTCGGGTACTGCTGAATGCTGCTGGCAAGCGGGGTGCACGCAGCCCTTGTGAGTAAAACTGAGGATCTACTTGCCTGAGAAATGGTGGCTCCAGTCACGAAAACTGATAACGGCCGGGAGTGCGGTGTGCTGCCCACTGGCCCCTCCGTATCCGTATACAGTGTCGCCTCAAGGCTGAGGATGACACGACGGCCGGTCGGCACCGTTGACCTTCAAAGCCTGTTCGGAAGATGTTTGTTTGTAAGCTAAACTATAGATTTCCTAACTGATGCTGGCTAAAATGTTCTATATCACATCTTTTTGAAGCCAATCAGCAACGACAATCAGTGCTGCGATGTAATCTCTGTCAGGCCCGAATATTTAGCGTAGTTAGTACTGGATCACAGTCCATATCCAGAACAAATCAGTTTCTCATGTCATATAAAGTCCAAACTGTGCACAGCTACCTGCTCATTAATTACTTTCATTTTTAATGCCGCTTTGTGTTAGGTAACAAGTACGATAGGTCGTTTTCGAACTATATATAGGCCAACGCGTTATCATGAAAATAGTGAAATTACTAGTGATACGTTGTTCATGGTGAAGCTTCGATAGAGCGCTTGACGACCTTTACCATGGTTTTTGTGGATACTCTGTTCATTATTCAGTTTATGCAAAATTACTCGCTTAGTGAACCATGGTTAACAGGTGAGTGGAAAACTTTATACAGAGCGAGAATACTTGGGGCAATCACAGAGATTTGGGAGTCCAGATATTCTTGAAAATCTCTTATCTGCAAGAAAATGTAGTTTTGAGGAAGGATTACGGAATAATGAATGTGTTGAAGTTGTAGTCATTATTTGTGACAGATATTAATGAGAGTGGTAATAGTTTAGAAACGTCACCTATTGTAATAAATTTGAGTTTACAAACGTTAAGGACTGTTTCAGGTGTTCCCTGATATTTGTAGTATCGTGGCTTTAATTTACAGCTGGAGTTAACTGCCGTACAGAGCAGTGCTTTCTAGTGATAACTTGTGGTAACCATTTTGTATAGTCAAGCCACTATACCGAAACGAGATCAGAGGAACTGCGATGTAGTTACGGTATGTGGGCTGCATGCACATTTGGCGAAACGCAATTCAGATCGTTCGGTTACTTTTGAGCATGATAGTAAATTAATCACATTTTTCGATCGGTTTAAGTAATGCGAGTTCTTTTTTCTAGTGAAAACACGGACTAGGAATTCCTGCACCACGAAAATTTCGCCTGCGCTGTGAATGTGTCATGTTGCACATCGATAAGACAAAGCGGAGCTTTTTCTCTGAACGTTGTAACGTTTGTAACTTTGGATCTGAATAGAAACAATATCTTCACTCATGGTAAATCAGTTAAAGAAATACTGCAGTTTCGATTTAAAAAAAAATACATCGGTAATTAGTTCAAGTGACAACATGATTAAAGAATCAGCTGAAATACAAATGTCTTCAAATCTCTTTAATCGGGATAAGTAATTTGCTGTGTACGAAGCTAGCAGAAAGTAACGACGTTACTCAGCGCGTAATGCAATTGTAGCGGACAGCGACCCGAAAGCTGCCTCCCACACAAACGGTGCCGAGTGGCCTACTGGGGGAATCGGCTGAACAGCCACTTCCGGGATTTAAGGGCCCGACGCCTGTGATGCGTAAAGACGACGTATCTAGACGCGCTAGTACATCATTCTTTGCAAAAATACTGCGTACCCTTACGCGACACTTCAGGGACAAGTTATAGAATTACATACAACACAGACAGTGAAACACTTACACAGACTTCGACAAATCACTTACGTGACATCTATAGGACGTTGAAGAATCAGGTAGACCTATCGCCTAGTGCAGATTCTGTGTTAAACTGCCTTAGGCAGCTCTCATTGGTCGGTTATTCGTCACAAGACCGTCTCTAAGAATCCCTACGTACGCGGAACGCTAACCCCTAAACTGAATTCGCTAGAAGATAGCCTCGGGAATCTATCCGAAACGCCACGCATAATTCGCGAACTGATACGTTTGGAAGCTTTTATAGCTTTTTTATGTACGTTATCTTTGCCTACTTGCTTCATCCATGAAGAGTAAGTGTAGTCTCTTCATCTTCGGTACTAAAATTTCGGTAAACAGTGGTTGCAACGTCAGCCACTATTTAGTAGCCATCTGTTTCGTCACCAGTATGCTCCGCGTACAGTAAACTAAAGATTTCCGTCTATGCGAGATATAATGTGCAAGAAAACCTGTTTTGGTAATAGATGGCTTGGCGAACAAAATTTTGCTCTAATATTCGACTGAACGTGCCCACTTTGCTCTCCTCATAGCCGTTTATATTTCTACTAACTTTTGCTTATCGATAACTTCTAATCTCTGTTGAAGTTGTCGCGCGGCTATTTAAGCTTTCTTAGCCACCAACCAAGACTGTTATTAGCTAACGATTGATCATTACTACCCTTTACTTTTTTAGGTGGTACAATACACTCGACTTTCAATCGTAGAACCTCTGTATTTTCTTCTCCAAAACTGAATGTTTAAAACTAACGACGAATATCATTCGAAGCTTCCGACTTGCTGCATTTCAAAACCAAAAATATTTCCTTACTTTATCAGTAATTCTCTCAGCATTAAGCATCAAAATTATGCTATAGATATGTGACTGTTAATCCCTGCGATTAAATTAACTTCACGAAGAGAGACGGCGTGCTAATTTTCATAACATCTTAGACACCACAGTCTTTAATGCAAAGCTAATTGTTTACAGTTATTTTCTAATAACACTCTAAGAACCGCTAAAAATATTTTCAATATAATCTTTGACTCTCATCCCTGTATCAAACGCCTAACGCTTTCTTCTTTTCTTGACTGAGGAATAAGCACTCACTATTTCAAGTCTACTCCTTTAACCGTTCTGCTACACTATGTGATCAAAAGTATCCGGACACCCCCAAAAACATACGATTTTCATATTAGGTGCATTGTGCTGCCAACTACTGCCAGTTATTCCATATCAGTGACCTCAGTAGCCATTAGACATCGCGAGAGCACAGAATGTGGCGCTCCGTGGAACTCACGGACATCGAACATGGGTCAGGTGATTGGGTGTCACTTGTGTCATAAGCCTGTACGCGAGATTTCCACACTCCTAAACATCCCTAGGTCCACTGTTTCCGATGTGATAGCAAAGTGGAAACGTGAAGGAACACGTACAGCTCAAAAGCGTACAGGCCGACCTCGTCTGTTGAATGACAGAGACCGCCGACAGTTGAAGAGGGTCGTAATGTGTAATGGGCAGACATCTATCCAGACCATCACACAGAAATTCCAAAATGCATCAGGAACCACTGCAGGTACCATGACAGTTAGGCGGGAGGTGAGAAAACTAGGATTTCATGGTCGAGCGGCTGCTCATAAGCCATACATCACGGTGGTAATTGCCAAACGACGTCTCGCTTGGTGTAAGGAGCGTAAACATTGGACTATTGAACAGTGGAAAAACGTTGGGTGGGGTGACTAATCACGGTACACAATGTGGCGATCCGATGGCAGGGTGTGGGTATGGCGGATGCCCGGTGAGCGTCATCTGCCAGCGTGTGTAGTGCCGACAGTAAAACTCAGAAGCGGTAGTGTTATGATGTGGTCGTGTTTTTCATGAAGGGGGCTTGCACCCTTTCTTGTTTTGCATGGTACAGGCCTACATTGATGTTTTAAGCACCTTCTTGCTTCCTATTGTTGAAGAGCAGTTCTGGGATGACGATTGCATCTTCCAACATGATCGAGCACCTGTTCATTACACACGGCCTGTGGCGGAGGGGTTACACGACAATAACATCCCTGTAATGGAGTGGCCTGCACAGAGCCCTGACCTGAGTCCTACAGAACACCTTTGGGATGTTTTGGAACGCCGAATTCGTGCCAGGGCTCACAGACTGACATCAAAAAATGGTTCAAATGGCTCTGAGCACAATGTGACTTAATTTCTGTGGTCACCAGTCCCCTAGAACTTTAGAACTACTTAAACTTAACTAACCTAAGGACATCACTCACATCCATGCCCGAGGCAGGATTTGAACCTGCGATCGTAGCGGTCGCGCGGTCCTAGACTGTAGCGCCTAGAACCGCTCGGCCACCTCGGTCGGCACTGACATCGATAGCTCTCCTCAGTGCAGCACTCCGTGAAGAATGGGCTGCTATTCCCCAAGAAACCTTCCAGCACTTGATTGAACGTATGCCTGCGAGAGAGAAGCTGTCACCAAGGCTAAGGGTGGGCCAACACCATATTTAATTCCAACATTACCGACGGAGGGCGCCACGAACTTGTAAGTCATTTTCAGCCAGGTGTCCGGATACATACACTATGTGATCAAAAAGTCAGTATAAAGTTTAAAGCTTAATAAACCACAGAATAAAGTAGATAGAGAAATAAAAATTGACACACATGCTTGGAATGACGTGGGGTTTTATTAGAACCAAAAAAATTCAAAAGTTCGCTGATGGTTTTGTCCCGGCCTGACGCACTGCAAGACGCATGCAGTCATCGACGACGCTTCCAACTACCGTCGCCAACTCATTCGACGCGGTCGCTGACGCGCCGGACCAGCTGCCGCGCGAACCTGCGCCGAAGAAAGACTCCCATCTTCCGCCGGTGGTCTTCCAGTTTCGGCCGCCCTATGGGGCACTGCAGAAGTTGTTGCGCAGCTGGACAACGGCCGTGTATACCGTGAAGCCTGCCAGACGAGACCTGTACAGGGTCACACTCCGCACTGCTGACGACTATCGCCGGGTCACTCAGGAGGCGTCTGAGCGTGGTATCCCGTTCTATACCCACGCTTCCGCACCTGACAAGGTCTTGAAGACTGTAATCCGGGACCTCCCACTCAACATGGAAGCCGATCACCTGCATCGCGAAGTCGCTGATGTGGGCTTCTACATACGGGCAGTCGTGAAGATGAAGTCGCCCAAATCACGCGATGATATGTCGCTCTTCCTGGTCGTCTGCTCCGACACCGTGGAGAACCGCAAACTGTACCAATTGACGCGGGTCGCCGACGTTCCGGTTCAGACCGAAGATCTTCGCTCCAGGAGAGGCCCTGCGCAGTGCTTTCGCTGCCAGGGGATCAATCACGTCGCGCGCCACTGCTCTATGCCGGACAGATGTGTTAAATGAGCTGGCGTCCACGCAGGAAGTGCGTGCCCCCGTCCGCCCACCGAGAAGCCGACATGTGCACTGTGTGGCGGCGCTCACGTGGCCAGCTATCGTGGGTGTGAGGTGTGGAAGCGTGCCATCGCTCGCCAACGTGGCCAAACATCAGCGCCGCGTCCGAAGAAGCCAGCAACGAGACGGTCCGGCGTCTCTTTCGCGGCGACAACGTCAGAAGCGCCCTCCGCCGTCCCGGCTGCGTCGGCTGATCCTGCTCCTGCTGCGTTCGATACCGTGCCGATACCTGAGGCTCCTGCGCCTCCACCACAGCTGCTAGTGGCGGACCCGGGTACTGCCTCTCCCGGGACGTCGGCCGGACCGCGCCCCGCCAATCGCCGGCGCGGGGATCAGCGCCCCGTGGGTACCCAGCGCTTAGCACCGTCAGTCGAGCAGCCCCAGGTGGACTCTCACGGCAAGTCAGCCACGCCTCCCACTTCCAGCGATGGGGCCGCCCCGTCTGCCTCAATCGCTGACCTGGCCAACCGCGTCGCGCAGCTCACTGCCTTGGTGACCAGTGCTACGAAGTTGATTGAAGTCCTGTCGCAGCAACTCACCGCTGCAGTGCCGCTGGCCTCTCCGGCCCCGACCGCTGTCAACACTCACCAGCTGAACCATGGGCAGCGTTAGAGGGCTCACGGTCGTCGCGTGGAATGCCAACGGCGTCCGCACTCAAGCTAGTGAACTTCGACAATTTCTTCGAGATGAAGCCGTCGACGTCTGCCTGCAGCCTGGGGTCGACGTCAGGGCGGCCAACTACTCCAGCTATCGCACCGATCGACTGACGGCGGGTGGTGGGACAGCCGTTTACGTCCGCAATGGCATTCGTCATCACGTGATACAACTTCCACCACTGGCAACCCCGGAGGCCACTGGTGTCGTCGTTCACACCTCGGTGGGCGCCATCACGTTCGTCGCTGCCTATCGACCGCCGTCTCGTCCACTGGACCCTGCTGACATCGATGCTCTGCTCTCCTTGACGGGGCAGGTATTCGTCGCTGGGGACTTCAATAGTAAACATGTTTCCTGGAACTCCATGATCACCAATGCCGCTGGCCACTGCCTGCTCCGGGTAGCAGAACGCCATCATGCGCTTGTGGTGGGGCCATACGACCCGACAATCTTCCCTGCCCGTGGCCTCCCAGATATAATCGACATCGCGGTCGTCAAGGGCATCCCTCATCAGATCACCGCCACGACGAGGACGGCACTGTCTTCTGATCATATCCCAGTGGTTTTTGATATCGACTTAGACGCCCTGCAACAGCCCAGGCGAGGCATCTCACTTGCTGGCATCGACTGGGGCAGGTTTCAAGCAGCCGTGACGGACTCACTCGCCGCCGCGCCGCCCCCTGCGGAAGCTGGAGCGGACGCAGCACTTCTGCATTTTGCGGCAACCACGATCGACGCTGCCAACATAGCAACGCCGCCCCGACCTCGCACTCCGCCTGACTACTCCCGCCAGCTGCCGCCGGACATCCTTGCGGCCATCACTGAGAAGAACCAGGTCTACCGGGAGTGGCAGCGGACAAGAAATGCCGACACCAAGCGCCTCCTCAACAGGATGCGGCGGGACATCCGGGTCGCCATTGACAACCATCGCAATCGCGACTGGAATAACAAGGTCGTCACCCTCTGTCTTGACGACGGCACGGCCTGGCAGACGACGAAGCGTTTCCTACGCCGCACGCAATGTATCCCTCCGCTGCTGGTCAATGGTCAGGCTGTCTGCGAACCAGCTGCGAAGGCTGATGCCCTCGCAAACGTCTTTGAGGCTGCTTTTACGCCGATCGAAGGCCCGACCGACGCTGTCCACGACGACCTGGTTGCTGACCGGCTCCCACGCTACTTGGAGGCACGCGACGACGATGACGTCATTGAAGAGACGACGGCGGAGGAGGTGTCGTCCATCCTGCGTGCCCTGAACCCCTGGAAAGCTGCGGGCCCAGACGCGGTTTCCAAGGCGCTACTCCAGAAGTTGCCGCCGGTGGCTGTCACTCATCTCGCGGACGTCTTTAATGTAATCCTCCGGTCTTGCAGTTTTCCTCAGTCCTGGAAGCATGCAGAGATCGTGGCGATTCCGAAGATGGGGAAGGATCTGCGTCAGCCCGCGAACTACAGACCTATTAGTTTACTGCCGGCCGTCTCCAAGGTCTTTGAAGAGGTGTACATCAGGCGGCTGCAGCGCCACGTTGACGAAGAAGTCCTCGTGCCCGAAGAGCAGTTCGGCTTTCGCAGGGGCCACTCGGCAGTTCACCAACTCCTACGGCTAGTGGAAGATGCGTTCGTCGCCCTCGAGCAGCGCGAGTTTTTCGGCGCGGTGTTCCTGAACGTGTCGCGTGGTTTCGACAGTGTGTGGCACCGCGGCCTCTTGTTCAAACTTTTTGAGCTTGGGGTCCCGACGTCGCACGTCCGTCTCATACATTCCTATCTTGCCGATAGGACCTTCCATGTGCGGGCCACGCACGGCTTGTCCTCCGTCCGCCGCATCAACGCCGGTGTGCCACAGGGCTCGGTCTTGGGACCACTCCTGTATTCGCTGTACACTTCTGATGCGCCGAAGATCGACCGTGTGCGGCTCGCCCTGAACGCGGATGACACGGCTCTATATACGAGGAGCCTCAATGCCGCCGTCATGCGCTGCCGTCTGCAGCTCGCCGTTGACACCCTGGCAGCCTGGGCCGTCAAGTGGCGTCTACAACTCAATGGGGCCAAGACGCAGTTCCTGATCGTCACCAGGCGACTCGTTCCTGCGGGTCTGCAACCGCTCACTGTCGGTGGCAGCCCTGTCCCATGGCGTCGCACGGCGCATTACCTCGGTGTCACCATCGACCGCCGACTCACGTGGGTTCCGCACATCCGCGAAGTGAAGGCCAAAGTGCGGAACCGGCTCCGCATCCTGTACCCGGTGCTGAACCCCGGCTCCCGCCTACCACCGCGTCTGGGCATCACTCTCCACAAGGCGCTGCTCCGCCCTGTACTCCAATACGCCTCCGTCGTCTGGGGGAACGCCCGCCGACACGAACCTGAAGAAGCTGGAGACACTGCAGAATCGCATCCTTCGGCTGGCCTTGCACCTGCCTTCCGACTTCCCCACCGCTCGTCTTCACGACATCGCGGAAGTACCTCTGCTCCGTGACCTCTTCCAGGCGGCCGCCCGCACCTCTTACGAACGTGCTGGCCGGTCACACAACGCCCAAATCCGGACGCTGGGCCGCAAACTGCCGCGCAGCGTCAACACCCGCTGGCCACACCTGCTCGCTGCAGAACTGTGCTGAGGAGACACACAAGAAGACATTCTACATGTGAAGACGCATTACATGGGCATGCATGGGAGCAAAGCACTAACTGCTGCGAACTCCATCACACATAGGAGGAAAAGTTATCTCCGTGCAGATCCACGAGAGAGAATCAGATGCGCCAGCACTCGCAGCATGTTGACGTTACCTGAAAAAGGCGGTTTTAGTGAAGCTGTATTATCAGAATGGGGAATGTGCTAGTTCAGCGTTACGATCCTATCGCCATAGGAAGGGGATTCGAACGGGTAAAGGTTCGTTGACAAATTCAGCTGTGGCGAGAATTATTTCGAAGTTCGAAGCCACGGGTTGTATATTTTCAATATAATCTTTGACTCTCATCCCTGTATCAAACGCCTAACGCTTTCTTTTCTTGACTAAGGAATAAGCACTCACTATTTCAAGTCTACTCCTTTAACCGTTCTGCTACACTATGTGATCAAAAGTATCCGGACACCCCGTAGTGGCCGACCGAGCACAAGGCGTAATGCTGCTGAGACAGTTCAGGAAGTAATGGAGACTGTAGCGGGTTCGTCTATGCACGGGTAAGTCAGCGCTCCTGGAGTCGCACGTCGCACCGGCATTCCATACACTACTGTTTGGTTGGCACTGAGGCGTACGCTCCGATGCTATCCGTACAAAATCCATCGTCATCATGAACTGTTACTTGGCGATTTAGTGAAGCGGAGGGCATTTGCGGTGTGGGCGTTTCAAAAGATGGCGGAAGATATCGATTGGTTGAGTAACGTGTTGTGGACCGACGAAGCTCATTTCACGCTCCGAGGGTCTGTCAGTGCCCACACCTGCAGAATTTTGGCTACCGAAAATCCTAGAACTGTCGTGGAAACTCCATTGCATGACGAGAAAGTCACGGTATGGGTTGGATTTACCACATCTACCGTTATCGGGACTTTCTCTTCGAGGAAATGCGTGAATTTGGTTTTGTAACTGCTACCGTGACGGGTGAGAGGTACGCCGATATGTTACAGAATTCCATCATCTCCAGCCTGGCTGATAAACACCTGCTGGAACGTACGATGTTTATGCAGGATGGGGCGCCACCCCATATTGCTAGACGCGTGAAAGTTCTCTTGCGCGCGTCGTTTGGTGATGATCATGTACTCAGCCGCCACTTTCGTCATGCTTGGCCTCCCAGGTCCCCAGACCTCAGTACGTGCGATTATTGGCTTTGGGGTTACCTGAAGTCGCAAGTGTATCGTGATCGACCGACATCTCTAGGGATGCTGAAAGACAACATCCGACGCCAATGCCTCACCACAACTCCGGACATTCTTTACAGTGCTGTTCACAACATTATTCCTCGACTACAGCTATTGTTGAGGAATGATGGTGGACACATTTAGTATTTCCTGTAGAGAACATCACCTTTGCTTTGTCTCACTTTGTTATGCTAATTATTGCTATTCTGATCAGATGAAGCGCCATCTGTTGGACATTTTTTGAACTTTCGTATTTTTTTGGTTCTAATAAAACCCCATGTCATTCCAAGCATGTGTCTCAATTTGTACCTCTCTATCTACATTATACCGTGATTTATTCAGTTTTCAAATTTATACTGACTTTTTGATCACCAGGTATATGGAAATTTAGTAAAAACTAACGTGTTAGCCTTTGGCTTTGCTGTTGGAATAGAAGGAGACTGGAAGAAACTGTAGGAGACCAGAAAAAACCATTTTAGTTTATGTTCAAAAGCATAATGCCAGGCAATATAGGCTAATAAAATTTTCTCGTTTTTAATAGGCAGAAACAGATTCTGTTCATCTCTAGCAACGCTAATCAAAACACCTAAAATTGCACCATGGTTTTAACTTAACAATAAATATGAAGTTCCTTTGCTTCTGACTGGAGATTAGGCTGGGCCAAGCACAGGCCGAGGTGTCAGCATGTGGAATTCTGTCACAAGTACCCTTTTATATATATGTTGTTTTACCTTAGTTAACAAACCAAATGTTACGTAAGGTCACAGGACACTTATACGATTGTTTGTTTGAGCCTCAGTTGTTGAGTATATTGATTCTGAATGGGAATTCGAACTCGGATCATACCTTTCACTGGATTAGAGCCCTTCATGACCAATCAGTTTCATCGATTCTTTCTCTGCTCAAGACTCCAAACATCTCAATGTCTGGGTTAAAATCCTGGTCAAGCACAAAAATTTTTGTTATGTCTTTTCAAACTCTGTCATGAGCACACCTAACTGCTAGTGGAGGGTTGCGGGTGTTGTGGGGGAGGAGACCAGACTGCGAGATCATTGGTCTCATCGGATTAGGGAAGGACGGGGAAGGAAGTCGGCTGTGCCCTTTCAAAGGAACCATTCCGGCATTTGCATGGAGCGATTTAGGGAAATCACGGAAAACCTAAATCAGGATGACCGGACGCGGGGAAGAACCGTTATCCTCCCGAATTCAACTGCTGCTGGCGAGTAAGTTTCATTTTTATCGTCTCTTCATTCGTTGTCAGCAATAACGATATGTGACAGTTTCGGCTTCCAGCGAGGCACGGTGATTTTCGTCACACCATTTCAACTTCACACATGCCAGCCCTAGTAAATGATGAAAAATAATTCAATAGTTAACATCTTGTCATGTGTGGTCAACGACGATAAGGTGGGGGGGGGGGGGGGGGCGGGGTCGATTTCCAGTCAGCACTGAACCAGTTATCACGTTATTTCTAGTTCACAAACGTGCATATCTCCCTGCTCGTGAAAGAAATTTATAGTTAATATCCATTTTCATTTGAATACAACGGCGATAAGTGCCGGGTTCGAATACTTGTAACATAAAAATTCTTCATTCATCTCGTTATTTCAGGTTCAAACATCTCGCTACTGCTGAAAAAAATTCGATATCTAACAACTCATTGTGCTTATTAGGAGAATACAGCAAGCGCCATAACCCGATTTCCCAGAAACTTCGGTCAGTGGAAGAACGGTCAAAATAAGCGTAGATACTCGACCATTTCTGAAAAGACGGTAGGCAAAATTTTTCGAGGCATTTTCGAGGTCCTTCATGTGCCTTGTACGGGTCGATACCCGTAGTGGAAGTACTAACCAGTTAGAAAACCGCAATTAACAGTGTCAAGTGCTGTATGGAAACCTCACGATCTGCAACGTATCACTAGCGATTTCACTGTATTTATCATGGCAAGTTGGATCTCTGTGCAGTTCGAAAGTGACCTATCACCGTTGTTGTCTAACACAAAGTCTGATTAAAGCTCATATGTGCATATGTTCGAGCTTTAAAAGACATGACCAACTGGTTTGTTCTGGATATGGATTCAATCCCAGTATCCATAGGCAAACTAATCAAAGCTTTAGTGCCGAACAGCAACTCGATCACAGGTCTCATCCTCATTGCTGACTAGGCATAAAGAGACGCGGTATTCCTAATTTTTTACTAGTATGAGTTAGTAAATCTGAACTTGAAATTACTTGACGAAGATCTTTGCACTAGACCGGGATTCCTATCCAGAGACTATTGTGCCTATTAACTAACTACGAAAGCAGTGAAATATGGTTTCATTCACGAGTAAGAAAATTCCGTGACTTACTGTCTTGTGGTGGACGGACATTCGAATCCACTACCTAATAGGATTGTTAACTAACAATGGGAACACGCCAAGTGACGTTACCCGATTTCCCAGGAACTTCTCTCAGTGGAAGAGGAGTCAAAATGCGCGAACACGTGTTCCGGCTTACCCGTAGCTACTCTACCATTTCTGGAAAAACGACGGTCGCAGTTTTCGAGGTACTTTGTGTGTTTTCACTGGGCAATATTCCCAGACGAAATGATGGGCAAGTCGTGGAATGTGAATTATGAATCCTATGCGTTTTCCTTGGCATTGATATCCGCCAAGATAATTTCTGTTATTATTTTAGCTACAAGTACCCGTCAAGGAATTTAATTTATTAAATTAAAAAATAAATACATTGATAAACATAGAAGGGGCGACGAGATATATTGCTGCTTGCAGAAGCACAAAAAAGTAAAGAATTGCGTATTTTTTTCGGAGCAAGATGGAACAAGTGTGAAGGCACCAAATTTATGTTGAATGACCATGAAGGAAAATTGCCCCTCCAGAAACTCTGGTTTAGGTTTGCAGCAGTTAAAAAATAATAGTCTGCATCTTTGACCAACTGAGTTCCGGTTGGCAATAGTTGCCTGAGGAACACCAAACGTTGTTCATTCATTCGTTCCTTACTTACACTGTTGTACAGTGCAGCTTGTGTTTACTTTATCTACATTTCTACATTGTAAGCAATATCCAACGAAGCATTGTAAACAACTACCAAGTTCATAATAAATGTAGTAATATCTTCCTATTAAAAAAAAACAGAAATGTGGTTAGCGTCCTGGATTCTTAATCTGACGCCCCAAGTTCGAAACCCAATTATTGTTCTTATTTATTTTATTTTTATTGTTTTCATTTAACTTCAAAAATGTTTCAAATGGGTCTGAGCATTATGGGGCTTAACTTCTGAGGTCATCAGTCCCCTAGAACTTAGAACTACTTAAACCTAACTAACCTAAGGACATTACACACATCCATGCCCGAGGCTGGATTCGACCCTGCGACCGTAGCGGTCTCGCGGTTCCAGACTGCAACGCCTAGAACCGCACGGCCACCCCGGCCGGCTTCATTTAACTACCCACGTCCGTACAAGGTTAATACAAGAGTCTTTCTTATCAAATTAAGGGATAAAAAAGGGTTGATATTATCTGTAAAATTAAAAATTCATTTCACAATAAGTATCACAGATTTATTATATAATACATCTGTGTATGATATGTTGAGGGGTTCCAATCTTTTTAAATTTTCATGTTCTGATATTTCATTCTAATTCTTATATTTTATTCATATGTTTATTCTTCAGGAAGATTTGGTACATGTCCTTGGATGATACGGATCGTAGAAACATGCGGAATACAGATATTCCTGTACAGCACGCGCAAATCGGCAAAGGCAGGTTTGCCGCAGTGACATTTCTTCGTAAGAGTCTCACTTCAGGAAGAAACGTCCTCAACGTTGGTGAAGACTTCGTGCGTTGACAATAATTTCGCGGCAAATCACACATAACGGTTCACTCTTCCGAAAAGTGGCGCTTGCAATTGATTATGAATCACGATACACCATAGGAATTTCACCGAAAATAGTTTCGCGTAGTATACTTCTACACACACACACACACACACACACACATATATATATATATATATATATATATATATATATATATATATATATATATATATTTCTGTTCCGACACTGACAATGTTGAGTATTTATGGAAAAAGTTCAAGGCAATTGCAAAATGCGTTTTAGACAGGTACGTGCCGAGTAAAACTGTGAGAGACGGGAAAAACCCACCGTGGTTCAACAACAAAGTTAGGAAACTATTGCGAAAGCAAAGAGAGCTTCACTCCAAGTTTAAACGCAGCCAAAACCTCTCAGACAAACAGAAGCTAAACAATGTCAAAGTTGGCGTAAGGAGGGCTATGCGTGAAGCGTTCAGTGAATTCGAAAGTAAAATTCTATTTACCGACTTGACAGAAAATCCTAGGAAGTTCTGGTCTTACGTTAAATCAGTAAGTGGCTCGAATCAGCATATCCAGACACTCCGGGATGATGATGGCATTGAAACAGCGGATGACACTCATAAAGCTGAAATACTAAACATCTTTTTCCAAAGCTGTTTCACAGAGGAAGACCGCACTGCAGTTCCTTCTCTAAATCCTCGCACAAACGAAAAAATGGCTGACATCGAAATAAGTGTCCAAGGAATAGAAAAGCAACTGGAACCACTCAGCAGAGGAAAGTCCACTGGACCTGACGGGATACAAATTCGATTCTACACAGAGTACGCGAAACAACTTGCTCCCCTTCTAACAGCCGTGTACCGCAAGTCTCTAGAGGAACGGAAGGTTCAAAATGATTGGAAAAGAGCACAGGTAGTCCCAGTCTTCAAGAAGGGTCGTCGAGCAGATGCGCAAAACTATAGACCTATATCTCTGACGTCGAGCTCTTGTAGAATTTTAGAACATGTTTTTTGCTCGAGTATCATGTCGTTTTTGGAAACCCAGAATCTACTCTGTAGGAATCAACATGGATTCCGGAAACAGCGATCGTGTGAGACCCAACTCGCTTTATTTGTTCATGAGACCCAGAAAATATTAGATACAGGCTCCTAGGTAGCCGGAAGGCGTTCGATACAGTTCCGCACTGTCGTCTGATAAAC
Source organism: Schistocerca gregaria (assembly GCF_023897955.1). NCBI lineage: Eukaryota > Metazoa > Arthropoda > Insecta > Orthoptera > Acrididae > Schistocerca > Schistocerca gregaria. Next base: position 277,704,734 of record NC_064931.1, read on the forward strand.
AAAGTAAGAGCCTGCGGAATATCAGACCAGCTGTGTGGCTGGATTGGAGAGATTTTAGCAAACAGAACACAGCATGTTGTTATCAATGGAGAGACATCTACAGACGTTAAAGTAACCTCTGGCGTGACACAGGGGAGTGTTATGGGACCATTGCTTTTCACAATATATATAAATGACCTAGTAGATAGTGTCGGAAGTTCCATGCGGCTTTTTGCGGATGATGCTGTAGTATACAGAGAAGTTGCAGCATTAGAAAATTGTAGCGAAATGCAGGAAGATCTGCAGCGGATAGGCACTTGGTGCAGGGAGTGGCAACTGACCCTTAACATAGATAAATGTAATGTATTGCGAATACATAGAAAGAAGGACCCTTTATTGTATGATTATATGATAGCGGAACAAACACTGGTAGCAGTTACTTCTGTAAAATATCTGGGAGTACGCGTGCGGAAAGATTTGAAGTGGAATGATCATATAAAATTAATTGTTGGTAAGGCGGGTATCAGGTTGAGATTCTTTGGGAGAGTCCTTAGAAAATGTAGTCCATCAACAAAGGAGGTGGCTTACAAAACACTCGTTCGACCTATACTTGAGTATTGCTCATCAGTGTGGGATCCGTACCAGATCGGGTTGACGGAGGAGATAGAGAAGATCCAAAGAAGAGCGGCGCGTTTCGTCACAGGGTTATGTGGTAACCGTGATAGCGTTACGGAGATGTTTAGCAAATTCAAGTGGCAGACTCTGCAAGAGAGGCGCTCTGCATCGCGGTGTAGCTTGCTCGCCAGGTTTCGAGAGGGTGCGTTTCTGGATGAGGTATCGAATATATTGCTTCCCCCTACTTATACCTCCCGAGGAGATCACGAAGGCAAAATTAGAGAAATTCGAGCGCGCACGGAGGCTTTTAGACTGTCGTTCTTCCCGCTAACCATACGCGACTGGAACAGAAAAGGGAGGTAATGACAGTGGCACGTAAAGTGCTCCCCCACACACCGTTGGGTGGCTTGCGGAGTATAAATGTAGATGTAGAACAAGTGTCATTACACTTCTGTTATTGCATGGTTGTGTACCAGTATAATCTTGTAAAATTTAAAAAAAGGCAAATATACAACAAATGTAAGTCACAAAAACAACTACCATTTCACTCGATGATTGCTCATATGAAAACACTTGTGTTACTGTGTGGATAATGTAATGTGCGTATCGGTAAATAAGTGAAGTAATTTAACGTTAATTAAGGTAGCATGGAGTACAAGTGATGCCAATATTCATCTAAAAAAGGCAAATTTAAAGTCACTCACAATTTACCACACTGCTGATGGGATGCGTTAGAATTACTATGTAAATAACGAGATGAAACATGATATCTAAACAGTAAATAGATTTGCAGCACCGCTTATGGTGTGAGTTAAAATTACATAATGTACATCAGGTCTAAAGGCCAATTTTTGTAATTGTCCCTGAAAAGCACAGAAAGAAAACAACAGAACATAAAGCACAAGTATCATTTCATTGTTCTCCGGTAATACATCTTTCGTCACGTGAATATTTCTACGGAAGGTCTGACACACGAGAAACGAGGAAACTGAAAGTTTAGTGTTCACAGTGTTTAGTGATCACAGTGTTTAGTGTTCATTAGAACCTCTGGCTGAAGTGCGACGTGATTCATCAGTTCAAAATTAACGACTTGTCCAAAGATACACGTCGACTATTGTTAGTGTACCGACTAGCAGAAAGCTTATGTCCATAGTCTGCTCCTTATAAAAAATAGCTCTTTTCCACATCACTAACAGTGTTCGTCGTTCTAAAATTCGTCAGTTTTCTACTCTGAGATTTGACCAGTCATCAGCAGGTTTCTGAATAATCGCAGAAGTGTTCATGACTCACAAGGAATGATTTGAAGTTGTGCTGAGTGCCATAGAAATGTTCATTCTATCACATACGTACAATGAAGAAAGATGAAGTCATTAGTAGCAGCACTCTGCATATCTCTGAAACGCATGACTCAGCACTGGAGTGCACAACAAGCGTCCATTTGTTGTTTATTGACAAATGCGTGACATTGCATGTAAAGCATGACCTAATGGTATCATGGAAAGTTCCTCGTAGACGTCCCACACAGGTTTTAATGTATCAGTTCGACTAAAAGTCAGCCTGAATGTTTACATTGCCGCCATAAATCTGATGACCTTCGTAGTGCTGCCTCGTCCTCTGCAGGACAAGATGGGTACCAGCTGCAGTAAATGGGTCAGGCGCCCAACCGTTCCTCGCGACTCCCATGCCATTTGGAGTGGGTCAGCGCTCCTAGAAAAGAAACTGTCGTCCAGAGGAGTTGCGTTTCTACCAGACGGTGGCGTGCGCCTGTGGTAATGTTGCTCCTTCCGTACGGCCGCAGGGGTGGAGACAGGCGGGCAGTGGACCCGGACAACAGGCGTCCAGCTGGACGTCCTCTCGTGTCTTGCCACTGAGTCAAGGCCGTGTCGCTTCTGGCGAGGTCAGTTGTTGTCTGTCCAGTCCCTGCACTATATCTCCCAGTGTAACTGTGTGTTTCGCGTTGGACGTACAAACACTTGATCAGTTTACATCATGACATTAGACACACAATAATGAAGTTCCACATAAAACCATTACACATTACGCCCATACTTAGATAAGAGAAGACAGTTCTAACCCAAGTTGTGAAAATGCAGTACTAAATACGGTCCTGTGGCCTCAAAAAACGTTTTTTAAAGGCGTAAGTACCGTGGCTCTTAGGCCTTTAGAATTCAAGTTAAATACTGCGGCTGTTGTACTTTGAAACACCCTAGGAGTTCACAAATATCTACAAACATAACTTAGTTCCATAGCCCAGCAAAAATTTTACCTTAACAACTTCAGGTTTCTTGTCCTCATAATAATGTAAGAAAACATCCTCTGAGTAGAAATAATTTACAGTGTTCTACCAACATTCAAAAAATTCGCTGAAAAAATGATTAATTAGCATGTTAATAAGAGTTAGTGACCATGAAATGAGGCTATATAGCACGCAGTTTTTCGTTAGCTTTCTGAGATACCCATGGATGCTAGACGGAGTTTCCTCTACACATTATGAAGAAGCATGCTTCTAATGCTACTACAGCACCCTACAATCATTTACTGTGTCGGTATCGTAAGTGATCATACTCTCTGTGTTACATGATGGGTCTTCATTTCTCTCTTGTCTGATATCCTCCTAGTCATCCTTCAGTTAAAATATCCAGTAATCTACGTTTTCATGGGACAGTACTGAAACACGCAAGGATCACGAACATAATACAAGTCTGACTACTTCCACAGCATAAGCCCTTCTAATTGCAATATTCGTTACATTTGCCATACCTGTGCTGGTCTTTATATAACCTCTTTCTTATTTTATTTTATTTACTTTCAGCAATTCCTAGCGTTCATAGGCGCTATTATTGCTGTAAAATCTCTTAATCATCATGACATGAACTTCCTTTGAACAATAGTTGCATATCCTGTGAACAATAAATACAAAGAATGCAGACAGATCATACACTTTTTGTTGCTTTCGTACCTTTACATGAAGTGGCATATTACAAAACTAACCTTCCCTAAAGAATCATACACTGCCTCTCCCTACTGACACATCCACAAGTACAACTACATAAGTTCGGCGCCCTACTGCGTCTGGCAAAACGTCACACGTTAGGCGCTGTCTAGCTGCCGGCAGTAATCGCACAGTACATCTCGCTACTGGTTTTCGACAACAACAATAACATGCAAGGCCTCCTTATCAGGAAAATAATTCCAACGTATAGTCCAATTCGCTCATTACTGTAATTCATTCAATGCTGTCTCGTCGGCTTAAACCTCACCGGAAAGTTTCCCACCTACAATTCATCATTATTCCTCTCTTCCTCTCACCTTGCATGGTGATGAACATGGTAATTTCCTACTCAACAGATTTCTTAAGGTGGGAGCTGTGAGTAGGAATACACTGCTGATAATGGTGCAGATAACAATCTTATTGCATCTAGTGTAATGTTAAACATCCAGCGTCAGGTTACATACTGAGGCTCCTTGTTTCCCCCACTGTCTGTCCCCCGGAGAACCATCGTGAATTGATCAAGGCCACCCAGGGGAATCACCTAGGCAATTTTATTACTTACATTCAAGACCATATGGCGCAAAATGCGCTAACCATCTCCCCTACCCTCTGGACCAATGAGAAACATGCACCCACACCACACCTCCATATTCTGCAACTGGGACACTTGAATCGGATGGGTTACTCGGGATCTGGAGACCATAGGGGGAGAATGTCTCTATTCGTTAATAACAACATTACGTGACATCAGCATAGACCACACCCAGACACGTACGTAAGTACTCTCATTTTTACGTATTTTTACATGTTTTCTGTAGTTTCGCCAATTTTACGCAATTTTCGTCCATTTTCCTGTTTTATACCTCGAGGCACTCTGGAGCATAGGGAGAGGTTGTGTCCATATGTTTATAATGAATTATGTCACTCTAGGTCTATTTGCTAACACTAATATTACATGACACCAGTACAGACCATACACAGGTCTTCACTTCTAAGTATTTTTCGATATTCTCCCACATGTTTCCTTTTTTCCACAGTTTTCCTATTTCATAAATGGACACACTCTGGAGCATAGGAAGAGGTTCTGTATATTTGTTTATGACAGATTACGTGACATGAGTTCTACTGCTTAATAACAGTATTATGTGGCACTAGCAGAGACCTCACTTATGCAAATACGTACAAGCACTCTAAGCTTTACGTATTTTTCGTGTTTTACTCGACTCTACAAACTTATACCGTATTTTCCGTAAATTTACGTATTTTGTCAAATTACGTAAAACTGTTCCCGATGCCGCATCGACGTCATGACGCTCTCTGGCAATCGCAATGCGAGTTAGAGGTCACTGATACTGGGGCACACCTCCCCAACTCCATCTTTTAAAACTGGACGTTCTGAAGCTGAAGACCATAGGGATAAGTCGAGTGTGTTTGTTAGTAACTTATGATGTCGCATGAGGTCTGTTTGTTTAATCTTTCAAGGATCCAGCAGAGACCTCACCCAGACAGATATGCAGGTACACGCAGTTTTACGTATTTTCCACAATTTTGCACACTGTAACCAATTACGCGAGTTATGTATCAACATCGCGTCACATCATGTCACGATTTCACCTCACACGTCGCGGCGTATCGCGTCGATGTCATAATGATGTCGGCCTGGTCCTGATTTATGTTTCACTGCTAAGCCGCAACTCCATTATTAGCGTGTGACGTGATATTATTATAGAAGAGCACATTGGTAGAAATAGTGACGTCACACAGAATTCTATAAGACAAAGATATTGTATAAGAAATACTGCACTGCATTAGGAGATAAGTAGATTGTGTGACGTCATAGTAAAATTCGGGTGCCTCCAATTAAAGATACTGTATTTGTAGCACAGCTCTAGAGAGAGTCGTCCAGTATCTGCGACAAATGAGGCGAAAATCATGTCGTCTACTGTAGGGCAGATTACCGTCTTTCAGACTCCGATGTGTGGATGTGCTGCCGCGAACGCCGATGATTGCGGAAACACTCCTCAGCAGTTTCCGAGAAAGTTGCTGTTGGTGCGTAACAGTGCCGCTGTATCGGTTCTCAGAGATTTCTCGCTCGCTATAATTACGACAAACAAATCCCAAGTCGTAGAAATATCAAATACACAAAGCTTTCGCCCCTGTATTGGCCGGATAGTGCCGATACGGTATGGAACACCTCGTACTATCGTGGCCAGCAGGTAGCGAACGGGAGAGATTCATATGTCTGCCTAAAATTACGCCAGGCCATCTCCCCAGGCGTGGTGGTGAAAGTTGCACAGTGTATCTCCAACCTAGCAGCTGTCGCAAATGGCATACAGTCGTCCAGGGAGAAGACTCCCGCCTCTGCAAAACCTGTCGTAACTTTTCGACGCCTTTGTAGATAAACGCTGATAATATTTTAAGCGCCAATCACTTCCCTCTCCCCCCCCCCCCCCCTCCATAATTTCTCTATGGAATACCTACGCAAACCAGTCACAACTCGCAGACACCTACACGATCACCAGAGGAAATCCTGGTACTTCCTTGCAGGTAAACGTTGCTAACAGCTTACGCGCCAAGCACAACCCTCCCCACCAACCTTTCAGATCAGAAACGTACTCCCCTCTTCCTCCCGCCCAACCGTCATGCTTTTCAAACTAGCGAGGGTGCGGCTAGTTTCAGCTAGACGGCCTCCCAGATGGAAAGAATAAGCCCTACAAGTATATGTGACGTTACTGTAGGGAAAGTCCGAATATGGTACGCAATTTCTTCTGATCCATAGAACTCCAAAGACACTCGCTGCACAGCAAGCGCACTGACTGATGTATTTGCTACGGAAACTTTTCTTTGCTTTAAGAGTATCAATCAAACGTGAGCAGGGCTGGTGCAACAGACATATCTTGTAATTCCTGAGGGTATTTTGGTTCCGTCGTTACAACTACAAGAAAATGCGTGTTTTTTTTTCACCAGACGCATTTCGCTTTATTGAGGTAAAGCATCGTCAGTGGTCTGTAATTAGAGATAGCTACAATTTGATTTGTTTTTAAGATCAAAACACAGTTCGTTAACAATTTGTTGGATTTTAGTTGCGCTGGTTCCTGCTTGGTTTCTCGCTTACATAAGGAAATTCCGTCTGCTAGCACGTCTTTGGTGAATTTATTCATTAGACACTGATATTTGTAGCCTAAGTTTCCGTTGGTCTGTAGAACTATGCATTTCTTACGTTTCATACAGCACACTTTTTCGTACACCATTGTTTACCGTTAATTTTTATGCTTCTAAGTGTGTTTTGTAATATTGTCAACATTACATTCCGACTAGTTCGTCTTTGACCTATACTTTTCTTTCTAGCTAATTTTATGTCTTTTATTCAATTTAATAACAGCTGTGTACTTATGTAGTGCGTAAGATTAATAAATCAATAGGGAAGGGGTTTTCTTTTTCTGAAAATTACATGTGAGGAGGGAGAAACAAAGATGAGTGGACATAAGTGGGTAGTAATGTGATGGAGAATGACTTGGAGGAAAAGTGGGGAGCAGAAATGAAATGAAATTGGGGGAGGGGGAGGTGGTAGAGGATGAAAGATAGAAGAGGCTCTTTTCCTTTTCATGTGATTTTTCAGTTATTTTATGTAGTGTCTGGTTTCAAATATTTATTTCATCACTGAGCAAATACACTCCTGGAAATGGAAAAAAGAACACATTGACACCGGTGTGTCAGACCCACCATACTTGCTCCGGACACTGCGAGAGGGCTGTACAAGCAATGATCACACGCACGGCACAGCGGACACACCAGGAACCGCGGTGTTGGCCGTCGAATGGCGCTAGCTGCGCAGCATTTGTGCACCGCCGCCGTCAGTGTCAGCCAGTTTGCCGTGGCATACGGAGCTCCATCGCAGTCTTTAACACTGGTAGCATGCCGCGACAGCGTGGACGTGAACCGTATGTGCAGTTGACGGACTTTGAGCGAGGGCGTATAGTGGGCATGCGGGAGGCCGGGTGGACGTACCGCCGAATTGCTCAACACGTGGGGCGTGAGGTCTCCACAGTACATCGATGTTGTCGCCAGTGGCCGGCGGAAGGTGCACGTGCCCGTCGACCTGGGACCGGACCGCAGCGACGCACGGATGCACGCCAAGACCGTAGGATCCTATGCAGTGCCGTAGGGGACCGCACCGCCACTTCCCAGCAAATTAGGGACACTGTTGCTCTTGGGGTATCGTCGAGGACCATTCGCAACCGTCTCCATGAAGCTGGGCTACGGTCCCGCACACCGTTAGGCCATCTGCCGCACACGCCCCAACATCGTGCAGCCCGCCTCCAGTGGTGTCGCGACAGGCGTGAATGGAGGGACGAATGGAGATGTGTCGTCTTCAGCGATGAGAGTCGCTTCTGCCTTGGTGCCAATGATGGTCGTATGCGTGTTTGGCGCCGTGCAGGTGAGCGCCACAATCAGGACTGCATACGACCGAGGCACACAGGGCCAACACCCGGTGTCATGGTGTGGGGAGCGATCTCCTACACTGGCTGTACACCTCTGGTGATCGTCGAGGGGACACTGAATAGTGCACGGTACATCCAAACCGTCATCGAAGCGTCGTCTCACGTGGTCTGCACGTCCAGCACGAACGCTGGTCCAACTGAGGCGCCAGGTGGAAATGGCATGGCAAGCCGTTCCACAGGACTACATCCAGCATCTCTACGATCGTCTCCATGGGAGAATAGCAGCCTGCATTGCTGCGAAAGGTGGATATACACTGTACTAGTGCCGACATTGTGCATGCTCTGTTGCCTGTGTCTATGTGCCTGTGGTTGTGTTCTTATTTCAATTTCCAGGAGTGTATTTATTTTATGTTAATGCTTTGCATATGTGGATGATTTCTTGGAAATAGAGGAGGTGTCTGTCTTTACCGATTCAAATGATGTTCATATCTTTTTCGATTTTGCTTGAAATGTGGTATTCCTGTTCCAGACTATGTGCATATGTTGAGTTGTTTGTACCGGATTTCATTGCTCTGATATGTTCTTTATATGTTCTGCCAGTAATTTCGGTGTACATCTGTTCACAGCCTTTGCAATTGAGCTGACGGGTACCAGATTGTTGGTATCTGTCTGGTTTTGATTTCAGTTTTGTGATGTGCTTTTGAACTGAGTTGTCTGTTTTGTAATCAATGTTTATGCCTTGTTTTTTGAATGTATTACTTATTTTATGTGTGAAATTTTTGTGGTTGATCATTATATGCTTTTTTGTTGTAGTAGTAGTTGTTGTTGTGGTCTTCAGTTCTGAGACTGGTTTGATGCAGCTTCAGTGCTACTCTATCCTGTGCAAGCTTCTTCATCTCCCAGTACCTACTACAACCTACATCCCTCTGAATCTGCTTAGTGTATTCATCTCTTGGTCTCCCTCTGCGATTTTTACCCTCCACGCTGCCCTCCAATAGTAAAATCGTTATCCCTTGATGCCTCGGAACATGTCCTACCAACCGATCCCTTCTTCTCGTCAAGTTGTGCCACAAACTTCTCTTCTCCCCAATCCTATTCAATACCTCCTCGTTAGTTATGTGATCTACCCATCTAATCTTCAGCATTCTTCTGTAGCACCACATTTCGAAAGCTTCTATTCTCTTCTTGTCCAAACTATTTATTGTCCATGTTTCACTTCCACACATAAAGACACAAATAATAAAAAATAAACAGACCTCACCAGCGACTGATCGAAAACATCCTCAGGCACGGTAAAGTAACTACGGGCGATACAGCTACACAAAATAAAGAATGCCTTGTATTACGTGCGACCTTCACATAGTACATCGGGGAATAAAGCGACCAAATACAATCCTTGGACCACGTCGACGGTAGGCTAGATCTGTCAGATATGCAGCTCTGCCAATATTACGTCGCTACAAGACTTGTAGATAGATGCGGAATAATCATACACTTCCACAAGCAAACAAGACTGAAAACTATCACACTGCAGCAGATAAACTCTTCCTACACACAAAGTCACACTCGCAGAGATCACGATGCTATAAAATGCAACTTCAGACATCGAGCACGGTATACCGATAAACCGACTTTCCAAAGACTGATCACCAACATGATTCTAAATTGTGAACAGCATGCGCACAATAACCATTGGAAAAGCGAGTTTCACAAACCTGATAACAGTGCAATCAGCACCATATTAATGACAAGATGCGGACGCTGCAGACCTAAGAATCGCGAGGACAATCACCGCTAATCTGAACTTGCAGACAGCCATGCAGCACATCCCCGTATATGTGCCCGCCAGTCGTGGGGAGGCGCCAATTTATTGGCTGCAACTAGCCGCGGGAAAAATCATATGCAAACTGAGAGATGGGAGGAAATCACCGAGGTGCAAGAGGCCAGAATTCTTTTCAACCATTTTCCTCTGATATCTAATGTCGCCTCGGTCGCAATGCGGCAGTTGAGTCGAGGATCAGCAGCGCACTGTCGATAATCTCCAGAGACCTGCTTGATGAAGCTACCAACATATCACCAAAATTATATTATCTGTGAGCTGCTGCATACAGTCTTATTAACAAAAAGCATATCTAGTAGCAAAATCCATGCTTGTACTGGTTACAATAATATCAGCAAGTGTTGACGTTAATATTCTACAATGAAACAGCCACGCATCCGACGACACAATGTTGTCGATGATGACGCATAAATGAGGTAATATCGGAGCCCAATACTTCTGAAAGAAACGGTACCACAGTCTAACAGCACAGCGATATTTTATTAAGTCGATTGATCTACGAAACAGCTGTTTTCACCATGTTTGCCATAGTGATGACGACCAGTACAAATGCTTCCTCACAATGTAAGTAGTGCTAAATTACGATCGATGTGTCACACACAAGACAGGCTCACACACTGTTTCCTGAGAAGAATACTAAGGAGCTACGATTAACCAATGTGTTTTATGAGGTTGCTGAGCAACTTCATAGCAGTAATTCTTTTGTCGCAGTAACACACTCGATAGTAAACGGATGTCTAATATTTCTTCGGAATTATACGTATGTGAGCACTGGACTGTCAGTAAAAAATTGACTTTGTAGCCTATATTCATTAAATCAACCTGGTAACGGTCTCAGAATATTGATGAAATTTCGTATTTTGTCGTAACACACCACAGTAATTCAAAACATGATAAATAATTATTGATTCGAAGATGTTATTCCTAGCGTCAGGGTGTAGTGAGCTATCGGGATTGACTTCACGTCACGCCGGCCGCAGTGGCCGTGCGGTTCTAGGCGCTACAGTCTGGAACCGAGCGACCGCTACGGTCGCAGGTTTGAATCCTGCCTCGGACATGGATGTGTGTGATGTCCTTAGGTTAGTTAGGTTTAATTAGTTCTAAGTTCTAGGTGACTGATGACCTCCGAAGTTAAGTCGCATAGTGCTCAGAGCCATTTGAACCATTTGACAAGTCGTAGCTACCACAAGACTGATAGTAGCACGATGAATTGGAACCGTTATTTATTTATCGCATGATTATACAGTGCTTGGATCAAATACATAATTTTAAGAGTAAAATGGTTCAAATGGCTTTGAGCACTATGGGACTTAACAACTGTGGTCATCAGTCCCCTAGAACTTAGAACTACTTAAATCTAACTAACCTAAGGACATCACACACATCCATGCCCGAGGCAGGATTCGAACCTGCGACCGTAGCAGTCGCACGGTTCCGGACTGCGCGCCTAGAACCGCGAGACCACCGCGGCCGGCTTTAGAGTATACAGTGTAAGAAATGACAAGCAAAATACGGGTACAGAATCAAATGTCCAAAGTATGATACTAAATTATGTACACATTACACAAGTTCTTAGATTTCTAAGTCCAGTCTGTTTATCCTATTGAGCCCTTCAGGTGATGCACGGTGGATGTCATTTATTGATCCCCCGAAGATTCGTTTCGGGCATTCACCAACAATTTGATTTATTGTTTGCAGGGCTGCTCCACAGTCATCATCTGGAGATGTTGCCCAGCTCCAATTGTGCTTCAGATATCCGCATTTCCCTTGTCCTGTTCGGATGCGGTTGATGGTTCTCCACTGGCGTCTGCGGAGTGTGAAACCTGGAACTCGCATGGAAAGCTCTTCAAGCAGATGACCGTTCAGCATTGATGATTCTTCCCACTGACTTCTCCATACTTCGTTGATGTTAGTCGGAGGCTTCAAGATGTTGTGCAGTTCGCCAAGGTGATTTTCGTGACTTCAGATGCTGATGTTCTGCTATTAATATATCGCTGTGTACGGGTAGCTGGGTGTTCTTCTGAATGGAGGTTGGATGTTACTTAAAACTGGTAGCCATGCAGTTTGAGTGCTACGTATGCAGCCTGTGATAAGTCGCATTGTCTGGTTAAGTTGTACACCTATCTTGCTGTAGTGAGCACTGTTCATCCAAGTTGGACAACAGTATTCAGCGAGAGAGTATGATAGTGCCAAAGCAGTTGATCTTAGGGTTTGAGCACTGCAACCCCAGGAGGTACCAACAAGCTTTTGAATGATATTATTACGGGTCTTCACTTTTGCGGCCACGTTGGAGAGATATTGTCGGAAAGTTAGGGACCTATCGAGTGTTATTGGGCTCTGAGCACTATGGGACTTAGCATCTTAGGTCATCAGTACCCTAGAACTTAGAACTACTTAAACCCAACTAACTTAAGGACATCACACAACACCCAGCTATCACGAGGCAGAGAAAATCCCTGACACCGCCGGGAATCGAACCCCGGCGTGGGAAGCGAGAACGCTACCGCACGACCACGAGATGCGGGCTATAGAGTGTTATTCCGAGGTACTTCGGTGTGGTGTAGAACTTCAAGGTTTTCCCTCGGAGTTTAACTTCTGGTTTATAGTCAGAGTTACTCGCCTCTGTGACATACCCTAAGTCACATGTGCCTCCAGGGTGGTACTAAATGAGTAACAACAACAGGATGAGACGGAACTGCTCGAGAAGGCCTCCCGGTCACAGAGTGCAGAGCAAACAACCAAAAAGTCCTTCTCAGGACGCACAAGTTCGTAGAATTGGGTCATCTATTCGCATATGCCAATTTCACATCGAAAGAATAAGCAGGTCGTAGTGTGACTATCTATACAAACCATTGGAACCGTGACACATGTGGAAAGACGCTGTTTCTACAATAGCCGCGAGATCATTCCATTCCTCCACCAACGCTGTTGACAGCTGATGGATGGTCGTTGGTATATGTAGACGTGCTACAGTATGGCTTGGTTCAAATGGCTCTGAGCACTATGGGACTTAACATCTGTGGTCATCAGTCCCCCAGAACTTTAAGAACTACTTAAACCTAACTAACCTAAGGACATCACACACATCCATGCCCGAGGCAGGATTCTAACCTTACCCGTAGCGGTCACGCGGTTCCAGACTGAAGCGCCTAGAAACGCACGGCCACACCGGCCGGCTGCTACAGTATGTCTCCCCAACTCGTACTATACATGCTCAATGTGATTGAAGTCGGAGGGAACGGGCAATCCAGTCCGTTCCCCAAATATTATCTTGTTCCAAGAGCTCCATCACCAGAGCTTTTCGATGCGGTCGCGCATTGTAATCCATAAAAATGATGTCAAGCATGTATGCACAACCTTGGATAGACACTCGTGGGAGAAGGGGTATTGTGTCGCAATAATTTTGAACAGTGAGTGCATCGTGTTTAAAGATTTGGATGTCAGGACGCCCATGTAATATTACGCCTCACAACAGCTTAACAGATGAAACACCAAAACGATTAAGGTCGATAATACTGCTGAGTGCATTGCGTGTTCCCACCTCTAGCTATATGAGGATACGTCCAGAATCACTTCTCACACTCAGTCTACTCTCATCCGAGAAGAGCCGTGACCGCTCTCCTCGATGGTCCAGTGCCTATACGCTCGACACCAACTGCCAAACGATGCCTAGGATGTAAAGGTGTCAACGGAATAGAACATACTAATGATCGGTCAAAGAGAAACTCCCACTGTGCAGTCGCCCTGCTGCTGTGGAACATTAAGATTGAGTCCCTTGCAAGCCCGCCAGTTTTACTCGCTGTTTGACGTACGTCTTTTCTTGTCTGTTGCACAACACTGAGATCATGTGTTACTGCGGTTGACCGTGGTCGACCACCCCATTTCTTTCAGACGGCAGTGCCTATGGTTCAGAACGCTCACTATGCATATGAAACAATACTGTGAGCAGCAGCAAACTCCTGAGCTACACTCGTCACACTTTGTCCTCATTCCAGTTTGCTTATGATTCTTCCCAATGTGTAGTCTTCCAAAGGCTGTCTTGGGTCATGTTGTAATGGGAAACACCGTCAGAGTGTACCGTAACCGCTCGCTGTTTGACACACATCGTCTTTTCTCATTCCTTCAACTACATCGTGTTGTGGAGCCAGCTCCATATAGCACTATGTTCACACTGATCCCCATATGACGTCCTGCTTTCTGTGCATGACTGTAAAACCGCTAAGACGTGTATTCATTTCCACTGAGTGGTTAACACATGATACAGTCACTATAATGAGACCATCTCCTGTGTTCGACGTCAACGTGGCATAACCGCTCACATGGCGTTTTTAGCCGGATTTGTACATGCTGCGGAAGACTGTAGTTTTAACGGATTATTTGCTAATGGTAGGATGCAATACTTTGATACTTTACTTGAAAAAATAAAACCAGGACCTATAATGGTTTATAAAAAATGTATTATCTACCAGTAGTTTTAGCGTAGAAATCAATTACAGAAAACAGGTAAACTGGTAGCTGAACTAATGGTGGGATTCAGAGTTAGCCAGCTCATCTACCCATGTTACTTCCTATAGAATCAAGACTGGTAAACTAGCTTTCTTATGCTTACGCAGCTATTGTAGACAGAAACATCGGCTTTCTAGATGTGTCACGGTTCCACTACATGATGCTAACGTCAGTATAGTGGTAGCTACGGTTAGTTTTCGAACCAATAATTATTTATCATGTTTTGAATGACTGTGGCGTGTTACGATACAAGACGAAACTTCATCAATAGTCTGAGACCGTTACCAGGTTGGTTTAATGGCTGCAGACTACAATTATTGGAAGAGCTACTTCCATAGAGGTCAGTTTTTACTGTCAGTTCAGTGCTCACATACGTATAATTACGAAGAAATATTAGACATCCCCTTACTGTCGAGTGTGTTACTGTGACAAAAGAGTTACTGCTATGAAGTTGCTCAGCAACCTTATAAAACTCATTGGTTACTTATAGCTCTTTTTTATTCTTCTCAGGAAACAGTGTGTGAACCTGTCTTGTGACACATCTATTGAAACTTAAAATTACATACGTTGTCAGCACGTATTTATAACGATCCCCATCAAGATACCAAACATGACATAACTTATGCCAGGTTTGTCTTACAACGATTTTTCGTAGTACAGTCGACTTAATAAAATGTCTTTGTGTTGTCAGATTGTGCTACCATACAGATCATAAATATTAGGATCCGATATTACCTCATTTACGCGTCATCATCGACAACTTTGTGATGTCTGATTCATGGCGGATTCGTGGTAGAATTTTAACGTCCACCATGTGCCGATATTGTTGTAACCAGTACAAGCTTGGATTGTTTTTGCTACTAGATAATACTTTTTTTGTTAATAAGGCTGTATGCAGCAACTCACAGATGTGTAATATAAATTTTTTTGCCGTTTTTATTCGGACAGTCTTCTCCTGACTGCCTAACGTTTGAGAGGTCGTGCGACTAAGGGCCTCCCGTCGGGTATACCGGTCGCCCGGTGGGAGTCTTTCGATTTGTCGCCACTTCGGCGATTTGCGCGTCGATGCTGATGAAATGATGATGATTAGGACAACACAACAACTAGTCCCTGAGCGGGGAAAATGTCCGGCCCAGTCGGGAATCGAAACCGGGCCCTATGGTTTGACATTCTGTCACGCTGACCACTCAGCTACCGGGGGCGGACGTTTGACAGGTGATGTGCTGGTAGTTTCATCAAGCAGGCCTCAGGAGATTACTGACAGTGCGTGGCCGATGCTCGACTCAACTGCGATAGATGCAGCATTAGTTGTCAGACAAAAGCCATTGGAGAAGTATTCTGGCCTCTTGCTTCTCGGTGATTCCCTCCCATCTCCCAGTTTGCATATGATTTTTCCCGCGGTTTCGTCGAGCGAATGAGATGGCACTTCCCCAAGATTGGCGGGCACATATACGAAGATGTGTTGCATGACTGTCTGCAGGTTCACATTGGCGATGATGGCCCTCGCGATTCCTGGGTCTCTAGACCGCAGATAAGAGCGGCATCTCGTCATAAATATGGTGCTGATTGCACTGTTATCTTGTATGTGAAACTCGCTTTTTCAGTGGTGACTGTGGATATGCTGTTCACATTTTAGAACCATGCTGGTGATCGGTCTTTGGAGAACCGGTTTACCACTCTATGGTACTTGATCTGTAAAGTAGTGCCGTGATCTCTGCGAGTCTATGACTTTGTATGTAAGAAGAGATTATCTGTTGCACCTTGACAATTTCTCAGTCTCGCTTGCGTGTGTCAGCATCGTATATGATTATTTCTGCATCTATTCACGAGTCTTGTGGCGACGTAATATTGGGAGAGTTACTTGTCTGACAGATCTAGCCTACCGTCGACGTGGCCCAAGGATTGGATTTCTCATTATTTTTTCCCCTGGTGTGCTAGGTAACGGTCATACGTAGTACATGATACGTCTATTGCACCATTGCTTCTCTCATGTGATTGACACTCATACTTAATGCAAAGATAGGTTTCTGTAGCAAATACATCAATATGCTGCATGTGCAGAGTGTATCTTTGGAATTCTATGGATCAGTCGAAATTATGAGTATCACATTCGGATTTCCCCGTGGTTAGCATACAAGTCCTACAGTAACGTCACTTATACTGGTAGGGTTTATTCTTTCCACCTGGGTGTCCACCTAAATGGAATTAGCGTCACCCCCGCTAGTTTCAAAAGCATGACGGATTGGCGGGTGGAAGAGGGGAGGCTGTTTCTGATCGGTCCAGAGAGAAAGGGTCGTGGGGAGGGTTGTGCTTGGCGCTCAATCTGTTAGCAACGTTCATCCGCAAAGGAGTCCCCGGATTCCCTCTGCTGATCGTGTAGGTGTCTGCGAGTTGTGATTGGTATGCGTAGGTGTTCCATGGAGAACACGGAGGGACAGATAGGAAGTGTCCCACCGGGACCATCCGACCGCCGTGTCATCCTCAGTTGAGGATGCGGATAGGAGGGGCGTGTGGTCAGCACACCACTCTCCCGGTCGTAACGATGGTTTTCTTTGACCGGAACCGCTACTAATCGGTTGAGTAGCTCCTCAATTGACATCACGTGGCTGAGTGCACCCCGAAAAATGCCAACAGCGCATGGCGGCCTGGATGGTCACCCATCCAAGGGCCGGCCACACCCGATAGCGCTTAACTTCGGTGATCATACGGAAACCGGTGTATCCACTGCGGCAAGGCCGTTGCCGTTTACTATAAAGGCGTCGACAAATTACGACACGTTTTGCTGCGGCGGGGCTCCCTCTCTCTGGACGATTGTGTGTCGTTTGTGACAGATGCTAGGTAGGAGGTGGTTACAAATACATTGTGCAAATTTGTCCACCACGCTGGGGATATAGCCTTGCGTAGTCTTAGGCAGACATGTGAATCCCTCCCGTTCGCGACCTGTTGGCCACGATCGTTCCATACCGTATCTGCATGATGGTGGTTGAAGTAATCGCTATAGCAAGCAGAAATCTACAGATACCAGTATTTGAATACTGCCCCCTGTTTTGACCAGAACCGATGTGGAGTCTTCCTACATATCGATCAGAGG
Organism: Schistocerca gregaria; assembly: GCF_023897955.1. Classification (NCBI taxonomy): domain Eukaryota; kingdom Metazoa; phylum Arthropoda; class Insecta; order Orthoptera; family Acrididae; genus Schistocerca; species Schistocerca gregaria. The sequence continues at coordinate 277,722,199 of NC_064931.1, forward strand.
CCTGAAGATGGTGTAGTATATTGCCTAAACTGGTAGTCAAAGAAAACAAGTGTCGAAATTAGATGGACGAAAGGTGTTTGATTTGACATCGTGTAGCGAGCAGCCGAGTCGTGCAACCATCTCTGAAAAGATGGACACCCCGAGAATCGTGAAATCGTCTTTTCATTCAGACGGTCTAGTAGAAAGGCTTCCTACTACACTGCCGGGGTGAAAATACCTTAATAAATTAGTCTTCATAGCACGCAGCCGTCCGAGGCGTTAAATGCTGTGTCACGGTTCCTCCCTGTAGAGGTACGTAATATGCGAATGTATGGAGTCGCGGCGATATAAATTAATAAAATATTCTCGAAGTTACCGCCGTTTCACGTGGTTAAACATCCACGAGCTTTCGACTGAATATCCACGACTATTTTTATGTGGTGGTGGTAGTGTGGGTCTTCCTTCCGCCCTTATATAACTGTGCTGCCAACTGTCTAGTGGTCAGTACAGCTCCATATAAAATAATGTTTTCGTTGTTTAGCGCACACCTACCCACACAGACCAGTATCTGTACGCTTACCAGCCACAACCACCCAGCACAGAAGCTGTTCGTTCTGAGAATCTCAGTGCATCGAGAGGAAGCCATCACAGACGCCGAAAACCTGCCAGAGGAACTGAGCTACTTACCGAAAGTAGTCAAAGAAAATATCCATAACAACAGACAAATTTCTAAAGATATTTCATAAGATCCGCCTGAGCAAAACACCCCAGAGGAGGGCAAGAAGAAACTGCCGTCTTTAGTGTTCCGCGACTCAGCGGCAGGAAAGATTAGCGGGATCACGGAGAGGCCTAGAACTGATTAAGTCTTCAGGCGTAATCAAAAGTTGTACAACTCATGTGACTACTGAAAGGCCTCAGAACCCCCGGAATATAAAGAATATCGTTTGAGTGAGAACAGTTCCAAGCTGGACAAACTGTGCAAACTATTGAACAGTGCAGTACAGGCCACGAGCAGTGCGTCTGCCTACAGTGTCCCGTGAAATCGGTGGGAGCAGAACATACTCTCGAGAGCGAAACCAAATTACACTCGACAAGACATTCGAAGTGCGACAATAAAGTAATGAGACTGATGTGAAAAAAAATGTTGCTTACCGTTTTAGTCAATTTTAGTGTTGTCTCCTTCAAAGTAGTTCCCTTCTGATTGCATACACTTTTTCCAGCGCTTCTGCCATTGATGGTAAAATTTCTGGAACTCATCTTCTGTAATATCCTCCAAGACCCTCCTCACAGCTTTTTGGACATCTTGTGTTGTTTGAAAATGGTGTCCCTTGACAGCCGTTTTGACTCTTGGAAATAGAAAAGAGTCGCACGGAGCGATATCTGGTGAATAAGGTGGCTGTGATAATACTGAAATTTGTTTTGAGGTTAAAAATTGCTGTACTGGGAGAGCAGTATGGGATGGCGCATTATCGTGGTGCAGAATCCAATTATCAGCAATGTTGGCACGGACACGAAGAACTCTTTTACGAAGTTTTTCTAAAATTTCTTTGTAGTAATATGGGTTAATTGTTTGTCCAGGAGGCACCCACTCTTTATGAACAATTCCCTTGGAATCAAAGAAGCACACAAGCATGCATTTCACTTTTGACTTTGACATGCGAGCTTTTTTTGGTCTGAGTGATCCCTTTGAGCACCACTGCGAACTTTGGCGTTTTGTCTCTGGATCGTACTGAAAAAACCAACTTTCATCACCAGTGATAACATGGCTCAACAATTCTGGATTGATTTCCGTTTACTCTAACAGATCGGCTGCCACATTTCTCCGTGTTTCTCGCTGTTGTGGTGTGAGGTTTTTGGGGACCATTTTTGCACAAATCCTTCTCATACCAAGACCTTCAGTTATCATTAGACGAACCGTTTCTCGATTGATGTTCAGTTCTTCTGCAACCATTTTCACGAATAATCTTCGATCAGATCGTACGAGTTCACGCACCCTGACCAAGTTGACATCCGTCCGTGAGGTTGATGGTCGTCCACTGCGATCTTCATCTTCAATATTCGTTCTGCCTTCACTAGACATTTTATGTCAACGAAAAACTTGAGCTCTTGACGTAACCTCCTCTCCAAAAGCCTTCTGACGCTTATCGTAAGTTGTCGTCGCGTTTTCACCCAATTTAAAGCAAAAAGAAATGGCATACCGTTGCACAATATTATGCGGTTCCATTTCCGTGACGAGAGACACAAACACGTGTTAACTTATTACAGCGCAACTCACGACTGAGCAGATACATCAATGTACCGCTTGGATTTGAAGCAGCTTATAGAACAAGGTCAAAAATATTGTGCTTACGCAAGCCTGCAGTGTTGCCACATCTTGCAAAGAAAATCAGTCTCATTACTTTATTGTCAAACCTCGTACACCATTACACTGACAAATGTCTACCGCGATAAAAGAAGTGATAGAAATAAAAGTTCCTGGGAATACCCTAAATAAAGATAGTGACTTGCAGCTATGTTCAGTTTTGGGTCCAATCACCGGAAGACTGAAACGGGTTCGGCGGACGTGCAACGACAAGCATTACTATGTATGGCGCTGGACTTGGCACCAGTGACGTCACACACCCCAACGTGCCTATGTAAGGACAGAAACCACATGAGAGTGGCTGAGGAGCACTCGACCTAAAGACCGTGGATATTTAACCACTTCAGGCGGCTGGAAGCTAGGCTACAGAATTTAACAAGAAAAATGGGTAGCTTGGCTCTGAGCACTATGCGACTTAACTCCTGAGGTCATTAGTCGAATAGAACTTAGAACTAATTAAACCTAACTAACCTAAGGACATCACACACATCCATGCCAGAGGCAGGATTCGAACCTGCGACCGTAGCGGTCGCTCGGCTCCAGACTGTAGCGCCTAGAACCGCACGGCCACTCCGGCCGGCTGGGTAGCTTGAAGTTAAGTGTAGCAAGAATTAGTTAAATGTGAAGACAGGAAAAATAAGACCTGTTCCGGTGAATACAGAATTATCAACACAAAATCCAATAGTTAGTGTTGTGCCGTGTACGGCACTGGGGTTTAGGTTGGCACTAGCCGCCTAGGTTGGTGATGCTTCCTCTCGGCGGTGAGGCGACCTCTCGTGGGGTCGCGGGACCTTAGGGAGAAAAGGAGTCCTGGCGGTGGCGTGAGGCGGAGGTGAGCGCCGGACGCAGGGAGTGCTGCTGTAGTGGTGCTATGGATGAGCGAGTGGCTTACCGAAATGTTGGACATGAGTATAGCCCGCCGGCTGAATGTGAAGATTTCTTCTGGAAGGTGCAGTGTCACTGAGGTACTGTGTTCGGCGAACGTTGCCACCCGGCCTGTATTCTGTTCATTTGTCTGCAGAGTGGCCGGCCGGGGTGGCCGAGCGGTTCTAGGCGCTACAGTCTGGAACCGCGCGACCGCGACAGTCGCAGGTTAGAATCCTGCCTCGGGCATGGATGTATGTGATGTCCTCAGGTTAGTTAGCTTTAAGTAGTTCTAAGGGACTAATGACCTTAGAAATTAAATCCCATAGTGCACAGAGCCATTAGAACCATTTTGTCTGCAGAGCGCGCTTATGGATGGCCGATTTGTTTCTTATGGGACTTGAATTACGTACCCCACGGCAGACTGGTTGTGAGGGTGCTTATTAACGAACAAGAATAAGGTTCCATGTGCCTTGTTGTATGAGCAGGTCTCGTGTGCATATTGCTAGTAACTAGTATTAACAAACTAACTTTTGACTTGTCACTGTTTGTAGAAGCGCTTGTGTTAATGCGTTGTGCGCCGCTGGCGTCTAATATAGCCCTGATCCAGGTGCGACATGGGATGTTGTAGTAGTATAACCGTATTCGAGGACTGGATGAAAGGGCAGCGCCGTCAGGTATCCGAATCTACAAAAAGGGAAGGGAAGCAACTGTTACTTCTTTTTTATGTACTGCCATTGTTCCTTTCGTATTGTCATGGTTCCGCTTAAAGTCAATAGATGACGATTATAGTTTTAGGATATCATGTCTTGTTTGTTATGATAAATCTCTGTAGTGGACAGGACGAAGCGTAGTGGTTAATAATTTTTTTATAAGTTACGTTTGTTCTAAGGCATGTGGCCTCATATTCTTACTCTGTACATCTTTTTAGGGCAATTATTGATAGAAGGGCAGATGGAGCTCCAAATATTTTGCGGAAACTGAAGTAAATGTTTGTAAGATTATTAAGGGTATCTCTCCTCCTGATTTCATGCATGAGAAGAGTCGTATGTTGTCTTTGGTGGCTTGTCTACAATGTAGCTTGCTTTGTAATAAAATTGATTTTGACTTATGTCACTGAACTCAGTCGAATGCTCCATTCTCATTCCTGTCCGATGTTTCCATTAACACGCTTCAATGTAAAGCACAAGTAGGTCTAATAACGAATATGAAAACAAGAAAGCGAGGTAGCTACTATGAGCCGCATAGTGAATACACGTGAATGGATTATAATAGCCGAGATAGACAAATAGCCAGCACGCACCACAACTGTACTAGTATAAAGGGTGATTCAGCTCAGCTGTTCGCTTCAGATATTTCCGGAACTATGGAACATGTCGTAATTCATTCCTCAATCGAATGAATTGTGAAAAAGTCTTCACTAAGTGATGTATACACTATTTTCAAAGCTGTATTAACTACAGAGATATTAGTATTAACTTTGTTTTTCAAATGTAACCATAGTAATTTCTACTGCTAGCAATTCAGTTCTAAAATAAATGAATTCAACGGCATTTCACTCTTCAAAATTCGATTAGTAGTTTCGGAGAAACTTAAATATCTAGAACTTAAGTTTCTCTATTTTGAATATAAAATTGATTGCTGTCTTATGTGGATGTTCGTATTGTTATAAGGAACCATCGCGGCGGGATGACGGGACGCTCCAACTCGACGCAGCTGAGAGTGTCTGCTTGCAAAGCGAAATAGTCGAGAAAGTTGAATTTGAAACCGATATTAATCACATTTCGTTAAATGTGATTGTAGCGACATACCAACTACAAAGCAAAGGACATGCATCTAAGGCTTCTTCCCAGTTAACTACGGTAACACCTATGCTCTTGTTTCTAATAGAGCCTTGAAAGAAACTCTGTCCTAACAGGCCTCGGAAGGCCCAAAGGTACAGGCCGACCGCCGTGTCATCCTCCCGCGATAGGCGTCACTGGATGCGGGTATGAAGTGACACATGGTCACCACACGGCTCTCCTGGCCTTTCTCAGCTTCAACAGAAGCCGCTACTTCCCGATCAAGTAGATCCTGAGCCGGCCTCAACAAGAGCTGAGTGCACATCGCTTGCCAACAGCGCTCGGCAAACCCGGATGGTCACCCACCCAAGTGCTAGCCCAGCCCGACAGCGCTTAACTTCGGTGATCTGACGGGGACCGGTGTTACCACTGCGGCAAGGCCGTTGGCTTCTTGAAAGAAAGGCCTGCGTCAAAGATTCAACTGACATTGAATTGAAGTATAAAGACAGCTAAATAACAACTTTGCGTCATGAGTTTTATGTCAACATACATACTTATAGTACAAAATTACATCAGCAACAAAAAGGAAGTCACAAAATAACACGGTCATAAAACTTCCACTAAACTTTAGTTATTTCATCTAGTGTTTGAAATGCCTACTACCGTTTACTGTAAAGCGAGTCGGTCTTATTACAACGCGACTCTTTAAATCCCACGTCTGTGTCGCCGGAACTTCTGCATAGACTTCTTCTTTGAGCTTACCACAGAGAAAAAAGTCCAGTGACTTCAAATCACGCGAACATGCGGTCCAACTGGTAACACCTTCACATCCTATTGAGCTATCAGGAAAGAGCAGAGTGAGCGCTTTCCTCAGCACGAACGAGTAGTAGGCTAAGCACCCATTACACATCTACGTATTTAAAGTGGTACTTCCTGTAGGATGACCGGTAGCTGTTCGGTAAGAAACTGTGCGTATCTTTTACTTCAATGAAAAGCGGACCAATGACGTAGTCTCCAATAGTCCTGCACCAAATGTTCATATTCTGCTGCTTCTGACGTTCAATCTGGCTCAGTCAGTGCGGACTTTCAGCTGCACAATACTGCTCATTTATCTTACGGTGATGCTTAAAGAGAATCGCTAAAGAGAATTCGTTGAAGAAAGAATCTATTTTCCTAATGTCGCACTGGAACTGAGCAACAGAATTCCGTGCGCCTTTTACAATCCTAGTGGCTAATCTGCAGATGTGGCACATTGAGCGTAAAATGAGAACAAATCAGGGCAGGTTTATTCCAAAGGCATCCGCAGTTCCTTTGCAGCTAACATATGGATTATCAGCACCTGCTACCACAAAATCTACTTCGTTTTCACTAAACTCACTGCAAGCTTGATCCTTACCCTTTGCATAATATTTCAGTGTCCTTCCAATTTCTCGAACATTCGCTGAATTGTCATTCTTGTAGAATACCGTATGTGAGGATACTTTAGTGCGTAAAATTCAACCGTACTCTTCGCGTTGCTTCTGCATTCTGCGTAAACAAGTACAATATCAAGTTTCTCTTGGTCCGTGAAAGGTATTTATTTTTGAAACTAACCAGTAATTGGAACATATGAACGACGCAGATACAATGAAAGCTACATTTTCTCTGGGTCCCTTTTATACTGATATTTCGGCGAAGCAATATCCTCTTTGCTCCTTACTCGACGTAACTTATTCTCTTGTTTTGATATGAAATCATGGATTTCCGCATGAAACAGAAATCGTTTTCTGGGTCAAATTAGGTAAACCCTAAGTTCTAAATACTGCAGTTCTCCGAAACTACTGATGAAATTTAGAAGAGTGAAACTATAATATTAGCAGCAGAAATTTCTATAGTTCCGTCTGAAAAAGAAAACTTGTCACCGATTGCTCTGTAATTATCATAGCTATGAAAAGATACTACCCTTCGTTTCGTGAGAGCTTTCACACAGTTCATCCTAATAAAAACAGAATGACGGTATCTCAAATGGATCCGGAAATATTTGAGGTGAACAGTTTAGCTGCATCACCCAATATACACTGAGGTGACAAAGGTCTTGGGACAGAGATATGCACATATACAGATAGCGGTAGTATCGCATAAGAAAGATATAAAAGGGCAGTGCGTTGGCGGAGCTGTCATTTGTACTCGGGTGACTCGTGTGGAAGGGTTTCTGGCGTAATTATGGCCACACAACGTAATAAAAGTCTTTGAACACTGAATGATAGTTGGAGCTAGACGCATGGGACATTCTGCTTCGGAAATCGTTAGGAAATTCAATATTCCGAGATCCGTAGTGTTAATGTGTGCCGAGAATATCACATTTCAGGCATTACTTCTCACCACAGACAACGCAGTGGCCGATGGCCTTTACTTTAGGACCGAGAGCAGCGGCGTCTGTGCAGAGTTGTCAGTGCTAATAGACAATCAACACTGCGTGAAATAACCGCAGAAATCAATGTGGGACATACGACGAACGTATCCGTTAGAATACACTCCTGGAAATTGAAATAAGAACACCGTGAATTCATTGTCCCAGGAAGGGGAAACTTTATTGACACATTCATGGGGTCAGATATATCACATGATCACACTGACAGAACCACAGGCACATAGACACAGGCAACAGAGCATGCACAATGCCGGCACTTGTACAGTGTATATCCACCTTTCGCAGCAATACAAGCTGCTATTCTCCCATGGAGACGATCGTAGAGATGCTGGATGTAGTCCTGTGGAACGGCTTGCCATGCCATTTCCACCTGGCGCCTCAGTTGGACCAGCGTTCGTGCTGGACGTGCAGGCCGCGTGAGACGACGCTTCATCCAGTCCCAAACATGCTCAATGGGGGACAGATCCGGAGATCTTGCTGGCCAGGGTAGTTGACTTACACCTTCTAGAGCACGTTGGGTAGCACGGGATACATGCGGACGTGCATTGTCCTGTTGGAACAGCAAGTTCCCTTGCCGGTCTAGGAATGGTAGAACGATGGGTTCGATGACGGTTTGGATGTACCGTGCACTATTCAGTGTCCCCTCGACGATCACCAGAGGTGTACGGCCAGTGTAGGAGATCGCTCCCCACACCATGATGCCGGGTGTTGGCCCTGTGTGCCTCGGTCGTATGCAGTCCTGATTGTGGCGCTCACCTGCACGGCGCCAAACACGCATACGACCATCATTGGCACCAAGGCAGAAGCGACTCTCATCGCTGAAGACGACACGTCTCCATTCGTCCCTCCATTCACGCCTGTCGCGACACCACTGGAGGCGGTCTGCACGATGTTGGGGCGTGAGCGGAAGACGGCCTAACGGTGTGCGGGACCGTAGCCCAGCTTCATGGAGACGGTTGCGAATGGTCCTCGCCGATACCCCAGGAGCAACAGTGTCCCTAATTTGCTGGGAAGTGGCGGTGCGGTCCCCTACGGCACTGCGTAGGATCCTACGGTCTTGGCGTGCATCCGTGCGTCGCTGCGGTCCGGTCCCAGGTCGACGGGCACGTGCACCTTCCGCCGACCACTGGCGACAACATCGATGTACTGTGGAGACCTCACGCCCCACGTGTTGAGCAATTCGGCGGTACGTCCACCCGGCCTCCCGCATGCCCACTATACGCCCTCGCTCAAAGTCCGTCAACTGCACATACGGTTCACGTCCACGCTGTCGCGGCATGCTACCAGTGTTAAAGACTGCGATGGAGCTCCGTATGCCACGGCAAACTGGCTGACACTGACGGCGGCGGTGCACAAATGATGCGCAGCTAGCGCCATTCGACGGTCAACACCGCGGTTCCTGGTGTGTCCGCTGTGCCGTGCGTGTGATCATTGCTTGTACAGCCCTCTCGCAGTGTCCGGAGCAAGTATGGTGGGTCTGACACACCGGTATCGATGTGTTCTTTTTTCCATTTCCAGGAGTGTAGTTCGGAGAAATATGGTGTTAATGGGCTACGGCATTATAAAATGGACGGGAGTGCCTTTGCTAACAGTACGACATCGCCTGCAGCGCCTCTCCTGGGCTCCTGACCATATCGGTTGGACCCTAGACGATTGGAAAACCGTGGCGTCTTCGGATGAGTCCCGATTTCACTGGGGTAAGAGCTGATGGTAGGCTTCGAGTTTGGCGCAACCCCACGAAGACATGACCTCAAGTTGTCAACAAGTCACTGTGCAAGCTGGTGGTGGCTCCAAATAGTGTGGGCTGTGTTTACATGGAATGGACTGGGTCCTCTGGTCCAACTTGACGGATCATTGACCGAAAATGTTTATGTTCGGCTACTTGGAGACCATTTTCAGCCATTCATGGACTTCGTGTTCCCAAACAACCACGTCATGTCTCCAGCCCAGAATTATTCGCGACCGACTTGAAGAACAGTCCGACAATTCGAGCAAATATTTGGTCAGCTAGATCGCCCGACTTGAATACCATCGAACATTTATGACATGTAATCGAGAGGTTAGTTCGTGCACAACATCCTGCACCCGAAACACTTTCAACATTTCAGACGTCTAAAACTGCAGGGGGACTTGTTGAGTCCATGCCACGTCGAGTTGCTGCGCTACGCCGCGCAAAAGAAGGTCCGACGCGATATAGGAGGTATCCCATGACTTATGTCAACCTCAGTGTATGCCTACTAGTTCCACAGATGGTGACGAGATTGAAAGAATGAGTTATGTGAGAATACAAATTAATCAGATAGTTAAGGGAAACGAAAATTTAATATTGATGGGATACTGGAATTTGTCAATAGGGAAAAAATGAGGAAAAGTACTTACATACCATGGACTGGGGGAAAGGAATGAAAGAGAAACACTCGGTAGCGTTTTAAACAGAGCACAGAATTGATTTAATAATCATGACTGAAGATTATATAGGGGAAAGATACCTTGAGACGTCGAAAGGTTCCAGAGGGATTATATGATAGTAAGACAGAGATCTAGAAAGCAAATTTTAAACTGTAAACATTTCAAGGGTCACATGTGGCCTCTTGGGTTATAAACTGCAAATTACGACTGAAGAAATTAAATAAAGGTAAAAAATTAAGGTAATGAGACGAGGATGAACTGAAGACTCAGTGTTTGTTGAGAGTTTCAAACGGAGCATTATGTAACGGTTGATCCAAGGAGAGGAAAGGACAACAGCAGAATGTGAATGGATAGCTAGTGACATGGTGTAGTGAGCTATCGGACTGATATAGTAAAGGCAGCAGAGGATTAAATATGCTAAAAGATAAGGCCAAGCAGAAATCTTTGAACAACACGCGAGATATTAAATTCAATTAACGAAAAGAGAAAACATAAAAACGCAGCATATGAAATAGGGAAATGGGGCTTCAGAGGTCTAAAAGTGCTGTTGATTGAAAGTGCGAAAGCTAAAAACAGGAATTGCTTGGAAGAGAAATGCAAAAGGAAAACACCACCTACAGGGAATTTAAATAAATCTTTGGGGAAAAGAGATGCGCCTTTATGAATTTCAATAGATCAAACGGTAAGTGAGTACCACGTAAAGAAGAGGCGGCCGAAAACTTGAAGGAATATATAGAAGGGCTAAGCAAATGAAAAAAACTTTAAGACTAGATTTGAGGAGCCAAGAGGAAGTAGCTGAAGATGATGTGGAAGATATGATGTTGCAGGAAAAATTCAAGTGCACTGAAAGAGCAAAGTTGAGAAGAGACACCTGGAGTATACAATGTTCACATATGGTTTTTGATGCCCTTGGGAAAACCAACTATGACAAAACTATTCCACCTGTTATACAAGATGTACCTATATTATATAAATGTAACAGAACTGACAGTTCAATAAGTCTCGGTTGCAAAATACTGCCACGAATAACTTGCAGAATAATGGGAAACTGCTAGAAATCGACTTTGGAGTAGATCAGGTTGGATTCTCGAGAAATGTAGGAATAAGCGAGGCAATACTGATCATATGACTTATCTGATGTGATACATTTTAAAAAGGCACAGCCACTTTTATAGAAACTGTAGTGTTGCAGAAAGTTTTCAACAAAATTGACTGGAATACACTAGTTGAAATTCAGGAAGTATCAGAGATAAAATACACTGAGCGAGAGGTTATCTGCAACCTATACAGACACCTGACTGCAGTTATTAGAGTGTAGAACATGAAAAGGAGGCAGAGGTTGAGAAGAGAGTGAGATCTAAGCTCCACATTAGTCATTCTGTACATTGAGCAAGCAATAGAGGAACCCAAAGAGAAATTTCGGAAAGGAATTGAAGTTCAGGGAAATTAAATAAAAACTACGAGATTTGCCGGTGACATTATAATTTTATTAGAGATAGCAAAAGACAAGGAATATCAGTTGAACGGAATGGACAGTGTTTTAAAAAGAGATTGTAAAAGAAGACCAACAGAGTAAAACAACGGTACTGAAATGTAACCGAATTAGATTACGCAATGCTGCCTTACAAAGTGAAGCACCCCGAACATATTGTCGGAGGCCAACACATCTTCGTACACGTCCACATCATCGGTGGGTATGTAAATGATTACAGTTGCAATTCTCTGAGGCAGGTAGAACGGCCACCAGAATATATTATTGTTGTTCGTGTTTAACGTTGTTAGCAGTCCTGGTAAGCTATATAAAATGCATGAACAGCGTCAGATGTTGAGTGATCACTTTCAAGGACACGAAGATGCCACGTGCTTTCCTGTGACAGCGTTATCTGTACCTGCTAGAGTTTGAAAATGGACACATTCTGCATCATCAAGCACCAGTTGATCGAAAATTAGCAGCAGCCAGACTAAGAAATACCATCTCACGCCATCTCACGCATAGGCTGCCGTTAACACCAAAACACAAACGGCTGACTTTGGAGAGGAATCACAGACTGTTGATGAATCGCATAGCATTGTGTTGAGCGAATAATTGCGATTCTGCTCTATCCCGGATGACAATCGTCGGCGAGTACGGAAGACCTGAGGAGAGACCCATTCTCATGGTGTATTATAGAGGCACAGAGATGTTATTCCTAGCGTCAGGGTGTAGTGAGCTATCGGGATTGACTTCACGTCACGCCGGCCGCAGTGGCCGAGCGGTTCTAGGCGCTTCAATCTGGAACCGCGCGAGCGCTACGGTCGCAGGTTCGAATCCTGCCTCGGGCATGGATGTGTGTGATGTCCTTAGCTTAGTTGGGTTTAAGTAGTTCTAAGTTCTAGGGGATGTTAAGTCCCATAGTGCTCAGAGCCATATGAACCATTTGAATCTTCACGTCACGGATCGTAGTAATTGTGGGAACTCTGGTGGCACAACGGTACGTCACGGACATCCTACGTCCTCATGTGTTACCTCTCATGCCATAATATCGTGGGGTTCCATTTTTCAACACGTCAATGGTCGTTCACACATGGATCGTGTTTCTGTGAACCGTCTGCGTGATGTTGCGACAGTCTCGTAGACAGTAGTATCTCCAGATCTGTCCCAGAGAGAACCTGTGTGTGTTTGTGGGGGGGGAGGGGAGGGGGGGTCAGCTTCTCGGACGTCTACTCAGTCCCATTATACAGAACATAAAGGACCAGTTACAGCAGCTGTGCGCCAGCTTTCCCCAGGAGAGGATGCAGCGTATGCTGACAAGTGGACTCACCCTGCCGAGTTTTTTGTCATATTCATCTGATGCCGTAATCACTGAAATATGCTGTAATCACTGCAATAACATCACATACCCTCTCAACCTGTGAGGTTTGACTTCGTTTTCTTCTGCCCTTCTGTGTGCTTCACTTTCTTTATTAGGCTGTGTAGGCTAGGAAATGAGACACTAAAAGAAATAAAATGAGTTTTGCTATTTGGAAGGCAAAATGATGAGCTATGTAAAAGGGATATAAAACGTAATATCTCATTAGCAAGATAAGCGTTTCTGAAAAAGAGAAATGTTTTATCATCTAATATAAATTTAGGTGTTATGAATTTAGTTGTGGAAGCATTTGTCTGGAGTGTAGCCTTGCACGAAAGTGAACTGTGGACGGTGATCAGTTAAGACAAGTAGAGTGAAATGTGGTGCTCCAGACGAGTGCTGAACATCAGATGTGTAAATCGAATAACTGATGAGGAGGCATTGAATCCAACAGAGGGGAGAAGAAGTTTATGGCACAACTTGAATTAAAGAAGGGATCGGTTGTTAGGACGCTTCGTGAGGCATCAAGGAATCGTCAATTTTCTATGAAGCGAAGTGTGTGTGGGGGGGGGGGGGGGGGGGTAAAAATTGTAGGAGGCCAAGGATTTACCACATTAAGAATGTTGAAGTATCTGATGTTTCATTAGTTATGGAGAGAGGAAGAGGGTTTCACAGGATAGACTGGAGTGTAGAGCTACATGAAACTAGTCTTTCGACCTAAGATCACAACAGCGTCAAGAACACATCCATAGTATTTATCTCTTTTGTTCTGTAATCTATAAGAACGATTCAACTGCAGAAAATAAATCGAAGTTGAAATTATTAATGGCAGTAGAACGTTTAGCGAGATTCAACAGCACTAACCGTTGGTGGTACGCAAAACATCGAGTGCTCGAGAACTACTGCGGGAGTTGCTATAGTTTTTCGTGTTCGTCCTATGTTGTTTGCACATTTCGTATCTATTTTCCAGAGCAGACCACAGCGTCTCATGTTACAAAAAAATCTCTACGACATCAGCCTGGAAATATTTAAAGAGACCGGAATACACTGAGGTGAAAAAACTCATTTGATACCTCATAATATCGTCTCGACTTCTTCTTTCCCGGTGTAATGCAACAGCTTGATATGGCATGGACACAACAAGTCGCTGGAAGTCCCCTGCAGATATAATGAGCCATGCTGCCTCTATAACCCTCCAAAACTTCGAAAGTGCTGCCGGTGCAGGATTTTGTGCACGAACTGATCTGTCAATTATGTCCCATAATTGTTCGATGGGGTTCATGTTACGCGATCTGCATCGCCAAATCATTCACTCGAACTGTCCAGACTGTTCCTGAAACCAGTCGTGAAGAATTGTGGCTCTGTGACATGGCCCATTGTCATCCATAACAATTCCATCGTTGTTTGGAAACATGGTCTCCAAGTAGCTGAATATCCATATGACCCAGTCGATTCCATGTAAACACAGCCCACGCCATTATGGAGCCACCAGCAGCTTGCACAATGCCTTGTTGACAACTCAGATCCATGGCTTTATGGGGACTGTGCCACACTCGAACCCTACCATCAGCTCTTACCAACTGAAATCGGGTCTCATCCGACCAGGCCACGGTTTTCCAATCGTCTCGGGTCCAACCGATATGGTCACGAGCCCAGGAGAGACGCTATATGAGATGTCGTACTGTTAGCAAAGGAACACGCTTCGGTCGCCTGCTGCCATAGTCATCAATGTCAAATTTGGCCCCACTGTCCTAACACATACGTCTGTCGAACGCCCCACATTGACTTCTGCAGTTATTTCTCGCAGTGTTGCTTGTCTGTTAGCATTGATAACTCTTCGCTGACGCCGCTGTTCTAGATCGTTAAGTGAAGGCAGTCGGTCACTGCGTTGTCCGTGGTGAGAGGTAATGCCCGAAATATGGTATTCTCGGTACACTATTAACACTGTGGACCTCGGAATATTGAATTCCCTAACTACACTACTGGCCATTAAAATTGCTACACGAAGAAAAAATGCAGATGATAAATGGGTATTCATTGGACAAATATATTATACTAGAACTGACATGTGATTACATTTTCACGCAATTTGGGTGCATAGATCCTGAGAAATCAGTATCGAGAACAACCACCTCTGGCCGTAATAAAGGCCTTGATACGCCTGGGCATTGAGTCAAACAAAGCTTGGATGCAGCTTCAACACGATACCACAGTTCATCAAGAGTAGTGACTGGCGTATTGTGACGAGCCAGTTGCTCGGCCACCATTGACCAGACGTTTTAAATTGGTGAGAGATCTGGAGAATGTGCTGGCCAGGGCAGCAGTCGAACATTTTCTGTATCCAGAGAGGCCCGTACAAGACCTGCAACATGCGGTCGTGCATTGTCCTGCTCAAATGTAGGTTTTTGCAGAGATCGAATGAAGGGTAGAGCCACGGGTCGTAACACATCTGAAACGTAATGCCCAGTGATGAAAGTGCCGTCAATGTGAACAAGAGGTGACCGAGACGTGTAACCAATGGCACCCCATACCATCACGCCGGGTGATACGCCAGTATGGCGAAGACGAATACACGCTTCCAATGTGCGTTCACCGCGATGTCGCCAAACACGGATGCGACCATCATGATGCTGTAAACAGAACCTGGATTCATCCGAAAAAATTACGTTTTGCCATTCGTGCACCCAGGTTCGTCGTCGAGTACACCATGGGAGGCGCTCGTGTCTGTGATGCAGCGTAAAGGGTAACCGGAGCGATGGTCTCCGAGCTGATAGTCCATGCTGCTGCAAACGTCGTCGAACTGTTCGTGCAGATGGTTGTTGTCTTGTAAACGTCCCCATCTGTTGACTCAGGGATCGAGACGTGGCTGCACGATCCGTTACAGCCATGCAGATAAGATGCCTGTCATCTCGACTGCAAGTGATACGAGACCGTTGGGATCCAGCACGGCGTTCCGTGTTACCCTCCTGAACCCACCGAAGCCATATTCTGTTAACAGTCATTGGATCTCGAGAAACGCGAGCAGCAATGTGGCGATACGGCAAACCACAATCGCGATAGGCTACAATCCCACCTTTATCAAAGTCGGAAAAGTGATGGTACGCAATTCTCCTCCTTACACGAGGCATCACAACAACGTTTCATCAGGCAACGCCGGTCAAGTGCTGTGTATGAGATATCGGTTGAAAATTTTCCTCGTGTCAGCACGTTGTAGGTGTTGCCACCGGCGCCAACCTTGTGTGAATGCTCTGAAAAGCTAATCATTTGCATATCACAGCATCTACTTCTTGTCGGTTAAATTTCGCGTCTGTAGCACGTCATCTTCGTGGAGTAGCAATTTTAATGACTAGTAGTGTATTTCCTTCTGGGCTGCACTCAGCCTCGTGATGCCAATTGAGGAGCTACTCGACCGAAAAGTAGCGACTCCGGTAGAAGAAAACCATCATAACGACCGGGAGCGCGGTGTGCTGACCACAAGCCCCTTCTATCCGCATCCTCATTGAGGATGACACGGCGGCCGGATGGTTCCGATGGGCCACTTGTGGCCTGAAGGCAGTGCTTTAACTGTTTCCGGAACAGAATTCCCCAAGCGTGTACCCACTACTACCTGACTCTGTTACTTCCAGTCGTGCTGCTATAATCAAGTCGGACACTTTTTCAAATGAACCACTCGAGTACAAATGACAGCTGCGCCAGTGCACTGCCCTTTTATACCTGTGTACGCGATACTACCGCCATCTGTATATGTGCATTTCGCTATCGGATGACTTTTTGTCACAGCGTAAAGAACGTTAGTTTAATAATGTGTTGTTATTATACTTGGTCGTTGGTGACTGTAGCTCTGATACGAAACCCACTGCCGGCTAAGGCCGGCGGTGCTAATTCTGCGCGAGCCGCGTGTGAGGAGTCAGTATGACTGGCATCGCCCTCGCGGCCAGTGTTCCCGCTGGAGCGCGAAGTACTTCACGGTCGCTCTCGAGCGGGTGAAACTCCAGCTTTTTAGCGCTCTGTTTCCTATGGCCTTGATGCGCGACTTGCCTGTGTAGCCCGCAGCAACCGTTTTCCACCAACAGGAGGACATTTAGGGTTGCTGAAAAGAATTTTTACCCGACAAACGTAATTTGTGCGAGAAAGTGGACAACTGTGATATAGTGTTTGTTAAGTTCCGTGGAACATTAAACGATTCCTTTATTGAACTGATGTGGAACGAGACAGTTTATAGGACGTATACACGTTTACAGTTAACATTATTGAACACATTAATTTTTAGTCCTACTCATACCACTACTTTCTTTTACCTGTCAAACATTGTGGGTTATTGGGATAAAGATCAAAAATTTTTGTAACCACATATTAATGTAACTTAACTTAATTGTTTGAGAAGCTAAGTAATGTGCTTCTTCCAGTTCAAGTTTTCATCGGCATGGACCATTCTACCCTTTTTACTAACTCCTGTTCATGTGCTACATCAGTTGTTAATACATCTACATCTACATCCATACTCCGCAAGCCACCTGACGGTGTGTGGCGGAGGGTACCTTGAGTACCTCTATCGGTTCTCCCTTCTATTCCAGTCTCGCATTCTTCGTGGAAAGAAGGATTGTCGGTATGCTTCTGTGTGGGCTCTAATCTCTCTGATTTTATCCTCATGGTCTCTTCGCGAGATATACGTAGGAGGGAGCAATATACTGCTTGACTCTTCGGTGAAAGTATGTTTTCGAAACTTCAACAAAAGCCCGTACCGAGCTACTGAGCGTCTCTCCTGCAGAGTCTTCCACTGGAGTTTATCTATCATCTCTTTAACGCTTTTGCGATTACTAAATGATCCTGTAACGAAGCGCGCTGCTCTCCGTTAGATCTTCTCTATCTCTTCTATCAACCCTATCTGGTACGGATCCCACACTGCTGAGCTGTATTCAAGCAGTGGGCAAACAAGCATGCTGTAACCTACTTCCTTTGTTTTCGGGTTACATTTCCTTGGGATTCTTCCAATGAATCTCAGTCTGGCATCCGCTTTACCGACGATCAACTTTATACAATCATTCCATTTTAAATCACTCCTAATGCGTACTCCCAGATAATTTATGGAATTAACTACTTCCAGTTGCTGACCTTTTATATTGTAGCTAAATGATAAGTGATCTTCCTTCCTATGTATTTGCAGCACATTACACTTGTGTACATTGAGATTCAATTGCCATTCCCTGCACCGTGCGTCAATTCGCTGCAGATCCTCCTGCATTTCAGTACAATTTTCCATTGTCAAAACCCCTCGATATACCACAGCAACATCCACAAAAAGCCTCAGTGAACTTCCGATGGTATCCACAAGGTCATTTATGTATATTATGAATAGTAACGGTCCTACGACCCTCCCCTGCGGCACACCTGAAATCGCTCTTACTTCGGAAGGCTTCTCCCCATTGAGGATGACATGCTTGCGTTCTGTTATATAGGAACTCTTCAATCCAATCATACGATTGGTCCGATAGTCCATATGCTCTTACTTTGTTCATTAAACGTCTGCGGGGAACTGTGTCGAACGCGTTGCGGAAGTCAAGAAACACGGCATCTACCTGTGTACCCGTGTCTATGGACGTCTGAGTCCCGTGGACGAATAGCGCGAGCTGTTAGTTGTACAGAACTGAATGCGGTATGTTTTCTCAAAAGTTAAGGACAATCCATTGTCCTTGAAACTTTGTAAAACTTCATTAACAACAGCTTCTGTTGCTTTCACTATAATGGGATTTATTATAACACAAATGTCGTCTGCAGAAAGTACTAACTCTGCTTGATGAATGTTAAGTGGGGGGTAATTAATGTTAGTCTACACCTATATAATATAGCGGACCACAACACATTTAGAGTATTTTTGGGAAAAATGTCAGCAGAAACATCAAGAATCGTTATGCAGGGTGGTTGTTATTAACGTTTAAAAACCCCCGAAGACGTAGATGATGCGGAGACAAGTAATTTAATATAAGACACACGGAGTCGCAAATTTCGGGAAATACCTCAAAAGTGGATGACAAATGTTGAACCTTTGACGTTACCAGATGACGTACCTCGCTGCACGTATCGGGCTTGTCAATCCGGTAGGACGCAGCGCTACACGTCGCTCCGCTAGGCTTCTGGTTTCGAACACCTTTTGGGAATGTGATATATTGTAAATGTAGAAGTTAGAAAATATTGTTCTCGCTGTAACCACAATAAGGTGCTCTTATTTTGTGTTTCTTCGCCTTTTCCATTCTCTCTCTCTCTCTCTCTCTCTCTCTCTCTCTCTCTCTCTCTCTTTTTCCTTCAGACATTATTTAGTGAAACACGCGTAGGTTATTTACTGGTAACGATGCAATTGGGAAGCTTATACTTATTTACTCGAGACGCAGTATGGTAGGTTATTGTTATGCAGTAAAATGTGTTCGTAAAATGCGTTCGTATCCTTTAGCATTTAGCGCTTTCTTAAGCGCATAATAGGGACTACATCCTAACCACGAAAAACACCCCCAGGTACACCTCCTCGGTACTTCACTGTTGCTACTACGCTACGTCCTCCAGGCATTCCATAGGATTTCCACAGACTACAGCGTGATTCATCACGTTTTTATAAATTGCTCCAGTCTGCTCTGGCCTGGTGCCGCAGCAGTGGTCTCCAAATTAGGAACCGTCTCTGTTGCAATGTCTATAACATCAGATTAACTGGAAAATATGACAAAGCAATTATTACATAAAATTTTTATTCGTGAACCAATCCAAACCAGTAAGTGGCACAATAAGCTAATGGTGCTAGGATGAAAACTTACCTCAAATGCCTTAAAAAGGTAGCGGAGGCCGCATCAGTCAGAATGAAAGCCGTGGTGGCAGTCACCTTAGTCAATATTAAAACCATGAAAAAACGCTTTAAGCGGAAACTCGATCGTCAAACTGAAGTTAAAAATCCTGAAACGATAAAAAATGACTACGAGGGAACGAAAAACCACGAAATACACTCGAAGCCGAATATTCAGGATAAGGGAAGAACAGGAACTCGTGATGCACCCGTAGCAAACGGTGTAGATAGGCCGGTGTTCACAGGCATGTCCCACAAATAAGCAAATGCTGTAGTCGCTGATACGTATGCTGAGGCGTGGAGGGTTGCGGAGTCAGGTGAGTAAAACCGTAAGTTGGTGGGAAGGGCCGAGTGGCGGCGCTGGCTGTGATGGTAAGAGGAATTAAACGACTTATGTAAGCTGATACAATTGGTATAATAATATACACAATAGGAAGTGACGTAAAATCGAGATGCTAAGTAGTGAACTTTAAAAAACCGTTCTTAACCAGAAATGAAAAATAATATGAACTATAAAGTGTGAGTGACAGTGAGAACAATGAATGGTGAGACATAAATAACAATAAAATGAAAATTAAAACAGTCTTTAGAAAAATGGTAATCAAATGTCCAAATCTTAAAATAAATGATTAAAAAGAAATAAAAACAAAGCAAGCGAAAATTATAAAACAAGGTGGAGGAAGCGAAAAAAGTGAGAGAGGAAGAGGTGGGGAGAGAGAGAGAGAGAGAGAGAGAGAGAGAGAGAGAGAGAGAGAGAGAGAAATGAGAATAGGAGGGCGAAGAAGGGTGGGAAAAGAGGTGGTTGGAATGTGAAATAGATTGGAGGGAACGGGAAAGAAAGTAGGAAACCACTTAGATAGAAAAAGCTGTTTAGGGGACAAACATAAGTAAATAGGAAAACAGTGGTCGGGCCCAAAAATCGAAAAACAAACGTAAAATAAATGTGAAACTAAATGAAGCAAACCTTGGAAAAACTGACATCATTGCAGCGTAGTGGATTTGATTTTTACAAACCAATTGGTCATTAAGACTTAAATGACCCGATGACCTAAGGAGTTACGTTGTTCCAAAGTTCTCAAGAAAATTTGAGACTCGGCTTCACGTGTATTTCGTAATTTTTCGTTCCTTCGTGGTCATTTTTTATTGTTTCGGATTTTTGTCGTTATCTTGACATTTTCGTTTCCACTTCAACCGTTTTCTTATGATTTTAATATTGTCGTAGGTGACTGCACCTTGGCTTTCACACTGATGCGTCCTTCGCTGCCTTTTTAAGGCATTTAAGGTAAGTCTTCATCCTCGTACCATTGGCATTTCGCCACTTAATAGTTTAGACAGGTTTGCGAACCAAAACTTTTGTGTAATAGCTACTTTTTCATGTTTTGCAGTTAATCTGATAATGCGCTAAGTGCTCGAAACGCGTTACTGATCAATAAATGTTGCACCTGAGACTGTCTTTTATTTGCTATACTCGTTTCCAGTCATCCACTGTGCAGGGGCATCGCTCTTTATAGCACCTCAAGCGTCGCAGAACATTGGCTATGAGGAGCTGCTCGTTCATTGTACCTAATTCATTTTATCTCCCAACGCACAGTCATTGTGCTAGCTGGAACTCAGGAGTGAATCCTTCCGCTGATTTTATGGCACTGTCCGCAAGGCTCGATGGTCCCTACCTGTCAGTACATGAGGTCTGGCTGGTCTTGGTTTAGTTGCGGTTTTCTCTTAAGGTTTCCACTTCACAATCGCAGTCAACATTAGAAGGGTTCAAATGTCTCTGATAGATCTGTTACCCAGGTGACATCGAACGTCTAGTTCGCGTTCGCGTTCCTGAGCGAACCACTCAGATATTTCTGCCTCTGTACTGACAACACAATACACCACGCCGAACTTGTCCGTCTCTCGTGACATCTTTCCATACAGTTAAGATACTGATAATCTGTTTTCCTGAACATGAATACTCGCAAGTACCACATAAATTGTGAACATTGTGTTTTGGTAATCTTAATGAAAACCTAGATACAGCCATTAATTTTATGTTTCAATTAGAAATGTGCTCTTTTTATCCAGAATAACAGTTTTTGATTAGTCAGATGGAGTGATATAATTATTTTGTGGGTGTGACGAGAAATTAATGAAGCGGACCTGCATTCAAATATCCATCCCAACATGAAGATTCATTTTTCCCTCGGTTTCCCCAGATCAGTTAAGCAGCATACTGGGATGATTCCTCTGAAAAATCGCACGGCTGATTTCGTTCTTCATTCTTGCGATATACCAGTTTTTAATTTGTCTCTAATAATCCCGATCGTAGACGGAACGTTAATCGCTAATTTAATTCTCTTCTACAAAAAATCACGGAGTGCTTCCGATGAAACCTAATCAAACTAAACGCTGACTCGATTTGCATTTCATTCAAATCGTCTGGAAGTCCAAATGGATATATCTCGTATTTCGACCAATCACGTTTCTGCCATTTCAGCCGGCCGTTGTGGCCGAGCGTTTCTAGGCGCTTCAGTCTGGAACCGCGTGATCGCTACGGTCGCAGGTTCGAATCCTGCTCCGGGCATGGATGTGTGTGGTGTCCTTAGATTAGTTAGGTTTAAGTAGTTCTAAGTCTAGGGGGGTGATGGCCTCAGATATTAAGCCCCATAGTACTTAGAGCCATTTTTTTGCCATTTGGTTCAGAACTACAAAACAGCGTATCATTAATTTGTTTCATCAATAACCACTACACTGGTGGAAGAAAACATAGCATTTCCTTAAAACAAGAGAGAGAGAGAGAGAGAGAGAGAGAGAGAGAGAGAGAGAGAGAGAGAGAAACTAGACGTCAGTACGAAAACACGTTGGCCATAAACTGTCAATAGACCCTCCTGATTTTGCATCAAGATGAATACAGATCAGCAATATTTTTAACACGTAAAATATTTCTCGAGCTGAGAACATTATGTGTCTGACGCAGTACATTACATGTCTAAATTGTTAACCGTTTTTTTATTGTACTCATTTCACGTTGTTTTGTGCGATATTCTGACGCTACAGGGTTCGTCTTTGGCACGCTAGTGCAAAAAGTGTCACGGAACTAAGAGCAAAATCCGTGCTATTCGCATATTTGCTTACTTGTACTTATGCGTGTAATCTGACTTACGGTACTTTTTGTGTGTCCGAGTAAAATTGCGTATGTCGCATACACTGAAGAGCCAAAGAAACTGCTACACGTTCATAATAACATTTAGGGCCCCCGTGAGCACGCAGAAGTGGCGCAACACGACGAGCCATGGACTCGACTAATGTCTGAAGTACTGCTGGAGGGAATTTACACCATGAGTCCTGTAGGACTGTCCGTAAATCGGTAAGAGTGCAAGGGGGTGGAGATCTCTTCTGAACAGCACTTTGCAAGGCATAACACATATGCTCAGTAATGGTCATGTCTTGGAAGTTTGGTGGCCAGCGGAAGTGTTTAAACTCAGAAGAGTGTTCCTGGAGCCACTCTGTAGCAATTCTGGACTCGTGGGCTGTCGCATTGTCCTGCTGAAATTTCCCACGTCCGTAGGAATGCACAATGGACATGAATGGATGCAGGTCATCAGACAGGATGCTTACGTGCGTGTCGCCTATCAGAGTCGTATCTAGACATATCAGGGGGCCCATATCACTCCAACTGCACACGCCAACAGCATCACAGAGCCTCCACCAGCTTAAACAATCCCCCGTTGACATGCAGGGCCCATGGATTCATGATGTTGTCTCAATACCCGAACACGTCCATCCACTCGCTACAATTTGAAACTTGACTCGTTCGACTACGTAACATGTTTCCAGTCATCAACAGTCCAGTGTAGGTTCAAAAAATGGCTCTGAGCACTATGCGACTTAACATCTGTGGTCATCAGTCGCCTAGAACCTAGAACTAATTAAACCTAACTAACCTAAGGACATCACACACATCCATGTCCGAGGCAGGATTCGAACCTGCGACCGTAGCAGTCGCGCGGTTCCGGACTGAGCGCCTAGAACCGCGAGACCACCGCGGCCGGCCCCAGTGTAGGTGTTGACGGGCCCAGGTGCGGCGTAAAGCTTTGTGTCGTGCAGTCATCAAGGGTACACGAGTTGGCCTACGATTCCGAAAGCCCATATCGATGATGTTTCGTTGAATGGTTCGCAAGCTGACACTTGCTGATGGCCCAGCATTGAAATCTGCAGAAATTTGTGGAAGGGTTGCACTTCTGTCACGCTGAACACTTCTCTTCAGTCGTCGTTGCTCCCGTTCTTGCCGTATCTTTTTCTGACGGTAGCGGCTTCGGAGATTTCATGTTTTACCGGATTCCTGATATTCACAGTACACTCGTGAAATGGTCGTACGAGAAAATTCCCACTTCATGGCTACCTCGGAGACGCTGTCTCCCATCGCTCGTCGCCGACTATAACACTCTCTTAAATCTTGATAACCTGCCATTGTAGCAGCAGCAACCAATCTAACAACAGCGCCAAACACTTGTTGTCTTATATAGACGTTGCCGACCGCAGAGCCGTATTCTACCTGTTTACATATCTCTGTATTTGAATACGCATACCTATACCAGTTACTTAGGCGCTTCAGTGTAAATTCTCTTCGAAACTGTAAATCAAAACCAACACGTATAATATAAACGTGTTTCTCGCGCTGACTGTATCAAAACTCGTACCGTGAAAAATGCATTTTGTGCTATGGCATCAGTTGTAATCAACATTTGTGCTTAGTAGTGGTATCCTCAATCAAAAAAAATAGTTAACCCAAAATATGCATGATTAAATGAATTATTTTTGAGAATTTTCGGAAGCTGTGAGTGTTTTTCACAATATATTTCGCAGTATAAAAGCGATGGTGCTTTACACTTACTGTAGAGCATATCATAACTTTCATATCGTGTTATATCAGTTTTCCGTTTCAACAGGACAGTATCTTGCCTGCATTTATCGTAAGAAAGCTATTTTCAAGTTTGGAGCGGCTAAAACCTCAAAAAAGTTTCAAGAAATTAGTCACTTTTATTCAAAGACTCCTCTTTCCTTAACACAGAAACGGTTCAAATGGCTCTGAGCACTATGGGACTTAACATCTATGGTCATTAGTCCCCTAGAATTTAAAACTACTTAAACCTAACTAACCTAAGGATATCACACAACACCCAGCCATCACGAGGCAGAGAAATTCCCTGACCCCTCCGGGAATCGAACCCGGGAACCCGGGCGTGGGAAGCGAGAACGCTACCGCACGACCACGAGATGCGGGCTTTCCTTAACACAGGGTGATTTTTTCCACCGTAAACAAACTCTAGGGATGGATCAAGGAGAGGATAAGGAAGAAAAAAGGTCTAATGAACTTATGTCCGGAAATTCGTGGTTTCCATTCTAGAGATCATTTATTTAGTCATACATTGTTACAGAGGCTGCGGTCTAATACGCATTGTATCATGCAGCTATAGCTACAGTATGCTGAATGGTTTCCATATGCCTCAACGCAAGCGTGTACGCGCCGTAGCATGTTCTGTCTCACACGTTCTCATCGAAAAAATGGTTCAAATGGCTCTGAGCACTATGGGACTTAACTTCTGAGGTCATCAGTCCCCTATAACTTAGAACTACTTAAACCTAACTAACCTAAGGACATCACACACATCCATGCCCGAGGCAGGATTCGAACCTGCGACCGTAACGGTCGCGCGGTTCCAGACTGTAGCGCCTAGAACCGCTCGGCCACTCCGACCGGCCTTTCTCATCGGCCAGGCTGCTTCCGATTAGTGTCGAAGGCAGGATGAATACGTTGCTCCAGTGTCTCCACATCTGGAATGGGCTCTGCGTACACAATACCTTTCAGGTGGCGCCATAACCAGAAATCGCACGGGTTGAGATACGGTGAACGAGCGGGCCATGCAACTGGACCTCCTCGTCGGATCCATCGACCTGGGAAGACGTGATTGCGATGCGTCCGGACGTTAACGGCGGAGTGGGCTGGAGCAGCCATCATTGTGCAACCACATAACTCTTCGAATCATCAATGGCACTTCTTCCAGCACGGGAGGCAAAGTGACCTGCAAGAACGGCCGATAGTTCCGGCCTGTTAGGCGACGTGGGAGGAAGAGTGGTCCCAAAATACGGTCGCCACTTATCCCAGCCCACACAGTCCGGCTGCACCGATGGATGACGTAAATCCCGGAATCTTTGTTGCCTGGTGAAGAAACCAGTGTCGAAACTGCTCCAGATGTGGAAACTCTGTCGCTAGTAAGTCCTGCACACGCTGAAAGTAATAAGGGTAGTAACAGTTGCCATTGAGAATATTCCACGGTCGTTTGGCTTACCCTGTACTGGCCCCGGGGTCCTGAGCTGGGGACTGGTCTGCGCCGCCAGTGTCCTGTCACCGTAACCCCCGGACATGCTTCAGCGACCACCGTACGGCGCGGCGGTGAAACGTTGTGTGCTGCGGGGAATGGTAATCTTGGCTTGACCGCCTGGATTGCGAGGAAGGCCAACCTCTATAAAAACCCCTCAATCTTTCGGTGTGCTCCGCGCCTAGAAGATGCATGGCTGTTGGGGTGGAACAGTCGCAAGCGGGCAACCTCTGGGGCACCTGCCGCACCCCAGTTGTATAAGGCTTACTCAGGCACGCGGGGCTCTGTCTGAGCGGACTTTTAGTTCCCTAGCTGCTCGTGGGACCACAATGGACCCTTCGACCTCTACTTTTCCCCCTACCAGTGGCTTGGGTGGGCCGCTGGTAGGACAACACACCCAATCGAAAAAGCGGCTACGCGCTGCGAGTCCTCAAGCGCCTGGTGTTGCTAGAGATTTAACAGAATGTAGTAACGGAGCACATGCTGATAATCAGAATGTGTTTTTGATTATTAAAAGGAAGGAGGGTAGCTTTGAGAGGGTTTCTCCCTTTTACATCCACAAGGGTCTTGAGGGAATTGCAGGAACACTGAAATCTGTAAAGCGACTGCGCAATGGGACTCTGTTAGTTGAAACTTCTAGTTCCCGTCAAGTCGCTGCCCTTCGGAAAGCAAATTGTCTAGGAGAGTACGCTGTCGAGACCGAGCTCCACTCCACTTTGAACTATAGTAAGGGTGTTGTGACGTGTAGGGACTTGGTGGATATCCCCATAGACGTGCTAAAATCTGAGTGGGCTGACGAAGTAATTGTTGACGTGCAGCACATTATGAAACGAGTCAATGGGGACCTCGTCAAATCTGACTCGTTTATTCTCACATTCAGTTGCCCGAGACTCCCGGAGCATGTTAAAGCGGGGTTCTTACGTTTGTCCGTACGGCCATATTTCCCCAACCCAATGCGCTGTTTTAAATGTCAGCGCTTTGGGCATACTACGTTGGGGTGCAATGGAATAGCCACGTGTGGTAAATGTGGTCAGCCTGCCCATGACGGAGTCGATTGTTCATCGCCTGTGAAGTGCGTGAATTGCTCTGGGAGTCACCCTGTCTGGAGCCGGATCTGCCCCATCTATCTTGAAGAGCGGAAGGTACAGGAGATTAAAACATCTAAGCGCATCCCCTATGGTGAGGCCAAGAAGATCTTTAAGGCTATGCAACCTCCTGTGTTTTCCACATCTTTCGCTTCAGCTCTCAAAAAACCGGTACAACTGGCCACTGTTGCTACACAAACGGAGGTTGCTAGTGTTAGCACTAAAACCTGCGCTTGCCAGTGCACTTGTGCTGCTGCGGTTGTTTTACAATCTGCGGCTCTCCCCGCTACATCGGACAAGGCCGTGGTTGCTGACATTGAGGTACTTCCAGCCTCCCCCCATAAGCCTTCTGCCCAGGCGAGTCAACCTCCAACTGTTGACAAGGCTCTGCATTCCAAGCCCCCCAAGACAAAGCCTCAGAAGATGAAGGTTCTGCCACCTGAGGAGACTAGTCAGCATCGGTCCGATGATGATGCCATCGTACTGTCTGACATCTCCCGTGGGTCGTCATCGGATCTTATGGAAATTGATGTCGACCGGGGGCGATCTTCTCGCCCCAGGAATAAATCTCCGGTCAGTACGGTCTCTCCTCCAAAGCACAGAGGCAGGGTGAAAGTTCAGCCACCCTGATCACTGGCTCCCATATTACAGTGTAACCTGAATGGTTTCAGGACGCATGTGGCCGAATTACAACTCCTCATACGAGAGTGCCCCTTGTGCTTATGTCTCCAAGAGACACATTTTCGGGCCACTGATTCTCCTTCTTTACGCGGCTATACCGCATATCGAAAAGATGATCTGACGGGGCAAAGGGCAAAGGGTGGTGTTGCAGTTTTTGTCCGTGATGTGCACCCCTCATCTGAGCTCCCTCTCGTCACCGACTTGCAAGCAGTTGCAGTTGACATTCTTGTGGGTCGGAGGCTCACAGTCTGTTCTGTTTATTTACCACCTCCGGATGCGATAGACACTGAGGCTCTCACGGACCTTATTAGCCAACTCCCTCGCCCATTTCTTCTTCTGGGGGACTTCAACGCTCATAATGTCTTATGGGGCTCTCCGACTACTTGCCCCAGGGGTCGCATTCTGGAAAGCGTCATGATGTCTGAAGAACTGTGCCTCCTCAACTCTGGTGCTCCCACTCATTTCTGTACTGCTTCCGGATCGTCATCGGCTATTGACCTTTCCTTTTGCTCTGCAGCACTCGCGGATTCTGCTCTGTGGGAGGCTGCAGCTGACCTCCATTCTAGTGACCACTTCCCCCTCTGGATTCGCCTCCTGGATGAGGCTGTGGAATTACCAGTGCCGCCCCGGTGGCACCTTTGCAGAGCTGACTGGACACTTTTCAGCCAACTGGCTGTTTTGGAACACCGTGCCAGCGTCCACGAATGGGTAGACCATGTTGCAGCCGTGATCTCTCATGCTGCTGAATTGTCCATCCCACGGTCATCCGGTCATCCCAAGAGGCGTCCTGTCCCTTGGTGGACCACTGAGTGCCACTCAGCCATCCGCGCCCGCCGTGCAGCACTGCGCCGCTTCAAGTGCCGTCCCTCAGCTGACAATCTTGCGGCCTTTCGAGTGGCAAGGGCCAGAGCGCGGCGGGTGATTAAAGAGAGAAAACGACGGTCATGGCAATCGTTCTTGAATTCCATCTCTCGCTCCACTAGTTCTACGAAAGTATGGGAAGCCATCAGGAGGATTTCCGGGAAACTCAGCCAGCTACCTGTCACGGCATTGCTGCATCAGGGATGTCTCCTCACGGCGCCGAGAGACATTGCCCAGACACTGGCCATGCATTTTGCGGAATCTACCGCCACTATTAACTGTGATCCAGATTTCTGCCGCTACCGCACTGCCGTCGAAAGGGGTCACTTGGACTTCCGGTCTCTAAATTCTGAACCCTATAACTGCCCCTTCACAATGTGGGAACTGGATTCTGCGCTGTCTGTGGCTCATGATACTGCGCCTGGTCATGATCAAATCCGGTACAGCATGCTGCGGCACCTGTCGCTGCCATCCAAGGAAGTTCTCCTGAACTGTTTCAATATGATATGGTTATCTGGCACGTACCCTGACTCGTGGAGGGAGGCAATTTGGATTCCCCTCCTCAAACCAGGGAAGGACCGAACGCATCCCAGTAGTTATCGGAGTATTGCCTTGACGAGCTGTGTTGGGAAGACGTTGGAACGCATGGTCAACCGCCGCCTGGTTTGGCTGCTCGAGACCAGGCAGCTCCTTAGCCCCTCTCAGTGTGGCTTTCGGAGATGTCGTTCCACTATAGACAACTTGACCCTGCTTGAGGCCGCCATCCAGCAGGCCTTTCTACGTAACCAGCATTGTCTAGGGGTCTTCTTTGACATTAATAAGGCATATGACACTACTTGGCGCCGCCTTATCCTCAATCAACTCCATGAGTGGGGCTTTCGTGGCCGTCTCCCCATCTTCATTCGGTCCTTTCTTTCTCACCGCCTCTTTCGGTATCGGGTTGGTAATGTGCTATCGGATTTGTACGTGCAGGAGAATGGTGTTCCTCAGGGCAGCGTTTTAAGTGTCACCCTCTTTGCCGTTGCTATTAACAGTATCACGTCCATTATCCGGAGTCCTGCCCAATGCTCCTTGTTTGTGGACGATTTTGCTGTTTTCTGTTCTTCCTCCAGTCTTGTCAGTGCTAGTCGGCAGTTACAGCTTACGATAAAGCGCTTAGAGGCATGGACTGCAAAGACGGGTTTTACCTTTTCTGCAGACAAATCTGTGTGTGTTCATTTTAATCGTTCTCGGCGTCTTTTTACCTCCCCTGAATTGCGTCTGAGGGACACCGTTCTTCCTTTTAGGGACACTGTGAGGTTCCTGGGCCTCACTTTTGATTCCAAGTTGTCGTGGTTGCCTCACCTTAAAGACCTCAAGGTGCGGGCCCTGAAGGCACTGAATATTTTGAAGTGTCTGAGCCATCGGTCCTGGGGAGCAGATCGGGCGCGTCTGCTGCAGTTTTATAGGGCTTTCGTCCGATCGCGTCTTGACTATGCTTGCACCGTGTATGGGTCAGCAAGGCCTTCGTATCTGAAGATCCTTGACGCAGTACACCATGAGGGTATCAGGCTGGCCACTGGTGCCTTCCGTACCAGTCCCATCCCCAGCCTGTGTGCTGAGGCAGGGGAACCGCCGCTCGCCATCCGGCGGAAACTCCTCATGGTGCGACGGGTGTGTCATTTCCTTGCCTGTCCTACCTCCCCTGCGTACCCTACCGTTGCCCGACCGCCTATGGAACGTCTCTTTTCCAGTCGTCCCAGGGCAACAAAACCATTTGGGATTCGTGCCAAGCATTTGCTTGAGTCCCTTGGTGTGGAGCGTGTGGCCCCCCAACGACAAGGTTTTACTCGCCTGCCTCCCTGGTTGCTCCAGAGGCCCAGCATCCTTTTAGACTTGTCGGAGAACCGGAGGAACTACACTCCGGCGTTTGTTTTTACCTCCTTATTTTACGATATTTTAAACCAGCATCCGGACCATGTACCTGTATTCACAGATGGCTCTAAACAGGGGGACACTGTTGGTTGTGCTGTTGTTTTCCCTGATCGAGTCGTCAAGTTACGGCTTCCTGCGGTGTTTACCATCCTCGATGCCGAATTGTTTGCAATACTGCGGGCATTGGAGCAGATGAGATGTGTTCCCAGTATTAAGTTCCTCATCTGTTCTGACTCCCTGAGTGCCCTTCAGACCATTCAACACTTGTACCCAGCGGATACGGTCGTCCAGAACATCCATGATGCCCTACTCCACCTGCAACGGCAGGGGAAGGAGGTTTCTTTCTGCTGGGTGCCGGGGCACGTGGGTATTAGGGGCAACGAACTGGCGGATGTGGCTGCCAAAGATGCATGTTCCCTCCCTCACGTTGTTGAATGTGCCGTCCCCCTCCATGCTGTAACCTCCCTTTTGCGTTTTCGTGTTATGCATCAATGGGAAGAGGAGTGGTTGGCAGTTTCTGACAATAAGCTGCGTCTGGTAAAGGCCACTACGCGACCATGGCGTACGTCCTACCAGTCATACAGGCGGGATGAGGTTCTCCTCACTCGCCTCCGCATTGGACACAGTCCCTTCACGCATGGTTTTTTACTCCTGCGGGTGGACCCCCCAATCTGCAGTGCTTGTGGCGTCCAGATTACTGTCCGCCACATTTTACTTGACTGTCTTTTATTCTCTGACCAGCGGGCGGTGGTTTCCTTGCCACCGGATTTGCCCTCTATTTTGCAAGACGACGCAGCGACTGTGGTTAAGGTTTTACGGTTTTGTGTCCTGTCCAATCTGTTGCCTCGGATTTTAGGGAGAAGGTTTTAATGTGCTGCTGGGTGACTGGCTCACCCAGTTTTTAGGTAAGAGGTCCGCCAGTCACGATTACCTCCTTGTTTCACTTCGGTATCTGTTCTCTTTTCCTTGTGTTTCCTTTTCTTTTTTAGTGTGTTTCTTCTCCTCTTGTTTTGCCTCTGTATGTGCGCATTTGGAACTGCGTCAGGCCTGTGTCTTTTAGCCGTTCTCCTTGTTCGGCGTCCGTCTTCGTCCCTTCACCGCCTGTGTTCCTGTTTCTATGCGCTTGGGCGCTGATGACCACGCTGTTTAGCGCCCGTAAACCTCAAACACACACACACACACACACACCCTGTACTGGCGGGGCAACTGCCTGGTATTGACACTGCCGTCGCCTTCTGCAGTATTAATCACATTTTCCTCCAAGTCTGGTGTCCGAACATTTCTGGTACGTCCTTGATGATTTCCTTCTTCCTGAAACGACCCCGTCTCAGACAAACGGAGAAGCACTTTTGCAAACACTGAATGCTATGGCTGTTGTCGGCCATTTGCCTTTCCGTAAGGAACACCATGTAAGTAAGCTCTCGATTCGAATACGGAACTATTGTGTACAACGCTGCATCACATCCCCTACAAGGTGAGTCAGGAAGAGAAAAGAATCAGACACAACAGTACCAGTTACAATGGCAGGAGAGGGCGCTAGGGTATGACGTATGAGGAACAGTACCACTCTCTAGCACAGTGGTTCCCAACAGGTGGTCCGCGGACCCCCAGGTGTCCGCGAGCTATGCCAGAGGGGTCCTCAAGATGCTATTAGAATAAATCGGTTCTAATTTTTTCCTGTCATTTTCAGTTCATACTCAATCGATTTGAAGACAAAGATTTTGAGCAATAACCAAAAATTTAACAGTGATAATGACAGCTGAATTGAAAAAGTTTTAAGCTCAATATTTTTTCAATAATGAATATGTCAGTGTTTTTTATAAGTACTAAAAATAGGTACTAAAAATAGAAAACGTATAAAAAGACTCTTAATTTGGCTTTTTTAGGTACTTGATACTGTGATATGACAAGGTACCAGTCATGTTCGATGATGGGGTCCTCGAGAAAATTTTGTTGGGAACCCCTGCTCTAGCAGGGATCCTTGCATACTGTAACTGTGGCTGCATGGTACAGCCCGTATTAAACCGCAGTCTCTGTAACAAAGTATGATTGAATAAATGGTGTCTAGCATGGAAACCACGCATGTCCGGACATAAACACATTCGAACTTTTTTGTTCCATGTCCTCTCATCGATCAGTCCCTAGAGTTTGTACACGTTGGAAAAAATCGTCCTGTACAAATTTAATTTTGCGTATTAATTGCTTCAGTTCTTAAAGGGGATTAATAATGATTTTAGATTAACAGACAGAGAAACTGAAAGAAAAACAGGGCACTTATTTTAAAGTTACTTGCTCACTTTTCTGTAAAACATTGCACGAGCCACATTGCACCCCCACTGTGAATGCTGATCTCTAACTTGCGATGAATTACTTGAAATTTGTAGGCATATGCAAATAGTCCTGATTACTGTTAAGCAATTGAAGCTGCCGAGAATGACTGCCTGTTGAGCCAGCGCGGGGTCCGTAGCAAATGCTCAGAAAAAGCGCTTGGCTTACCTTAAGCCTCGAAGCTTAGGATATGAATTAAAATAACACTTTGCCATAAAAACTTTTCTCTATTGAATTTGGGCAACTTTAGGGATAACATTAGTGAAATTAGGGTCTCTAAGCAAATCACATTTTATCTACATTAAGGTAAGGTCGTTTAGACGTTCTTGCCCCGCAGTGTTGCTAAACTCATTTTTAATGCTCTTTAGTGTTGACAAAGAACGTTGTCCACTGCACCTTAATGACCATAAAAGACGATTAAATGCGTAAGAATAATTCTATATTTGGGAAATACGATTCTAATGAGCCTTTCATTAAAAGTGTATAAAATTTCAGGTCCAGGCGCTCGTGCTTTTGCTGTAAATAGTGGCAGCCATATTAGTTTCGTACAGCTCAGCAAACTGCAGGCAGTTATCCGCTCAAGCTTTCTTCCAAATCGCCTGCGTAAGCACTAACGATAATCGGAGTTCTTTTCAAGATCTCTTCTGCTTCACTAAAGATTTAAATTGTCGTAGTATTACAAATATACAAGTCGCTTGATAGTAGGCTTCAATGCGTTATCTAGTGTGTGTGAAATCGTATGGGACATAACTGCTGTAGTCATCAGTGCCTAAGCTTACACACTACTTAACCTAAATTATCCTAAGGATAAACACACACGCCCATGCCCGAGGGAGGACTCGAACCTCCGCCGAGAACAGCCGCACATGCCGTGACTGCAGCGCCTCAGACCGCTCGGCTAATACCGCGCGGCGTTTAGCTAGTGCAGGTAGCACATCATCAATTATGATAATAGACACCTGAATTAAAAAACGTTTTCCAGGTGTTTGGTTTTCTCAGCTTGAGTATATCAGAGCCGCTGAAATGGTCGTACTATATACACTCCTGGAAATTGAAATAAGAACACCGTGAATTCATTGTCCCAGAAAGGGGAAACTTTATTGACACATTCCTGGGGTCAGATACATCACATGATCACACTGACAGAACCACAGGCACATAGACACAGGCAACAGAGCATGCACAATGTCGGCACTAGTACAGTGTATATCCACCTTTCGCAGCAATGCAGGCTGCTATTCTCCCATGGAGACGATCGTAGAGATGCTGGATGTAGTCCTGTGGAACGGCTTGCCATGCCATTTCCACCTGGCGTCTCAGTTGAACCAGCGTTCGTGCTGGAAGTGCAGACCGCGTGAGACGACGCTTCATCCAGTCCCAAACATGCTCAATGGGGGACAGATCCGGAGATCTTGCTGGCCAGGGTAGTTGACTTACACCTTCTAGAGCACGTTGGGTGGCACGGGATACATGCGGACGTGCATTGTCCTGTTGGAACAGCAAGTTCCCTTGCCGGTCTAGGAATGGTAGAACGATGGGTTCGATGACGGTTTGGATGTACCGTGCACTATTCAGTGTCCCCTCGACGATCACCAGAGGTGTACAGCAAGTGTAGGAGATCGCTCCCCACACCATGACGCCGGGTGTTGGCCCTGTGTGCCTCGGTCGTATGCAGTCCTGATTGTGGCGCTCACCAGCACGGCGCCAAACACGCATACGACCATCATTGGCACCAAGGCAGAAGCGACTCTCATCGCTGAAGACGACACGTCTCCATTCGTCCCTCCATTCACACCTGTCGCGACACCACTGGAGGCGGGCTGCACGATGTTGGGGCGTGAGCGGAAGACGGCCTAACGGTGTGCGGGACCGTAGCCCAGCTTCATGGAGACGGTTGCGAATGGTCCTCGCCGATACCCCAGGAGCAACAGTGTCCCTAATTTGCTGGGAAGTGGCGGTGCGGTACCCTACGGCACTGCGTAGGATCCTACGGTCTTGGCGTGCATCCGTGCGTCGCTGCGGTCCGGTCCCAGGTCGACGGGAACGTGCACCTTCCGCCGACCACTGGCGACAACATCGATGTACTGTGGAGACCTCACGCCCCACGTGTTGAGCAATTCGGCGGTACGTCCACCCGGCCTCCCGCATGCCCACTATACGCCCTCGCTCAAAGTCCGTCAACTGCACATACGGTTCACGTCCACGCTGTCGCGGCATGCTACCAGTGTTAAAGACTGCGATGGAGCTCCGTATGCCACGGCAAACTGGCTGACACTGACGGCGGCGGTGCACAAATGCTGCGCAGATAGCGTCATTCGACGGCCGACACCGCGGTTCCTGGCGTGTCCGCTGTGCCGTGCGTGTGATCATTGCTTGTACAGCCTTCTCGCCGTGTCCGGAGCAAGTATGGTGGGTCTGACACACCGGTGTCAATGTGTTCTTTTTTTCCATTTCCAGGAGTGTATTTCGCTTGCGTCGTCTTGAAGTCTGTTGCTCATATTCTTCACAACTGGTCAGCACTTAGACTTTTGCTCCACTATATAAAAATGTGGACCACATTGCTTGGACGTACCCATGTGACGATTTATAAGGGGCGTATACGACAGCATCAAACCGCTAGTCGTTTGCAAACATTCTACGATTTCGTTCCAAGCAATAGTCATTATTTCCGTTTCTAATTTATCCATCTCCGGAAGTAGGCCGTTAGACTGATTACGACACTATCTTTTGATCCATGTTATTAGATATTTCATTCAAAGCTTGGTTGATAGTAGTACAATCATATACAAGTGTCTTCGTAGCATCTGCTCGGGCCGACCACCTAGCGTCCGACAACCTCTTCAAAATCGGAAATTTGAACTACTTTCTTTCAGTGCTATCAAAAGAAGACCTCATCGATAGGTAGAATCGAAAAAAAACTAGAGACTTTCAACGAAACCAAAGAAAAAAGATGTTTCAGTACAACACCGTGCAGCGACAACCAAATTTAATGAATGTGCAAAGCAGAGAATGTATTCTGCGTATTTATCTTCTGCTTCTAAGCCGCTTACTTACTACTCATGTTGCTGGCATTGTCGTAGCTTCGCCCACGACATTTTTTATTGTCAATGTCACCTTCATTTAAAAAATCTAATAAGCTGAGGGCGAGTTGCTCAGCAGTATCGTCTTCCATGTCCAATAACATTACAGATGTTTCCGCTGGTGGAGACGGTAGGACATGACGCTGTATCAGAGTCACCTGGTCTACAAACGATATATCTGGAGTGGAATCCAGTGAAACAGAATATTACCTGTATTTCTTAACTTTGAAAATAATATGATCCCGTATGCTTGATGGAATTAGGAGGGTAAACTCCTTGAATGCTGTTTTTGGCTAATATGACGTATGTCCCCTTCCTTTATTTGCATGAATATGTATACGTTGGACAAGAAATATGTTACATTAGGCTATTAATTCTAATGAACCTACACAACTTACGTTGTGAGGTGATCCAACAATTACATCACTACCCTGAAACCCAAGACATCGTTCTAATAAAAAAGTTACAGCTGAAATAGTTCGTTGAAGAGCGTCCGCCAATGCATTTGTTCAGTCTCAGTTTGTATTACAAGTTGAGAACGACGCACGCATCTTTGTTTTTGCGAACTAACAACGAAATTATCGCTCGTTTGTGTAAAGTGCTTTCTTCATGGCTTTTCAACAACATGTCCGCGTTCTTCCAGTCACCTAATTCAAATTTCGCAAACCGTGACGAATTCATAACTTTACCAACGAAACGGAAAAAGTTTCCCTTTATATTAATTTGTTAGTTTATGTCTCAAGATGAAAAATAGCTTCTTTGTCGTACATTTTCTTTGAAGACAAAAATTTCTGTTCATTTGTTGCACTTATCTATTTCCATTCGCAATCTAGTAATCTCGATTAAAGTTGCTCGACCATTCACCAGTACCGTTGGAGTACAATTTGCTTTCGTTTCATTTTTGGCTTGTAGAATATGTAATAACATCAGAAGCATGTAATATACCTTCCATCTCTCTTTAGTTGGAAGACAATGTGGCTGAATTTAGAGGATCTGCTATCCGTTAGACTACAGTATCACTTGTAGAAAACTTGGCTACATCGGAAAGAGTTGTAGATCATAAACACTTTATAGTGGGCCTTGTGGCACAATAACCCTGCAAAAATATCATTAATTGCGCAGGTACTGCCATAGTCTCACTGTACATAGGCAGTAACGTTACGAAACAATTTGAATGCACCGCCAGCAGGAGAGGACAGAGAGCAGACACAAACTTGGACACAGTGGCACATGCACAGAAGTAGGATAGCAAAGCTGATTCGGGCTCAGGTAACGATCCAACATCATGTTACGCATCCAGTATCATGTTACACACTTGGGCTCCTTGGTATTCCTTCACTCCCCCCCCCCCCCCCCCCTACCCCAGTCTCAGGACTGAAGACCACAACAACAACAACAAGACGAAATGTTCCAAAAAAATGGTTCAAAGGGCTCTGAGCACTATGGGACTTAACTGCTGACGTCATCAGTCCCCTAGAACTTAAAACTACGTAAACCTAATTAACCTAAGGACATCACACACATCCATGCCCGAGGCAGGATTTGAACCTGCGATCGTAGCGGTCGCTCGGCCCAGCACCTAGAAATGTTCCACTGGATAAAGTTGAACATGGCATGTATGGAACTTACAGTGCTGTACCAGCCAAAAACTACTCGCTACCAGGTCGATGAACTGGCTAACGCTAAAGGGCGTAGTTTAATCAGTCTCCTCCGTATAATGGTCATTTAAATCCGACTGAGATTATATTGGCCTAGGTGAAAAGTAATATGGCAAAAAACAACAAGAAATTTACGCTCAGTAGCCGGCCGCTGTGACCGAGAGTTCTAGGAGCTTCAGTCCGGAACCGCGCTGCTGCTACGGTCGCAGGTTCTAATCCTGCCTCGGGCATGGATGTGTGTGATGTCCTTAGGTTAATTAGGTTTAAGTTGTTCTAAGTCTAGGGGACTGATGACCTCCGATGTTAAATCCCATAGTGCTTACAGCCATTTGAACCATTTGAACACTCAGTGAGGTTGAAACGCTGACAAAAGAAGCCATTGCAAATTTTACACCGAAGAACTGCTTGCGAGTTTTCACCCATACTAAGAAAGTAGTTGAGGAGTCATGTATTTATGAAGGACTGTGACGAGGTTTAAGTAATACGTAACTTCTCTTGCTGCCATGTTAAAATATGCAGCGAAGTTTAGAAATATTCACTTACTAACATTCTAGTTCAGTTGAAAATGTGACAGAATCCTGGAACAGTGTATTATTAAACTATCGGCTGATTGCAGGATAGTTCAGTAGTAATGGAAAAGCACGTCTCAGCATGAAAATAAACGGTGACTTTATGTATATTACTATAAAACCCTTATAAATTCTCATTTCACCAGCTATAGATGGTCCCTAAAAATTACATTATTTCACTGAAAATAAGATATATAGTTGCTTGAATATCGCGGTAGATATAGAAGTTTCGCATATTAACATTACGGTAAAATACTCTCCTCTTTGCTTGATATCGTTTGCCAAAATCTTGATTCAATGTCTGCGACTGTTTACGAGATAGGAAGGGTTTATGAATATTTCATTCTGCGTTCGTGACGGAGCGCTATACATAATAACATTTTTTCTGCAATAGAAATAGATAGCGATATCCTTCCGAGTTTAAACAATAATTCAATGTTTTATTTAAATTTCATATGCAGCGGCATACGACCTAAAACGCACGAAAAGCAAATTCATACCCGCTCCTATTTTGCTCTGCAGGTTTTAAGAAGTTCGTTCAGTAGTTTATCTAATATCAAAATATCACAGTAACTATGACCGTTAACAAAATGATAGGCAGTTCATCACGAATCCGACAAATCAAGCTATAAGATGTGCGAAAAACAGAGTTAATTACAGAATAGTTTCTCTAAAATCGTTTGAGAAAGACTGCAGTTCGGCCGGGTTGCGTGGCTTGCAAGTGCAGTCAAGTGATCCTGTTAGGTTCTGTGCCGAGTAGACTGCCATTATCGTCACCATATGGCGCGCTCGGCAGACGGTGGAATCTAGGCTTCTGTTTATTCGCTCCGTACTGAACTGTCAAAATTCGGCACACCTACCACACGTCCCGTAAAAAACGGAATAGTCCCCTTTTCTGGCTCAGGTTTCCGGCGTCCCCGTAATTTTTATCGGGACACACAAATGTCCCGTATATTAAAATTTCGCAAGTACACATTATGTTATAAATAAATAATGCTGATTTATATTTAAGTACCGTATAATTGTTTGAAAATGTTTGGATCTGTAATTTTGAAAATACTCTTAAAATTACCTTACTTTCTAGGTTATCGCTTTATTTATTTTTGTTAGCTTTCTGCTGAAGTACCTATATGCTTCCACACAACACTGCAATGGTCAACAATCGCCTCCACAACTTCCACCACTTCCACGCCTCCTATACCTCGTATTCACTAAACCATGTTAATATTTACCTTCAAACAGCAACAATGCATGACTCACCCTTGAAGTAAAATCGTTGTTTAAGAAAGGTTTAAATTTAACCACATCCCTTGCTTCTTTATTTGAATATCAATAATTCTTATTTATTTTCTGTGTATTCTTGTGCCGACGTCAGCCCAGTGGTGACTGTTGAGTGTTGAACGTTTTAAGAAGTGCGTGTGCTCTTGTTTGGTTTTGTGGATAATCACTTCAGTAATGTATTCAGATTCAGTGTTCAGAGAATCTTTCTCTTCACTATTCGATCTAACATTTCTTCAAATTATGCCTAAACGCAAGTGAATGTTTTCATTTAAACTCAAGGAAAAGTGTCTTTTTCTGGAAAGTACCAAAATAAATTGTGAGGTTTATTGCACAGCTTGCCACAGCCCATTTTTCGTTGCGCATGGTGGATGTTCAGACATTTTACAGCATGAGAAAACTAAGAAACATAAACTGGGTTGAACAGTTGCTGCAACATCATCGAAAATGAGCATGTTCTTCCCCAGTACAACATTAGATATGTTAACACAATATTGTAATATTGAAATCTTATACATTTGTTATTAACCACTGCAATTTTTTAATTTGTTAGTAACTTTTACAAATTCCTTCTGTTTCAGGCAATGAAGAATTAAAACTAGTTGCGGCAGAAGGAACATTTGCCTACCACAGTGTGTGTTTCAGTCAAAGCTATAATTCCATGGACTGCCCATCGAAAATAATTAAGAAAATGTATGTTAGCTAGTTGTACAAGGACAAACACAGAATGTGTTGTTAATAATGTATGGCTCCATGGTGCAAAGAGCTTCGTACTGAAGCTCTTAATGAAGTAAATTTTATAAGCATTTCTATCGATACCAGCAATCATAAATCTACTAAATTACTTCCTCTCATTGCCACTTTCCAACCTGAAAGTGGGGTATATGTAAAGTTCTTAGATTTCTGTTCAGTCGAAAATGAAACATCAGCTGTCTTATCACAGCGTGTACATTATATTCTACAGGGCCACAATTTGGAGTCAAAAATTGCTTGCCTCTCAGCTGATAATACGAATAGTGTGTTTGGCTGGACTAAGAGAGGAGGTAAAGAACACGTTTTTAGCAAATTAGAAATAAGTCTGAAAAAATCTCTGGTAGGGATTGGCTGCATGTCACATATAATTCACAACAGCGTAGATATAGCAGTAGTAAAGTACCAATCGATGTAGAAAACATTGTGTGTAAAATTTATAAGTATTTCCGTTTATACAATGTTAAGGTGGAGTCTGTGGAACTCTAAAAGAATTCTGTGAATTTACTGAATATCAGCAAGTACGGACTTACAGCAGCACAATGTGGTTAGCATTATTGCTTGCACTTGAAGGATTGTGAAATTGAATCCGGCTTTAAAATCATTTTTCCTGTCGCAATCAGGGTGCCCAGCTGTTTGACATTCATTTTCCAATAACGAGGAATCAGAATTATGGTTATGGCTTGTGCACATTCAGCTAAATATCTTTCAAACAACCATTCTAGAAATTGAAAGGCAGAATATTTGTGTTGCAGAAGCATTAGGTTGTTATGAGCTACTAAAAACAAAGGCAAAGAATAGGAAAGATAATAATTTTTGAGTCTCCCGGTTAAAGCCATGTTACTAAAATTATATGAGTATGACCGACCAGCTAAGAAAGATTTTATTCATTTGTAAATATTTTCTACAGTGTAGCATGTGACTATTTGGTTTCATGGAGTCAGAAATTTCCACATGACACCGACTTACGTTCGTCTATTTTGAAATCAAAACCAAAATGGTCAAATTTGGAGGCCAGTATTTCAACACTACAAGACATGCAATATAATCCTTGACTGTTCACTCTTCTCTGATGAATTTTGTATGGCTAAAACAATTATAGTAGAAAAATTATGCGAATGGAATGTTGATGATGTAGCAGTACAGCATAGGTGAGTGGAAATTTTCAAAGTATTCAAGGAGAAAAGCATTGCAATAACAATCCTCCCCAAGGATACAGAATTAAGCCTTTGCCTTCCAGGCTCAACTGCAGCCACAGAACGTATTTTTTCAAAAATGAATAAGTACTGGTCATGTGAAAAAAAACAATATTTTGGAATCGACAACTGCAAATTCTTTAATGCTAAAATGTAATTTTACTTTCCCAAGAACGGAAATGCGTAACAGAATGTTGAGTCTTTATGAAAATATTCACTCCAGTGCAAAATATGTAAATAAGCAAACATGACTGATTGCACGAGATTTTTTTCCATGAACTAAGGATCTGTGAGAAATATTAACTTGTTTTAAATGTGATAGTGTTCTTTCTTTTAGCTATTTTGTACTAGTTTTATACAAATAATAACGGCTTTTTATTATCTTCGAAATGCAGTTTCATTTACTGTTTATAAGAAAAATTCCTTAACTATACTAGTCGTACGGGGATATACGCCTATTGGAAGAACTGCGCCGTTACTTCGCCAACAATAAAGCGTTCTACAATTTTTTGACGTTACTAAGACTTCAGTGCATACCTGTGTGGTCATTTCTGTCTACAAGCAGCATGCACATCACTAAGTCAGTTGAGGTTTTTATGTGACATCGTACACTCTGACGTTAAAAGAGAAGTCATCTGAATAATTGCGAATCATATCCACCCGACAGACCTAAGGAAAGGTGAGTGAGGAATTGCGCTGATTGTTCTGGAAATTTATAACAAAACTCCAAATATCACCAAGGAGAACAATCAACCTGACCTATTAAGCAGCAAGCTTGTGGAGATTCCTCCTGGCTCATACGACACTGACAATCTAAATGCAAATGTAAAAGATCTTTAACAGGATTTGACTTACGCGCAAACGTTAGTACATTTAAAACATAGATAAAAATGACAAAACGTGCAATATACTTTAGCCGAGAAGGTTTAATGGGATCAGTACTTTGTTTATCGAAGAGAAAAGTTTTGACTAACAATACCGAGAAGGTTTATGAATCACATCAACCTGTCGATATTCTTCCTGTTAGTACCATCCGTGTTTAATGTAATATAGCTACGAATTCTTACATCACCGACTGATTAGTACATACCATCTATGGTTTCTTTCCTACAGTGGTACCAGGATACAATCTCAATGTTCCCAGCACTCCAATATATCTCCCAGTGACGGTTCAGATTAAACCATCTCGAGCAGAATCGTTGAGCAGAATGGGAAACTGGTTGTTTTTCGAGGAGGAAATGGTAGTACATCTTCATTTGAAGCAACAGCGACAGCACTAAAGGAATAAAGTAAAACCCACATAACGGTCCGTACGCCACTCTGCAATGGAAGGACAGGGCGATA
Organism: Schistocerca gregaria; assembly: GCF_023897955.1. Lineage (NCBI taxonomy): Eukaryota > Metazoa > Arthropoda > Insecta > Orthoptera > Acrididae > Schistocerca > Schistocerca gregaria. The sequence goes on from NC_064931.1 coordinate 277,764,761, forward strand.
TGATTAAAACCTAGCACTGATATCAGTGGAAATAACAACATCACTGCAATGTGATGGACGAATGACTCGTCAGGAATACATACTTCACAAACTTTTTGCTTCAGAGACGTTCAGTAATAATGACGAGATACGAATCTGATTGAGCATCAAGATGATTTAATAATTCCAAGCAGCAGTTTCCTATACTTGGAAGGCAAATTTATGAAGAATGGTGTAGGCAATCCAGCAGGAACATGGCGACTTACTGTATCAAGAGATAGGATATGAACTTAATGGCATAAAAGGATACCTAACAAGAAACATTTCAATCACATCATCACTCAAATTCGAACATGAATGTCCTACAAAATGCAGGATGGTTCATCGACAGATCGATAACTGATTACTTTAGTATGTGCATAGCACTCAGAATGCTTATGGGGTTCTTTGAGGTCAACAAGTGGGCCATTATGAATGCTAAAGACGAACTTGTTCCTGTTCAAAGTGTACCAGATTATATTGCATACATTCAAGAAGTGCAAGCAGCGCAAAATGATATTTTTTGGATAAATTAGTGTGGAAAGTACAGCACATTTCTGTATCAAATGAGACCTGCCTGAAACTTTTACGTGTGCTGAACTCTGGAGTTCAACTATCATTAAGTTCCCGTTCATGTAACTCTACGAGAATCCAGCTCTATCAACACTGCAAGACATAACTGGTCGATTAAGACATCTTTTCAACTTTAAATTGCTTGATTCATTATTCTGGGGTTGCAGACAGACAGGAGAGGGAATATTCTTAAGGATTACAGTGTACTCGATAAGTATCAGTTACCCATTGAGAAGGTGTTCCAAAATTTCAGTTACCCATTGAGAAAGTGTTCCAAAATTCGGTACATTACCCATAGGATAATCTACAACTTGACTGGAACAGTGACAATGTCGATCCACTATACAATATGAACTCGAGATTTCGATCTTCTTACTATGAGGGTGATGAATTGGATTGTATGCTCAGCCCACAGAAGTTTAAAAAATTAGCGCCAGTTGTGAAGATTGCTCGAAGCAAAACGGAAGTATCAGGACAGACTCTATAGACATCCGCTTTGAATTTCAATCTTCAGATAGTGTCTCCCCCCCCCCCCCCCTCAAAAAATCACTGTTGCATACGCATTATTGTTGCACGATTTTATTACTAATAACTCACCTTTCACAGGAATTGTGCAGCGAACAGGAGCATAACTGCGGACGTGCAGAGCTTCTGTTCAAAGATGTTGCCTTCCTTGCATTCGAAAACATTCGACCAATATTGATAACATTCTCAACAACAGTCGCTTCACAAATCCGTTTAAATCAGTATAGAGCCCAGGACTCGTTGGACAGCAGCCTGTTTAACCCAAAATCACAACGGAAACCGGTAGTATGATGACGGACTGCAGTATGAAGAAATGGTCACAAAGCTCCGAAATTGTGATCATAAAGACAACATTGTTTATGTCAAAGGTCGTGAAAAAGTTGTGTGGTTTCATGACATTTGCAGAAGTGCATCAATAAGGAACCTTTAATATTATAAATGACCAGCTATTTGGGGGCTCAAGAAAAAGTGTGGACACATAAGTGATTATATTTGCGCTTCAGAAAATATTCAAACACTTTTATGCTGGATTATCAACAAATGACGTTGTCTTTCTTTTAAACTGTGTTTTATTTATTTATTCACATTTTCATCGTCCGCCTTCTCTTCTTCCTCCATCCCCTCTTACAGGATGCAGGTAAGAATTCGTTATACGCTGGCTGTACGGCTCACTGAGTACTGGGCTTATAATTCTTGAAGCCTCTTCAATACTTTTCTGAAAGCGCCACCTGTACACAGTTGCTTGCATCCAAGGGCCCACACGGCCGCCTCTGTGTATGGTAAGTGGCCAGTCATCTAATACGTAAACTGAGGTACACACCTCTTCTGGACAGAAGTACTTTCTTCCTAGCCATCAATGTAACGGCTATGCAGCGGGTGGCTGCATTCAGCGCTCGGCTAGGTTCAAGACGGATCCAGGCGGTTGCCCAGCAGCGAGCAGATTTGCAGTAGTCTTCAACAGTGACGCGGTCATGTGAGCTGCACTCTTCAGATAGTAGCCAGATCTTGTCTGGGCAAGATTCAACAAGCTGGTGATGTCGCACTCACATGGGTAGGAGCCTGCTGATAACCGGCTCTCGTCCGTTGCCTGCTAGCGCTGGCAGCTGCCAGCATGTGAATGAGTGACAGTTAATGGGAAAGTCATGAAAACGATGGGACAATAACAGCCAACGGATGTGCTGCAGACCATGTACGTCCTCGAATATGATACACCACACACCTGCAGTGAAATATAACAACGCCACAAAGCGCCGGAAGAATAAACTATCCGGAATGGCCGAGCGGTTCTAGGCGCTACAGTCTGGAATCGCGCGCCCGCTGCGGTCGCAGGTTCGAATCCTGCCTCGGGGATGGATGTGTGTGATGTCCTTAGGTTAGTTAGTTTTAAGTAGTTCTAAGTTCTAGGGGACTGATGGCCTTAGCAGTTAAGTCCCATAGTGCTCAGAGCCATTTTTTTGAATAAACTATCATCACGGGATGCTGCAGCGTGATAGTGGTCAGGTCCTGAGTAACTTGCACCTGCGCACGCAGAAATGGATTATGCAGCGATAAGAGTTCTTGTTTACAACTGACTGAAATATGAAGCTCTTGCCTACACATAACGGGGGCACTTTCGTACAGGATCAAAATTTGGAAATTTGTGGTAAGATCTTATGGGACCAAACTGCTGAGGTCATCGGTCCCTAAGCTTATGCACTACTTAAACTAACTTACACTAAGGACAACACACACACCCATGCCCGAGGGAGGACTCGAACCTCCTTCGGGGGCAGCCGCGCGGACCGTGACAAGGCGTCCTAGACCGCGCGGCTACCCCGCACGGCGAGCAGAGTCGTTCCAGTCTCATTCATGACAGGTTAGTGAGTAGACTGGTCAAAGCAACTCTTTTGCGCTTCGAGTATTCCTTTCATCCCCCTATTGAGTAATCGACCTAGTGCTACTCAGTAGTAACCATCCCCGCATTCCTTCGATCCCCACTGCTATTACTTCCGTTCTTCTTTCATACCTAGTCCCCTGTGAGTGCTAAGAAGCGTTGTCTTGACGCTCCTGACGAGGATTGTGTCGCAAATAAGCGACCCAGATTGAGCTCTGGTATCTGGTCACGTTATTTTGCTGTGTATGCGTATTTATTTCCTTTCGTACTAGTTGCTATCGGATGGTTAATTTCTTCTTCTCCTTCTTCGTTTATTGCAGATGGGACCATATTGCAACACCTGTTGAGCTACAGCACACTAGGGGATCCGGTGAGGCAGTTTGGCATTCCAGAGGATGGCGGCTGCATAAATCATTCTTCATATGAAAGTAAGTTCCTCTCTCTCTCTCTCTCTCTCTCTCTCTGAATCTGTCTCCCTCTGCCGGCCGGGGTGGCCGAGCGGTTCTAGGCGCTACAATCTGGAACCGCGCGACCGCTACGGTCGCAGGTTCGAATCCTGCCTCGGGTATGGATGTGTGTGATGTCCTAAGATTAGTTAGTCCCATAGTGCTCAGAGCCATTTGAACCATTTGTCTCCCTCTCCATGCGTGTGAATAGTAATGCAATGATGGCCGAACTAGAGGGGATATAAAATGTAGACTGGTAATACCAAGAAAATTATTCCTGAAGAAGGGAAATTTGTTAACATCGAATATAGATTTAATTGTTAGGAGGTATTTTCCAAAATTATTTGTATGAAGTGTGTCCTTGTATGGAAGTGAACATGGGCGATAAACAGTTTAAATAAAAAGAATATAGAAATTTTCGAAATGTGGTGCTACAGAATAATGTTGATGATTCGATAGGTCGACCGCGTAACTAATGAAGAGTTACTGATTAGAATTAGGAAGACAAGAAATTTGGGGGACAACCTGACCAAAGAAGGGATTGTTTTGCAGAACATATTTTGAGACACCAAGACATCACCAATTTAGTATTGGAGGCAAGTGTGGGGCGTAAAAATCGTAGAGGAAGACCAAGATATGTAGGGGACTGGGAAAGATGTAGGTTGTAGTAGTTAGTCATCCGAAAATGAAGAGACACAGGACAGAGTAGCATGGAGAGCTGCATTAAACCACTCTTTGGACTGGAGACTGTAACACAACACTCAACTAACGTAGTTCTTTATTTTCTGTCTGTTGTACGAATTATTGAATGAGCTCGAGGCCATGAGGGTATATCTCATGCTTCAGCAAGCTCAATACCAATCAACTCGATGCTACCGCATTCTGTCATTGTCATTAGCGATGACGATAATGATGAGCAGGAGATCGCCGACACCATTCTCTGCAGTGAGGTCATGGGGGATGACGAAAATCGTCAGGGAGCGTATATGTGAGCAGTAGTTCCGTTTATTCTTCTTCTGATAATAGAAACGCACACGCATTTGCATGCTTGCATTACTAACGTTAAGTGTTCTCGTCTGCTTCAAGGTTAATTCGATAATGATGATAAATACCGGAAGAACGTGCTGACATAACCTATGCGCTCTTTTCCAGCATTAGTTCGTGGAGAATGGCGACGGACATCGCGGAGCGAATATGTAAGTAGTACTAGTTCTCCTTCTTCAAACAATACTACCCAATACACTCAATTTCATGCATGGATTACTAACATGATGTGTTTCTTATTTGTTTCTGTGGTGTTGTTGCAATCTATACCACTGAAGAGCGCGCCCAGGGACAGTTGGTAACACATCGCAAGATTTCGGCGGACGCCGATAGCGGTCACATAGGAAAACGCCATAGCCAATGACGCATGCCGGTAGGGTCCCACCTACCCCAGCTGCCGAAAAGGGTGACCTCTGCAGACTTCGTGCCAGGCCTCACCGACCGACATCGATACCTCTCCTCAAAAATGGCTCTGAGCACTATGGGACTTAACTTCTAAGGTCATCAGTCCCCTAGAACTTAGAACTACTTAAACCTAACTAACCTAAGGACATCACACACATCCATGCCAGAGAACCTCTCCTCAGTGCAGCACTCCGTGAAGAATGGGCTGGCATTCCCCAGGAAAGCTTCCAGCACATGATTGAACATATGCCTGCGAGAGTGGAAATTGTCATCGAGGCTAAATGGTGGGCCAACACCATACTGATTTCCAGCATTACCGATGGAGGGCGCCACGAACTTGTAAGTTATTTTCAGCGAGGTGTCCGGATACTTTTGATCACATAGTGTAACTTGAAGATGTGACTGGAACTAAACGTACCACTGCAGAAAGAGAGAGCCCAGCATATGATGTGAGAGTATTTAAACAATTACACGTTTCATTCCGAGCAATACCACCACCGCCACACTTGTGATACCATTCCTGGGACACTTCGCGCGCTTTTCTGGGAATTACCCTTGTCTCTGAGCACGATCTGCTACAGAAGTTACTAAATCCAATTGAATATGTCACTAAATACACTTTCAAAAAGATCGCTCTTAGTAATTTGCTTCAGTTTTGCGCCGTATACCGCCATAGGCTCTAAAAAAAAACAAATCATGATACACTTGTGAAACGTCTTAGTCTTCCTCCACTACTCTGGAATATTTGCGTGCATAAACAAATTAGGTAAAGCGTTAACGCCTCAGTACATATGCAAACGTTGCTTTGAACAATTTTCTTCAAATACATTCGCACAAAGAACACTGCACTCGAAAAGAAACATCGCTAAACTTAATGAGCGCAAATACACCTCGTTGAAACTCTGAGGACGATCCTACATGACGTAAAAAAATGCACTATCACAGTAGTTAGATAAACGAGGCACGCAAAGGGACGGCGCGTCCGTCAGCGGCGGTAGCTCGCCACAGAGTGAAGTGGTGGCCAGAAGCGAGGTATATCCGGCTGGATCCACGAGCGCGCGAAAACCGTGGCCAGCACACCAGCGACAACTTGTCATGCATGCTCGGACCAGCATTCATCTGCAGGCGGGAAAGAATGCCGCAATTCTATTGGCTCCCTGTATAAAATGGTCGGTGGAGGGAATAGAGGTTATATAAACCCTTTTCGTGGTGCAGTCGCTGTCATACACATCACGAATGCCATACTCAAGCACCAACACTTCCCCGCCTTTTGGAAGACGGCCAAGGTCCTGATGTTCAGGAAGCCGGGGAAAGACCACTCCCTCCCGCAAAATTACCGACCCATCAGTTTGCTGAGCGCGCTCAGCAAGATCGTTGAGAAGGTAATACTAAAACGACTCACCAGGCACTGCATCACAAACGACACCCTGAGACCGGAGCAATTCGGTTTCAGGAATCACCACTCAACAACACAACAACTCCTCCGCGTCGTTGAATACATAACACACGGATACAACACAAACAAGGCAACTCGGGCGGTGTTCCTGGACATCGAAAAGGCTTTCGATCGTCTATGGCACAAGGGCCTAATACGCAAACTTAGTGACGCAGGGTTCCCCGACGGGCTCGTACGTCTCACACACTCATATCTCACGGACAGGAGTTTCAACACCGACGTGCAGGGCAAACAATCGACACGATATGGTATACAGGCAGGAGTGCCCCAAGGAAGTATCCAAGGGCCCTTACTGTTTAACCTCTTACATTAACGACCTCCCAGCTACACATAACACGACGGTAGCAATCTACGCGGATGACACTGCCATCCTCGCGCAAGATTGGAAACCGTCTAACATTAACTCACGACTACAGACTGCACTCAGAACGGCGGAGCTTTGGGTGGTGAAATGGCGTGTTAGAGTAAACGTCGACAAGTGCGAGGCCGTTCTGTTCACTAGAAGACCGAAGCAACTGCGCAAACATCAGCACTGCAACCCAATAACACTACACACACACGCCCAATACGTTTCCGCGAGAAGGTCAAATACCTCGGTGTTCGGCTGGACAGGAAACTACTCTGGGGGGACCACATTCAACACGTGACCAACAAAGCTAACGCGAGGCTCAAACAACTCTACCCTATGCTTAACAGGCGTAGCACACTGAACAGGAGGGTGTCTAGGTCCATGTACATGACACTTATTAGACCCCTGATGACGTACGCAGCCCCTGTCTGGGGATACGCTGCGCCAACTCGCCTGCGCCGTCTGCAGATCATACAGAACAAGCCCCTGCAACACAGTTATTACTGGAAGCCCAGATGTGCGACCAGCCGAAAAACAGGCAACCGCAGAGAAACCGTACTGTACACAACATGCAAACCATCCACACACACCTCCTACACCGTCTGCGAGCCGATCTATGACCGATCGACCACTAATCTACAACGACCTTGAACTGTTGCAGGGACGCAGCAACTGCAGCAAGCGCCGCAACAAGCTCCAACAACGACAAGGGTAACGATGCACGATACCTCGCACTAACATAACCACACCTTGCATGCTCTGTCGCAGATAGCAAGCCGCTACTGCCCTTACTACCCGTCCTACTGTCGCAGAGGTTTTTTTCCCTTGGCTCTTGCCTTGGCACTTTTTTTCCTCTGCCCTTACAACCGGTACCCTTCAATCGTTTTCGACCACTTCTATCTCCTGATGGACCATTTTAATGAGTAATCTTACCCAGACGCATGGACAACATCACAGCCCGCATCCTGTGACGCCTGATTCAAAAACTAACATGTTTACGGAGGTGACAGTAGAACTTTTGGTTTGGTCACCACGTTGGTGTGGGCGTGGAGCGGCCCCATCCATTAAAAGCAGTCGCTGTCATTCTATCTCCGCGGCGGGATCAGCTCGACTGTATTGTTCTCTCTCGTGTATGATTGTGCGCTCTACTGGTTCATTTGAAAAGAAACGAAGTCATCAGCAGCAACGAAACAAGTGACAGTGGCAATGCCAGTGGAGGCAAACTCCCAAGTCAATGAGAATTACCAGGCAAGCATATATTTAATTTCATAGCATGAAGTCGGATTTCACAGTGTATACTTTCGTAAAACGTTTCGCAATATCAAATTCAGATTTCGTGGTATGAAATCATTATGTGTTTAGATTTCGAAGCTAAAAACTGTTTCGTAGCACGTTTGTTCATATTTACGGTTTTTTTTTCAGCATACATTCACCAAATCGTGGAAGAGTTTAAGGCAGAGAGATCCAACAGCGGCAGCAGCTGCGATATCATCGTAAGTAGTGTATATATTTTACATCGAATTTGTAATATCATGTTATTGTAGATGACTTAGAGGGACCAAAATCGATAAATACTACTTTTTCACCAAGAATTTCACATTGTCGCAGTATATGTTGTGTATACGTAGTTTCTTTCTAAAAAGTGTCATCTTTTATGTAATATGTTGTTGCTGTTGTAGATGATTTCGAGGATCAAAATCGATAAACGTTACTTCTCTTCATTTCACTAAGAATTTAGTATTGTTTGAGTACATATAACCATTAATTTTTTTTTCTATTCCATAGTACTGAGTATACATAATTAAATTTCATTGTATGTGTAATATGGTGTATATTCCTTTTTGTTATAGATGATTTTCTGGCAGATGAAGAAGAGGGACAGGGAGGGGCATGTGCTGAACATATCCAGGAACCATCGCAGACCTCATGTGAATGTTGATTCTAAAAAAAATATTTGTTTCCCATAGTTTCTGTGTGTATATGCTTTTATTATTAGACCATTATTGTAGGTGACATCAGTGAGATGAACCTATGGGCCCTCCCCGCGAAATGCCACAGTGGGTGGAGGAGTTGGAAGAAGACCTTCGTCATCGTGAGGAGATGATGGAGACGTCAAGCAGCCAGAGCGAAATAGATAATTCATACCCAGTCTACTTACAAATAATCGGTATTCTTTCTTTCGTTGCAGCAAGCAATGTCTTGAATATTGTACTTACTTTTTTTTTTCGTTATTCTACACCTTGCTCGGGTACCGTGCTTCGCCATGAAGGGCGCCGCTAGTCGCCGCGCAGGAAGCCGCCCCCGCCCCCCCCCCCCCCCCCCCCCCCCGCAGCCGACACCCCAGCACCGCTCTGGCGTCCATGGACACCCTTCTTCAGGCTAGTAGGTCAGGGCTGCAGCAACCAAGCTGCATGCGGCGGCCTGATTCCGCAGCGTCTCCCCCTCCACCGCCATCACGTCCTCGCCGATCTCGTGAGGTGCAGCGCATACCCCTCAACACATTACTACAAGCAACTTCATCATCTAGTTGTAGTTACAGTATTAGTGATAGAGATGATCCTGTGGCTAATGGCAGTTCCTTCTCCTGTCCTTTCAGTGAAGGACATCAGGTCAGTGACACCATACTGCAGTTAGAATACTCGGCGATTGCAGATGCCTTTGAGGAACGAATCTCGTATTTGGGGATCGAGAATCAGGCACGAGGGTACCGCGACCCTATTGGTTTTCTAAGAGCGTGCCTTCCTGTCGTGGAAAAGGAGCTCCTCAAGGTAGTCAACGACCCGCTGTATTCCGACATTAAATGTAGCGTGGTGCTCTGCGTCGAACTGTCGCACCCCGTCCCTCCCAAAGTTGATTCTGGCATTCAAGAAACAAGTCTTCATTATCATTGGGCAGAAAATGGTGTGATAACGCGAAGCACGTCAATCGCAGAGTGGTTTCGTAAATCCACCTTGATTGCTATACTGGCCCACCGTTCGAATAATAAAAATGGCAGCATTAAGTCTCTGAACAAGGTCCTCAGAGTGGGCTTTCCACAACAGTTTACTAACCATCTGAACACGAATGAATTTGAACTATTCAGGTTCACTAATCATGTGCCCATTCTGTAAAATTAAAACGTCAGATCTTGTTGAATTGTGTGTTAGAAACTCTAAAAACTGAGTCTTACTGTGATTTAGCGGTAGTTCATTTTCTACAAGCCGTTAACTTGTGTCATTAACTGCACTATTTGCAACACGACATCCTTTACTACGAAGCTAGTGTCATCAGCAAACATAAATATTTTACAATCACGTGTAATACTAGAGGGGACATCATTTATCTAAATAAGGAACCAGAGTGGCTCCAGCACTGCCCTACTCAGACCCCACATCACAGCCATTCAAACACTGTGGACAATGACGCTTTGCTGTCTGTTATTAAAGTAAAAGGGGAATAAATTGTGAGCTACTACCCATATCCCATAATGATCCAACTTCTGGAGCAATATTTTGTGATCAATACACTCAAACGCCTTAGTTAAATCATAAGACCCCTAGCGTTCCGAACATATTGTTTAACCGATCCAGTACCTCGCAGAGAAAAGCGAATATAACATTTTCAGTTGTCAAAACCACCTCTAAAACCGAATCCTACATTTGTTAGCAAATTATATGAAATAAAATGATCAATTAGCCTTACATACACAGCCTTTTCAATAACTTTAGCAAACACTGATGCCATAGAAGTAGGTCTAAAATTCTCTACCATATCCCTCTCTCCCTTTTTATAAAGCGGCTTTACTACTGAATACTTTAAACGTTCAGGAAACTGGTCATTCTTAAAAGAAAAATTACAAATATGGCTAAGTACAGGGAACATGTGCAGCACAGTACTTTAATATTCTGCTAGGTACTCCATGATATCTGTGAGAGAACTTGGTCTTCAGTGATTTAATTATTGACTCAATCTCCCCTTTGTCATTATCACAGAGGAGTATTTCAGACGTCAGTCTCGGAAAGGTATTTTCTAAGAGACTTATATAATGACCAGTAGAAATTAAGTTTTTATGTAATTCACGAGCAATGCTCAGAAAGTGAGTTTTAAATGCTGTACATATATCGTACTTATCATTAACAGAAGCATTTTTACAATGAACCGACTTTATATTGTCGACCTCGTGCTGCTGATCAGACACTTCCTTCATGACTGACCATATGGTTTCAATTTTATCCTGTGAATTAGCTATTCTACTTGCGTACCAAATACGCTTTGCTTTCCTCATAGCATTTTAAGCACCTTATAATACCGTTTGAAATGGGCTTCCATAGCTCGATTGTGACTACTTATAACATCTTAATATAATTCCCACTTTGTTCTACATGAAAGCCTTATCCCACTAGTCAGCCAACCAGGCTGCCTTTTACTGCTGTTACCCTGTTTAGAACTTTATAATGAAAAGCAACTTTCAAAGAACATGAGAAATATGTTAAGCAAAGCATAATGTTTGTCGTCTATGTTATCGGCACTATAAACATCCTGCCACTCTTATTCCTTAATAAGGCTTAAAAAATTCTCTATTGGCGTTGGAGTAGCTTTTCCACATAGATTTTAATTATATGTATCATTTGTTTGCCTTTTAGTGTTAAAATTTGTGCATTATGGTCTGAAAGGCCATTCATCCTTTTACTAACTGAATGCATAGTAATCTTCATCTAGTAATGAAGAATGAATAAAAACATTGTCTATGGCTGTGCTACTGTTCTCCTGCAGCCTGGTTAGCAAAAACGCAGTCTGCATCAGATTATATGAATTTAGGACATCTATCAACATCTTTTTTTCTTGCACAATCACATACAAAATTAATATTGAAGTCGCCACATATAACTAATTTTTGGTACATCTTATAAAGTGAACCAAGAAATCTCTCTAGCTTGAGAAGAAAAGCTCTGAAGTCAGAGGTAGGGAACCTATAAATAACAAAAATTAGAAGTTTAATTTCACTACATTTAACTGTCCCAGCACCTCATTCAAATACCTCTTCAGTGAAGTGCCGTGATGCATCTATAGACTCAAATGGAATACTGTTTTTTACATACATGGCCACCCCCCCCCCCCAATTCTGAAAAGAACATCCAGCTAATCCGTATCCTAGAAAAGGAAGCCTCTGAATTGTCAAAATATTTAAGTGGTGCTCCAATATACCAATAACGTCAGGCAACATCTATAAAAAGATCACTAACTTTATCTCTAATGCCTTTTGTATTTTGATAAAATATGATAATTCCTTCACTACCTGGATACCTGATCTCCTTTGAAGGTGATTACTTTGTTAGAGAGACGACCTTTAAGCAGGGGTATCTATTAGCTGACTTCAATATACAAAGGGTGCAGCTCTAACACCAACTACTACAGGAATTTCTCCATGAGTGATCCCACCACCATCTACTACACTGTCACCTATAAGGTTATCCAGCCTCCCCTTCCCATACGCCGGCTGGTGTGGCTACGGTCGCAGGTTCGAATCCTGCCTCGGGCATGGATGTGTGTGAAGTCCTTAGGTTAGTTAGGTTTAAGTAGTTCTAACTTCTAGGGGCTGATGACCTCAGATGTTAAGTCCCATAGTGCTCAGAGCCATTTTAGTCACTCACTTTCCCATACCTATTGAGGTGCAGGCCATGGCTAGTAAAAGCCGATCTGTTAATAGACACAGCAGGCAACACCACAATGTGAGCCATGCCCTCCGCCATCACTGCCTTCTACAGCCCAATGTTAACACGCCTAACACCAGCATTAAGATGAGACTGATCATGACGTTGAAAAAGTTGCACGAAGTGCACACTAGTGCCACCAGTTTGAGTTTATATCTTACCAGGTCACCACCTACATCATACTCTTCGTCCCTATCAAGGCTATTCCCAGCTACACCCACAAACACTACCTGATCCTCTTTAGTAAAATTCCTACATCACTCCCCTATGTTAACAGTCACCTGAGCCAACGCTGTACTAAGTTTCACAATGCTGGTGACCTGGTACTCTCTCCCAACACTTCCTGTAACTGCTGGCCCACGTCTCTGCCATGCGAACTACCTAGCAGCAGAATCTTCTTCTTTTTGTTAGAATCTGTAAATGACTTAGGCTCCCTAACTACTGAGGACTGTTACCCGTTTTATACACCTACAGCTACAACAGGCTCCTCTCCACTACACTCTGACAGTTGGTCAAATCTATCGGTTATACGCAAATATGTCCTTCTCTTAGCTGCCTTCTTACCAACTGCCAGTTCCCATTCCCCATCGCCCTTCACCCTCCTCATCCTATCTAGTTCCATCTTCATGTTTAGTAACTGCACCTGATGGCCACAGATCTTAACACTCCTGCTTCTCTATCAAATTATTTCTGCTACAATTCCCACATTTCCAGGAGAGGAGCTCGCTAGAATGCCCATTGGCTTCCCCACTGCTTTCCTCCCAATCAATATACCTTGAACAAATCTCACATCGCAACCCACTAGTCACAAACCTACAACAAAGCCTATACTTCTCACTCACGGTAAAATATTAATAGTTACTGAAAAAGACTAAACATCTACGTTACCTAAGTTCAATTACTACAGTAGAACTATTTAAAGAAGTAATAATAGTTATCTCGAATTTCGCTATCTACTAAGAAAGAAAGTACTTTTATTAATACTACTGTAACTCGTTCAATCTGAGTATGCCTGGTTAGGTGTAAGAGAGGGCCTGAAGGCCCTAATCTTGCCAGGTAAAATAAATGCATAAATAAATAAATAAATAAACCACAACTAATCCCAGCACCACAAAAACTTCACACAGTTTCTTATTTAAAACCAAAATTAAAGCTACCACTTTGCGCAGCTCGTGGTCTCAAGGTCGCGTTCTCGCTTCGCGTGCACGGGGTCCTGGTTTCGAATCCCGGCGGGGTCGGGATTTTCACCTGCCTCGAGATGACTGGGTGTTTGTGTTGTCCTCATCATTTCATCATCATTCATGAAAGTGGCGACATTGGACTGGGCAAAGGTTGGGAATTTGTACTGGTGCTGATAACCACGCAGTTGAGCGCCCCACAAACCATCATCATCACATAATCAAGCGACCACTGGAACACAGAACGAAAGTGATCACAGTGAACGAAAGTTTTACTGAAATATTTGACTGCAAACAACAAGAAAAGTCGGTTGAAAACTACCGTACTAAATTTAATGAACAACTCTATAAAAGACAGTGAGTGAAAGTTTATTAAACCATTGCTTCACCAAAAACAGCACGAGACATTGTTCAAAATTACTAAATTTAATAACTGAACGCGCCTCGAAATGTACAACACATTGCTGAGTCTTCAATGAACGACGTAAGCACACTCACGAATAACAGACCACTCGAATCAATAACACAAAACGAAAGATTGAGATGAATGAATATTCATTAATAAGTTACTTTTACAGCAATTACTAACACCAATAATCATTCTTGCTGACATTTAACTGAACTTAACTGTTGTATATGTACCAGGATTACCTCAATATGTGAAAGATATTCATTAAAATATAAAGCATAGTTGGAGAAGTATTTTGAACATAATTTTTTTGTGTTCTTCAATTACTTATGTATGTTTAACTTTTCAAAGTTTGCTGATTTGTTACAATTTTAGTGTTGTGCCAGTCTGGTTTAAAGTTATACTGTTCATCTTATATTTAAAAAACTTTTAAACTCGTTTTGTAACTGCTATATTAAGGCAGTTTCATTATGTTCTTTTGTTCCTGCTTGGATGTTGATGTAATTTTCTGAAGAAGGCCAATGAAATTTCCTGCAGATTACTAAAAAAATAGGATAGGCTGACAGAACATAAAAAATAAAAAAATTAAAACAAAAAAAGAAAAAACTGGTCTCATGGGGCAAAAGTGGTCAGAGAATCTGCAGGAGACCTGGTTTCGAATCCTGGCACACATTTTCTACTTTCCCCATTGATTTATACCAATGCTTACTCACAGTCAATGTCTATCATCGCTAATTTCTAAACATATGCATATATGAATCAGAGTAATATATATGAACAGACGAAATCAAATGACTGAGTAAGATGTGATCCTCGAGATAAATTCAGTGTGATACACACTGTCAGCAAGGACAGCGGTAGCTGCTCTGCAAGAGCACAAGAGCACATGAACACCCTAACTTTCGACACTTAGTGGACTTATTCGTTATTTTTCTTTGAGCGCTGTTAAACGTAACATAGATGCTGCAATCTGGAAGATACAGCAGTTAAATCTACCATGCTGCTACTCCTATAGACTCTGTGAAACTTGGCATCAGGGTCACGAGCACACCTTAAGCTGTGCACGTTTTACGGAGCTCTTGTGCATGCGCAACTCGAGCAACGTAATTGCCTTACAGACCAAATACATACAGATTTTATAAATAATGTGCATGGTTCGTGGTGTGCACAGCCAGCCCTCGAAGTTTATGTAAATGCCACAAGGTGGTAGCACACTGTGGCAGACTTTTAACCCCATTCACTTGGCATAAATCTTGCTACATGATACCTCATTTCTCAGATAGGCTAATTCAATCACTATATACTATAGTAAAATTAAATCAGACATCAGTATATATTAAAGTTGTGCTGATTTTAAACTATTTTGTAGGTTTCTCAATAAGTTATAGAGCATTAAGTTACTACTTTTATCACTCAGTAATCCACTTGATGTGCTGAGAATCATAAGGGTCTAAATCACATCACCAGCGATTATGAGATTGTAGCATTTATTCATGCTTCTGAAATCTGTTAAACTTATGGTGAGTCATGTTTATCTGTGCTGTAGGCCAACATTGTATATATGAAACTTCACAATAAGTTGTATACTGGTTTCATTGATTTTCACTAAAACATGGTGTGACGGTGGTGTGCTTTAGGCCCTTATGGATCTCAGTGCCTCTTTTGTATTCTGGTCAAGTGACCACTTTCGTAGACATTATTACTTCAGTTTAATCGTTACCACAAACAGCACTTTGTGTTTGTAGTCTGTTGTTTGCAGTACTGGAATAGACTTTCGCTTGCAGAGTAAAAATGAACTATGTTGAATCTATTTTAAATGCTAACAGAAAAGTAAAGCTGTGAAGACAGGAAATGAGTCATGCTTGGGTAGGTCAGTCAATAGAGTGCTTGTCCACGAAAGGCAAAGGTCCCGAGTTCGAGTCTCGGTGTGGCACACAACTTTATCTGCTAGGAAGTTTGGTATCAGTGCACACTCCATTGCAGACTGAAAATCTCATTCTGGAAACAGAAAAGTAAATTAACAGCCATAAAGGAACTGGGGCCTCCGGCAACAGGCCCTTTGACTGGGAGAGTGACAAAATCAAATAAGCATGACTGCAAGCGAACATTTTATAAGTAAATGTACAGTTAACACAAGTTGTTGTGTGGGTGCGGCGTAAGAATATCTGATTTGCAGCCCACAGGTAAATATATGAACGAATACATCTGTTAGTGATCTTGTACATTTATCCAAAAAAGTGGAAAAGCAAAAAACTGAAACTGTACTTAATTATGTACAAAACAACAAAATTCTTTGTTTTGTCAAACACGTTATGATTCTCGTTGTTATTGTTTCTTTCTTGGTTTGGGTCATATAAGGACCACGCGTCAATTTCAATGCTTCCTTCTTTCTTGTTCTTTCTTTTTCCTCCTGTATTCTTTCATCTTTCCACTACGTATCCTTTTTCTCTCCTCAGACCATTTTGACCCTGTATTCTCTCTCGTGCCTTGGAATCCTTCCAGTTTTAACACTTTCCTGTTTAAAATCTCTCTTTCTATTACATCTTTTTCACTTATGTTGTTGCTTTCCAAATCTTTCCTAGCTTCTTGAATCCAGGCTATTGTTGACTTCTTGTCACAAAGATTTTTAAAAACCTCTTTTTTAGTGTTTCATTTACGTTTTCTATGTTGCAATCAACTTCTTCATTGCTTCTTATTTTCCGTACCTCCGTATTTTTGGTGCCCTAGTATTTTTTGAATGATTTTTCTTTTTAGGATTTCAAATTTTCGTAATTTGTAGTTCAGTACTAAACATTCACTTGCATAAAGACATTCTGGTATTACTACTGTGATGTAGTGCTGTATTATCAAATTTTTAGACAGGCACCTTTTGTTGTAGACGTTCCTAATTATTCCATAAGCTCTCTCCATTTTATGTACTCTTTCTTCTACAGCGAATTTTTCTAAGCCATTTTCTCAGATAATTTATCCCAAATATTTAAATTTATTTACCCTCTTTATCTGGCCAATATCTGTTGCTAAGGATTCCACAGCATTTTTTGTGATAAATTGAGTTTTTTCTACAGACGTTCTTAAACCTGGTTTGTTGGCTATTTCTTCTAAGAGACTGATATGTATTCCAGCATTTGTTAGGTTTTAAGAAACAATGGAAAAATCATCCACAAATGCTAAAGAGTAAATTTCAATACTTTTGTATCTAGTTCCCAGTCTGATAGGTGATAACTTCTGTTCTTTTAGTTTTTGTTTCCATTCTCTTTATTTTTTATTTTTATTTTCATTCTCGTTATTATTGTTATTATTATTATCATTATTATTATTATTATTACTGTTGCTGTTTTCATTTTATTGACAGTGGTTGTAGTTGTAAAAACTTGTTGATAAGCATAGCTGTTATACAGCAGAAACTATTAATTTCTCACTCTCACATTTATCTGAATCTAAAAATTTGTAAACATCCAGAATGTATATTCATGGGCCGCCACTAATTGCACCTATCATCGGCGCTAGGATTAGCAACACTGGTACCTGATGTATGGCTCATCAACATCTGTGCATCGTCCAGTACAGACAGGAGACGTGAGCATTCCTTCTTCTTTCCAGGGAAAATTTCCCCGGTCTTCCATGGCCGATACGTCTGTTTAATCTTAGGCGACGTTTTTAGCTGTGTACTTGCACCGAAAGATTAGTTTCCTCGATATACATTGTGTCCAGAGCTATGAATGAATTGTGGTACAAAATATGAATCTGGTTGACAGCTGGGAGCATGTCCATGGCTCCATCTTGGATACATCTATAGAATGAGTCATTCTCCTAATCGTCTAGACCCAATATATGTAACATGCAATCTTAACGTTGATATCCTCGAAGCAGAACTGTGGCCTACAGGCTATGCCGGCCATATGGCATTGCAACAGCAGGTGTGGCTTAGCTGTGGTCCTTTTAAAATGAACGTCAGCCACCTGAGACGCCACTGAAGTTGTTTGGAGACCTTATGAGAGATTACTTTGGTCGTATCCCATGTCCCTTAGTTGGTTGATGGGTTGTGCCAAACAGGCGCTACACTGTGCAGTGATGACATATGGACGTGAGTAGGCAGTGTGGCGATGTCAGACGATGAACTTCTGTCTCAAGGTGCTGTGGGAATGCGTTGAACAAGTGCCCTCTCTGGAGCAGCATGGGGCAGTACAACAAGCAAAGTCGTAAGTAATGCCAGTTCTGACAGAAGCTTCTCTAAATCAAACTGATAAAAATTACTTAAGAACTACAAGTTGCACTTTGAGATTAACAAATATAGTTTTTTGGCAATCGAACAAGAGATACAGATTGACACTGAAGACTGTATTAAAGAATATGTGTTGCAAGAATTTTGCAAAATAAAATTTTCCTTTAAGAAAGATGTTGTATCTAATTCAAATATAACATCACATTTGTTTTTAATTTCCAATTCTTTGTATGCATATATATATATATATATATATATATATATATATATATATATATATATATATATATATATATATATATATATATAAAGTCAGATCATCTAATAGTCATTCTTTGCACCAAATTTGGTGTAAAAAGGGAAATATTTTCAGAACATTTCACTCACATCATCTCACTGATGAAAGCAGTTTCATTCAAAAAGGGGAAGGAGTCTTTCAGACTTTAAAATATACCTGCGAAATACACACTGGAAAGATGTACAGAACATGTTTGGTGTCACTGAAAAATGCAATGTATTCTATAAGATAGCCTGTACTTCGCTGTAAAAGCATTCTAAAACAAGTAATTTTCAATCCATTTATTATTATCTTTTGCAAATGTTAGTCAACATTCGGAGATCAATGCCACTGCTCCTGATCACAGCATTTCATTTTCCACAGAAGTATTTAAGACACAGTGACGATCGAAATAATGGTTGAAATTGCTTGCTAAATCGCTCATTTATGATAGGGTCAAGGAGAGCGAACAATTCCAGCAATATTCCTCGCGTGCGTTGGGGCTGTGACAGATTGTTCTACAAAATAGAAGGATGTAACACATAATAACCCTCGAACATCAGACCTACGGAAAAAATATACCATCTGTTCCCCATCACCACATGATCTCTGCCTGTGCTCTAGACTCCGCAGTTGTTTATTATTAGGGCCTCTAAATCTCTTTTCTGGAGCACATACATTTTAAATTAAATGTTTCCCCCAACATGTGCTGTGATAAGAGATTGCTTGCTTTCCCCCAAAATATTAACATCTACATTTGCATCTAGATACATACTCTACAAGCCACTATATAGTGCGTGGTGAAGGGTACCTGTACCAATGCTAGTCATTTCCTTTTCGGTACCACTCGCAAACGCAGCGAGGGAAAAAAGACTGTCTTTACGCCTCCATAAGAGCCCTAATCTCTAATCTTATCTGCGAAATCCTAACGCGAAATGTACGTTGGCGGCAGTAGAATCGCTCTGCAGTGAACCTTAAATGCTGGTTCTCTAAATTTTCTCAATGATACTCTTTCAAAAGAACGTCGCCTTCCCTCCAGTGATTCCCATTTGAGTTCCCAAATCATCTCCATAATACTTCCATATTGTTCAAACATATTGACAACAGATCTAGCAGCCCACCTCTGAATTTCTTCGATGTCTTCCTTTAATTCGACCTGGTGCAGATCCCAAACACTCGAACAGGACTCAACAACAGATCGTAATAGTGTCCTATATGTGAACGACACCTTTCCAAAATTCGTCCAATATACTGGAGTCGACCACTCATCTTCCTTTCTACAGCCCTTAAATGCTCATTCCATATTGTATTGCTTTGCAACGTAGTGCCTAGATATTTAATCAATGTGACTGTGTCAAGCAGCACACCACTAATACTGTATTCGAACATTATGGGTTTGTTTGTATGAACTTCCATTTTCCTACATTTAGAGCTAGCTATCATTCACCACACCAAGCAAAAATCTCGTTTAAGTCATCTTGTATTCTCCTGCAGTCACTCGACAATGACATCTCCCAATACGACAAGCATCATTTATGTATATAGCAAATAACACTGGTCCTCTCACACTTCCCTGTGGCGATCCTGACACTGCCTTATCTCTAACGAACACTCGCCATCAAGGAACATTTCTATTCGCTCGTTTCCTTCCTCTGCTTATGCTACTTTCCTCCCTGCTGCTACCATTTATCTCCTTGGTGTCGCTTTGTGGCATGACTATGTGTTACTATTATTTTTATTCTAACATTACTAAATGTTTAGATAAGCTCTTGTGAATGGTGTAATTCTCCTGAATATGACAAATTTCGGTTTAACTCAGTTCAGCCATCAGCTAGTGGTAAGCCAATGAAGGGAGCATGTTTCTCCAGGTGCAGACTGATGCATCTCATGTAATAGACAGTGGAAATGCCTACCAAGTTCCTACTGACTATGAATTGTTATGGACATAATATGCCTATAAGTACTCCCAAAACTTAAATCAGAAAAGCATAATGTGTTGTTATATGGCCCAATGGCCCATTCGTTGGAGGTTCAAATGTTACAAGCTATTTACATCTCAATCCAAGAATATCCACATATACATATATATATACACACACACACACACACATATATATATATATATATATATTCTATTTGGAACTGTATTAAATATATGATTTTTTTACTTACTGTTATAGACAACTCACACAAATAAGTCATATAAATAATCTTCGAGAACAGTTGATCACTCTGTCTCAAATGGACATGATCTTGGTGAATTTTCATAGCTATGTCTCCAATATACGAATTTACCTTCTAGTTATTCTGCAACAGGAAGCACCCAGACTTGAGGATAGAAGTCACTTCGCCTCTGAGCCTCACCTCAATGTTTCCGAGTATGTACAATTTGATGTTCTGCAATTCATTTTTCAAACAGTAGAGATGTTCTTCAAATCTTATGGTGTGAATGTTATTTGCTGCTGCATGGAAATTTTTGTTCATGTTCTTCCTATTTCCTCTGCATTTATTTTGTTGTTTAATTTCATTGGTCGATTTTTCCACACCCTCCACTACCTCAGCATCCATAGGGCAGACTGATATTTCAGCATGAGATTCAGAGCCTCAACTCTACTTTTTGTGGTGTGCTTGTTTTAAAGTTCGACATTTTCGTTCAGGGAGGATTTGGAGCACATCTTCTTGTGTCGGTCCAATGTAGACTGAAAGGAGGTGGAGGACTGTACAGGAATTAATAGAGATTTAGATTGATAAGGATATTAGGGCATGTTCCCCTCATGATATGGAGATGAAGAAGAATAAGTGCTTGTATAGGGCAGGGCCGCCACTCCCTGAGATTCTCCTGCTTCCCCTGGATCTTGAAACGAAACTACCTACTACCACAGCCATCGCATTACATTCAGTATTGACAAAATAAATGACATTTTTACTTAGGCGTGACTTATCCTAGACATTACTGTTATCGTTATATGTTCCTTGCTCTACGTTCTGGTGACACCTGCTTCTCCGTTCATGTTAATTGGTTTGATTTTCTCCACTCCTTTTGAGCCTGCTTCTTTGCTCATGGTGTATGGTTTCTGTGCACAGTATACTTTCTTTATTTGGAACTTTTATTTTACTCATAGCTTACAAAGTCTCTCTGTGGATGTTTACATTTTGCATTCGGTGCTGTGTTCTTATCCATTCATTTGAGTTCCCATTTTTGGGCATGATATCAATGACAGCATTCATATGGAAAATGCATTTAAATTCTATAATGATCAAAAGATGTGTGGCCTACTCATAATGTTTACAGGATAACCACTAGAACGCTCAAAGACTATGATCCCATCTGGTGAAAAAGCTTTTAGTTTTCAGCACACTTAAAACACAAAAAAAGAATTGGGACAATTATTATTTATCATATTTATTTTGCAGTCAGTGCGTCTGAGTATTGTTTGTAACTACACTCTAGTCCTAAAACCTAGTTACAGTAATGGGAATAAAACTACAGTGACATGTACTTTTAGAATTCTAACATTTGGCAACCATGTTTTACAGACACGAGCTATAGTCACTTCTGAGCTCATTCAAGGAACCCGTCAGCTGGTATTCTTCCTGCTGGTATTATAACTGAATCCATGTGACAATGCAGAATATGTTAGGCAACTCTGTGACTGATGAGTTACTTCCTGGTTAGCACATAATTATCCCAATAAATTTCCGCAGAATTTGTGATGTACAGTTATGTTTGTATGGTTTTAAGTCGAAGAAAGTGGTTCTATGCAGAAATTGTAAGTAATCTCCTCTTTTACATTGCGATTTATCTGTCTCAGTGGCCATGGGCACCATACGTGAGAGATCATAACAGAGGCTCATCACCAGCTCTGAGATAATATGGCTGATAGTGAAGCAGAGGCTGCTTTGGTTTTCGGGTCCAGTCTCACTGACTGCTAGATTTTTGGGCTTTCTGTCACAAAGTTGCAAGCAGTCAGACCAACAATCAACAAGGATACGTTAAGAATATTTTTCCATCAAAAAGTTGTGTCGCTACTTCTAGTGCCCCGCAGTGCAAGGACGAAAAACTTAGGATACAGCACAAATGAAAATGCCCCTTACCACTTGTGCCGAGATAAATTTTGGTAACTGAGAATACACAATTTTATTTATACGATACCACATTTCCATACTACTTGCATATGACACAAGATGGCATATAAACTGTTTTGAAGTCCAAAGTGAGTAATATCTTATTAGTCAATGCCAATAGTGTCAATACGCACACTCATATCACAGGTACTTTGTTTTGTTGAAACAGACTTTCATTGTGAGATTATCATTGTAAATTGTTTTACTTTGTATTAGCACAGTGCATATTATAATGGTTTATTGAACACATAAGTAACTATCACACAGAAATTAATCATGAACAGTATATTCTGTCACATTATCTAGAACAGACCGCCAAGTATATCAGATAGTTTCCAATTCTATGCCTCTATAAAACTATTGATTCTGAGTTAAAGATGCCATCAAACAAGGTTTGAACTACATTTATGTCCAGAAAGGATTTTTTTTACAACTGTTCGACAAAAAGCAAGAAAGGTAAACATTTCAGTGAATAGGGTTAAAAGAATAAGGGAGTGAGGAATGACTTCCCAAACAAACTGGTGGAAATTGTGCAGACTAATTTGTCATTTTCTTACACTGGGACCAAAATGTCTCTCAGTTTTTGGCAGCAAATACAAGCAGCAATAGGTAAATCATTAGGGAAGAGTTCT
The DNA here is from genome assembly GCF_023897955.1 of Schistocerca gregaria. Lineage (NCBI taxonomy): Eukaryota > Metazoa > Arthropoda > Insecta > Orthoptera > Acrididae > Schistocerca > Schistocerca gregaria. The sequence goes on from NC_064931.1 coordinate 277,787,983, forward strand.
TAGTTCACAGCAGCCTTTTTGAGCCACCAAATGAAAAACATTACGTTCACACTGACATTTCCTCGAGTATAAGTTTTTTCTAAGGTCTCAGGTGTTAATTTGTTCTTAAGAAGTTAACATACACACATCATATCATATCACCAGTAACAATATTGCGTAGGAATGTGTAATGAACAAACATTCAAGCAAAAATGCAGCAATAATCATCCTTTTGATTTTTTATTGCTTTCAATTAGACCATTCGCTGCAAATTGTATGTCACACTCGTGAACTTTTTCAACTTGTAGCTCTGTTTTGCAACGTTTAAACGAGGTTCATAAGTTTCAGGTATGAACACTCCAATATGTAACTGCAAGACAAATACTGTAACTTCTAATAAGAAAATGACATTTCATAAATACACACATAGTACTGTCCCAGAGTGACCTAGCTCTATAGCATTTGACTTGGGTCTGCAGGAGGCATGTGGTTAGTAGCCAGTGGCAGAAGTAAGGCAAGAAAACTCTCAGGTTTGAACTGTTCTGATCCTGACACAGCCACCTGCTGTTTTGCAGAATGGTTTTTGGTAGATTTTTCTATACTGGTGGGTTAGACAGTGAAGCGAATTATATTAGAAGTTCCATCACACTTGCAGCTTTAGCAGACAGCCGAAATGTGGTTTAAAAATAAAAGAATGAGTAGTTCCAAACTCACAGTTTTGTATTATGTAACATTTACCATTAGACCATGAGCTGATATCGCACTGGATTAACTTGAGAAGATTTGCCAAATTGTGTGTATGGCTGGACTTAGAATTCTGAGGGACAGCCAGTTTCATTGTCTGCTGTAAGTGAATGACTTGAACGTACTCTCTGAGGCAGCTAGTCGGCGGCCAGGCTTTATGTCTAAGACTGTACCTTTCAGTATACAGAATTAGAATAAAAAACTTCAGACTATTAAAAATAGTGCCAAAACTAATGGTTGTTCGACACAAGTTGCCAGTTCTCTTAACTGGTAGGTACAACAAATGAAGCATAGGAGTATCAATTATCAGATTACCCTTTCACCTACTAATCATGTGTATTACAGACTCCCATATCTGGGGTCCATCTCTGATAAAGATGGTAAAGGACTAAAAAACTAGCTTTGTTCCAACTTTCAGCATGCCAAAACAAGTAAGCCTTAAATTTCGACCAAGAGATTTCAGAATGATACAACTTGCTTTAAATATTCAGAAATGTAAAATAATGTATTTCACAAAACGAAAAAAACATAGATCCTATGACTACAATATCAGTGAGTCACAACTTAAATCAGTAAATAAATAAAATTTTGTAGGGACATGAAATAGAACGATGACACAGGCTCAAACGTGCATAAAGCAGGTAGCAGACTTTTGTTTATTGGTAGAACACTAGGGATATGCAATCTGTCTGTAAATGTGATTGCTTGTGTGACCCACGTTAGAATGTTACTCAAGCAAATAGAAGGAAAACATGATGTTGAATGTATATACAGAATGGTAACATGAATAGTCACAGGTTTGTTTGACCCATGAGAGAGCATAACTAACATGTTGAAGGAACCAAACTGGTAGACTCTTGAAGATAGACATAAACTAACCTGAGAAAGCCTACTTTCAAATTTCAAATACTGGTTTTAATGATGACTCTAGGAATATACTACAACTCCCTACATATGGCTTCCATAGGAATTATGAGGACCAAGTCTAGTTCAATTACAGTGTGCACAGAGGTATTTAAACAGTCATTCTTCTGTGCTGTATATTCGAATGGAACAGGAAAACAGGAATATAACTGATACAATGAGATGTATCCTCTGCCATGCACTTCATAGTGGTTTGCCGAGTATGGATGTAGGTGTAGAGCAAAATACCATATGCACAGTCAGGCACTTATAAAATCAAGTGTGAGGAATGTGACTGCCAATTCATCGACCTGACAGTATATGTGTATTCTACAAGGTTTAAAAAATTTAAAAACCAGGGTATTTAAAAATCTGCCCTAATCAAACATCTGAAGGCCTGCAACCATTCGATTCCTGATATCAGTAAAAACCTTACTATTCTCCATCTCCAACCTAAAGGGCACACCTTTTATTGTTTAGAAGAAATAGAAATCTTGTATAGTCTTAATAATTACCGTGAGGTCACATTAAATGAGCAAACCACACTCAAACATTGGTCTGTTCTAAGTAATGCTTTTGTAACATTTGACTTTAGTTAGCAGTTTTGATGGTTATACTTCTTTTCTTTGTAGATCTTACAGTTATCTCATCACTTTATATTCCCACATTACCGTTGAGGTATCTGATTCTTATATTGTCATGCACAATTTTGGTTTTTATTTATTTTTTTGCTACTTAGTAATACATGGTTTTAATTCATGTATGGAGTCATCATACATTTATTGATAACACAAGCTGAAGCTGACTTTGCGTTATTCCACTCATCTTTTTTATGCTTTGTTATGATCTTTTTTGGGAATACCTATTTAATCCTGACTATGTTATTTATGTGCACACTACGTTTTATATCTCATTGACGTCGCCTTTATATGTTTGTTGACTGCAGAGCTGGCTATGTTTTTTCCACTCTCTATGAGATGAGTATGTTTGGACCACACAGGCAACTTATACAAGTGTATAATACAATGTACATATTAATCTTCCTTTTTTCCCTGTGTTTGCTGCCTCGTGTGCCTGTTATTACACTCGTGGAAATTGAAATAAGAACACCATGAATTCATTGTCCCAGGAAGGGGAAACTTTATTGACACATTCCTGGGGTCAGATACATCACATGATCATACTGACAGAACCACAGGCACATAGACACAGGCAACAGAGCATGCACAATGTCGGCACTAGTACATTGTATATCCACCTTTCGCAGCAATGCAGGCTGCTATTCTCCCATGGAGACGATCGTAGAGATGCTGGATGTAGTCCTGTGGAACGGCTTGCCATGCCATTTCCACCTGGCGTCTCAGTTGGACCAGCGTTCGTGCTGGACGTGCAGACCGCGTGAGACGACGCTTCATCCAGTCCCAAACATGCTCAATGGGGGACAGATCCGGAGATCTTGCTGGCCAGGGTAGATGACTTACACCTTCTAGAGCACGTTGGGTGGCACAGGATACATGCGGAAGTGCATTGTCCTGTTGGAACAGCAAGTTCCCTTGCCGCTCTAGGAATGGTAGAACGATGGGTTCGATGACGGTTTGGATGTACCGTGCACTATTCAGTGTCCCCTCGACGATCACCAGAGGTGTACGGCCAGTGTAGGAGATCGCTCCCCACACGATGATGCCGGGTGTTGGCCCTGTGTGCCTCAGTCGTATGCAGTCCTGATTGTGGCGCTCACCTGCACGGCGCCAAACACGCATACGACCATCATTGGCACCAAGGCAGAAGCGACTCTCATCGCTGAAGACGACACGTCTCCATTCGTCCCTCCATTCACGCCTGTCGCGACACCACTGGAGGCAGGCTGCACGATGCCTCCCGCATGCCCACTATACGCCCTCGCTCAAAGTCCGTCAACTGCACATACGGTTCACGTCCACGCTGTCGCGGCATGCTACCAGTGTTAAAGACTGCGATGGAGCTCCGTATGCCACAGCAAACTGGCTGACACTGACGGCGGCGGTACACAAATGCTGCGCAGCTAGCGCCATTCGACGGCCAACACCGCGGTTCCTGGTGTGTCCGCTGTGCCGTGCGTGTGATCATTGCTTGTACAGCCCTCTCGCAGTGTCCGGAGCAAGTATGGTGGGTCTGACACACCGGTGTCAATGTGTTCTTTTTTCCATTAACAGGAGTGTATTTATAATTGAAATTTACTTACAGTTGCTGCCATGTAAGTTTGTTATTTTTTTATACCTTAAAGTTATACATATTTGGCCACTCTATTACTTAAATTATTAGATCTTCTTGCATGTAATATTCTTGGAATGTATTGATAATTATTCATTGTATTTCTTATTGGACACATCTCTCCATTTTATGGATGTCATTAGAATGTATGCAGACAGTTCACCCAGCAAAGGTTTTTCCTTGGTTTCTTCCATGGGGTTACACCCCTTCTCATGTATTTAGCTCTTAGCCTGGTCACTTTCACTGCAATGCACAGTTTGTAAACTATTGGGCTGCACCAGTCAGTTCCTTTATAGCAGGCATCAGGTTCACTGTACCGACATGTAAGTGCACTCATTTATTGTATTTACTTCCTTATGCATTTTATTCTAGTCCCTACCCTTGTAACAATGTTTCTGTTATAGTCCAATGTCTCATACACTCTTGTGTTTTATCTTTTATGATCGACTGTCTCACCTGCCGCACATCCATCAATTAATAAATTACTTGAGCAGTCATGGCTTAATCTTGTTTTTAGAACATTACCCCACCCTCTTTTCTACTATTCCCTTTCTTCTTGTTCATAGTTTGTGGCACCTAAAGCTGCTAAAACTAGTTATGCTATAGAAAGATACATTGCAAATATGGTCTTTGTGCTACATATATGATGTCGTCCTGAAAATTCCAAATTATTTCGTCAGTGCCAACAAAACATTATGGAAATTTCACAACGACATTCGACGTCATGTCTGAGAATCATATATGCAACCAGTGCATTGGGAAAGCCCTAAACAACACTTAAGATACATTATTTACTCCTGCAGTGAGTTTTAATTCAGTTCATAAGACAGTATTGAATGAAAATACAGTATGCAAAATAAGTCAGGTTACTGATTTGTCTCTCCCATAGATTTTCAATGATTATAAGAGCAAATTTGGCTGAACTAAGTTGCTTTAGCTACTTCAAAATGTGTTTTTCCCCCTTCAGTTTAAATGCTCACATAACGGCCACATAAAACTTTTAAAGTTTTCACACTATTTATTATTTATTAGTCATGTGTTACATTTATCATTGCTGTAGTACCGCTAGATGTGCAGAAAGGAATATTTTGTGCGTTTTTAAATTTAGAGTGAACTGCATGCAGAAAACTAGTCAATGACACTTTTAGAATATTGTTCCCATTTCGTCTATTGCTATACACACAATTGGCTTGGTTAATCTACTATTGTAATCCTCAAAAGAAACTAATTCTGCTTGTTGTGAATTGCACAGGGGGGGGGGGGGGGCGTTTACATATATAATGAACAATAGTGGACCTACGATTGAGCGTTGGGGAACGCCATATCTGATTATTCCCGAATCAGAAGAATCTGCACTGATTACATATGTTGAATTACCAATTACAACTTTCTGCATTGTTTTGGTTAGGTATAACAGTACCTATTGGTTGACTATGCCATCAATCCCATTAAACCTTAGTTTATATGGGAACATAGTGTGGTTCAAACCGTCAATTGCCATAAATAGGTCGTTTAAATTACCAATCGGTGCTATTTTGTTATGCAATGCTCGTAAAATTTGCTGAGCGAATGTGTAAATGGCATTATTTTCTGAAATCCACGCTGTGATTTCATGAGGATGTCATTGCTGCTCAGGAGCTGTATATTCCAGAATACGCCACCTTTTCAAAAATTTTCGAAAATGATGTTCGTGGTGAAATAGGTTAGTAGTTATTGACATATCTCCTTTCACATTTCTTATAGAAACTTATGCCTTAAAAATACTCAGACTATTGCTGGCCTGCTTCCATTCAGAAGCAACTCTGCTCTCTCTTCGAACTATTATTTCGATATTTGGATCGATTTCTGGTTATCCAAACTCCAAAGTGTAATAACCTTGATATTGGCACAAATAACCTCTGAGGCTCAAGATTCTATGTACTTGTGTATTTTACTGCGATCTCTGGATTAATATTTTCGTTTAAGTAATGAAAAACAAACTGTTTTGTACAATATGTTTTGATATCTGTTGGCATGAAAAATACAAATATCATACAGCATGTATGCAAGAAAATAAAATGGTTTATAGAAGAACATGAGATAATTTTGTTTTAGCAGTGCACTATATTTTAACTATTTGTGCCGCTTTCATATAGAAACGTGGCACCTAATGTTGAATTGGAAAAGAAAGTTTATTGAGTTTTAATTGCACACTATGCTTCATTTATGTGTGTATTACTTCATTACCATTTTCACATATTTGTCGTTACACGATGTTTTGTACGCTGTAGAGTTACATTGACTTGCGTGCTGAAAAAGACCGTGCCACTAGTTTTTTTAGTACGTTCCATGAGACGTATTTAATATAGCCACATCAGAGTCAGCACTGCATATAATGCATGACAAGTTGCCAACGAAATATGAATTAGACGTAAAGTACGTGTTATTACATTTGCCTCCAATGTTTTAACTGTAGCAGATAAAAATAACTTGTATCGCAATTAGCCTGCTACAGATAGGGTATTTGTTGTGGAAACCCCACAGTTTGCTGATTTTTGTCTCTGAGCCAGCAAATACTTATGTTTGGCCAATGGGTTCTCACTTAATGCTATATCTTGGTGGACTTTATTTATGAAATGCAGCTGTGAGAAACAAAACTGAGCACTGAAATGTTACATAAATCCACTGGTTAAAGATGGGAGAGGAGAGGTAACCGTCATTGTTGGGTCGTAATCAAATAGGCTATGTAAAAAAATTAATGCAGAAATAAATAGGCAAGTGTGAAGTTCATTGGAACAAAATTAAGTTCACAGTTGAATAAATTTTACAATTATTATATGGTGATGTTTAGACTACAAATAGATGTACAAATTAACTTGCAATATGAATGTAAAATGACTCATTCCACACCATGTTGATTTATTGTGTAAAATGATCCATGGTACACAAAAGTAACTAAGTGATAAATGTTATGGTTTTTTCTCCTAAGAAATTTTAACATGGGCATATATGTGCAGAATATGACAAAGATGGCATAACAGTAGAGAACACATTAAATTTCAACAGGAGTATGAGCAACTTGTACAATAAACAGTGTAGTCAAGAAGAGACTAAAACCTTTTGAAAAGATGTTAGGAAGAATGTTCAAGATTATATGGGTAGATCTGGTAATTAATAAACAGATACCTAATTGAATTGAGGGTAAAAGAGCTTTATGCCACAGTTTGACTAAAAGAAAAGACAGATTGACATAAAACATACTGAGGCATCAATGGAGTGAAGGTTGATATTAAGAATTGTAAAAGGAGACAAAGGCTTGAATACAGTAAGTAGGTTAAAATGGTTATAGTGGTGTAGTTTTGCATATGTGAGATTACTTACACAAAATAGGCTAGTGTGGATGACTGCATTAAACTTGTCTGTGCCTTGATGAACACAAGAATGAGAACTGTGCTGATTTTGGCACTTGTAATGACACAAGTCCTACATAAACATTTTAAGTACATAAATTAAACCATTTCAACTTCACTTTAATGTAAATTATCACAATTCAAAAATTGTGTTCTGTAGTGAGCATCATCCTGAATGAATGCATTCGGCAAGTCACTGGTGATGTCCTCGCTGCAGAGTATTACACGATGTACAACAAACCTTCAGTTCATCGTTTTAATTTATCCAGTGTATATGAAGGAGTTTCATAGTCATGACTCCTATGTTCTCAACTAATCCTTCTAAGCTCCCATTGATTCTCTTGCGGTGTGTCTTGGCACACCAGAAAACAATATGGGGGAGTTGCAAAATGCTCTTGAGGGTAACTGATCAGAGCATATTTAGTAGGTACCTGATTATAATGTCGTGATGGAAAATTTTGTTTGAAGTCTCTTTGGACAAAGTCTGCTCTATCATTGTCTAATGAAAATATTCTTGTGACCACTTCTACTACTCTACGATTACATTGAGTGGTGAGGTAACCCACAGACCCTGTTCCATAGGCTGTCTACAATAAGTGGCAGCTCGTGACTTTCTAGTGAGAATGAATGAATGAATATAGTACCTACGATAGGAAGATTAGGCATTCTGTTTTATTGTTTTCTGTTGTTTGCACTTCATTCATTTTAAGAATAGTACAGTTAAATCATTTCGAAACATGAAAAAAGTGATAAGTAACAGAAAAAAAAATCTTAAGAGTGGCTGCTGATTGAACCTTTGACATATGGACTAACACGCCTTTTTTGGTTATCATCATTGTATTTCAGCTAAACATATCTGTTCATCATTGTAGGCAGATGTATAGTCCAAACTCAACCTGTTATCCTTCCCACCCTCCCCCTCCCAATCCTCCTTTTTTATCTCCGAAACTTCTGCAGATTAAATTTTGGTATAAAAATAGGAATCACCTTATTATTGTGTTTTTGCAGCAAATGCCAGTTACATTATACCTTATGTCTTGTCTGAGATGCAGAATTTGCAGCGTATTTTTAATTACTCTGAGTAAAACTGGAAACAGGCTACAAGCTCTTTTACATAAGAAAGGGAGCCTTGACACAAATGGACAATAAGGCACTTACAACATAACACAAGATACAAAAAGTTAGAAATGAGGATCAGCACATAAACTTCTACTTAACATTGGAGGATACCAAGAGAGGAGGAAAGGTCACTAGTAAATACAAAGTTGGAGTAAATTATCACATGCTACACTAGAATGTGAATTTCATTATGTGTGCTGGACAACTAAAATATTATGCCTATCCCTGAAATATATTCTAACAGTGGAAAATCCAGGTTTGTATTAGTTTATTCTGTACCTAGAATAAAGTAACATTACGAATGACAGACTGGAGTGGCGAGGGCCATCATTGTCATTGTGCAGCCAGCAATGCTAGGCAAAGCTCTGCATGTCTTTACAAAGTGAACAACCCAGCAAGCATGTGACACTCATGAAAGGATGCTCATCTGGTGGCTGGCCCCTCCCACTCAACTCACCGAAACATCAAAGTTATTGTAAATGGAATATAGTCTTATAGGTTTATTTATGGACTGTCATAATTATAACAAAATCAGAAGAGACCAGAGTGGGTAAAGGAGAAGGAGTTATAGGGAATGAATCTGATGTCTCATTAGTCATAAATACATTAGTTTTTTGTCAGTAGCACATGGTTCAGTTCTTTATGTTGCTATTTTCTGTGTATACTGGAGGTCAGAAAGCATGCTTCTGCACTTCTTATAAGGTGATAACACTTACTGCCACTTGGAAAAGTAATGCAATAAATACAGTGAAACTACTCATTATTTTATGTTTGCGTACCTCTGGTAAACCATGTTTCAAACATCTGTAGCTATGGACTCTTGGATAATGAAACTCATCCATAAGACTTGATTGTAATCTTGGCATATCAGGTGTATTATTTCTTCAACATTCAGTATGACTTAATAATGGAAAACTGTTATTTATCCCTTATATAAGCATTGTTCTGTTACCAGTTTATATTCAGTGGAAGCAGTAAGGAAAGTGTTATTTTCCCCTTATAACCAGAGTAGAAGCAAACTTGTGTTTTGAGTTCTGTTTCTAAAATAAGCCTTAGACTCGTTGAAGGTGATCATGTATAGCATCTCAGTATTTCAGGATGTAAACTGACCATGCTGGTTGAATAATAAAAACCATGATGACCATAGACAACAAAAGGCTATATCTATGATTAGGAAATATTCTCTTGCTGCTAGATAGTTTTCATCTGCAACTACATGACTACACTGCAATTCACAGTTATTTGCTTGACAGAGGATTCATCAAACCACTTCACACTATTTACCTACCGTTCTGCTCTCCAACAGCGTGGGGAGAAACGAACACATCAATCTTTATGTATGAGTTCTGATTTCTTTTATTTTATTACGATGATCGTTTGTTCCTATGTAGGTGGCCTCAACATAATATTTTTGCATTCATGAAAAAATCATACTGAAATTAAGAATGCCTTTGTTTTGATGATTGCCACCTCGACTCACATATCATATATCCATGACACTCACTACCCTATTTCGCAATACTAAAAAAACAAGCTGCCCTTTCAACTTTTTCAATGTCTTCTATCAATCCTGTCTGGTAAGGATCCCATACTGCACAGCAGTACTCTGGCAGAAGACAGACAAGTGTGGTGTGGGCAGTCTCTCTGGTGGATTTGTTGCATCTTCTATGTGTTTCACCAGTAAAGTGCAGTCTTTGGTTCACCTTCTCCACAAAATTATCTCCATGATCATTGCAATTTAAGAAATTCATGATTGTTTTCCCTAGGTATTTAGTTGAATTTGCAACCTTTAGATTTGTGTGATTTGTCATGTAACCGAAGTGTAATGGATTCCTTTTAGCACTCATGCATATGGCGTCACACTTTTCAGTATTCAAGGTCAATAGCCACTTTTTTTACCATACAGCTATTTTGTCTAAATCATTTTGCAATTGGTTTTGATCTTCTGATGCCTTTATTAAATGATAAATAACAGTGTCTTCTAAGACGGCTGCTCAGGTTGTCTCCTAAATCATTTATATACATTAGAAACAGCTGAGGGTGTATAGTACTTCTTTGGAGAATGCCAGATGTCACATCGGTTGTACTCATTGACTCTCCATCAATTATTGCTTTTCCACCCAAAATTAAGATTTCACTCATCGTAAACTTTTCTGGTGAATTTAAAGAAAAGCAAATAGTACAGTGTGTTTATTTGTTGTGTTGTATTTTCAGCATACTTGAGTTTCTCCTTGTCAAGTAATGTAGAAATTAGATTTGACACCATTTAACTGCTGCATATGTTTCATGGTACTTACTTGGTTTCCCATAAGCATTTTGGCTGCAATTTAATATGGCTGTACTAACCATTAGGCCAATTTCCTTCCTCATCATTTTCCTGACAGAGATTTTGCTCGGTATCTCATGACCTTATCATTGTTGGAATAAAAAAGTCCCAGATCTATTTTCCTTTTCTCATACTAGTGTAACTATTACAACTATTTCAAAAGTGTAATCATTTTTAGATGTTAGCTAGATTGGTTGATTTAGGGGCCTATTCTTTGTTCCATAGATCCATAGTCAGCAGTTTCTCAGTATGTAGAACGCGTCAAAAATACATTATACATATTTTCAAAGCATTCCTGTCAGAGCTGCCGGTGGTGGCAGCTGAGTGTGTGTGACGTGTGCTTGCCTTTGTGAATGTGTATATGCTTTCTTTGCTGAAGAATGCTTTGGCTGATAGCTATATGTGTAACAGTCTTTTCATTGTGCCTGTCTACAACCCAATGGGCCCATCTTTATGGTAAGTAGCCATCTATCCTATTCCTAGTATTGTTTTCAAAAGAAGAGGTATGCTCATGTTTCTTTCGTGGATCCCAAGTGAAGGAATGGAGCCACTCAAAAATCTGAAACAAATTTCCATTTAAATGTTAACATTAAACAATGAAATGTATATACACTGACGTGCATAAGATAATTTTATACAACCACATACCACAATACTGCACTGAAGATGCACACACATTATGTAACACACATTATTTAATATTCCTAGTAACATAAACCTGTGTCAATGGAGTAGGAACAGTTTGCCATCAAATATATCCTTTAGGCTTGTCGAAAATTGTACTCTATTAGTAGCTAAATATTTTGTGGCTACTGGAAACTTGTTGACAGTATGTGATCCTAAATAATAGAGACCTTTATGAACCAAAGTAAGTGAGTTTAATTTTTATGCAGATTTTTATTGTTTCTAGTGATTATTCCATGAATTGATCTGTAGCATTGAAAAAGGGATGTGTCACTCATGGAAAATTTCGTTAAGGAATAAAATACTGAGAAGCAGTTAATTACTAACTCACGTGTGCTGAAACTAGATGTTGCCTTGTGTCGTGTGTGGCTTAATAATATCACAGGCTTATACTGTGCACCAAACCAGTTCACTCTATACTTCAAGTTCATGCACTCATTTTTATACATGTGGTCTTGTAAGTTTGTGAGTCACACCTATTTTTACTATCTAAAGTCACTCTATTTGAAACAGATTTGGTTTGCTTACTACTTATTTATTCAGAGGTAGCGACCTGAGATTTTCCTGGATTTTGACAGCAAAAATGTGCTTTCAAGTGATTGTAATTGATAATAGTCACCGGATATTACATTAAATGAATCAAATGTATGTGGTTGTTAAATTGCAAATTTGAGGTCATGAAATTGCCTGTGGTTGGTGCTACTTTTTATTCCCTGCTGTGAACATTCAAGACATTGTAAACATATTGGCATAATATTTGTTCCCTGTAGATTTATTTTCTCACAAATATTTGTCTCAGTTTTTAGGTTTGTCATTCTACAGTGATACCTGATGACACACTTATCACACAAAAAAATAACCCTGGTGACTGAGCAGATTCATTAGTGAAGGCTTCATGATATGTGTTCTGAAGAATATTGTTCAGGAACAGTCACTTTGGGAACTGAAAATAATGTACACCAATGGTTTCTTACAGTTCTGGAGAAATAAATCACAAAAGCTGAATTGTTATATAGAAACAGAAGTGTTTCAGTTGAAGAAAAATAATAATTTCGGATGTTTTTGTCATATCAGTATGTGCATTTCTGTAGTGGAGCAAAGTCCCAGTAACCATTCACATGTGGTTGTGTTTTTGGACCCTTTTGAAATGCTTTTTTTTTTCACTTCATTCTTTGGCTCACAGTTCTTTTATTTAACAAGCATCCAAACACATAACTAATGCCTTATCTCTTTGTCAAATTGGTTTGTGCACAGATATAATGATGAATATTGACTTTCAGATGTAAAGATGAAACTTACTGTGCACCTGTTAAGCACTAACTACAAACCTTTCAGATATGAATGCTCTTGTGTCAACCGTAGTGGCAGCTATTGATACAATCACAAACTTAAAATGAATGTGGTAGAAGGTGTAGTAGTATTCCTCTTCAAATATTCTCTAAACTCAAAATGTGTTTTACTTAGTAGAAACTGTTGATTGCTATCTGAAATGTGAAACCAATGGATGACTTGTTCCTAGGGAAAGAGAGCAATCCCAAATGGTAAATATAATGGCTCAGGGGACTGGACTATCCCCAAATCCACTTTGATTTTTTTTTTATGCATTGAAAAGATCCCATTTCAACTTTGTGGCTGACTGGGACTGGTGAAAAGTGTACAACAAAGATATTTCTGCAACTTCCAATAGTAGTAAATGAATTACAATGATAATAATAATAATAATAATAATTATTATTATTATTATTATTATTCTGTGTGACTTGATGGTCAGGTGTGAATCTTTCAATTCAATACCACTTCAGCATGTTGCTAATGTACCACAGTAGTGGTAAAGAAGATCTACACTTTAATGTAGAATCCAAACCATGTGACATTCCTGACGAGTCTTCACCACAACATTGTGACGTGAAGGCTAGGTCAAAGGCAAACTGAAATATTCCACCATTTGACTGGGATTTGTTACCTGACGTTTCATTTTCTAGATATTTCAAAAATCAGTATGTGAATGTGCTTGCAATGGTATGCATTAGCTGATGCTTGTGTTTGTGTCTGATGGTAATTCATTACTGCAGCTAGTGAATTATTTGCAAAAGTTGATTATGCAAATGTTATATCTTCCTGGTTTTAGCTAAGACGTCTTTCTGACCTGCTAGCTGGTGAATATTTTCATGTCAGGTTATGATGGGTCACCTAAGTCTGGGTGAAGGTAAAGGTACATATGGGGCAAGGGTGCACATCAAGCTTTCAAGTCCCTAAAGCAGAATTTCACCATTCTCCCAGCATACATCATCTTGTACTTAGTTCTGTTCTGGAACCTCATGGCAGTCGGAGACTTACAAATGGAGAAAATGTTGTAAGTCACTTTGTATATTTCAGGTTAAAAATTTGTATAGTTTTGATTAAGTGTTAGGTGAACCTAAATCTATTTAAAAATTAAATAAACTTGGTAGCCATACTGGTGGCTATAAGCTTCCAGTATCCTCCTTGATTACCATTATTTAAGTTGTGTGTTTCATCTGTATATTGCTGAAAAATAAAATAGCAGAATGGGGTGAAAGTATGCACATCTAATGAAGGAGAAGTTCACAGTGCGTACTTTTACCCGACCAAGAAACTATTTGCACTTACATATTGGCTTTCCCTGACATGATATACTGTTTCTGTCTTTCTGATTGCTTTGATAATTAATTTTAGTTTTGTCTGTTCAAGAAGTCTACTTTCAAGGCATTTTACTACACAGTAATAGATTTTTGGGCTGCATCTCATCCAAACAGGTCCTGAGCTTGTACAACATGGCCAAACTGGTGAAAGTGACATTTTAAAAGGCAGCTAATGTCAAAAATACCATTGAAGGCTTCGGAGCCATGGGAATTTTTCCTCTCAATTTGCACAAATTTTCAGATGCCAATTTTACATCATGAGAAGTGACCGATCAAGATTTTGACAATGACACTCTTGATGAACAACACTTTGTAGTCATTGGTGGAAATAAAGAGGTTGCATCACCAAGGAATGAGGAAATAGCGGTAGAAGACAGAGAGCATCATCCACAGATTATTACTTCTGAACCAGAACCTTCAGCTTTCTACCATCATAAGTGTGTTGTCTGCTAATCTTTGTTCTATAATGCCTCCATCTGGTAATTGCTGTGCTAGCTCCTATTCCACCACACCCACCTTTTCTGTCAATCTTACGTGTTACGACCTTGCTACCACCACAGGAAATAATTCCACTTCTGAAAATTCAAATAAAAATGAAATGTATCAAGGGTGTTCATCAAAATTGTTAACTTCAGTTCCTCATAAAGCATTCTGGAAGGCAGAATTTGCTGAAAAGAAGAAGTTGAAATTTTCTAGGCAAGGGCACCAACTCCCTCATTATCTTCAAAATCGGAGACAATGTAGCTGCATAACAGTAGCTCTGATCTGGATCTGATAGCTCTTTTCTGTTCAGTTCCATTAGGGTAATTTGTACTTTGTTTCATTGTCCTTAGTAGTTATTTCAATATCAAAAGTTAGGCCCAATAACCTTCGCTATTCACCTAGTTTTAGTTTGTAAGACTGCAGTACATTCGCATGACATTTTTTTAAAAAATAAAGAGTTCCTAATTTCTTTTTCATGTGTGTGTTTGTAATCCTTTTTATGTGCTACAATCCTGGGTAAAAGTACACACTGTGTACTGTTGACTCAAGCCCGTATACACTAACCCAACAGCATGGGGTAAGAGTATGCAAAATTATTTTTAGGAAAACTTTTATTACTTCTCTACTAATAATTTGAGTATACTGAAATTTTTACACTATGTTACCAAGATGTTAAACTGGGTGTTGCACATACAATACTGTTGCAAGTTTTTTTTAATATTTAGTAAAATGCTTACTTTTAACTCTACCTACCATGATACCTGGGATCAGTGTAATTGATTGTAACTAGAATGGTAATGACATAGCATCCCGAAGGTAATAAAAGTAAAATGATATGTAATACGGTCACAATTAGTGCTTCAGTCAGAATGCTTAAAAGATTCTGTAGACAGGACAGAATAAAAAGATACAAAGCTGGTAGAACAGGTAGAAAATCTGTCTCTCTGTCGAATATATTCTTACAGCACCTTGAATTCTATTTTACTTAAGACCGATGATGGTAAAATTGCACAGAAGTAGGAAAGAGGAATAAATATTAACTGTGACTGAAGTATCTTCTACCACAAAAGCAGAGCTCTCTTTCATTCAGAGGAATGGATTACCAATTGTTTTGTTAAGATCTCTGTTCTGTTATCAAGAAAGAAAAAACTTCCAACTGTGCACAAAAATATCAGTTTTCAGAAATAAAGGAAAGATGATTTGAAGCTACACAAAACCAATAAAAATAGTGGCACAAACTATTTTGAGTTAGTAGATATGATATAAATGGTGCTAGACTGAAATTACGGGTCACCAGATTTAATTAACACATCTGGAGAGTTACAACAAATGTACAGATGAAAAATAATGAAAACACACATCTGTTATATTTACTCAGGCAGCACTGCATTTACCAACAGTGAGCAGTTCTGAATTTCGTGGTCAGTAGCAAAGAGATAGAAGTGAAATTGCCAATAAAAATGAGAATTGCTTCTAGAGCACGGTGAGGCATGTAAAATCTATGTGACAAAGTGATACAAGTGAAATCCCAGTCTGTACTGCTCCATGGTAAACAAAAAGAAAACTAGTTAAAGATGAAACAATACATTCATTGAGTGTTATGCTGATTTTTTATGTTTCATATTATCTAAATAAACTTTTTAATTTACATGAGAAGAGAGGAAGTGACTGAGGTGGCACAAAATATTTTCAGTAATGGAATGATGCGTTAAACAGTATTCTTTCTCATTTTGATCCACTACCGTAAGCACAAAAGGTATGGTGTTCGTGAAACATCACAGAAATGTTTTGTTATAGCTCTAAAGTCTAAATAGCAGTTCAATGATTTTTGAGTTGATAACAACCAATACTAAATAATTACAGATAAATCACATTCTCCTTAATTCACAATATTTTGGAAGCAGGGGGATACATTTACGTACAGACTTTTGCAAATATTTTATGTTGATCTGTTATTCCAACATTCGAACAAACTATTTTTATGTTCAATACACACAAAAAATTTGAAATTCCATTTTGCAATTTCAAGAGAATTCTGAATCCTTGTGAACTTTAACTTCAGTTTTCTCAAAACTACAAGAAATGTTTTTATACTGCTGTGTTTCTGAAATACTACCTACAAGTTTGTTTCTGGTAGAGTATCAATATGTGTTGCTTTTTGCCAGCTTCATTATCAGTCAGTGACTCAGAAATATTTTCAGAACTGCTGAAATATACAACAGGAACACACCTTAAAAATGAATGATAATGTCTAGTTATAGACACACATAACGCTTTCCAGTATCAGGAAGGGATAGAGGGAGAAAATATCACACTGGCTGCATAGTGTGCAAGGGTTTCTCAAAGCAGGGTCATGTTATGATAGTGGGTGGAGTGGGAAACAGTATTGATAGGGATCAGGGCTACAGTATTGAGTGTGACCTGGTGAAAATAGCCTCCGCAATGACCCATACCAATGTTGGGCTGGTGCCTGCTTTCGTGCCGCATGATCAGTCCCAGTTGAACCTCTCTATCAGGAGGGTAAATATGGAGTTGGATCAGTTGCGTAGGGCAACCACTCTATCAGATATTGGATTGGTTCCTGTCGAGGCTATTGATAGGGGGGATTTCACAAGGCATGGCCTACACCTCAATAGGAAAGGGAAGGGTAAACTGGCAGGGTTGTTAGCGAAATCCATAAGGCGGGACACCAGTATTCATGGGTGTACCTCTTTTTTTAGACTAATATCAGTGTCCAATGAGAAGTTCAGGCAGGCAGGTGCTAAAGAGGTCTAAAACTCACAAGATTCTCACAACAGGAAAGTAAATAATAATGTTTCCATATTTAACCAAAATATTGGTGGATTAAAGAAAAAAGTACATTCTCACAAAAGTAAAGTAAAAAACAATGTTACCATTTTTCACCAAAATATTCCAGGATTGAAGAATAAAGTAGATGAGCTCCTGGTTTGTTTAGATGACACTGAATCTGATAATGTAATAGATATACTATGCCTGCCTGAGAATCACATTGTGTCTGATATGGAAAAGGTAAATATCAGTGGTTATAAACTAGCTGCACATATGAGTAGAGAGAATAAGATGAGAGGAGTTGCCATATATGTCAAAAGACTGTGTAAAAAGCTTAGATAAAAAAGTTTTGTCTAGAGCAACATATAGAAGCATGTGCCGGTCAACTTAAACTGAAGTATGGCTCTTTTATAATTGTAACAGGAGACTTTCATTTATTCCTAGAAAACTTGGATGCCTTGTTGTGCTATCTGTCAGATGGGGGAAAGCAAATTATTATTTGTGGGGACTTCAATGTTGATTCACTGAAAGAACGTAAGAGGAAGAATGACCTGGAAGTCTTGCTTGGTTCTTTGAATTCGAGATCTGTCATTAATTTTCCTACCCGGGTAGTAAAGGACAGCAGCACGTTGATAGATAACACTTTTATAGACCAAGATAAGTTTAAAAACATAAATTCTTGTCCTGTTGAGAATGGCCTTTCTGATCGTGGTGCTCAGCTAGTTATAGTATACGACATAGCTCCATTCAGTAATTCAAAACTATCTTCCAAAGCTGTACGTTCAATTAATGACTCAACAATTAGGAATTTCAGAAAAAAATCTTCAGCAGTTAGACTGGGATGAGGTGTACAAAGAACCTGAAGCTAATTTAAATATAACTCATTTCATGATACACTTGTAAGAGAATTTAAAAACTGTTTCCCCAAGAAAGTAGTTAAATCTAATTATAAAAAACCACGCAAAAAACCTTGGCTTACTAAAGGAATAAAAATATCTTGTAACCACAAAAGAGAACTGCATCTAACAACAAGAAACAGCCAAATATTATAAAAACTACTGTGCTACATTAAGAAATGTTATTAAAAAGTCCAGAAGCATGTGAATCATATATGAGATTAATACCTCTGATAACAAAATAAAAACAATTTGGAATATTATTACAAGGGAGACAGGGCAATAAAGAGTACAGGATGGTGGCATTACCATCAAAGCGAATGGAAACTTGACAAACAACAAGCCGGAAGTCGAAAACATTTTAAATAATCATTTTTTAAGTGTTGTAGAGAAAATGGGATCTAAATGTTCATTAGAAGAAGCAAGGCAGTTAATGGAAGAGGCCTTACCCACACCATTTGATAAATTGAAATTCCACCTACTTCTCCTTCTGAAATTAGGAAGATAATAAACTGTCTCAAGAATAAAAGCTCCAGCAGGATAATAAAAGCTTGTTCCCAAGAGATAAGTGGGATTCTTAGCCACATATGTAATAGCTCTCTGAAGCAGGGTATTTTCCCAGATAGACTGAAGTATGCCATTGTCAAACCACTGCATAAAAAAGGGGAAAGTCTGATGTCATCAACTGTCGCCCAATCTCTCTTCTGACTGCCTTATCCAAAATTCTTGAAAAAGTAATGTATTGTAGAGTAGCTTCACACCTTTGTAAAAATAAAGTTTTAACAAAATGTCAGTTTCGTTTCCAGAAAGGTTTTCCAACATAAAATGCTATATATACTTTCACTAATGAAATATTAAATGCTCTGAGTAACCGGAAGTCACCCGTTGGGATTTTTTGTGGTCTCTCAAAGGCTTTTGATTGTGTAAATCATGGAATACTTCTAGATAAGGTCAAGTACTGTGGTATGAATGGGACAGCGCTCAAATGGTTTAAATCATACCTAACTGGAAGAGTGCAGAAAGTTGAAATAAGCAGTTCACACAATACGCAAAAAAATTGGTGATTTCTCGAACTGGGGACCAATCAAGAATGGGGTGCCATAAGGTTCGGTCTTGGGTCCTCTGCTGTTCTTAATATATATTAATGACTTGCCATTCTATATTCATGAAGATGCAAAGCTGGTACTTTTTGCCGATGATACAAGTATAGCTATCACACCAAACAGACAAGAATTAACTGGTGAAATTATAAATTATGTTTTCCAGAAAATAATTAAGTGGTTCTCTGCAAATGGTCTCTCATTAAACTTTGACAAAACACAGCATGTACAGTTCCACACAGTAAATGGAATGACACCATTAATAAATATAGACTTCAATCAGAAATCGGTAGCTAAGGTAGAATATTCAAAATTTCTAGGTGTATGCATTGATGAGGGGTTGAACTGGAAAAACACACTGAAAATCTGCTGAAACGTTTCAGTTCAGCTACTTATGCTATTAGGGTCATTGCAAATTTTGGCGATATATATCTGAGTAAATTAGCTTACCATGCATATTTTCATTCTCTGCTTTCGTATGGCATCATATTCTGGGGTAACTCATCATTGAGTAAAAGAGTGTTCATTGCACACAGCGTGTAATCAGAATAATTGCTGGAGCTCATCCAAGATCATTCTGCAGACACTTATTTAAAGAGCTAGAGATCTTCACTGTAGCCTCACAATATATATATTCACTTATGAAATTTGTTATTAACAATCTGCACAAATTCAAAAGTAATAGTATATATATATATATATATATATATATATATATATATATATATATATATATATATATATATATATATATTCACTTATGAAATTTGTTATTAACAATCTGCACAAATTCAAAAGTAATAGCAGTGTGCATGGCTACAACACTAGGAGAAAGGATGGTCTTCAGTACTCAAGGTTAAATCTAACTTTGGCACAGAAGGGGGTAAATTGTGCTGCCAAAAAAGTCTTTGGTCACTTACCTAATAGCATCAAAAGTCTGACATATAGCCATATAGCATTTAAAAGGAAATTAAAAGAACTTCTTAATGGCAACTCCTTCTACTCATTAGATAAATTTTTGGATATAGTAAGTGGATAATTGCCCCCCCCCCCCCTCCCCCCCCCCCCCCCCCCCGACTGGATGACATGATCTTGCTGTGTTGGGGTACTATGAATAACTAAAAGCAAGAGAAAAATACATTCATCATATTTACACAGGACATGAAGCTGTACTATATGACTTAATGGTGAAGACCTCCTTTCAGGTAAAATATTCCATAGGTGAAATAGTCATCCATTAGGATGTCTGGGTACAGACTATTCAGGAAGATGTTTTCACTAGGAGAAACAGAACTGGCATTCTGTAGGTTGGAGTGTGAAATTTAGGTCCCTTAACTGCATAGGAAGGTTACAGAATTTAAAAAGAGAGGTGAAAATTGAAGTTAGATACAGTGGGGATTAGTAAGGCGTAATGCAAGAGTTGGCCTAATTCTGCTACAAATAAGAAACAGCATAATATGAACAGAATAATAGCCAAGATAGATATAAGGGGTGATCAAAAGGTTTCCATTCAAAGTCCGTACAGTCGAAAATTGGCATGCCAGTCAGGGAAAATCACTGTGAGCATTGAGGCTATCATCTCTTTAATGCACCAGGCTGAAGGTACCCATTTGGTAACACACCATATCCCTCTGTGTGAAGATGTCTGTAACTGCCTGCTGCACATACTCGTCAGACAGAAATCATGGGCACTTCAAGGCTCTTTTTAAGGGACTGAAGGCATGACAATCACACGAGGAGAGAGCATGGTTATAGTGTGGGTGCTCTAGTGTCAGCCACTTTGGTTGGCATAACTTCTGAGTTATGACATTTGTGATATGGGAATGTGCATTATTGTGAAGCAGCAGCACCCTTGACACAACATTTCACAATTTTGATTTTCAACAGACATGCTGTCCCATACACATTCTCTGGTGGATGTCTGGTGATATTTATTAACAGTATGTCAGTCCTGTTTGGATGCATTTGGTAATAATGTTGCCATAGTTCATGTTCCTGCATTTACTGCACACACATCAGAAAGACACAAATGCTACACTAATCTCTTCCCTAAATGTCAGTGCTGACGTATCCTCATCAGAGTCATGCTGTGTTGCATATATGCTGCAGCAATGCCCCTTGTACAAAGCCAATACCTATTGCAGTAGTACAAGTTTATATGCTAACTTGCCTTCTAGCTCTACAGATGATCAAGAGATTGAGGGAATGTATGCTGAGATAAAATAAATTATTCAAAAAAGAGAACAGAGACTGGGGGAAGGAATGATGGTAATATTTTGCACAGACCATAATTTAAGTGTCACTAAGAATGTCATACACGTGGAAGAGACCTGGAGATGCTAGAAGAGTTTACAATGAGAATATGATGATAAGACAGAGATTTCAAAACCAAATTTTAAATTGTAAGACATTTCCAGAAGCAGACATTTACTCTGACCATAATTCATTGGTAATCAATTACAGATTAAAACTGATGGCCAAAAAGATAGGAAATTATAGACATGGGACCTGGATAAATTGGCAGAACCAGAGGGTGTTAAAGTTTCAGAGAAAGCTGTAGGCAATGACCGGCTGAAACATAGGAAAGGAATGCAATGGAAGATGAATGGGCAGCTTTGAAAGATGAAATAGGGAAAGCAGCAAAGGATCAAATGGGTAAGAAAACAAGGCCTAGAAGAAATCCTTGGATAATTCAGGAGATATTGAATGTAAATGAGAGTGATAGAAATTGCAAAATGGCGAAGTAGGATTGTCTATAGCACAAATGAAAGGCTGTAGAAGAAGGAATAAGCAGAGGAAAGATTCATGCCACCTACATGATAATTAGATATGCCTTTGGAGAAAGAAAAGCAGTTTTATGAATGTCAAGAAAGCAGATGACAAGCTAGCACTCAGAAAAGGATTTATAGAAGGGCTTTACAAGAGTAATGAACTTGGAAGACAGTATTATAGTAAGAGGAGAAGACATAAATGAGGATGAGATTCAAGACATGATAATGTGAGAAGAATTTTGTGGAGTACTGAATGACATAAGTTGAAACAAGGTTCCTGTAGTAGAATACATTCCCTCAGGATTATTGAGATTCTTGGGAGAGACAGCCATGAAGAAACTACTACTCATCACCAGGGCGACAATGTTGAGAAATAAATATGTAGACATGAAGAACAAAGATGTGTAATGTTAATAATGTTGATTTTATTTCAAAAGATTTAAGAATTTTTGTGTAAAAAAATTGCAAGGCATTACATTTCAGCAAAGCCTCATATGTGAATGTGAATGGTGAAAAAATGAAATTATGTCAAGGAGTGTTTGTAACCTTACACAGTGTTTAAAGAAATGAGTAGAGTGCTTGTAAAAGCTGCTGGTTCCAAGACAAAGCACTTAAAGAATGATGAGGCAGAAGTGGCAGTTCACAATGTAATATAATACAAGGAGATATTTAGTTCATGATCCACAACTTCATAATATAGATTCATGTGCATGACGTGCAGTACAGTGACACAGAAAAGCGCTATTTTGCAAGAAATTTTAACAAATGCATGACATCTATAACATGAAGTATCCTTGGAGTGTGGTGAAATGTGATTTGTTTTTCAAACACATAATGGCAGTTTTAACCACAAGTTGAAGTTTGTGGTTAGTGTGAGGAATGGAACACAAAATTGTGGAATTCTTCATTATGTGATTCAGTGCAGAGGGGTGCTGCTGGTGAACTGAGTATTCATAGATATGGAGCAAAGCAGTTGTACCTCAAAATTCTAGAAGCTGGGGATTGTCTTGCACCAGTAAAGTGGCTGGCTACACTGACGTTTCAGACTGTACCCACCCAACTTCAGAGAACATCTAGCTGCATATGTTCTACCATTCTGAAAGTAGCTGGCTACCTGCTAACACTTGTGCTGCAGTTGCCTACTCCCATATTACTTTTTTATTCTCATTTTGTTTGCTTGCTTTTTGTATTTTTCAGCAGGTGTATAGCAAGCTATAAAAAGTGGTTTCATACTTAGGAACCAATGTAAGTGAAAAACAATTGCTTACATGTGACACTGTCTTCTGTTAATATTTTCTTTTTTGTATTAGCCTATGTGGAAGCTATGCTGTACACTAACAGTAGTCATGTGGCAAAAGAAGACAACCAGAGCTATGAAAGGAATACTGAATAGTGACTGAATCATATTAGCCACACTTCTTAGGATGGCGAGCACCAAACTAGTATAAATTACTCTTTTAGTAATTCTTACTTCTTTAGTCTCGACTACTGTATTAAATTACTTCTGTATTAATATACTCATTTATTAACTCTTGGAAAGCTCAGTTTCTATTTACTTCTTTATTTGTAGCTAAAGTAGGAACGCCTTTTTACTAAAGAAGTAAGCCATTTCTGCACACTGCAGGCACGTGCATTATGTTCCCTCTCAGAAAATATTGATTGACAGCAGACATTATTGCATCACCTTTTGCATAATTTACATTCATCGCTATAATTTTAGAAGCTAGAAAGGACTATTAAATTGAATTATTAAAATTGGAAAATCTAAATGCTATTGTACTAATTAATAATAACATTTGTGTATTATGAAAAAGAAACATGCTATTAATTGGATGTATCTATTGTTTACCCCACCATCTACAGCTATGTATGTCCATTGTTGGTTGGTAACATGTATTAATTTCAGAACCAGTTTGAGATATGAGCTAGCAGCAACATGGAGGTAGCCAAGAAATGTTCAAAAAACATACCAGAAAATGAAAGAGAGTGGTTTGCTGAAATAATGAAAATGTTCATAACTACTATTGAATCTAAAATGCACAATGTCAACATGCTAAAAAGGAAAAAAGATGCTTGGGAAAAAATACACATTGAATGCAATGCAGAAGCTCTTACACAATGATTACAAGAACAGCTTAAAGTAATTTGGAAGAACATGAAACTGAAAGCAAAGAAAATTAAAGCTAAATATAATCGAGAACAATTTCAAACTGGCGGTGGAGTAGGTGAGATGAATGGAGGTGATATAAGCCACATGGTTGTTGATATGACCCCACAAGTTTTCAAGGGGATAGCTGGAGTTAACAACAATGACACATCTGAAGATAACGTGATACTTTCAAGCAACATTGAAGATGATAACTGCTCTGAAGGTAGCAACGAAACTGCTGAAGGTGGAACTTTACCCCATAGTCATGAACCTCGGCCTACATTCTCTGGTGAGAGCTTATCAGAAGATGTGCCCAGCAAAAGAGGGAGAGAACATGCGGTTGTAGTGAAGAATCAAGAGTTGTTGAAAAAGGCAGATGAGCTTCATTCCTTAAAATGTGTTTCATACAAGAGGAATACAATGCAAAAATGTTATTAATAGAAAGACAAAGAGAAATCGTGGAATAAGAGCATAAACTTACAATGGAAATCATAAATAAGTTCAAGAACTTAATAGAGCAAACTCTGGATTCCAGTTCTTCAGTCAATGTGCTCAAGAAATTTGGGTTTTTGTGAATGAATAAGAAAATATTCATATGTGTAAAAAAATCTTTTATTTCCTTGATTTTTCAAAAAATAATCGAAACACTGTATGACTTTGTATACTAAATTAAGAAATAAAATGAGTATGTTAATCCCTTAAAAGAAGAAGAAGAATAAGAACAACAACAACAACAACACTAACTTCTAATTTTACTAACGAACTAGGCACAATTTTAATTAAAGTAATTAAGTACAATAGACCTTCTGACAGCTTGGCCTGCAGTATCTGCTTCACCACCACAGCATCAGGGTGAAACAAATCTCTAACTTATATTCCAAAGTTTTGTAGAAGTGCAGCAGTCACAATAACATTCCCACAATCGTTTGGTTTAAATTGCATTCTTTTAGTGAGAAGTTGGATATGTTTCTTCCAAACATCAAACACTTGCTCTATTACCCATCTGGTAGCAATATCAGCTCTATTGTAGCACCATTTGGCTGCTGTGTGGGCTCAGAACACAGGCATCATAAGATGTTTGGAGAAAGCATATTGACTATCTCCAACAAGCAACCCATCATATTGTCCATTTTCAAATTCTGCAGCATCTCTACTATTGTCCCAGATGTGTGCATCATGTGTAGAACCTGGCCACTGGCTTATCACATTCAAAGTCTTCATATTGGCATCACAGGTGATTTGTGTATTGATATAAAAAAAATTCTTGCTATTTCTGTATAGTTCTGCTTGCGCTCCAGAAGGACAAAGTATGTGTATATGTACACAACCTATGGTCCCTATGAGATTTGGGAATCCACTAGTTTGGTAGAATTCCCTTTTGTTCTCTGATATATTTTCTTGGTTCTGTGGCATGGACACATGCAGTGGCTTTAAGGCAATTACACTATTTATCACTCTGTTAAAAGTAGTATGATGAATATTAATGAGATCCCCTGCTACAATTTGATAAGTACCTGTGCAAAAGATTCACAGTCCCCAAAGAAGAAGTTGCAGCCTAGGAGACAAAGCCTGGCTCCTGTCAGAATTATGCTGCAGTAACGGCTCCAGCATACCAGGCAGCAACTCAAAAGATTCCTTATGAAATCCAAACTGCTGTTTGAAATGACTGTCGCTATACATCATAAATGGGTCTCTTCTCTCCATTAAAACCCTCATTCTTGGGATGTTCACCTCTTCCTCCATCTCCATATATTCTTTGTAGTCCAGGTAATCTATAGAATTTGTCACTTAAAACACAGAACTCAAAGATCGCACCTTACTCTTTTACTTTACTCATACTACTACCAAGGAGTAAATTCTGGCCTTATTTCCTCCTAATGTACTAGCGTACTCTTCAATTGTGCTCTCCACCAGTAATGGGTAAATAAATTTATTTCAGAAGTAAATGAAAAAATTTTCTCCTGGAGTAATTGACTCCTGTAGTTTAGTACTATCGACTGGAAGTTGCCGATTTCCTTCTCTCTTAGTAACTTACTACTTTAGTTTCACTTGTGTCTGGTTGGTGCTCACCACCCTAGTGATTTAAAATATTAACTTTATTACCATTGTATGCTAAAAATGCCTTATTTCAAAAGCAAACAAAAGTCAGGTGTGTCATTCTCACAAAGATGTGATTTACACAGATGTGACCCCACATATGGTAGCAATCTAGATTTAGCTTTTAGACTGCATAAAAAGTAATAGCTTTAACTATGAAGATAACAATGAACTAACTTTACCAGTGATACAAATGCCTAGAAAATGTAAGATCTTGGTGTCATACACCAAGTGCTAATAGAGAAGAGAACTTGAAGGTTTCCTAGATAGTTTAGAGAAACATTTAAAAAACATAAAGTAATTAATGGGCATAGAGTAATAATTACATTTAAAATATCTGTATAAATGTATTTAAAGTAATACCTGAATGTGCCAGTACTGTATGGTATGGTCCTACTGTATTAATTTTGCAAGGAGAGCTTCAGTACCATAATACATTTCTCAGTAGTTAATGCACAATGATAATTAACTCGACAATGTATGTTACAACGAATGTTGACTACTTTTTAATCTTTGTTGTATTTCTAATACTGGGTCATACATGTTACAAAAATAGCAATCAAATGTAAATCAGCACCATTTCTTTTCTTTTAATGGTAGTCTCTTTAGTATAGAAAACTCAGGGATAAAAATGAGGAAAAGTACACTATTATATAGCTATGGGTATACGATAACATTCCACATAGGCATATAGTTTTGCATCAACTGTTCATCTGTTTTTGCAATCCTTTGTGCACAGCAGCTAGTCATGTGTTGCCAGTTTCTGGTCTGATACATCAAAGCGGCCAGACGTTTTACTGGCACAAGACACTCCCCGGGAAGTTGAGCAGTTATAAAAAGAAAGATATGATGTGGAAGGGTTTGTCTCTGATTACATACTAAGTCTCTCACTTCCATAAATTCCTCTCCAAATTGCGCAAAGCATACTTTTATTGATATCATGAGGGTACAGCTAAGAAAGAGCCAAATGAACTACGTACTTGTTTGTTGCATTCTATCATGGACAAGTTGCCAGCAAATGTGAAGTAGTTGTATCTGTTTGCTGATAACTGCCCTGGGCAGGACAAGTATCACACCATTCTTAGGCTCTGCTAATAATGACATGCTTTATTCCAGAAATACATTACTCTTTTCCCATGTGTGGTCATTCATTCAACACATGTGACCAGGATTATGATGTTGTAAAGAGAAAAATAAAACAAGAGGATAGCATTATACTCCAGAGGAGTATGAAACTTTGATACATTCACCATCTTGGAACCAGAAATATGGAAACAGAAGATATTCAGAACTTCAAGACCAGGTGGCATACTCACTGCTAAAGGGAGGCTACCTCAGCATGTTCATATGGTAGCAAAACAAAAATGAAGTTTCAGATGTCTATGCACAGCCACTTCATTTACTGTAGCAATTCTCCTGGAACTGTTGAAGCCACGCCAATCACTGACAGACTCACTGTTTTCCAGTTTCCGCTGCTCAAAGGAGGATATAAAGCAGCTCTTCTAGACAAACAAACATATAGTAGACATGTTCCAATAAAAAAGAAGAAACTAGGCACTGTATAAAAAATATAGAATACATACATGAGCAGAAACCATTTTATAATAGTATCTATCAGTGGCCAATGAAGGATGAACAAGATAAAGACAACTGAAACATACCAACCATTGTCCACTTTCCTATCTATTGACTGTCATTATTTTATGGGTACACCCATACATACTCATGTTATAAAATGGATGCATTTATATGAGAATGTATGTATGTTCCACATCTTTTCCTAAACCACTAGACTGATTTCAGTCAAAGTTGGTACACACATCACTAACTGTTTGGAAATAATTGCTGCAGGAATAAAAACCACCTACCTATCAAATGGGTGGGGTTGGGGATGAAAAGGAAGTGTAGCCCACAATGTTCAAACACCCAGACTTTAATCATCTAATATTTCAGAAATAGAGCCCTTAATGACTTGCAGAAACTTTACACATAATTTCAAACTTTTATAAAACTTCTTCTTACTGATAACCTCACAAACTGATCAAAGGAAAAAAATTATTGCTTCATATATTTTCGCTGTTCATGCATTACAACTGTGGCATCAGGCATGGCACTTTAGTTTATTACTTCTTTACTACCAAATGTATTTGTGACAAATTTTGCATACAGTATTTGCATACAAATATGCCACTGAAGGCACCTGCAAAATTATATCATTGTACAACATGTAATTCAGGAGATATAACATCCTAAACATTGATCTGCATGGAAACAAAATTGCAAGGCAAAATTCATTGCATATGTGGGCAAAGCCCCAGTTGAAAACCTCCTCCTAAGCCTCTAGATCAATCTGAACCGAACTTGGTACACATGTTACTTGGGCCTACTATGTGGAAAGAACCAGCAACTTACTACTGGGGTGGTGGTGATAACATGAAGAGGAAAGGGGGAAGAAGGAGGTCGACAAAGGGAAAATGTACAGAAAAAGGGACAAGGAGAAGATTGACAGAGAGAGGGGGAGGAGTAAATGGAGAGTAGAAGAAAAGATGAGGAGATGGAGAGAAAGACAGGGAGAAGAAAATTGACAGATAAATTAAAGAGGAGATGGACAGAGAGTGAGGGGGGGAGGAGGTGATGGACTAACAGAATTGAAATCAATACACATCTGGGCAACATGTACTAAGCTAGGTAGGAATCAACCTGTATGCTGATAAAACATTCTTTTATTGCTATAATAAATATGAATAAAATAAATCTGTTTAACACAATCCTTCTACTCCAAACAGAACACTATTTGCTTCATCAACACCATCAGATTTAAAAAAAAGGTTATTTCTAGTACATTTAGACTAGATTACTGACCACACTTGATGGCTTAAGCATGTTGTAATGCTGTATATTGTTTCATCCTGCGGAAAAGTGCTACATAGCAACTCTGTGAGACCACACTTAAATATGTATATGCATAAACCCATTGTGTACTAGAAAAGTGTTTTGTGTTCGCTCAAAAATTTACTGTCTCCAACTTACCAGATCAATGAAACTAATCTCCCAGCTCCTGATAATGTTAACATGTAATAATAAAATCTGACAATTCATAATAGCCAAGTCATAATCACATCATCAAAAATCCTTTACCAAGAGAAATTAATTGTAATCTGATATATTTGTGTCCAAATGGAACTGATTGCAAGAATATCCATGGGTCTGCCACATAGTTTTGATGCCATGGGTCTGCCACATAGTTTTGATGCTTTCCACCAACTGTGGTTCATATAGCGAATCTATTTATGGATTTCAGACTCATTTTAATTATTCAAAATTAGTCATGATTTTTACTTTCTTGGACATTAGTTACAATTTATTCCTACAAAAGACCTTTCAGCTTTGTCTTTGCTTCTGTGTTGTGTAAACATACTCACCTATTGAAGTCCACATCTTTCGAAGGAACGTACCAATCATCAATATGTATTGCAATGACCCTCCCTATTTTGGGTCACTACATATCAGGATGGGTGAGAGCAATGGTGAAGGAGAGGGCAAATTCACACTGCAGTGGGCAGTTAAATAGTGGTAGTATTGACAGGTGTTTATTCAAGCAGCCTTATACAGCTCTCTGGCCCGCCTCAGGGCTATACTGTGTGAATGCAAATGCAGATAGCTGTAGAATACATTAATTCCTTGATCACACCACTGATGTCCACTGTCCTTGGTTGCAGCAGCAGGTGCCATGAAATGGTTTGGGTCACCTGCAGATGTAGATGAGTATGGCCTCCCCAGGCTTCCGGAGTTGTGAATCCAGACATTCCCACACATACTCATTGTCCCCATGCCATACACTTGAGTGTGACAATTGACACTAGATGTGCTGATGCCAAAAAGAAATGCCTCACTCACCCCATAGAGGTGGATCAGGACAGTGGCTGATGATGTCTAGGTGGCTAGGATGCCATGAGGGCACACCTCCCACAACCAGATTGTAGGCAGCTTGCAGTCTGTCAGCCGAAGTTCCTCGGAGTGCAGAGGCTGGCCAGACACCAGCTCCTAGCATCTGTGAGATTTCTACAAGTCTCACAGCCACCACACCACAGGTATGGTGTGCCTCTTGCAAGAACTAATGCGTTAATCAGCAGACAGGTTACCAGCTGATCTTCATCACCCAGTGGAACTCATGGTTTCTCTGAAACTCAAAAACCCATCATTCTTTCCAGGTCAAGATGCAGACAGAATGGGGACACAACTGAATGCTCGATACTCTAAGCTTGATTATTTGTATCCTTATAGTTATGCTTCTGTCTTGTTCTACAAGAATAAATCTAACACCACCAAAACATTGCAAGTAATCTAACAACATGACATGACCTCAAAGCATTAGGCACGTCATGTGTCTTGTACTGTTTAACTGCTAGATGTTGTTTCTTTCTGCCTGTTGCACCTTTGCATACAGGCAGAATTGCAGATAACTGTAGTACCACAGACATCATACCTTCAAATGATTTTATCCAACTGACACGAATGACAGAAATTTTGGTGGGAGATTATTCCTTTACATTAACTGGTGAGGTTATTTCCATGACCTGATACAGTTTGTGATATTTGGTCAATAACTTCTTTATCTTTCTCTTCAGTGTATACCCACTGCCCTATACAATACTGTGGTAGTTTACCCATGCACTTATTCAGCTTCTCCTGGTGTTCTAGACCCTTTGTGTTTGCCTTTTGTATGTTTCTCCATACTTCCCATATTCTTCTGGCAATCCTCTTTAGTGATTCACAGTCAGTTCCCAATGCAGTACTTAAAATGTCAAAGTTGGATGGCACATTCATCCCGTACACACCTCAAATGGTGACATGCCTGTTCCTGTATGTGTCTTTCATCTGTAGACACAAACCACTTATGGAAGATAAGTATCCCAGTCATTACGTGTAACATTTACATAGATGCTTAGCATGTTCAAAATGTCTTATGGATGCACTCTGTCCTACATTGGTTTGAGGGTGGAATGGCCTCATTTTTAACTTCAAAATAAGTAACATACAGTATAGCTGTTTCACAAATTCTGAAACAAAGTTTTTACCCTGATCTGTGGCTAAGGTATCAAGCGATCTGTGACCAGGGTACCAGGCACTCCAAACTTTAATATCCAATTAAAGCCTGTGCCAAAGTACTGGAATTTTGGCCTGGAATTGGTCGCATTATTAGAAACCATGAAAAATGGTTGATGGTCATAAGCACACATCTATTCTCTGCAGGTGCGATGTTGAATAGCCTGCACATGTTGATTCCAAGCATTTTAAATTGCTTCAACACCTCTGGTAAGCTCTGCAAAGTGATTTTCTGCTGTAAAATATCCACTCTTTGAGTGCATGGTACACAATCTCTGACATAGGGGTCCACATTGCACCTCCTAATCCTCCACCAAAACTGTTCTGCAGCATGCCTATTTATTCATTCTCAGCCACCATGACTTGACAGCACATTGTCATTAGCCTCTTGTAACTTCTCCTTTTGAAAAACTCTGAGGACCATTACACTTGGTCAGCATTTCATGACTCTGTACAACAAATCCTTATACATTATAAAGTGCAGTTGTGACTTAAAATCCTGAAAATCTTTAGCTGCTGCCTATGCTTCTTTCCATTCCAACACACTCTAGCCCACTGTACTCATCATGGCCGCTTTGTACCTTAACATGTCTGTGTTTGTGAGTTTTCTGGCTGGCTTATAGATAACATTATAATAGAATTCACTAAGCTTGAGAGCCTCACATGTTAGACGAGTAGATGGGTCTTTCACACTAAGTAACCATTTCAGTGATCCATGATCAGTCACAACCTTAAATGTTCTACCATACAAGTAGTACTAGAGATATGTAATACCAGATATAACTGCTAACATTTTTTTCTCAGCTGTCAAGTTGTTAGGTTCCACTTTATTTACCTGCCTCAAAGCATACACTACTGGATGCTACCTGTCTGTCTGTCTGTCAGTCAGTCAATCAGTCAGCTGGTCAAGAAGGGCTTCATCCAACCAAATCTTTCCTGGAATTTGTGAAAATTGAAAAAAAAAAAAATTCAGTAAGATTATAAATTAATTGCAATGAAATAATGCAGAATTCATTTTTGCACAGTCATGTGGAAAGTGCTTTAAAAATTCTTATTCAATTTGCCTCCAAACACTGCCAGTGGTCTTCGTCAGTATTGTTGACTCAACCATCATGTACTTGGTTGCCTTGCATTGTGCATATGCCAACCGTAACCATCTGACCTGAAATATAGCAAACTGCCTCTTTAGAAGTGTCACATGAGAGGCTAAACTTTTTTTCAAAACTTGGAAAAGCCAATACTGGACCCAAAATCAATACCTCCCATAGTTTTTCAAATGCTAGCTGACATTCCTGTCTCCAATGAAACTTTACACCCTTTTTGAATAGTCTGTTCAAAGGTTTGGCTATTACTGCAAAATCATTTTCAAATTTATGGCAATAGTCACACAAACCAACAAATGACAGTATGTGTTTGATTGTCCATGGTGTTGGAAAATTTTGAATTGCTTCTGTAAGATGGGGTCAGTCTGGACACCATTTTCACTAATTACATGTCCCATATAGTTACACTGAGTTTCAACAAAATGGCACTTCTCCATGTTCAACCTCAGACGTGCTGACTGTAGTCTACTAAACACATCCACCAATTGCCTCAGATGCTCTGGTATGTCCTTTGAATAAACTCTTATGTCATCTAAATACACCATACAGTTTTTAGGCTTTAACCTTCTTAAAACTCCATCCAGGAACCACTGGAAAGCAGCAGGTGCATTTTTTAAACAAAATGGCATCTACTTATACTGATAATGACCACGTGGTGCTGTAAATGCTGTCTTTGGTCTTTCATCAAGTGTTGCTTCTAATTGATGATAACCAGTTTTGAGATCTGTTATAGTAACATAACGACATTGACCCAGATTATCCCATGTTTCATAATACTAGGGACTGGGTAAGCATCTGCAACCATCTGCGCATTCAGAAACCTATAATCACATCAAAACTTATATTTCTTGCTACAAGTACTATCACTAGGTTCTATGAGGGTTGCCCAGAAAGTAATGCACCACATTTTTTCCTTCAACAATTATTTACGTAACATTATGAGAATTACACACATGAAAGAATGGTGTTTTTTCTACACACCCTAATTTTCCATGTAACCTTCATCCTATTCTATGGGCTTCCTGCAGCATGAAACAAGGGTGTGTATGCCCTGTCAGTACCAATCTTTGTCCTGGTGGTGGAGCCAGTGCTTCATTGTGTGAATCACCTCGTTGTCCTCAAAATTTCTTACACGAATGGCATCCTTTAATGGCCCAAACAAGTGGAACTCTGAGGGGGCTAGGTCAGGTTCTCAGGTGTGACAGCCATGGATGGTCTCCCCAACTGCTGCAAATCATGGAGCTCCGCCAAACCGCTTTCTGATGATCTCACCCTCCATGCCCAGTGACTGACTGTACTTCTATGGCCAGCAGATGCTCCAGACTGTGCACAAGCATTTGTGAACATACCCCACAATTTATTTCTCCGCAGTGAGAAATGCAATGATGGCATGTTGCTTGTAACATATGTCACCTACAAACACTATTTTGAAACTGCCCTGCAGCTACGCTACTTATCGAAAGTGACAGAAACTTGGCGCACTCACTCAGGAGATTTCAAATAATACATACGTAACATTTTGCATTCATAACATTGTTTTCAGCTGAGAAAAAATGTGGTGCATTACTTTCTGGGCAACCCTCCTATGATCCCTTCTCATAGTTGCTGTTCAAAGAACTCTTCTATTAGCTGCTGCCAGTGTCTTGCTATGCAATACAGTTTCCTCTAATTCAGTATCGGACTTCTTGCTGCATCAATTCAGGATAAAACCTTGAGCTTTTGACAATTACCTCCATTGTCTTCATCAGAAGCAACTGACTGTCAAAACTGCCGCTGTGGTGGTCTTATATAGCCCAGAAATGGCTTCTGATTGGTGGTAGTTACGTCATGCAGTCACAGATGTGTCATCGCCTGTGCTGGTGGTGTCACCACTACTGCTGTAGTGTCACAATGTTTATGCTACAGCAGGAGCAGTGGCAATACCAGCACAGATGTTGACACTATCTGTGACAGTATGACTTAATTAATGACCAATCAGTTGCTATCTTTAGGCTATATAATACCACAACAGCAGCAGCTGTTCCTGATGATGATGGAGGTAATCACCGAAAGCTTGACGTTTTCCCTGAATTGACATGGCAAGAAGTCCAAGAATGCTTTATACAATAGTACTGTCATGAAAGACTTCATTCTCGCACTATCCTCGGTTGGTATATGGTAGTGAGTTACAGGAGCTACTGATAACCACACATCTGTACATAAAAGGTTGTTAAATTTCAACAACAGTTCGTCCACAGCTGTGTGATCACTGCCCTTCAAGTGACATACCTTCTCACATTATGCTGATGTATCAACATCTTGCTTATGGCTTATACCGAGACTCGATCTATTTAATTCTTCTTCCTCTAATATTTCTAGAGTGACTGTAGCTATACCTTTCTACAGAATAACTTAACTTCTGCCAGAGTTACCTATGCTAACTGGAACCATATATCCCCATTAACATTACTCACATACACTATGCTTCTATGCAAAAAACAATGTGAACCATCCAACTCTTCATTACTTGAGAGCGGCTGAACCACATACAAAAACCAACAAGGTAAACTGGTACCCACTGAAACCTATGCTACTGTTTCATACCTGCCAGTTATTCTAACCTGCTGATCAATTTTTAACAAACTTGTCTGTAGTTTAGTTGGCATCACCTTTATGAAAGTTGAACCTTGTGATATGGCTTCATTTACATCACACACAGGAATGTTTTGTGTACCAGCTTGTGGAGCTTTTTGACCACAGTATCCATGGCTAATATCCAACAATTCATCTTTCTCTGAGCTTTGAACTGATTGATATTATTTGATTCATGTAAGCTGTATTCCCTGTGGCAACTAGTGCGGTGAGTGGCCATAGCTGTTCTTTGTTCATAGTATATGTTACTCAAAGGTAGATTGTGCAGTCTTTTATGCTAAATGTCAGTGCCGTCACCCATGCTACATACACCAGCTAATGGAGATCCAATTATATTACCATATTTCCTACTATTTGGGCTTTTTAATTGTCTAGCTGAGGTGTTCTTTCACCTATGTGTGTTAGTATTATGAAATATTTCAGCATATTGTTAAGAATATTCATTCCATCAAATTGGGTATTCATTCAAATTCCTGATCTCCAACCAGTATTAGATGGTTCATTAAGTGTATAGGATGCTTTCTCAACGTATACAGCACTGGCTGTTCCCATATGTCATACAAATTTTGTTTAATGTAATCAGTAATAGTATATCTTTCTCCTTCTTCTTCCCTTCCTCTTCTGCCTCCATCTGTCAAGTGAGTGATGTTTAATAACTCCTATTAGTGGTTTAAACATTCCTGAGTGAAAATGATCTTGCTCCCACTGTCCCAATTTTAGCAGTCGTGATTTCTGATAAATAGTCCTCTGCATCTCCATTACTTTGCATTTATTTGACATATTGTTGCATACTAAACAGCCTTTGAGGTAGCACACATCTTATATACTCTCAACGTATTACAAGGTTTCTCCTCATATATTTAAAAAACCATCTTGTCAACTTTGCATTTAATATGTTGATTAACCATAAAAGGGCTTCATTGCCTCCTTCACACGCTTTTCTTTCTGTGATATTTACAAGAGGAAATATCTTTATATATTCGAAATTTTTTCAGTTCCTTGGAGGTTTACTGTTACTGCTTTTATAATGTCTTACAGTATGAGCATTTCTGTAGTATAATGTTTAAGAGTCTTGTTGATATCGCATTCCGGAGGACGATGGTTCAATCCCGTCTCTGGCCATCCTGATTTAGATTTTCCTTGATTTCCCTAAATCGTTTCAGACAAATGCCGGGATGGTTCCTTTGAAAGGGCACGCCCCCAATCCTTCCCTAACCTGAGCTTGTGCTCTGTCTCTAATGACCTCGTTGTCGACGGGACGTTTAACACTAACCACCATCACCACCTTGTTGATATTTTTGGTTCCTGTAATAAGGCTTTTAAGACTTGCGTATATTGCCTTGGTTTTTCTATCAACGTATAAATGTATGTTTGGTCTGTGCTTCATGTCCCCAGAATGAGTGCATTGCATTCTTGCAAATTTGTGCACAGTCTACAATAAACTAACACAGTTGTCTATTGGTAAACTACCTTTTAAGAAGAGAATACAGAAATCCTGTATTGTACTTCATTTGGTTTTCTTTTGTTTTATCACTAACTAGAATGCATGTGATTCCAAAAATCCCCACACATGGTAATAAATTCTCTGAATGTTATGCTTGGTCCTAAATGTGATTGGTAAATCTGTTTTAAACTCATAATTTCATGTTCAAAAGTGATAATAAGATTCACAATGACTGTTACCAACTGATTCAGAATACTGGAATATGTCTGGCTCAAGTGAAAGATGGCCAAAACAAAAACATTTCTGTATCTGAAATTATGTTTTTAAAAATATATAAATGAGCTCAAAGTGGATCCTCTTGAGAAAGGTTGCTGGATCTGACAGGATACTAATTCATTTGTAAACAGAATATACTATATACTAAAGAACTAGGCTCTCTTCTAGCAGCTGTGTACCATAGTATGCTAGAGGAATGAAGGGTTGATAATGATTGGAAAAAGCATGGGTCATACCCGTTTTCAAAAACCCTACAGACCTATGTCTCCGATTTCAGACTGTTGTAGATTTTAGAACAGGGGCGGGCAGGAATCCTGCACGTGTGTGGTGCATTTGCTCGTGTGCAGTTAACAGGTGTTCTGCGTGCACACAGGGGCAAGCTGGCCACCCGCTTTTCTCCTCTCCCCACCATACCATCTCTCCGCTCCTTCCACTGTAATGCATTTTGTTTCTTAGCTTGCTTTATTGAGTGAAGGAATAAGGTTAGTAAGCATGTTTGAAAGAAATCACGGTTTGAAATTGTATCTATTACCTAAGATACATTTTATTTAATTATCACAGGTGGAGTTTACAGTACGCTTAATGTCTGGAACACATTTCACAAATTAGCCGATTTTCTCCTTGAAAACTTGTGTTCAATGCATTCATGTGTCTGGTAATGTCCACTAAAAATGCAAAGTCAGCAACCCACTCTAGATCTTCTACCTTGGGATCGTACCTTCCTTTGTCCTTTAAAAACTGATTTATTGCTATTCTCACCTCAAAAAATCTTTTGAGTACATTACCGTGGCTAAGCCAGTGGCCTTCACTGTGGTATGGTATATCACCATACTCTTCCCCAATTTCAGCTAAATATGTGTGAAACTGTCTATGTGTAAGCCAGTGGGACCTCAAATAATTAACTGCCCGAATAGTCACTTGCATGACGTCCCCCATTTTTGCTGCTTTTGAGCAGAGTACTTCTTGGTGCAAAATGCAGTGGATGCTGTACAATGATTCTTCTGTACGCTGTAGCTTTTTTCTTAGTAATCCAACAAATCCCATTTGTTCCCCTTTCATTGTAGGTGCTCTGTCTGCTGTCAACGATACCAAATGTTCCCAGTTTAAGCCAGCTGAATCGACAGCTTCTTCAACGGCTTTTAGGATGTCCATGCCGGTGGTCATGCTTTCTAAAGATATCATATCTAAAAAAAAAAAATCCTCTGTTATATGCAGAGCAGTGTCCACGCTGCAGACATAAATCACTAATTGCGTGGTGTCTGAAATGTCTATGAACTCATCAAGTGCAATGGAAAATGCAATGAACTCCTGCACTGCACTCCTTAATAGACGGTAAACGTCACCTGCCATGGCACTTACACGACGAATTACAGTCCGCCGAGAAAGAGTGATAGCTCA
Source organism: Schistocerca gregaria (assembly GCF_023897955.1). Lineage (NCBI taxonomy): Eukaryota > Metazoa > Arthropoda > Insecta > Orthoptera > Acrididae > Schistocerca > Schistocerca gregaria. The sequence continues at coordinate 277,826,281 of NC_064931.1, forward strand.
AACTGATTTGCATTCAGTTGGCAAAGTAAATCAGCAGTGTCATTGATGCACTCCTTTATAAACTCAACTTCAGCAAATGGTTTTCCAGCTCTCGCTATATTAAGCACAATCTTATAACTTGCACGTACCGCTGGGCTATCATTGTTGTCCTGAAAAATTGAAAACAGTGCTCCATAAAATGTTAAATCAGTTAGATGAGAGACATGATGAAAGAAAGTCACAGATCTCTTGTGACAACAGCCACTTATTTCAGATTCATCTAGTATCGTCAGATCGCTCTTCTTAAGTTCAGTCAATTTCCCCGTCCGCTCAGAATCTGACAGTAAATTGTACTGTCCTTGTGAAATTTATTGTAATGGCATTCAATGCTAAACTTCTGTTGACCAGCGAGAATACTGCCACATATTAAACATTTCGAATTTTGACGTTTTTGCACAATGAAAAAATGATTCTCCCATTCCTTTTTAAAAGAGAGCAAATTTCCACTTTTCTGTTTCCTTGATTCACTCTGCATTTTCCGGTTCTTGAAATACAATGTTCACTATGTAGTGGTCGCTTCGCATCAATGTCCGCAGCTTAGCCTGGTTCTACACCACCGCAACCTGCTGGCTGTTGCCACTGCCCCGATCGAAAATTGCACGTGGGGAGCACACGTGCAGTGCTGTGAGCTCATGAGCTGTCTGCAACGTTTGCCTGCCCCTGTTTTAAAACATATTTTATCATCGCATAGTATGATATTTCTAGAGACCAAAAGTCTCCTCTGTAGGAACTATCACAGGCTCCAAAAACATCAGTCGCATGACATTCAGCTGTCTCTGCTCGTCTACGAAACTCAGAAGGCAGTAGATACAGGCGCCCAGGTAGATACCATGTTCCTGGACTCTCGAAAGGAATTCGATACAGTTCTGTATTGCCAAATGATGAACAAAAGACAAGTGTATGGAATATCACACCAAGTGTGTGATTGCAATGAAGAGCTTTTAGCAAACAGAACACAAAATGTCTTTCTAAATACAGGTACGTATCCAGACATAAAAGTAACTTCAGACACGACCGAGGGAGTGTTATAGGACTATTATTTTTTGCAGTATATATAAATGACCTACCAGACAATTTCAGAAGTTCCATGAGGCTTTCATGGATGACGCTATTGTTGTTGTTGTGGTCTTCAGTCCTGAGACTGGTTTGATGCAGCTCTCCATACTACTCTATTCTGTGCAAGCTTCTTCATCTCCCAGTACCTACTGCAGCCTACATCCTTCTAAATCTGCTTAGTGTATTCATCTCTTGGTCTCCTTCTAAGATTTTTACCCTCCACGCTGCCTTCCAATACTAAACTGGTGATCGCTTGATGCCTCAGAACATGTCCTATCAACCGATCTCTTCTTCTAGTCAAGTTGTGCCGCAAACTCTTCTTCTCCCCAATCCTTTTCAATACCTTCTCATTAGTTATGTGATCTACCCATCTAATCTTCAGCATTCTTCTGTAGCACCACATTTCGAAAGCTTCTATTCTCTTCTTGTCCAAACTAGTTATCGTCCATGTTTCACTTCCATACATGGCTACACTCCATACAAATACTTTCAGATACAACTTCCTGACACTTAAATCTATACTCGATGTTAACAAATTTCTCTTCTTCAGAAACGCTTTCTTTGCCATTGCCAGTCTACATTTTATATCCTCTCTACTTCGACCATCATCAGTTACTTTGCTCCCCAAATAGAAAAACTCCTTTACTACTTTAAGTGTCTCATTTCCTAATCTAATTTCCTCAGCATCACCCGACTTAATTCAACTACATTCCATTGTCATTTTGCTTTTGTTGATGTTCATCTTATATCCTCCCTTCAAGACACTGTCCATTCTGTTCAACTGCTCTTCAAAGTCCTTCGCTGTCTCTGACAGAATTACAATGTCATCAGCGAACCTTAAGGTTTTTATTTCTTCTCCGTCAATTTTAATACCAACTACAAATTTTTCTTTTGTTTCCTTTACTGCTTGCTCAATATACAGATTGAATAACATCAGGGAGAGGCTACAGCCCAGTCTCACTCCCTTCCCAATCACTGCTTCCCTTTCATGCCCCTCAACTCTTATAACTGCCATCTGGTTTCTGTACCAATTGTAAATTGCCTTTCACTCCCTGTATTTTACCCTTGCCACCTTCAGAATTTGAAAGAGAGTATTCCAGTCAACATTGTCAAAAGCTTTCTCCAAGTCTACAAATGCTAGAAATGTAGGTTTGCTTTTCTTAATCTAGCTTCTAAGATAAGTCGTAGGGTCAGTATTGCCTCACGTGTTCCCATATTTCTATGGAATCTGAACTGATCTTCCCCAAGGTTGGCTTTGCATTAGTATTTTGCAGATGTGACTTATTAAACTGATAGTTCAGTAATTTTCACATCTGTCAACGCCTGCTTTCTTTGGGATTGGGATTATTATATTCTTCTTGAAGTCTGAGGGTATTACGCCTGTCTCATACATTTTGCTCACCAGATGGTAGAGTTCTGTCAGGACTGGCTCTCCCAAGGCTTTCAGTAGTTCTAATGGAATGTTGTCTACTCCCGGGGCCTTGTTTCGACGTAGGTCTTTGAGTGCTCTATCGAACTCTTCACGCAGTATCATATCTCCTATTTCATCTTCATCTACATCCTCTTCCCTTTCTATAACATTGCCCTCAAGTACATCGCCCTTGTATAGTCCCTCTATATACTCCTTCCACCTTTCTGCTTTCCCTTCTTTGCTTAGAACTGGGTTTCCATCTGAGCTCTTGATATTCATACAAGTAGTTCTCTTTTCTCCATAGGTCTCTTTAATTTTCCTGTAGGCAGTATCTATCTTACCCCTAGTGAGATAAGCCTCTACATCCTTACATTTGTCCTCTAGCCATCCCTGCTTAGCCTTTTTGCACTTCCTGTCCATCTCATTTTTGAAATGTTTTTATTCCTTTTTGCCTGCTTCATTTACTGCATTTTTATATTTTCTCCTTTCATCAGTTAAATTCACTATTTCTTCTGTCACCCAAGGATTACTACAAGCCCTCGTCTTTTTACCTACTTGATCCTCTGCTGCCTTCACTACTTCATCCCTCAGAGCTACCCATTCTTCTTCTACTGTATTTCTTTCCCCCATTCCTGTCAATTGCTCCCTTATGCTCTCCCTGAAACTCTGTACAACCTCTGGTTTAGTCAGTTTATCCATGTCCCATCTCCTTAAATTCCCACCTTTTTGCATTTTAGTTTGTTCAGTTTTAATCTACAGTTCATAACCAATAGATTGTGGTCAGAGTCCACATCTGCCCCTGGAAATGTCTTACAATTTAAAACCTGGTTCCTAAATCTCTGTCTTACCATGCTATTGTATACCATGCTATTGTATACAGGGCAAATCACCTACAACTTGCACTGCTGATATTGCAGAAATGGAAAGTGCTACTGATGCTCGGTTGTCACAGAATTGATTGATAGTCAGGGGCTTGTATTGTTAACCAATGAACAGATTGTAATAGTACTTAGAAAGTGTATTTTTGTCCAAAAATACACTTTTTTAATTAGAACAATCCCTACTGACATTAACAGACTAAAAGTAGGGTAAATTAGGGTGTTAGTGGTGATTGCTGCATGATTCTAGTGCAAGTTGTTTATGATGTATTGTATTTTGAAAAGTTCCCACACTGACACTTGTACAATGTCTGTGATAGCAGCCACTAAAGAACAACAAAGATGTATGTACTAGTCATGTGGATTCTGATCAGTAATGAGACAATTCTGTTCTGTTAAAAAATGACCACCAGTAGGGGCAACACATGCTTCCAGTCTGGTATGGAAGAACTGCTGCACATGTGCTAGCATACCACTGGAGATGTACATGCAGGCTACAGTAATACATCATTGCATATCATCAGGTGTAATTGGTATGTCCTTTGTAGGCATTGTCTTTCACCTTTCCCCACAGAAAAAAGTATACAGGTATAAAATCGAGGGAACGGGCTGTACAAGATACAGTTCCTCTGCGTCTAATCCAATGATTTGTAAACAATTCATGAAGACATGTTGTGGGCTGGACATTTTGGTATTGCAGATTCTCCTAGTCAGCATAGGAATGACTTCTAGCAACTGTGGAACATAGTCTGTTAGGAAGCTGCAATTCTTGTGCACATTCAGTGTTCCATCTATTACAAACGGGCTGATGGTACACTATCTCACACTACAAGTTTACACTCCATGGACAATGACATTCCGCCTGATGAAGTGAATGGGGACTGTTAACAGCCCAACAGCACACGTTTTGACAGTTTATGTGGCCATGGTTGGTACATGTGTTTCATCACTAAACAAGATACCTGATACATCTGGAGTGTCCTGTCTTAATGCCTATGTACATAAGTTAACGTGATCTTCATAATTGTTTCCATGCAGCCCTTGCTGGAGAGAGATGTGATATGGATGAAACCAATGTTGATGGAGAATGCATAGGACACTTGCCTGACTCATGCCAGTTCCTCATTTGATTGTGCAGCAGGTAACATGTGGATCGACTGCAACAGCATCAAGAACATTAATTTCCCACTCTTCAGCAATCACTTTTGTCCTTCTGTCATGTCACTTTCACATAATTGGTTGAAGAGGTTAATAAACAACTGCCAAGATGGTTGACATCCATTGGGCCATTTTGCCACATATGCTGTACATGGACAAACTACATTCTCTCTACACCTTCTGTATACCATGAGCATGTTGGCCTTTTCTGCATTGGTAAATCCCATCATACCCTCATGACCTGCTTCTTGGACTGCAGCACACTAACTAACCAGCAAGTTTCAATGCACCAAAGGAACACACAAGCACACTGTAAGGAAACATAATAACATCATACCTAGCAACTACATAGGTTGAATGTCACAAAAAAAGTGTCGGTGTGGGAACTCTTCAAAATAGGATATCTCATAAATAACTCAAATTAGAATCCTTCAACAAACACCACTGACATTCTAATCTACTCTAACTTTTAGTGTGTTATGTCCAAATAAGCATTGTTCCATTTAAAAAGTGTGTGTTTGTAGAAAAAATACACTTTATAAGTATTACTTTAATCTGTTTATTGGCTAACAAAATGAGCTTCTCACTATCAATCCATTCTGTAAAAACATCAGATCAACAGCACTTTCCATTTCTGCAATATTTGTGATGCAAGATTTAAATCATTCACCCAGTATAGAGAAGTCACAAAGCCAGGAGGTTTTGCTGAAATGTAGAAAGACCTATACAGGATCAACACTTGATGCAGGGACTGTCAGTTGACATTCCACATAAACACATGTAACACATTGCAGATACATAGGAAGACAGACCCTTTATTGTATGATTATACAATTGCAGAACAATCACTGGAAGAAGTTATTTCCATAAAATATATAGAATTATGTGTACAGAGTGATTTCGGGATTACGGAAGTATCCGATTCCATCTGTCTGCTTTGACCCATGACGTCATCAATTTGACAGAAATGGCTATTCTAAGCGCCTCCAATATGGTGCCTATGGTGTCACTACAAACACATGGCAACAAACATGATAATACATATAAATAAAATAATAACATTTACCTCCTAAAATACAATCAATACAATCAAACTTACGGGACACCGGTGGGAAATTGGGAGTTTTAGGGAGGGGACAAGCTAAAAAAGAAAAAGAAAAAATTGCGCACTCCACAATCCAAAAAAACACCATATAATGAACAAAAAAATAATTACAAAATCTATAAGAATCGGTTACTTCCCTTGACCTATCTACGTCAATATGATACCAAACACCAACACCTACAGCAAAAATTACAGAAATTTGAATCAGACATTTCCCTTGACCACAGCTGATGATACCAAAACACCAATACCCACAAAGAAAACTATGAAATTGGAATCGGTCATTTCCCTTGATCTATAAAGGTGAACCATAACTATTGGTACAAAAAAACCAACACCTACAACTACGAAAAACAACACCAAAACCAAAACACCTCAAAAATTCAAAAGTCAATCATCCCTACATAAATTAAAACACATTAAATGCACAATAAATACAAAAAACATTAATATTGAGAAACATAGACCTAAAAAATCAATTACTGACCCGAGATTTGCAGTGGAACAACCACCTGAAATGAATTGCAACTGAGGCAGATGTCAGACTGAGAACCATTGGGAAAAATCCTCAGGAAATGTAGTCCATCAACAAATGAAGTAACTTACAAAACACTTGTTTGACCATACTTGAATACTACTCATCAGTACAGAATCCTTACCAGAAAGAGCTGATAGAAAAAATAGACAAGGTTCTATTTTATTTTATTTTTTATTTTTATTTATTTATTTATTGTTCCGTGGGACCAAATTAAGGAGAAGTCTCCATGGTCATGGAACGAGTCAATATATGAAATTATAACACGATATTAGAAACAGATAAAATGAAATATAAAGAAACATATTCAGGTAAGTCGTAAGTTTAAATAAAGAACATCAACAATGTAACACTGGAATTTGCTTAATTTTTTAGCTCTTCCAGGAGCTCCTCGACAGAATAGAAGGAGTGAGCCATGAGGAAACTCTTCAGTTTAGACTTAAAAGAGTTTGGGCTACTGCTAAGATTTTTGAGTTCTTGTGGTAGCTTATTGAAAATGGATGCAGCAGAATACTGCACTCCTTTCTGCACAAGAGTCAAGGAAGTGCATTCCACATGCAGATTGGATTTCTGCCTAGTATTAACTGAGTGAAAGCTGCTAACTCTTGGGAATAGGCTAATATTGCTAACAACAAACGACATTAAAGAAGATATATACTGTGAGGGCAATGTCAGAATTCCCAGACTATTGAATAGGGGTCGACAAGAGGTTCTCGAACTTACACCACATATAGCTTGAACAGCCCGCTTCTGAGCCAAAAATACCCTTTTTGAATCAGAAGAATTACCCCAAAAAATAATATCATATGATATAAGCGTATGAAAACATGCGAAGTAGACTACTTTTCGTGTTGAAGTGTCACTTATTTCAGATACTGTTCTAATGGTAAATAAAGCAGCATTTAGTTTCTGAACAAGATCCTGGACATGGGCTTTCCACAACAGCTTACTATCTATCCAAACACCTAGGAACTTGAACTGTTCTGTCTCGCTTATAATATGCCCATTCTGCCCGATCAAAATATCGGTTCTTGTTGAATTGTGAGTTAGAAACTGTAAAAACTGAGTCTTACTGTGACTTAGCATCAAATTATTTTCCACAAGCCACAAACTTATTTCATGAACTATATTATTTGATACTGTTTCAATATTACACACAAGATCCTTCACTACCAAACTGGTGTCATCTATGAAGAGCACCATTTTTCATTACAGGTTGATTTAGTAAGTCTGAAATCACCATGGAGATGCTCAGTTAGCTCCAGTGGCATGTAATGGAAGAGAGGTGTTCTGAATCACATTATTGCCTCCTGTTAAAGATCCAAGACTGTAAGTTTCTCAAAGAATCAACCAATACATTGCTTTTGCCTTTCTATATCTCATGAAAAGTCCAGAAAGATAAAATTAAAGTGATTTGAGCCTACACAAATGCTTACCAGCAATCAGTCTTCCTGCGAACGATACATGACTGGAACAGAAAAGTGGGAAGTGACACCGGTGCACAAAGTACCCTCCACCACACACTGTAAAATGTCTTGTAGGTACATGTAGATCTTAACAATGACAGAACAACATTACTCCTCCCACTGTCAGATGCTTAACAATTAAAGCATGTATATTATTAGGAAGTAATTATACTTTCTTCCTCTCCTTCTTCTTCTTCTTCTTCTTCTATTTCTTCTTCCAGTTTGCAGTATCACTGCAGGACCAGTCACTTTCTTGGAGGCCTTTGTGATGGTGTGTTTCATCCACTTGGTCATGGCAATGACTGTGTGTTCCCATTAGCATAGAGGGAATTTTGTAGAGGAATAAAAAACAGATACACACATAGCATGAAAATTTTTTGTTTCTTGATTATAAACTCTAATATATAGGAGAGTATATGAACATGTTTAAATAAGGTCACAGTTCTATGCCTACAACTGGCACAGTTGGTTCATACACATCTACTTGTATCGATGCACAGCATGAATCATAGAGTTGTGTGATGGTTTCCTCTGATGGTTGAAGAAGTTTGTATGCTAATTCTGACAGATCACTCTATATTCTCTTGTAGGACAAGTAAACATATGATTCCCACCTTAACTGAGAGTCTAGTGCATGCTGGATCACATAATTGTTTGGTTGGTTGAATTGGGGGAGGGGACCAAACAGTGAGGCTATCAGTTCCATCAGATAAGGGAAGGACAGGAAAGGAAGTTGGCCATGCCCTTTCAAAGGATCCATCCCATCATTTGCCTGAAGCGATTTAGGGAAATCACGGTAAACCTAAATCAAAATGGCTGAACACGGGTTGAAACCATCGTCCTGCCGAATGCAAGTCCAATGTGCTAACCCCTGCAGCACCAGAAGCAGAAGCATGAAGAACTCCTTCAGAGATATGAGGCTTTGGAGGTTGTTCAGGCTCAATCATAGTCTGAATCAGGGGAAAGTAGGGCAGAATTGTTGAAGATGACTTCATCTTTCTTTGATCTGGTTACAGCCACAGTTATCAGTCTCTTTTCAGGCAAAACTACTGAAGATGTGTCAGTATTCATTAATGATGTTACACCTACAGCTGCAATGAGCAGTTGGTCAGATGATGTAACTTTTCATGTGGCTAACTTGCACTTAACAGTGGAAGCCAAGAGACGTATGTTATATCATGAGACTCTCAGTAAAGCACAGGCATTTCAGCAGATAGTTGCTGGACTATGCCACCATTGCCAAAAACAGAACAGCACACTCTTTTTTTCATGAGAAGCTCAGTACTTTGAAACATAGTGAGTCACTGGAAGTATTTTCAGACAGGATCCACAAAGTCAGTGTGCAGATGTATACACTTACACAGAATATGGAAGCCTATAAGGTGTTACTGTAGGAAGTAGAAAACAGAATGTTAGACTTTTCTTAGTGGAATACCTGTGGAAATGTCACAAGGAGTTTGCATTGAGAATCCTGGTACTTTAACAGCAGCTCCTAGAATTGCATCAGAATTGCAGGAGACAGATTTTTCCATAAAGCAACAGGTAGATCACCATGTAGTCACTTCAGATATCAAATGCTAGTGGGTGGACCTAAGGGCCATATGCAAAAACAGTGTAGGCAACCAGAGTGTTATTAATGTGTGAAGCACCATTGGGAGAAGCAGCAATTAAACTCACATGGGAAAACTTTGACCATTGGAAGCAATCCTTGAGATTAGAGGAGATTAGTGTTTAATATCCCATTGGCAATGAGGTTATTAGAGATGGGGCACAAGCTTGGATGAGAAAATGATGGAGGAGGCAAATGGCTGTTCCCTTTCTAAGGAACTGCCCTGCATGTTCCTTAATCAAAAGCAGTCCTGATACACCATCACACTGCACATGACAGTGCACAGGCAGAATGCAGCTTAGTGGGCATGGTGAGTGGTATGGAACAGAGGTTTCTTGCAGACAAGAGGGCACATGTGTCTGTTATCAGTCTGGAGTCAGTGAGCAAGAGGAGTCTTTGGCCACCATGATATAAGTTAAGTGGGGTTGGCAATAATAGTGTGGAGTCATTTGGTACAAACACTACTGGAGTTTATTATTGAGAGAACTAAGTTTACGGAGCATATGGAAGTTTTTCCATATGTGGGTGAAAAATATTCATCAACTCTTGAGGTGGATGTTCTTGACAAAATATTATGGAGAAAACTAATAAGGGTTTTGCATGAGTTTATAGTGGAAAGATGGCAGAAAGAAAATATGCCGAAACAGTGGAGTACAGCTATACTCTGCCCTACGCATAAGAAACCTGACAAAGCTGACTGTGAAATTTATACAGGAATTGCATTGCTCTGTATAATATGTAAAGTGTTAGGAAAAATCATGATGGGGCAGCTCAGTACATTTGTAGGAGAGTATCTAGGAGACTACCAGTGTAGTTTCAGAACTAACAGGTCCACTACAGATCAGATTTTTACCATCAGACAGATCCTTGAAAAATGTTATAACATGATGTCCACCAGTTGTTCATCGATTTCAAACAAGCTTATGATAGTATCAAAAGGTTTTGTGAGGGTTTACACAGAATAGTTTGTCAAAGACAATGCGGAAATACAGGGGTGGAGGGGCAGAATAATGTGTTCTACTTAAATTTGTGTGTGCCTGAAGAATTATGCAGTTATTTCAGCAACAACCATGTGTTCTGCCATTTTGAAGCTACCGCCAAGACTTTGATCTGTATCTCTGTGGTCATTTCTGAGCAATGCTCCTCCTGATGATTGCATAAAAAGAAATAGCATGCGCATCACTGCATCAATTGATGTTTAGATATGATATTATACTCTCTAACACTAAAAGAGGAGTTATCATTATTCAGTGTGTATTACTTTTTGTTGACATATTCAAGCAATGGGGCATGGAGTATTACACTGATTGGCCTGGAAACATACAACAGTATTCTTAACATCACCAAGGCAAACAGTAAACTGCATCTACAGAGTGACAAAGTTGTGGAAATACTCCTCGTTTCATACAATATTGATGGTTAAAATGTAATTATAAGAATATCTGTAAAAGGGTTTGAGTTACATGCAAATGTTAATATGTTTAAAACAGCAATAAAAAACAACAAAACAGACAGTGAACTTTCGCCGGCAAGGTTCGGTAGGATCACTACAGCGATTCTCAAGGAGTCAAGATATAGAGAATAATACAGAGAAAATTTACAAGTTGGATCATCTGCTGAATATTCTTTTAATTAGAACAATCCATGCTGATTGTAACATCACAACAGATTTGTGTCTCAGCAATCAACTAATTTGTACAATTTGTGGATTCTTTCCTACAGTGGGACCAGTATATAATCTTGTTGAGGTGCCAAGCATCCTATTATACCTCCAGTGATTGTTCAGACATTAGACCATTAAGAGTTTAACATTATGGACTAGGACCAGAATCTGTTCAGTTATTGAGGAGAGGAAACTATAGTACCTCTCCAATTGAAGCAATTGCGCCAGTTCATAGTGGAAGGACAGTAGAATTAAGAGTTCCTTAAATCAATAGGGCTGAAACCATGCCACAAGACCACTTGATGTACAGCTCCAATTCAATAGGAAGAAAGAATCATTCAGCAGGAATATTTGTCTCACAAACCTTTTGCTACAGTGATAGTCAATAATAATGATAAGATAAGGAGCCTCTTTCAACAGCAGGAAGTTTTAAAAGTTCCAAGCAACAGTTTTCTGTATCTGGAAGGCACATTTATGAAAAAAGCTGGAAGCTCTCTAGCAGCACCATCACAACTTAGATATAATGGATTCACCTTTCTATTTCAAGAAGTAAGGTACAAACTTAATGGTGTTGAGATAGGCTGCACAAGAAATGTTAGAATCACATTGACACTCAAAACATATGTTTCTGTATCAACTTCATTCCAGAATGCTTTACAGGTGGATCAATAAGTAACCATTTCAGTGTGTGTATCCTGCTCAAAATGTTTATGAGGTATTTTGAAGATAATAGATATTTCATCATGAATGCTATGCAGAAACTGACACTGGTTCAAATTGTGATGGATAATAACTCATAAACTGAAGAAGAGCAAGAAGATGTGAACAAAATTGTGTTGGATAAATTTGTGTTGAAAATGTTCTGTATTTCTGTAACAGATGAGGAGCATCTGGAACTTTTATTGAATGCAGGTGTCCAATTGATGTTAAGCTTCTCTTCATGGGAACTGTACAAATATCTAATTCTATTGAGGGCATCCAGGGAGATGTGGGCAGTTGGAATCTCAATTCATTTAGAAACATCTTGATTCATTATTCTGGCCCTGCAAAGAAACAGGAAAGAAAACCAGTGTATTCAACAATTGTAAACTAACCAATGCAAGAGTTTACTTGAATTCAGTATTATACCCATATGATAATATACAGCTACATTGCAACAATATTTACATCTGTCAACTGCATGACATATATGTGAGGTTTTGCTCTTCTTACTATGAAGGTGATGAATTTGGATGCATTGTCAGCCTACAGAAACTCATGCCAGTTGTCTTGCTCAATTGCATGAAGCAAAATGAAGCCATTAAATCAGGACCAAATGGCATCCACATTGAATTTTAATCATCAAATAATTTCCCTTCAAGTACCACTGCATACACAAAAGTTTCATATGATTATGTGATAAATTATTCACCTCTTACTTGGATTGTGCAGCAACTTATATAAATGTAGAGGTGCTGCTTCACATCTGAGACAATATTCCATGATGGCACCCCAAAGTGCAAACATCGTAGTGGATAAACAGGGCTTTTACAACAAGTGTGGACAATTTGTGTTTAAGGATGTTGCATTTATTGCATTCACCAATGCTGGATGTGTATTAATGACATTTTGCACAACTGTTGCTTTGCCCAAACCATTTAATATATTACAGTGTGCCAAGATTCAAATTACCGTAGTGTGGTTAACTCATTTCCACCATGAAAAATCCTGTGACAGTGATGGAATGGCATATGAAGATATAGTGAGACTGCTCTGAAACTATGATCTCAGAGGCGTCAATTCATCCCCCAATACCCACACTGTCATTCAATGCATCTAGAAATAAACAAGAACATTTATCATAAGTAACACATGTAAGTGTATGTAAAAAAAATTATTATTGTAGAAGAGAAAATGAACTATTGCTTACAAATTTTCTCCACAATGACTGGCATCATTGCCCCATGAGCTTGGGCTGGGAAAAGGTTTCAGCTCAATTGGTTTAATCTCTGATTCAGATGGCATAGGCCTTGCATCAATTTCAATCACAGGTTGCATTGTGGATGTCAGAGAGTACAGTTATAAGACTGGTCTGAATTTCATCAGTTAGATTACCACATTATTCTCTCTCTCTCTCTCTCTCTCTCTCTCTCTCTCTCTCTCTCTCTCTCTCACACACACACACACACACACACACACATATCAAAGATTGTGATAAAATCTTTTGGTTGCATCAAATCTTCAGAATCTCAGAGTGTACAATTTTCCATCTGTTTAATGACTCAAGCAAATGTATGTTGAAGACAAATATGGATGGTATTATTAAAGTGAAATTGGGGTACTTATTAGCCACTGATAAACCATCATCATAACCATTTCCAGTACTATGCTTCACATCTGCTACCATCAGTGTGGTTGCTCCTCACAACAGGTCTCACACTTAAGTGACATTTGTGTGGTGAAACACCTCTTATTTATAACCATGAAAGCAGATTGCTATATTTGAATCCATAGGAAACAAGTATGGTTCTGCCCCATCATGTGAGTGGCGGCAAGTCCATACTTGCACAGTTAGGCCACAGTGTGGTGCATCAGCATCAGATGTTGTCACTATCTAACCCTGCTTCTGCCACAACTGGTGCTCTTCAAAGAAAATGATATTATATTTTGTAACAAATCATTTCAAGTGGCCTTTAGTTTGGATACCTTACTCTGTCTTTGGTGCCACACACAGGCAATGGACTGCTATTATCAGGCCATGTTTCAGCAAATGTTAGTGCTGATAAAATAATGCTATAAATTTTTACAAGTAGCACTGGGCTAGTGTATCATGGCTCACAGGTCCTGGCATCTTGTGAGGCCACTATCAGAGCAACACACATGCCCCTGCCACCAGGGAAGGGCTGGGAGATATTCTATACATCTGATGTGTGTCTGTGACTTGCCAACATACTCTACAGAAAGTTTCAGCCAAAAGTGGCACACAACAAACAGGCAGTGGGGAGCAGTGTGTCAAATGCACATATCTACATTAACATAAAAATGCTGGGACATACACATCATGCGGATTTTTCCTCAAACATGAGTGCAATGATGGAGGAGAAGGAAATGCACTTTCCAGATGAGGTGTGTACCTCAGTTTGTGTATTAAATGATTGGGATTTTTATGTATGCAGAGAGGCTCAGATAGGACCATGGCAACAAGCAGCTGTGGACTGCTGTCATTTCCATCATCATACAGAAGAGATGTCTAAAATTATATCTCCAATCGTCGATGAATGGTGTAGGTATGCATAATAAACACTTACTGGAAAAACCTGTAAGAGCTAGCAAAGGTGAAGTTGAATAAATACAAAGGTTTTTATTTTAATTTATTTGTTGTTTTTTTAATAAAAAACCATATCATTTACTTGTAACCCAGTATCAAAGTATTTGTACATTATCTGAAGCACACATGATTCCATATTTGTCTTCACCATACATTTGCTTGAGTCATTAAACAGATGGAAAATTGTACACTTTGAGATTCTGAAGATTTGATGCAACCAAAAGATTTTATCACAACCTTTGATGTGTGTGTGTGTGTGTGTGTGTATGTGTGTGTGTGTGTGTGTGTGTGTGTGTGTGAGAGAGAGAGAGAGAGAGAGAGAGAGAGAGAGAGAGAGAGAGAGAGACAGAGAGAGAATAATAATGTGGTAATCTAACTGATGAAATTCAGACCGGTCTTATAACTGTACTCTCTGACATCCACAATGCAACCTGTGATTGAAATTGATGCAAGGCCTATGCCATCTGAATCAGAGATTAAACCAATTGAGTTGAAACCTTTTCCCAGCCCAAGCTCATGGAGCAATGATGCCAGTCATTGTGGAGAAATTTTTTTAAGCAATAGTTCATTTTCTCTTCTACAATAATAATTTTTCTTACATACACTTACATGTGTTACTTATGATAAATGTTCTTGTTTATTTCTAGATGCATTGAATGACAGTGTGGGTATTGGGGGATGAATTGATGCAGCAGCCTCAGCCTCTAAATGATACATCCCAGTCTGACTCCATTCTCCAGTGTTTGCTCATGGGGTTGGCATCAACCATCAAAGGGCAAATACATAAAAAGTAGTTCATTTTTGGTAATCTACAATAACATTTTCTTTTACACATGCTTGTACACATTCCTTATGACATTTTGTTTGTTTGTTTGTTTCTACCCTCCTGGAAATTGAAATAAGAACACCGTGAATTCATTGTCCCAGGAAGGGGAAACTTTATTGACACATTCCTGGGGTCAGATACATCACATGATCACACTGACAGAACCACAGGCACATAGACACAGGCAACAGAGCATGCACAATGTCGGCACTAGTATCCACCTTTCGCAGCAATGCAGGCTGCTATTCTCCCATGGAGACGATCATAGAGATGCTGGATGTAGTCCTGTGGAATGGCTTGCCATGCCATTTCCACCTGGCGCCTCAGTTGGACCAGCGTTCGTGCTGGACGTGCAGACCACGTGAGACGACGCTTCATCCAGTCCCAAACATGCTCAATGGGGGACAGATCCGGAGATCTTGCTGGCCAGGGTAGTTGACTTACACCTTCTAGAGCACGTTGGGTGGCACGGGATACATGCGGACGTGCATTGTCCTGTTGGAACAGCAAGTTCCCTTGCCGGTCTAGGAATGGTAGAACGATGGGTTCGATGACGGTTTGGATGTACCGTGCACTATTCAGTGTCCCCTCGACGATCGCCAGAGGTGTACGGTCAGTGTAGGAGATCGCTCCCCACACCATGATGCCGGGTGTTGGCCCAGTGTGCCTCGGTCGTATGCAGTCCTGATTGTGGCGCTCACCTGCACGGCGCCAAACACGCATACGACCATCATTGGCACCAAGGCAGAAGCGACTCTCATCGCTGAACACGACACATCTCCATTCGTCCCTCCATTCACGC
This sequence comes from Schistocerca gregaria, assembly GCF_023897955.1. Classification (NCBI taxonomy): domain Eukaryota; kingdom Metazoa; phylum Arthropoda; class Insecta; order Orthoptera; family Acrididae; genus Schistocerca; species Schistocerca gregaria. The sequence continues at coordinate 277,842,136 of NC_064931.1, forward strand.
CTGTCGCGACACCATTGGAGGCGGGCTGCACGATGTTGGGTCGTGAGCGGAAGACGGCCTAACGGTGTGCGGGACCGTAGCCCAGCTTCATGGAGACGGTTGCGAATGGTCCTCGCCGATACCCCAGGAGCAACAGTGTCCCTAATTTGCTGGGAAGTGGCGGTGCGGTCCCCTACGGCAGTGCGTAGGATCCTACGGTCTTGGCGTGCATCTGTGCGTCACTGCGGTCCGGTCCCAGGTTGACAGGCACGTGCACCTTCCGCCGACCACTGGCGACAACATCGATGTACTGTGGAGACCTCACGCCCCACGTGTTGAGCAATTCGGCGGTACGTCCACCCAGCCTCCCGCATGCCCACTATACGCCCTCGCTCAAAGTCCGTCAACTGCACATACGGTTCACGTCCATGCTGTCGTGGCATGCTACCAGTGTTAAAGACTGTGATGGAGCTCGGTATGCCACAGCAAACTGGCTGACACTGACGGCGGCGGTGCACAAATGCTGCGCAGCTAGCGCCATTCGACGGCCAACACCGCGATTCCTGGTGTGTCCGCTGTGCTGTGCGTGTGATCATTGCTTGTACAGCCCTCTCACAGTGTCCGGAGCAAGTATGGTGGGTCTGACACACCGGTGTCAATGTGCTCGTTTTTCCATTTCCACGAGTGTATATGCATTCGATAATAATACGGCTAGGAAGAAATGGACCCATAATGCCTTTCTCCAGCGTTAGTGAATCGGGAATGACACCAAATGTCAAGGAACAAATACATTAGCTAGCAGTGGTACTTCATTTTTTTCTCTTCTACAAAAGTAATTTAATACACACACTTGCACCCATCACTTATGACACTGTTTTTCATTAGGTGCAGTTGGTAATAACATTGCAATGTGTGAGATGCCTGTAGATTCCCACATAGAATCTGATAAGATATAGAAAATATTATGGCAAATAATGATGCTGTGGTGATGAGATCCCAATGGAATAATTTGGATGCTGATCATTTTAAATGTAAATACTATAATAAATTATTATTACAGATGTCTGCATATATCTCTTACACACACATGATACTTATCAGTCTCATTTTTCCCCCTTTGCCATAGTAATGGACTAATCCAGAGAGGGGCTTGCATCTACAACACCATGACTGGAAGTGATGATTATGCGTTCATCTCAGCCAGGTTCGTTGATGATGCATTACACATGTGCAGGCCTGTCAATGACGTATTTGCCCCACCTGGGTCCATCATCCATGCGTTTGGCACACCCTGGCCCATCTCAGGTATTGCATCAACCTTGACCATTGTATTCACCTCAACATCAGCCTGGATCAAGGACTGGCAGCCCCCAGACCACTCTGTTAAGGAGCACCAGATAAATCAGACACCCGAAGTGGACTGCTCTGTGGTTGCTGGCACTTTTGGGAACTGGATCTCACAACCTTACACAGATAACTCTAATGCAGGCTGCTAACAGCCTTCCACTTTCCTTAACATGTTCCTACCCATTTTGGAAAGTGAGCATGCCAGAATCATCAGAGACCCCACCTCCTCCAGTAGGCCACCATTAAGTGCAGTGTATTTCTATGCTGTGTGCCCATGAAACCCTGGAAAAAGGTAGTAATGAGGCTGAAGGAAAGACTATTGTCTACATCTGGGAGGATAACAGTGTGATATCATAGGGCAAGTCAATCACAGATTGATTCAGAACTTTTACCATGAATGTCATGCTGGGCCATTTTTGTGTGCTCATGTGTTTATGATCCAGTAAATTATAAGTCCAGGTTCATCCCTTTCCTGAAAGATATTGCCACTAAACATACATGTATTAATGTCTGGAATCTATATTAGGTGGAAGAAATTTTGCTTTGCATGGTCAGTTTGATTTGCAACTGAAACTCCAGACAAATGCAGAGTGTACGAGCACAGATCAAACATTTAATTCCTGCAAGCATTATAACTTCAGTGGCATCACAGTCCCCATTAAACTCCAGGATTTATGCAAATTGTGGAGGTATAATGTGGATTATTCAGTTCATATTTAGGGCCTGATTGTACATGAAAGCAAATCAGAATATGATGAGAAGCACACCAGGCAGAACATACAGAAAGATGTAAAGCATAAAGTAGCCATACCACTCTAGTTTTCCAAAGAAATCATTCAGTGACACAAATACATAGATTTGTTTCTAGTCTCTGAGAGTAAGACACAACACTACATTTGGATCAAAAATGTATCATGCCTACTTTCTACCCAATTGCCAATGCATCGCAGTGTGTGGCATTTTGTTGTAGATGCCTCAGCTCTTTTACTAACAGTACAGGTCTATTTCAGCACCTTATTTATTGCTATAGCCTGGAAAGGGTGTGTGTGGAAAGGCCTGCAAATTCAAACAAATTATTAAAATTTAAAAACACCCACCACCTGGAGCACTGTCCCTTTGTAGTTTACATGGATTTTGAGTGCCTCCTAGCTCCTGTGGCACGCCATGAATGTGACCCAACTGCCTCTCATACAACCTTCACTGAATAGCACGTACTGTATGCAGTGGTGTATCAAGTTGTATGCTCGTATGACTCTGACCTCAATCATTTTGATTCACATGTCAGAGAAAATTCTGCAAGATGTTTGTTCTCTGACCTCAAAAAATTTGCACAGTGTGTTGTTATTTGTAGCGAAAATAATACCATAACCAACTCGTGGTAGAATGATGTCTAATATGAGCAAACAGTTGACTGTCATATTTGTGGGCTGCATGTAGAGACTACTGTCATCTAATGCACAAGTTCCACAGCAAAGCTCACATTGCATGCAATGTGAAATACCAAGTCCATGGTACATACCTGTCTTCTTCCATAATTTGAGTGTGTATGATCCTTACTTTCTTGTTGAGCAGCTGGACCCTATTGGATTGGGGAATGATAGGGTCAGAGTCATATCCAACACTTGAAAACTAAATCTCATTTTCAAGTGATTTGCAGCCTAAAATAATGCCCCACTTCCTGGATTGACTACATTTCACACACATATGCATGTGTCTCTTCAGAAACTTGCTGAGACAGTCCAATGATGCTAAGTTTCAGATTGTAATGAATAAGGGGGTCTTTCCTTATGAATACTTGGATTCGAAGGAGAAACTCAGCAAAACCATGTTGCCCAACAAAACCACATTCACCAGTACACACAGAGGCACTACCATAATGGACAGGGAATATGGGCATGAGGTGAATGTTTGGCCTGAGTTCAACATCACTAATTTAGGGGAATATGATAGATTATACAAGAATGCTGACAAATGCCTACTCGCAGATATTTTTTGAGTAATTTCAGGACATATGCAAGGACACATACATTCTGGATCCTGCCTTTCTATTACTCTACGACATGGATTTCATGTGATACAATGTCAAAAAATACATGTATCAGCAGTGAGCTGTTGACTGATGTTGGAGTGATGATCTTTTCCATGTGCAAGATTCACAGGGTCTTTGTCATTGTATGCATATGAGTAGGGAGGAGCACAGGGCATCTGATGATTTAACTTACAACCTTTTCTTGAGCATGCCATGCCATGCCATGCAGATATATCTGCAGACCTAACAGTTTTGATGGATGTCCAAAAAGGAAATCATCAGATTGGATAAGTTCCAAGATGTGTCTGTGGATTCTGGTGAAGGATATGTCTTGGCATATTCTACTGATTTGCCTGATGTGCACAGTGACCTGCCACAGTGTCCAGAGTGCCTAGTCTTACTCAGTGGTTCCATCCCAAGCTGATGACAAGTGAGAATAAACAGATTATTCTGCACTACAGAAACCTCCAGAAATGTTTCCGTTTGGGGATGAAATTTATTCGAGTCACCCATGGCATCTCCTTCAGATACACTGGCCGAGGGAGTGTGTTGATGTAAATTCTGAAAAGGGAGCTTTACTGAATGTGATTTTCAAAATGAGTTTTTTAAATTAACAAACAATTCAGTTTTCAGTAAAACCATGGGAAATGTAATAAACCACCATGAAACTCATTTAGTTTACCATTACGTGGGTCATTTTGGTGCAAGTGATTTTATTTTAAGCAAGCCACAATCTTCAATAGAGGATTTTTTTTTAAATCTCATTTTGTTCTCTTTCATTCATTGCATATGCTCGGGGCAGACATCGTAAGACACCCATTCAAGTTTGTTTGCTGACCTGTTCAGTTTTTTTTTTTTTTTTATTACAGAGGGCACTAACTCTCTGACCAAACACGCTGAGCTACCGTGCCAGCATCCACATGCACCGATGTAACTATGACTTTAGGAAGACAAACTTCACTAATCCAAAGTGATTTTATATGGATACAGACTGTTTTATCTTCTGGGTGAAACGCTGTGATACATATGAAGTAATTAAGAGCCACCTCAAAGCATTCAACACATCTGTATATGCAGCCAATAATCCTTATTGCATAACACCTCAAAACAAGAAGTCAGTTGGCCCGATGAAAAACAAGGCAAATGGATCACAGCTTGTGCAGTTTTTAGGGCTCAGATCTGCATCTACATCAACATCTACATCTGTACTCTGCAAACCACTGTGAAGTGTATGAAAGAGGGCACGCCCCAGTGTACCAGTTGTTAGGAATTCTTACCATTGCATTCGTATATGGAACACAGAAAGAATTAGTGTTTAAATGCCTCTGTCCGTGCTTCAGTTAATCTAATCTTGTACTAATGATTCCCATGGAAGAGATGTGTAGGGGGCTATAGTATATTCTTAGTGTCATCATTTCAAGCCTGTTCTTGAAGCTTTGTAAGTAGGCTTTTTTGGGATAGTTTATGTCTATCTTCAGTGCTCTGCCAGCTCAATTTCTTCAGCATCTCTATAACACTTTCCCACTCGTCAAACTACCAGTGGCCATTCATGCTGCCCTCCTCTATATGTGTTCAATGTTCCTTGTTAGTTCTATTTGATACGGATATATTCTAAGATGGGTTGCAAAAGTGATCTCCTTTTTAGACTGACTGCATTTCCGTAGTATTGTACCAATAAATTGAAGTCTGCCAGTTACTTTGCCCATGACTGAGCCTAAGTAATCATTCATGTGATCACTTTATAGCCCTACAAAGTGTTACACCCAGGCGTTTGTATGAATTACCACATTCCAACTGTGATTCATTGATATTATAGTCATGGAATATGTGTTTCTTTTCTTTTTCTTTTTTTTTCATTTTGTGCAGTACACAATCTTGCTTTTCTAAACACTTAAAGCAAGATGACAATCTTTGCACCACACTGAAATCTTATCAAGATCTGACTGAATATTTATGCAGCCTGTTTCAAACAATACTGCTTTGTAAATGTATCATCTTCAAAAGAAATCTGAGATTACTGTTAATATTGCCTGCAAGTTCTCTAATATATGGCATGAGTAGGAAGTGTCCTGCCATAATCCAATGTGAGTCTTGGGATACTTACTTTAGAAACTCACTCTCAGATCTCAGGTGATGCAGGATTTTTGGTAACATGTTTCTTGGTACACAAGCAGATGTGTACAGGAGTGAAACAGCGATGAGGTCAAGTTGAGATTGTTCAGGTCTCTGGTTGGAGACATACAGAATGACTTGAATGTTAAGCCAGGATATAAAATGAAAATTCATTTAATGATATTTACAAGGATATTATTACAAACTTAAAACTGTAAATAACTATACACACAGCTTTAGAGTTCTGTTCTTCACACAAAAAATCTAGATCAGATCTAATAACAGGGCAACTGAGTGATTGGTTAATACAGATTACCACACCACCTCTTACGTGCAACTTTTTCTGCAATAACGATTTGTTAGATTACAGTTATCAAACTTTACAACTGGAAGTTCACTCTTAATAGCACAGTGCCCACTCAAACGAAACATATCAAATTTATTCTCTAGTAAAAAATTATTTACAATAAATTTTTTATCTTTCACTCCTTGAATGTTCAGGTAGCAAATTTTAAGATCAAAACTGTTATTCATTTTACACTGAACAATTTGGCGAGGGGCTGTAAAACCTTTTACACTAGTTGTCCTATGTACTACTTCATCTTGCTGCTTTTGACTAAAATATTATTTAGACAGAGAGAAGACATTGTTTACCATTTACCTACAACACCTAAGACTGCTTGTTCTACTATAGCTCTTTTCCCTCATTTTGGTGGTACTGTAGTTACTGTTACTGCTACTGCTACTGTTGTTGGTGAAGCTTCTGTTACAATTTGTGGTAATACTGTTAAAGCTGCTGTAGGCCCTGGATACCAAAAATGATGGTCATATTGTGTGGGCTTCCTGCTGTTTCTGGTGTTCTTTCCATGGCCCAGATGTTGCCCTAGCAGCTGTCATAAGATCTATTGTCGATGTGGGCTCTAGTGTTTCTTGCATCAATGGCTGTTTACTGAACAACTGATATGCATTAGTTGTTAAGTTTGCTTCACACAATAATCCATAAAAAGTAAAGTCAGATATATGTACATTCAGATATTGGATACTTCAATAGTAAATTGGTATCAAGCATTTTACTGATCCCTAACACATCAGTTATAGCTCATGCTCCACTGACTGTATAAGTAAAAACATATGACTGACTCCTGGTGCTTTGTCTGAGCTGCTTTGAATACAGTATCAAAGTCAGGTCATAGAACTACGTCTTCCCCTTGTGAACCATTTGGATTCTCCATACACCAATTTTGTTTCGAGTATTTAATATTCATTCATCTATCATGACAACTGAAAATGTTTGCCACACTGGGATTGCAACCTGAATACCCTGCTTTATTGTGAGCATTTGCCTTAACCAACTGGGCCATATTATTATGATTATTATGTTTATTTTTATTGTATTTATTATTTTTTCCTTCCATCCCTTATGGCTCTACCTTAGCTTACTGTAATCGTCTTCACTGGAAGTAGCTCTTTGGCCTACACTGTTGGCTTTCAGAGACTTTTTCATGAAGATGGATAGAAAAAAAGGAGATGGTTTGAGGTAGTATACGTTCTTTGCTTCTGATGCTAACACATGGAAAACTGAAACCTTCTTCATAAATGAAAGTCAAATCTCTTAAAAATTAAAACCTTTGAATATTGTTGTTCTGTTTCTGACTGACAGCTAAAACTTTAGAGATGAAAATTCTTTCTTAAACTAAACTCTGCTAAAATAGTTAAATTCTCTTCACATGTAGTCAGTCTTCATCCCATGGCCATTCATAAAAATAAATTTTCCTGGCTCTAAGGTCTTGAAAAGCTATACCTTCTTGGGTGCTAAGACTTCGTCATTAAATTAAATACACAAAAAACAACGGAAAATTTACGTTCCTAGCTTTCGGAATAAATGTTCCTTTATCAGGGAGGAGACAGGGGAAAGAAAGGGAAGAAGGGAAAGTGGATTTAGTTACTCACAACCCAGGTTATGAAGCAACAGGGAAAGGAAAACAGGGAGGGTAGTAAGGATTGAGGCATGGTTGTCAGAGGGAAGCGAAAGATATTCTACTGTAAGTACTGTACCAGCTTCAAACCAAAGAGGATGCATACAGAAGTAAAGAGGTATATAGTATAAAGATGTAGGATGAAAAGATGCATGAATGGCTAAAGAGGAAAGGGAACGAGGAGAAGACTGAAGAGTAAATGGGAGTGAGGTTGTTTAACGTAGGTTCAGTCCAGGGGGATGGCGGGATGAAAGGATGTGTTGGAGTGCAAGTTCCCATCTCCGCAGTTCAGAGGGACTGGTGTTGGGTGGGAGAAGCCAAATGGCACATATGGTGTAGCAGGCTCCTAGGTCCCTAGAATTCTGCTGGAGGGCATGCTCCACTACTGGGTATTGGACACCTCCTAGGCAGACAGTTCGTCTGTGTCCGTTCATGCGCTCAGCCAGTTTAGTTGTTGTCATACCAATGTAAAAGGCTGTGCAGTGCAGGCATGTCAGGTGATAAATTACATGTGTAGTTTCACACGTGTCCCTGCCTTGAATTGTGTATGTTTTACCAGTAGCGGGGCTGGAGTAGGTGGTTGTGGGGGGATGCATGGGGCAGGTTTTGCAGCGGGGTCGGTTACAGGGGTAGGAACCGCTGGGTAGAGAAGGTAGTCTGGGAATATTCTAGGGTTTAACAAGGATGTTACGGAGATTAGGGGGGCAACGAAACGCAACTCTGGGTGGTGTGGGGAGTATTTTGTCAAGGGATGATCTCATTTCAGGGGTTGACTTGAGAAAGTCATAACCCTGGCGGAGTAATTTATTGATGTATTCGAGGCCAGGATAATATTGGGTGACAAGGGGGATGCTTCTGTATGGTCTGAGGGTAGGAACATTGTTGTTGGACGGGGAGGAATGTATTGCTCGGGAGATCTGTTTGTGGACAAGGTCTGCAGGATAGTTGCGGGAGAGGAAAGCACTGGTCAGGTTATTGGTGTAATTGTTTAGGGATTCGTCACTGGAGCAGATACGTTTGCCACGAATACCTAGGCTGTAAGGAAGGAAGCGTTTTATGTGGAATGGATGGCAGCTATCAAAGTGAAGGTACTGTTTGTTTGTGGGTTTGATATGGACAGAGGTGTGGATGTGAGCTTCAACAAGATGAAGGTCAACATCCAGGAAGGTGGCTTGGGTTTTGGAGAAGGACCAGGTGACATTCAGATTCGAAAAGGAGTTGAGGTTATGGAGGAAATTAAGGAGTGTTTCTTCACCATGAGTCCAGACCACAAAGATGTCATCTATAAACCTATACCAGGCCAGGGGAAGCAGCTGTTGGGTCTTAAGGAAAGCCTCTTCCTCCATGCGGCCCATGAAGAGGTTGGCATAGGACGGAGCCATCCTGGTTCCAATGGCCGTTCCCCTGATTTGTTTGTAGGTCTGGCCTTCAAAAGTGAAGCAATTATGGGTGAGGATGAAGTTGGTAAGTGTAATAAGGAACAAGGTTTTTGGAAGATCTTCGGGTGGGCGTTGGGAGAGGTAGTGCTCAAGGGCAGAGAGACCATGGGTGTGTGGGATGTTTGTGTAAAGGGATGTAGCATCTATGGTGACCAGAAAGGTTTCAGGTGGGAGAGGAGTGGGAATGGATTTGAGGCGTTCTAGGAAGTGGTTTGTGTCCTTGATGTAGGATGGGAGTCTGCGGGTGATAGGTTGGAGGTGTTGGTCTACCAGAGCTAAGATACGTTCTGTTGGGGCTTTGAAGCCTGCTACAATGGGATGGCCAGGATGGTTCTCTTTGTGGATTTTGGGTAATAGGTAGAAGGTAGGGGTACGTGGCTCAGGTGGAGTGAGTAAGACTATGGAAGCCGTTGTGAGGCCTTGTGAGGGACCTTGGATTTTTAGGATTTTCTGCAGCTCAGTCTGGATGGAGGGAATGGGATCCTGGGTAACAGCTTTGTAGGTTGAGGTGTCAGAGAGTTGACGCAGTCCTCCTGCCACATACTCCACATGGACAAGTACCACAGTTGTAGAGCCTTTATCCGCCGGGAGGATGACAATAGAGCAGTCTGTTTTCAGCTCCTTAATGGCACGGGATTCAGCTGGGGTGACGTTGGGGGTTGTCGGGATGTTCTTCAAGAAGGACTGGGAGGCAACACTGGATGTGAGGAATTCCTGAAATGTCTGCAAGGGATGGTTTTGGGGGTGGGGGAGGAGGATCCCTTTGAGAAGGCGGTCAAAACTGTTCTAGACAATGTTCAACACTGGGTCTAGTATTTGGGGGCTGTGTTTGGGTAGTGAAGTGATATTTCCAGTTGAGGTTCCTAGTGAATGAGAGGAGATCTTTAACCAGGGCAGTGTGGTTGAATTTAGGTGTGGGGCTAAAGGTTAAGCCTTTTGATAGAACAGATGTCTCTGGAGGAGAGAGGGATATGGATGAGAGGTTTAGAACTGAATTGGGGCTGGTGATATGTGGCATTTGACTGTGGTTATAGTTGAGATTTGGTCTGTGTGGGGTATGTGCTGGGATGGGGAGATTGAGTAGAGTGGCTAGGCTAGGTTTGTTGGCTATGAGGGGGGTTTGTTGACGGTTCTGTTGTGGTTGGTGTATGTGAGGGACCCCACTTCTTAGGTGTTGCACTAGCACTGTGGATAGTTTTTTCAGGTGGTGTGTGGCATGTGACTCAGTTTGCAGCTGGCTTCTAGGATGATGTTCCTGAGTGTGTTCTCCAAGCAAGGGTTTCAGAGGTGGAGGACTTTGAAGAGAGATAGGAGCTGTTGGGAGTGGTGGTTACATGAAGTAGTGTAGAGATTCAGGACAAGTTGAGTAAGGGCTAAGGATTGAAGGTTCTGGAAGTCCAGGAGAGATTGGTGGAAGGAGGAATTGCACCCAGAGGTGGGAACTTTTAAGGTAAGTCCTTTAGGGGTAATTCCAAAGGTTAAGCAGGAATGGAGGAAAAGTATGTGGGATTGCAGTTTGGCTACGGTAAATGCATGTTTCCGGAATGAATGTAAATAATGTGGTATAAGATTAGGGTACATAGAGGGTAACTGGTGGGTACAGAAATTAAATAACTAAAGTTAAAATAGTAATCATAAGAAGGAATAAAACACGGAAGGAGGGACGAGAAAGAAAGAAATTGTGTTGGTAATGTTCAATACCAAAGGAAGACCACTAAATAAGAAAAATACGGTAAAAGTTGACCAGACCAAGCAAGTATGTCCAGATCAGGGGGGAAAGAACACACGTTGCTCAAAAACAGAGATAGCGAGTAGCGAAAAAAAGATCGCGCGTGCTGCAAAAAAGATCGCGCGTGACGCAAAAAAGATCGCGCGTGCCGCAAAAAAGTTCGCGGGTGGCGCAGAAATGTCCCAAAAAATGTTTCCTGTGGCAGAGAAAGATAGCCAATGGCACAAAAATATCACCAGCAACACGAAAGCGACGGAAATGGATGATACTGGTAGGTGTGGAAGAGATCGTTGGCAGTGATTGTTGGCTGGAAAACAGCGAATAACGAACGTTAAAACTATGGAATGTTAAATAAATAAATCAATAAATAGAAAAAGAGAAGTGGACTATAAACGGAACAAGATAATAGGAGGCAAATGAAACTAGCACAGTTGGTGACGAAAATATTTATTTATGTATATATAAAACACTGAAGAAGAGAAAGTGTTTAGATGACAGGTGTAAGTGATAGCTAACAAAAGGGACAAAACAATGAAGAATGTGGACCATATAGGTGATCTAAATAATTAATGGAAAATCTCATATATAGAGAGGGAAACATTCCACGTGGGATATATATATATATAAAACAAAGATACTGTAACTTACCAAACGAGAAAGTGATGGTACGTTGATAGACACAATAAAAAACATACACAAATTTCAAGCTTTCGCAACCCAAGGTGGCTTCATTAGGAAAGAGGGAAGGAGAGGGAAAGACGAAAGGATGTGGGTTTTAAGGGAGAGGGTAAGGAGTCATTCCAATCCTGGGGCAGAAAGACTTACCTTAGGGGGAAAAAAGGACACACACACACACACACACACACACACACACACACAGGCAGACATATGTAAATGCATGTTAGCATTTACTTAAATGGCTACAATATGCTGCAACTTATTCAGTATTTAAGTGTTGAAAAAGAAGGCCATCTATATTTTGTTCAAAATTCTCATTTTATCTTCACTTAATGTGGGGTTTCAGTTGATAGGTAGCCCTAGTTAAATCCCATCCTCTTTCTGGCATATCCATGAGCAATTAATAACAATCTGGTATTTTCTCAAATTTACTGTAGTGGATTATTATAAGTCCAGCTTTGCTATACTGCCGTGCTCATAAGCAATGTTTGTTTCCTAGAACACTTATATCATCCACATAGGTGTGTGTCACCATCCTCAATCTTCTAAAAAATAAGTCTGGCAGTGCAGTGTGCATTGCTACTGCATGCAGCATGGTGGATAATAGACATTCCTGTCTCACAGCCCTTTGAAAATTTAATTGTGGTGTAAAGGATTGATTAAATTTCACATGGCTGTAAGACAATTCTATGAAATTCATAATTATGCTTACAAAGTCTCTCGTAAGGCCAAATTCTATCATTGGCTCTGTGACATGTTTATGCTCTACTCTGTCACCAATACCTTTAAAGTCTAACAAGGCTATACCGAGCGAGGTGGCGCAGTGGTAGCACACTGGACTCTCATTCGGGAGGACGATGGGTCAATCCCACGTCCAGCCATCCGGATTTAGGTTTTTCATGATTTCCCTAAATCGCTCCAGGTAAATGCTGGGATGGTTCCTTTGAAAGGGCATGGCCGACTTCCTTCCCCATCCTTCCCTAATCCGATGAGACCGATGACCTCGCTGTTTGGTCTCTTCCCCCAAACAACCCAACCCTCTAACAAGGGTATGCAGCCATCTCTGAATCCCAGTTTAAATTAATTACATCTCTGTAAGCTCCAAAAATGTTCAACATCAATCGGTCAGATATTGCCATAGGTTGATACTGTCCCAAGATTTCATGCATGAATACTTTTCGTCTGCTGTTGAGGAGCCTTTACAAATTTTAAACCAAAATTCAATAATGGTGTAAGACGGTGCTCTCATATTTTAACTGGGCCTGTGAATCTGCTAGGCAATTTTTTTCTTGTCAATAGCTCATTATACATTTTGACGAATTTGCTTCCAACTTAGGCTCCAATAATAATAATAACAATAATAATGGTAGTCTTATTCCAAGCAACTTGAGTCTTCAGACTGATGTTATAGTGCTTTAACTTCTTCTTGGTTGAAGAACTGTTTTAGGTTTAGATTTTGTTGTCTTGGTATGGCATAAGCATATTGCACCACCTCTCTCATGACCTTCTCCTGTATTTTCACTGACAGGTTGTTTTGTATAAGGCTTAAAATAATCCCTAATATAACAGTCCACTCTACAATTTATGTTTTGCTCTCTTATGCTCCTCCATAATATGATAACTTGAAGTCAGGTGCTGAAATTGTTCTTGCCTCTCCCTCATTCATATTTTAAAACCTGCCACCATGTAAAAATGATTTGTGCTCTAAGCATTCTGATAGTGCTAATGTTTTGTATTACATCCTCAGGATTTTCATAAATTTGCCTCAGGCTGCTAAAATAGAATTCCTTTGTATTTCTCACTCATGATGCTTCTTCCCATGAGTGATTTCTTAAAAAGTTGTGCAAGTTTGTGTCTGGGGATCTGTACCCACAAATCAATGACAGTGTTAAATTTGTTTGCATTCTTTTGTAGACTAAACTACAGAACACATTATTCTGTTTGTAATAGCTTGCATTCAACAAATTACAATGAGAGCTAGGTTGTTTACAGGATTACACAACTCTTCATATTTGAAGTTAGGAGTCTGGTCCTTTGAATGCAGGATGCAGTCAAAGTTACCACATACAACAACGGATGTATTTAAAGTTGAGAAAAATGGCGTCACCCCATGACAATAAAGCAATGCCTGGTCACCCTGGCACTTGAACCATATAGTGCATTCATGCTTATTATTTGAAGACGTTAAAGTTCATTGAAATAAGTGTTATGAATTTATTTCATTGTTGTCTATGATTTCAGTGTTTTCAGGGATATTAACATTCTTCGACCTGTGGTACAGCATAGACTTTCAACCAAATGCATGTTAAAACCATTGTTAGTCCCACATACTTAATGGGAGAACTTCTTGTTATTGTTCTCAGAATTAATAGCAAGAAAACATTGGTGGCACTGTAAGTTTGATTTGGGCTTACATATGTCTTTGGGTGACCTAATTGGTCAATGTCACTGTTCACAATAAGCAGAAGATAGAGATTCAAATCCTAGCTCAGTACTAATTTTCAGTTATGCAATAGATGAAAAATAGCATAGTAATTTTGTTAGTCAACTAACTTAATTGATTTTGATCTCTCCAGGAGTACACGGTGATTCAAAAGAATGGTTGACATGGTACATCTGGCATACAACAAGGATCTGTATACACATAGGAACTGGGGATCACAAATGCCACGAGAGGGTGCTAAGGTCATGAAATGGTTTGTTACACAAACACAGGCAGATCACATGGAGATCATCGCCATTCATGATGTGGAAGCATTGGGAGTAAAATGGCTAGTCACATGTACCACAAAATGGCTGACATTCATCTGATTTATGGCATGGCCAACAGCAATGGACGAGAAGCTGTGCAATTGTATTGTGAAAAATATCCTGATAGAAAGGTGCTGTGCCACACATTATTCACCACCCTGCATTCCCAATTGTGCAAAATTGGCACATTTTATATGCACAGGCCAAATGCTGGTCACCAACAACCAACAAAGATAGTGGCGGCAGAAGAAAGCGTACACTCTCAGTAAGTACATCAGGTGTATCCCACACCAGTGATACCCCTAAAGCTCCACATGGTACATTGTACATGATGAAGGACTGCATCCATTTTGTTTCAATGCATTCAGGCATTGCAATCAGGGGACTACAACAAGCAAATGGGATATGTGTGGTGGTTTATGCAGGAATCCACTGCAGACCAAAGCTTCAAAGTGAGTGTCCTCTTCACCGATGAAGCTGCATCCTCATTCAAGCATGTGATGAACATTCACAACCTGAGTATGTCAGGGGATATGAACCCACATGCTACATGTACACATAACTCACACTGTAAATTTCCCTTAATGAGTGGGCTGGCATCATCGGACACTGTTTAATTGGGCTGTACACTCTCCTGGTCATACATATCTCATAGTTCTGCAAGAGGTTCTGCCAGACATGCTGACTCATGTCCCCATGCCTATTGGTCCACACATTTGACTTCAGCGTGACAGAGCTCCCACACATTTCCGCAGATAAGTGAGGATACATCTGCAGGCAACCTTTCCAAACTGCTGGATTTGTCATGAGTGGCCAGTCGCACGGCAACCATGATCACCCTATCTGTTCCAAATCAATTTTTTCATGTAAGGGGGGTATTTGAAGACCTTGCATATAAAACACTTGTTTCATTGCCAAAGGACCTATTGGTCAGAATTGTTGCAGCAGCGGGATGTCTTCAAGATACACCAGGTAGCTTTGAGAGGGTGTGCCATACAATGCAACATTGATGTCATGTGTGTTTCAATGCATCTAGACCAAACTTTGAGCATTTCCTTAGCATTTGTAGCCTGTAACTAACTAACTGCAATGCCATTTAGTAGTCCCAGATGGTACTTTGCGACCCCCAGTTCCTACATGATTACTGAGTCCTGTTGTATGCCCGATGTACCATATCAGTTTGTAAATATTTTTTTGATTTATCCTATCATGTCTTTCTATGAGCCATTCTGTTTTCTACTCTACATACATACTCCGCAAGACACCCGACGGTGTGTGGCGGAGGGTACCTTGAGTACCTCTATCAGTTGTCCCTTCTATTCCAGTCTCGTATTGTTTGTGGAAAGAAGGATTGTCGGTATGCCTCTGTGTGGGCTCTAATCTCTCTGATTTTATCCTCATGGTCTCTTCGCGAGATATACGTAGGAGGGAACAATATACTGCTTGACTCGTTGGTGAAGGTATGTTCTCGAAACTTCAACAAAAGCCCGTATCAAGCTACTGAGTGTCTCTCCTGCAGAGTCTTCCACTGGAGTTTATCTATCATCTCCATAACGCTTTTGCAATTACTAAATGATCCTGTAATGAAGCACGCTGTTCTCGGTTGGATCTTCTCTATCTCTTCTATCAACCCTATCTGGTACAGATCCCACACTGCTGAGCTGTATTCAAGCAGTGAGCAAACAAGCATACTGTAACCTACTTCCTTTGTTTTCAGATTGCATTTCCTTGGGATTCTTCCAATGAATCTCAGTCTGGCATCTGCTTTACCGACGATCAACTTTATAAAATCATTCCATTTTAAATCACTCCTAATGCGTACTCCCAGATAATTTATGGAATTAACTACTTCCAGTTGCTGACCTTTTATATTGTAGCTAAATGATAAGTGATCTTCCTTCCTATGTATTTGCAGCACATTACACTTGTCTACATTGAGATTCAATTGCCATTCCCTACACCATGCGTCAATTTGCTGCAGATCCTCCTGCATTTCAGTACAATTTTCCGTTGTTACAACCTCTCGATATACCACAGCATCATCCGCAAAAAGCCTCAGTGAACTTCCGATGTCATCCACAAGGTCATTTATGTATATTATGAATAGCAACAGTTCTACTACACTCCCCTGTGGCACACCTGAAATCACTCTTACTTCGGAAGACTTCTCTCCATTGAGAATGACATGCTGCAATCTGTTATCTAGGAACTCTTCAATCCAATCACACAATTGGTCTGATAATCCATATGCTCTTACTTTGTTCATTAAACGACTGTGGGGAACTGTATCGAATGCCTTGCAGAAGTCAAGAAACACGGCATCTACCTGGGAACCCGTGTCTATGGCCCTCTGAGTCTCATGGACGAATAGCGCGAGCTGGGTTTCACACAATAGTCTTTTTGGAAACCCATGCTGATTCCTACAGAGTAGATTTCTAGTCTCCAGAAAAGACATTATACTCTAACATAATATGTGTTCCAAAATTCTACATCTGATAGACGTTAGAGATATAGGTCTATAGTTCTGCACATCTGTTGGACGTCCCTTCTTGAAAACAGGCATGACCTGTTCCCTTTTCCAATCCTTTGGAATGCTACACTCTTCTAGAGATCTATGGTACACTGCTGCAAGAAGGGGGGCAAGTTCCTTCGTGTACTCTGTGTAAAATCGAACTGGTATCCCATCAGGTCCAGCGGCTTTTCCTCTTTTGAGGGATTTTAATTGTTTCTCTATCCCGCTGTCGTCTATTTCGATATCTACCATTTTGTCATCTGTGCGACAATCTAGAGAAGGAACTACAGCGCAGTCTTCCTCTGTGAAACAGCTTTGGAAAAAGACATTTAGTATTTCGGCCTTTAGTCTGTCATCCTCTGTTTCAGTACCATTTTGGTCACAGAGTGTCTGGACATTTTGTTTTGATCCACCTACTGCATTGACATAATTCTTGGTAATGTCATTTCCAAGGACAGTTATTCCTGTCTTTAACATATAAATACTACAACATTAACTGAGAAGTAAGTTGCTTTTGGACCATAAGCAAAAATAAGTATGATTAGCTAGAAACATTTATTGGGACAGCCACAGAAATTATTGAGCTACTGTAGTTCTCTGTACATTAACCAAAAAGTGTGCCACCAGTGTTTCATATTAGTGTATGATACCCATCTGCATGAGTTCATCACTATAAAAATGTTGGTCGCATTCATTATTTCGTCTTATAGGCAGGAATTCAAATATGAGAATGCCATGCCTGCACTGCAACGGTACACCAGTTTTCACAATGAGACAGTCTGCTTGACTTTATTCATGCATGGAGATCCCTCCGGCAATATGATTTCTATTCTGGTTGGTGGTATCGAAGATTAAAGTAAGCAAATCCAGAAATCTTTCTACTATCTTCTAACTATTCTACTGGGTGCTCATTTTTGTATATTATGCTAAACTCTTTACCTGAACTTGAGCCACAGTATGTCTACGTGTCCCTTGTTAAAAAGAAATATTTCAAGATCTGGTGTGAGATATGATAGGACTGTGAATTGGTTCCATTAACTGAACATCCCTTAAACTTTTCAGGTGGCTTTTATAACTCAGTGCACTTCAGTGAGCATTGTTTCATCAACTACATTTCTGTTGCAAGCACTAATTCATGTCACTAAGTGAATCTTCTACAAGATCACAGAGTGACATTCACAAAGAGTAGGATTCAAATACCCATCTAGTCTTTCTAATTAACTTTTTGTTATAACTTCAGGTTGTACAAATATATTTCAAGGAAGATGCAATACATGAAAGTCACAGATCAAGTAAACAGAGTGAGACATGTGTACACTTTAACAGTCAAATCATAACTGAGTCCGAATCTAGGTGGCCTGCAGATTGCTAACATCCATAGGTGTTGTTTGACTGGCCGTAAAGTCTCGAAGAGGAGGCTTCCCGTACAGACGGAAGTGTCCCCGATGATAATGGGTCGAGATGACAGGAGACGTGGGGGTGGAATCTGCTGTGGCCCCATGCACCAATCTGCCCACTGCGGCAAGTCTGGTTGTTATAACAGGAGACATGGGTGATGTGTCCACATCCGTAGGAGAAGGAGGCGAGTAGAGTTGCTCCGAACAGATGATGGCCATCTGGTTCCTGCATGGGCACGTCTTCTGGTGGCGTCAGTTCTTGTGCTGGCACTGATATGATGGTGAGAGGACTGCATTGTGAGTAATGAGAGCCGGCTGAAGTGGCCGAACAGTTCTAGACGCTTCAGTCTGGAACCGCGCGACCACTACTGTCACAGGTTTGAATTCTGCCTCGGGCATGGATGTGTGAGGTGTCCTTAGGTTAGTTACGTTTAAGTAGTTCTAAGTTCTAGGGGACTCATGACCTCAGACGTTAAGTCTCATAGTGCTCAGAGCCATTTTTGTGAGTAATGAGAGATTCCAGTATCCCGAGAGTCAGGTAGAGCCGAAGGTGATGTAGCGGCATCCGGAACAGGCACTGCTGGCACACGAGGCAGTAGCTGGTCCGAATGACGCACTGCAACACCTGTGTCCATCTGGATTTCATACAGGCATTGGCCACGGTGTTGTAAGATGAGGCCAGGACTACATTTTGGCCACCTGCCATATCCCCGTACCAATACAAGGTCGTCAGTGGTGAACCGGCCAAGCGATGGCACCCGTGGCTGTGAGGTGGAAGGCTGCAGAAGATGAAGTAGCATGCGGAGCTGTTGACCATGTAAGAGCTCAGCCGGGTTGTGGTTGCCCATGGGGGTGAAACGGTAAGAAGCCAGAAATTGGAGAAGTGCATCATCAGCAGCAGAAGAAGTCAGGAGTTTCCTCATCTGAGCCTTAAATGTGCAGACAAGTCGTTCAGCCTCACCATTTGACTGCGGATGGAATGGAGGGGCTGTGACATAAATGACATCGTGACGGGCACAAAAATCCGCAAAATTGGAAGAGGCAAATTGCGGACCATTATCAGTAACAAGAGTAGAGGGAAGGCCTTCCAAAGAGAGAATGTGAGCTAGAGCATTGGTGGTTGCCGCAGTAGGAGCAACTTGCAACGGACAATGAAAGGAAGGTTACAGTAGGCATCAATAACGAGAAGCCAAAAAGTACCTAAGAAAGGTCCCGTGAAGTCAGCTTGAATATGCTCCCAGGGATTCTCAGGTAAAGGCCACGGTGACAAACACGACATCGAGACGGCGGCCTGTGATGCACAAGGGCTGCAGACAGCGACCATGTGTGCGATTTCAGAGTCGATGCCGGGCCAGAACACATGACGGCACGCCAGGGATTTTGTGCGAGAGACTCCCCAGTGCCCTTGGTGAAGGAGGCGCAAGACCGAAGCACGAAAAGACGCAGATACCACAACACGTGACGAAGCATTGTTGGTGGAAAGGAGGATCACACCATCCCTAGCCGTGAGGGGGTAACACAGAGCGTAGTAGTTCCACAACAGATCAGAAGTCTTAGCGGACCGTCAATCTGGCCAATCCTTCTGAATACGGTGTAAAACCTGGGAGAGGGTAGGATCAGAATCCATAGCAGCCATCAGCTGGTCCCTGGTGACGGGGAACCCATCCACAACCCGCTGCTCGGCAATATCCAGGTGGAAACACAAAAGTTTGTCCCTATCGAATGCCAGATCAGGACCCATAGGAAGGCGAGACAGTGCATCAGCATTCGCATGTTGAGCTGTAGGCCGGAAAAGAATCTCATAATTGAAATGAGACAAGCAAAGAGCCCAATGCTGGAGGCGGTGTGCAGCCTTGTCGGGAAGCGACGTTGATGGATGAAACGTGGAAACAAGTGGTCCGTAACAAGATGAAATTTGGATCCATAGAGAAAAACACCAAACTTATGAAGAACATAAATAATGGCCAAAGCTTCTTTTTCAATTTGAGAATATTTTCATTGGGCATCCGTGAGCGTTTTGGAGGCATAAGCAATGGGTTGTTCAGAACCGTCAGAAAAACGGTGCGCAAGGACTGCACCAACCTCGTATTGAGAGGCATCCGTGGCAAGGACAAGATGTTGGCCAGGTTGATAAGTAGCCAGGCACAGGGCCTGTTTCAGCATAGTCTTCAATTTCTGGAAAGCCGTATTGCATGACGCGGACCAGTGAAAGGGCACATTTTTATGCAACAGGCGATACAACGGCTGAGCCACCGAACCTGAAGACGGTAAAAACCTGTGATAGTATGATATTTTCCCCAAGAAGGCCTACAGTTCCTTAACAGATGCAGGGCAAGGAAGGGCATTGTTTGCAGCGACAGCTTGCTGAAGCGGATGAATACCATCCTGAGAGAGGTGAAACCCCAAGTACGTGATAGATGAAAGAAAAAATTTTGATTTCTGATGATTACACTAAAGACCGGCAGTCTGTAAGACATGAAAAAGTGTTTGGAGATTCTGAAGAAGTTCTTCAGTGGTGGAGCTAGTGACAACAGTGTCGTCCTGGTAAATTATACACCCAGGGACAATGAGCAATAATTGTTCCGAGAATTGCTGAAAGAGAGCAGGGGCACTGGCAACCCCGAATGGCAATCGTTGGTATTGATGGAGGCCGAAAGGCGTGTTAAGAATCAGGAACTGCCAGGAAGCAGGGTCGAGAGGAAGTTGATGATAAGCTTCTGACACGTCAAATTTAGAAAAATACTGGCCTCCAGCAAGTTTAGTGAACAATTCTTCAGATCAGAGCATAGGGTAAGTGTCGATGAGGCATTTAGCATTTACAGCGGCTTTGAAATTACCACAGAGACGAATATCACCATTGGGCTTAGCAATGACAACGACAGGAGAGGACCACTTACTGGAAGTGACAGGAAGCAAGACCCCTGAAGTAGTGAGATGATCCAGCTTCCGTTTGACCTGATCACAAAGGGCCACAGGAATGGGCCGAGCCCGAAAATACTTAGGCCGAGCAGTGGGTTTGAGTGTGATATAAACTTCAAAGTTGTTTGCATGGCCTAACACAGGAGAAAAAAGGGACGAAAATGTCGTCGACAAGGCATCCAATTGAGCATAAGGAATAGCATCAGAGACAATATTGACAGAGTCATCTATGGAGAACCCAAAAACGTGAAAGGCATCGAAACCAAAAAGATTCTCTGCGTTACTATGGTCAACGACAAATATGGGAATAGTGTGAATGGCAGATTTGTAAGATACCTCAGCATCAAATTGTCCCAAGAGAGAAATCTTCTGTTTATTATAAGTCCGTAATTGCCTAGTGACAGGTGACAGGATTGGAGAACCCAACTGAAGATACATCTGAGAATTGATGATAGTGGCAGCAGAACCAGTATCCACCTGCATGCGAACATTCTGACCATGGATTTGGACAGTGAGGAATAACTTCCCTGAAAGGGAAGAAGTACCATTGACAGACAACACAGAAGCAGAATCAGTGTCACGTTTATGAATGTCAGGTATGCGGTCGGATTTGCAAATAAATGACACATGACCCTTCTTTTTGCATTTGTAACACACGGCCCGACGTTGGGGACAGTCCTCCCGTGAATGTTCCGTAAAACACCGCAGACATGACGGAAGTTTCCATGGGTTTTGCTGCAGTTTCTTAGAGGTTTGTTCATGGAGCGTACTGCGGCCACGTCGGCCGGCGGGGACACGCCACACGCTTCGTGAACAGCGCACAGAAGTTGTACTTCCCCGACGTCACCCTATGCCTCTATTTGCGCTCCAGCAGCACAAGAAATTTCTAAAGACTGAGTGATGGTTTGGACTTCATCTAGAGTTGGATTTGCCAACTGAAGGGCACGTTGCCTAACTTCTTTGTCAGGCGCCGATTGGATAATAGCATCCCGTACCATGGAATCGGTGTAGGATTCTTTGTGAGCTTCAGTAACAAACTGACACTTTCAAAAATGGTTCAAATGGCTCTGAGCACTATGGGACTTAACATCTGTGGTCATCAGTCCCCTAGAACTTAGAACTACTTAAACCTAACTAACCTAAGGACATCACACACATCCATGCCCGAGGCAGGATTCGAATCTGCGACCGTAGCAATCGCGTGGTTCCGGACTGAGCGCCCTAACCGCGCCCTAACCGCCGTCTGCTTCACGTCTGCTGTGCAGCGAGCTACCTTAATTTAAGTATTATCTGTATTTTTCTTACTTGTCACTTCTTCTTCTGCGTGTTTTTGCTTTTAGGAAGCTTTAATAGTAGAGTGCTATTAAGTGTTCCATAGATCTCGTGTTTGTTTTGAATACAGTCAGAGAGAGTCCCTTTAGTCAGCCATAGTACCAGTAGTGTCAGTGTCGCCCTAACCGCCGTCTGCTTCACGTCTGCTGTGCAGCGAGCTACCTTCATTTAAGTATTATCTGTATTTTTCTTACTTGTCACTTCTTCTTCTGCGTGTTTTTGCTTTTAGGAAGCTTTAATAGTAGAGTGCTATTAAGTGTTCCATAGATCTCGTGTGTGTTTCGAATACAGTCAGAGAGTCCCTTTAGTCAGCCATAGTGCTCGTAGTGCTAGTGTTTGTTTTCAATACCGTCCAGAGACAGGTAGTGCTATTTTCCTTGTTTCTACAAGAAGTGGTTAGCAATCACAGTTTAGTCAATAATCAACCGCCTTTAGTGAATTAGCAGTCTAGTTAAAAGCTGATTAACACTCTATAGTAAATTGATTTCTTAGGATGGCTAGGATGTGTGGCTGCTGTGTACGGACGCAGGAGGAGCTGGCCACTCTTCGCGAACAGCTGAGCGTGTTGATGGCCGCGGTCAGCCGTCTTCAGGCTGCTGCCTCGGAGTGTAGCGGCAGTGGGGAGTCTGCTGCGTCGCATGGTGCACCCCAGGTGTTAGATGCTTCACCCACTGTCCCTGCTGTCGAGACATCTTCGCGGGTACCGGGCGCGGTTGGGCCACCCTCTCCCCAAGGGGAGTGGCGGGTTCAGCGGCGTTCGCGGCGCACGAGGCGGAGGGTCAATGTGGAGGCTGGCCGTGTGGCATCGCCCGCTCTGCCTGTGAGTGGACATGTGGCTGCTCCTTCAGCAAGGTCCGAGCAGGCACACGGGGGGAGGGGTTTATTAGTTATTGGGAGCTCCAACGTTAGGCGGGTGATGGAGCCCCTTAGGGAAATAGCGGAAAGGTCGGGGAAGAAGGCCAGTGTTTACTCTGTCTGCTTGCCTGGGGGTCTCATCCGAGATGTGGAGGAGGCCCTACCGGCGGCGATAGAGAGCACTGGGTGCACCCGACTGCAAATTGTTGCTCATGTCGGCACCAATGACTCCTGCCGTCTGGGTTCAGAGGTCATCCTCAGTTCGTACTGGCGGTTGGCGGAGTTGGTGAAGGCGGAAAGCCTCGCTCGCGGGGTGGAAGCAGAGCTAACTATTTGTAGTATCGTTCCCAGAACCGATCGCGGTCCTCTGGTTTGGAGCCGAGTGGAAGGCTTAAACCAGAGGCTCAGACGATTCTGCGGAGAGCTGGGGTGCAAATTTCTCGACCTCCGCTATCGGGTGGAGAAATGTAGGGTCCCCCTAAATAGGTCAGGCGTGCACTACACGCCGGAAGCGGCTACGAGGGTAGCGGAGTACGTGTGGAGTGCACATGGGGTTTTTTTAGGTTAGAGAATTCCCTCCCTAGGCCCGACAAGACGCCTCCTGAGGCGCGGCAAGGCAGGAGTAGGCAAAATGCAACAAGGAATAACAATATTAATGTGCTAATAGTAAACTGCAGAAGCGTCTATAGAAAGGTCCCAGAACTGCTCTCATTAATAAACGGTCACAACGCCCATATAGTACTAGGAACAGAAAGTTGGCTGAAACCAGACGTAAACAGTAATGAAATCCTAAACTCTGATTGGAATGTATACCGCAGAGATAGGCTGGACAGTGAAGGGGGAGGCGTGTTTATAGCGATAAGAAGTGCAATAGTATCGAAGGAAATTGACGGAGATTCGAATTGTGAAATGATTTGGGTGAAGGTCACGGTTAAAGCAGGCTCAGACATGGTAATTGGATGTCTCTATAGGCCCCCGGGCTCAGCAGCTGTTGTGGCTCAGCACCTGAAGAATAATTTGGAAAATATTTCGAGTAGATTTCCCCACCATGTTATAGTTCTGGGTGGAGATTTTAATTTGCCGGATATAGACTGGGAGACTCAAACGTTCATAACGGGTGGCAGGGACAAAGAATCCAGTGAAATATTTTTAAGTGCTTTATCTGAAAACTACCTTGAGCAGTTAAACAGAAAACCGACTCGTGGCGATAATATATTAGACCTTCTGGTGACAAACAGACCCGAACTATTTGAATCAGTTAATGCAGAACAGGGAATCAGCGATCATAAAGCAGTTACTGCGTCGATGATTTCAGCCGTAAATAGAAATATTAAAAAAGGTAGGAAGATTTTTCTGTTTAGCAACAGTGACAAAAAGCAGATTACAGAGTACCTGACGGCTCAACACAAAAGTTTTGTCTCAAGTGCAGATAGTGTTGAGGATCAGTGGACAAAGTTCAAAACCATGGTACAATATGCGTTAGATGAGTATGTGCCAAGCAAGATCGTAAGAGATGGAAAAGAGCCACCGTGGTACAACAACCGAGTTAGAAAACTGCTGCGGAAGCAAAGGGAACTTCACAGCAAACATAAACATAGCCAAAGCCTTGCAGGCTTTCAATGAATTCGAAAGTAACGTTCTATGTACTGACTTGGCAGAAAATCCTAAGAAATTTTGGTCCTATGTCAAAGCGGTAGGTGGATCAAAACAAAATGTCCAGACACTCTGTGACCAAAATGGTACTGAAACAGAGGATGACAGACTAAAGGCCGAATTACTAAATGTCTTCTTCCAAAGCTGTTTCACAGAGGAAGACTGCACTGTGCTTCCTTCTCTAGATTGTCGCACAGTTGACAAAATGGTAGATATCGAAGTAGACGACAGAGGGATAGAGAAACAATTAAAATCGCTCAAAAGAGGAAAGGCCGCTGGTCCTGATGGGATACCAGTTCGATTTTACACAGAGTACGCGAAGGAACTTGCCCCCCTTCTTGCAGCGGTGTACCGTAGGTCTCTAGAAGAGCGAAGCGTTCCAAAGGATTGGAAAAGGGCACAGGTCATCCCCGTTCTCAAGAAGGGACGTCGAACAGATGTGCAGAACTATAGACCTATATCTCTAACGTCGATCAGTTGTAGAGTTTTGGAACACGTATTATGTTCGAGTATAATGTCTTTTCTGGAGACTAGAAATCTACTCTGTAGGAATCAGCATGGGTTTCCAAAAAGACGATCGTGTGAAACCCAGCTCGCGCTATTCGTCCACGAGACTCAGAGGGCCTTAGACACGGGTTCACAGGTAGATGCCGTGTTTCTTGACTTCCGCAAGGCGTTTGACACAGTTCCCCATAGTCGTTTAATGAACAAAGTAAGAGCATACGGACTATCAGATCAATTGTGTGATTGGATTGAGGAGTTCCTAGATAACAGAACGCAGCATGTCATTCTCAATGGAGAGAAGTCTTCCGAAGTAAGAGTGATTTCAGGTGTGCCGCAGGGGAGTGTCATGGGACCGTTGCTATTCACAATATACATAAATGACCTGGTGGATGACATCGGAAGTTCACTGAGGCTTTTTGCAGATGATGCTGTGGTGTATCGAGAGGTTGCAACAATGGAAAATTGTACTGAAATGCAGGAGGATCTGCAGCGAATTGACGCATGGTGCACGGAATGGCAATTGAATCTCAATGTAGCGAAGTGTAAAGTGATGCGAATACATAGAAAGATAGGTCCCTTATCATTTAGCTACAAAATAGCAGGTCAGCAACTGGAAGCAGTTAATTCCATAAATTATCTGGGAGTACGCATTAGGAGTGATTTAAAATGGAATGATCATGTAAAGTTGATCGTCGGTAAAGCAGATGCCAGACTGAGATTCATTGGAAGAATCCTAAGGAAATGCAATCCGACAACAAAGGAAGTAGGTTACAGTACGCTTGTTCGCCCAATGCTTGAATACTGCTCAGCAGTGTGGGATCCGCACCAGGTAGGGTTGATAGAAGAGATAGAGAAGATCCAACGGAGAGCAGCGCGCTTCGTTACAGGATCATTTAGTAATTGCGAAAGCGTTACGGAGATGATAGATAAACTCCAGTGGAAGACTCTGCAGGAGAGACGCTCAGTAGCTCGGTACGGGCTTTTGTTGAAGTTTCGAGAACATACCTTCACCGAAGAGTCAAGCAGTATATTGCTCCCTCCTACGTATATCTCGCGAAGAGACCATGAGGATAAAATCAGAGAGATTAGAGCCCACACAGAAGCATACCGACAATCCTTCTTTCCACGTACAATACGAGACTGGAATAGAAGGGAGAACCGATAGAGGTACTCAGGGTACCCTCCGCCACACACCGTCAGGTGGCTTGCGGAGTACGGATGTAGATGTAGATGTAGATGTAGACCACCGCGGCCGGCGATTGACACTTTCTACTGAGGCCGTGAAGTTCAGGAGCCCAAGCGCAATAGGATTGATTTGGTTGTTTTTGACAACGATAAAAGGCAACACGAGAGGCTACCACATGCATATGCTTTTGAAAATAGATGGACAGAAGTGGGCACATTTCAGCAAAGAACAAAGATGCAGGATCTTTCAAAGGAGCCAATTGCGACAACAACTGATACATTTGAGATGAAATCCATGAAAGGAACAGAGACTTACATGTTTGGTAATCCGTGACATCAAATGCCAAGAAGTGCTGTCGAAGACGTTTTTCGTAATCAGACCATTCTTCCACCGTCTTGTTGTAAGGAGGAAAAGGAGGTAGAGACAATGACGAGAGACACCCCGCATTGGATGCCGTGACGAAATCATGAATCGCAGATGTGAGAAGCGTTTGCTGTTCAATGAGACCTTGCAATAGTTGCTCTAAAGTAGCCATGGAAACCTGTGCGTCAATGATGAAAAATTCACTACCTCGTCTCCAATTGTTATAACATCAAGTTGAACAAATATATTTCTAGGAAGACACAATACATGTAAGTCACAGATCAAGTAAACAAAGTAAGACGTGTGTATACTGTAACAGTCAAATCAGCACTGAGTCCAAGTCTAGAGGCTGCTGGCTGGCTGGCTGGCCGCTTAGGTGGCGTGGCTGCTGCATGGCTGGCAGACAAAGCCACCTGTGGAGGACACGCGTAACTGCGCAACGGCACTTTGAAAGATCGGTGAGTCACAACAGTAGGCTACTTAGGATATGAATATAAAAATTTCGGTGATTCATAACAGAGGAAGAAAAACATTCATGCCTACCAAATAAATACAAAACTTCCATAACTTCAAGGAAACACTCAGTGACATTTATCCCATATTTATAGATGGAAAGTCAGTTCCAAATGATAAGTCAGTCTTGGGTCTTTTTGTTTACCCACATTGATTATGTTTTGGGAGAAGTATTTTTATTTGGCTATGGTCCACTGATGCTGTGTCTTTAACTGATGGCTTTGGAATTTTTTTTCCTTTCTTGTGCTGTCCTAAAGAAAGCTTACTTAATTCTTTTCTTCAGAGTCTTTTCCTTTGGTTACAACACCAAAGTAAAATTTATTTCATTCATAGGTTCCAAACTGCACCAAAACATAGTCAGCTACTTTTACATCCTTCTGCAGATCATCAAACTCATCTGGCTTTAATGATGACATTAGTTCTTCACGCATGTCTTCATCATTTTCAAAATCATCAAGGATAATAGCATCAGTGTTGTCATTGTTAGTTTCTGAATCATCCCATTTTCTATTTGCAAATAGTAATCTCTTCACTTGCACTGTTTCCTTTTTGTGCATTAAACTTTCTTGCTGTGCTTTCATTTCTGATATGCTGGTAGCAATGATACTTGTGCCCTTTCTGCAGACATATCTTGCATTTTTGCTTTTAGTATCTTTGGGGTAAGCATAAATATTTAAACACTTACAAATTTTCCTTTGATTAGGTAGATTCATCCACACATGAAGCCTCCTGCTGGAGATCATTTTCAAACAACAGTGAGTCCTGTTCCATTGAAGCTTCAAGAGGATGGTCAGTTTCATATCTACCCAGGAAGTCTGCTTCTGTGAAGACATCTTAATCAAAAGAAACAATTCCTGTTTTATAAAATGCTGCTACAATATTGATTGCTGTCATTGCTTTCTGGTGAACTGTATTTACGCAGCTTGCAATATTGTAAATGGGGAATGTTTGACCAGGGTGTTTCAAAAGCCAAGCGTCAACAGCAGCATTCAAAAATGTCTAAAACCTACAACTTATTGGTGGAATGTGGTGGACATGTTAGAACTGTAACACCACTGTTCTTCGCTATTTCTAACACTTCTACTGATAAACGCCTTTCATGGTTATCATGGAGAAGTAAGTTTATTCCTCTTTTGAACTTTTATAATGTTTAATAAGTGCTCCATCACCTGTATGAACAGCCTGGCCATCATACAGCCGGAACTGTTGGTTACCTCTAGCGTTCTGGAAGAAGCATGATGAATCATATCGGATTTGAAGTAAACCCTGGGGAGAATCATTACAGGTGGAACTGTATTGCCATTAGCAGAAACAATGCAAAATGCTGGCTCAGCTGTTCCTTTTTCTGTACTCGTGCACTTACTAACTTGTTTTATGCCTTTCACTGCAACTATTTTTTGAGGTTTTCGGTCTGTACTAGTGCAAGTTTAATCTAAATTTAAAACATATTTTTAAGAACAACCTGTTCTCACCACATTTTAAGGGTGTTCTATGCGTGTGTTTCATTACAGAGCACAAAGCAGTGTCAGCCATATTCCCAGTACGTACAACACGACAATCAAAACACAATTACCATTTAGAGGGATTGTGGCTGTAAGCGAGACTTTTGAAATAAAAGCTACATAGCCAATCAAAGTATTATTAAGAAAAACTTTGATGGCTGTTAATACATCAGAATACCTTAAAGCTTCATTTACACTAAGGTTCTAATATATGAGCAGGACTTCCCTCCAAGAGCGTAAGTACACCATTGTACACGTGCTATGGCTGCCGGCCAATCATAGCATCGTTTGCATCAGGTTTATTCTTATGATGAACTCAGTGTAGAATGTTCTGTTTTAGCTGACCTCATTGTAGAAAAGTAATCTGAGGTTACTAATTAACTTTAAACGCAAGTAGTAATACATTGAAATATGTTCCATGCTGAAGTTACAACTATTAATACCCATCACTTTTGTAGATATGAAATTTGGAAGAATAGGTGTATTCATCCCCCCCATGAACCATGGACCTTGCCGTTGGTGGGGAGGCTTGCGTGCCTAAGCGGTACAGATGGCCATACCGTAGGTGCAACCACAACGGAGGGGTGTCTGTTGAGAGGCCAGACGACGAGGCAATGTGTGTTCTTGTTGGATATGAAGTGCCACAGGGCTGTGCCCGTCTGACTTCGGAATACGCTAGGGGTTTCTTGAAATGAGGGATTGGGGTTGTGTGAGTGTTTTCTAGAGTAAGTTTGTTCGGTGATTTATGTTTGCGTTATTGGTCCCTAAAGTGGCGCGCGAGGGTTAGTTTTGGGCGTTTATGTGAAGCTTCTGGGGGTTCGTTACCTAAATTTTGAATGAGGAAGTGGGGCGAAGTTTGTGTTGTTCATGGATGATTGCCTGATCTGGCCTTGCAACATTAACCAAAACGGCCTTGCTGTGCTGGTACTGCAAATGGCTGAAAGCAAGGGGAAACTACAGCCGTAATTTTTCCCGAGGACATGCAGCTTTACTGTATGATTAAATGATGATGGCGTCCTCTTGGATAAAATATTCCGGAGGTAAAATAGTCCCCCATTCAGATATCTGAGCGGGGACTACTCAGGAGGACGTCGTTATCAGGAGAAAAAAACTGGCATTCTACGGATCAGAGCGTGGAATGTCCGATCCCTTAATCGGGCAGGTAGGTTAGAAAATTTAAAAAGGGAAATGGATAGGTTAAAGTTAGATATAGTGGCAATTAGTGAAGTTCGGTGGCAGGAGGAACAAGACTTTTGGTCAGGTGAATACAGGGTTATAAACACAAAATCAAATAGGGGTAATGCAGGAGTAGGTTTAATAATGAATAAAAAAATAGGAGTGCGGGTAAGCTACTACAAACAGCATAGTGAACGCATTATTGTGGCCAAGATAGACACAAAGCCCATGCCTACTACAGTAGTACAAGTTTATATGCCAACTAGTTCTGCAGATGATGAAGAAATTGATGAAATGTATGATGAGATAAAAGAAATTATTCAGGTAGTCAAGGGAGACGAAAATTTAATAGTCATGGGTGACTGGAATTCGTCAGTAGGAAAAGGGAGAGAAGAAAACATAGTGGGTGAATATGGATTGGGGGTAAGAAATGAAAGAGGAAGCCGTCTGGTAGAATTTTGCACAGAGCATAACTTAATCATAGCTAACACTTGGTTCAAGAATCATAAAAGAAGGTTGTATACATGAAAGAATCCTGGAGATACTAAAGGGTATCAGATAGATTATATAATGGTAAGACAGAGATTTAGGAATCAGGTTTTAAATTGTAAGACATTTCCAGGGGCAGATGTGGACTCTGACCACAATCTATTGGTTATGACCTGAGGGTTAAAACTGAAGAAACTGCAAAAAGGTGGGAATTTAAGGACATGGGATCTGGATAAGCTGAAAGAACCAGAGGTTGTACAGAGTTTCAAGGAGAGAATAAGGGAACAATTGACAGGAATGGGGGAAAGAAACACAGTAGAAGAAGAATGGGTAGCTCTGAGGGATGAAGTAGTGACGGCAGCAGAGGATAAAGTAGGTAAAAAGACGAGGGCTAGTAGAAATCCTTGGGTAACAGAAGACATACTGAATTTAATTGATGAAAGGAGAAAATATAAAAATGCAGTAAATGAAGCAGGCAAAAAGGAACACAAACGTCTCAGAAATGAGATCGACAGGAAGTGCAAAATGGCTAAGCAGGGATGGCTTGAGGACAAATGTAAGGATGTAGAGGCTTATCTCACTAGGGGTAAGATAGATACTGCCTACAGGAAAATTAAAGAGACCTTTGGAGAGAAGAGAACCACGTGTATGAATATCAAGAGCTCAGATGGCAACCCAGTTCTAAGCAAAGAAGGGAAGGCAGAAAGGTGGAAGGAGTATATAGAAGGTTTATACAAGGGCGATGTACTTGAGGACAATATTATGGAAATGGAAGAGGATGTAGATGAAGACGAAATGGGAGATAAGATACTGCGTGAAGAGCTAGACAGAGCACTGAAAGACCTGAGTCGAAACAAGGCGCCCAGAGTAGACAACATTCCATTAGAACTACTGACGGCCTTGGGAGAGCCAGTCATGACAAAACTCTACCAGCTGGTGAGCAAGATGTATGAGACAGGTGAAATACCCTCAGACTTCAAGAAGAATATAAAATTCCAATCCCAAAGAAAGCAGGTGCTGACAGATGTGAAAATTACCAAACTATCAGTTTAATAAGTCACAGCTGCAAAATACTAACGCGAATTCTTTACAGACAAATGGAAAAACTGGTAGATGCAGACCTCGGGGAGGATCAGTTTGGATTCCGTAGAAATGTTGGAACACGTGAGGCAATACTGACCTTACGACTTATCTTAGAAGAAAGATTAAGAAAAGGCAAACCTACGTTTCTAGCATTTGTAGACTTAGAGAAAGCTTTTGACAATGTTGACTGGAATACTCTCTTTCAAATTCTGAAAGTGGCAAGGGTAATATACAGGGAGCGAAAGGCTTTTTACAATTTGTACAGAAACCAGATGGCAGTTATAAGAGTCGAGGGACATGAAAGGGAAGCAGTGGTTGGGAAAGGAGTGAGACAGGGTTGTAGCCTCTCCCCGATGTTATTCAATCTGTATATTGAGCAAGCAGTAAAGGAAACAAAAGAAAAATTTGGAGTAGGTATTAAAATTCATGGAGAAGAAGTAAAAACTTTGAGGTTCGCCGATGACATTGTAATTCTGTCAGAGACGGCAAAGGACTTGGAAGAGCAGTTGAACGGAATGGACAGTGTCTTGAAAGGAGGATAAAAGATGAACATCAACAAAAGCAAAACAAGGATAATGGAATGTAGTCAAATTAAATCGGGTGATGCTGAGGGAATTAGATTAGGAAATGAGACACTTAAAGTAGTAAAGGAGTTTTGCTATTTAGGAAGTAAAGTAACTGATGATGATCGAAGTAGAGAGGATATAAAAAGTAGACTGGCAATGGCAAGGAAAGCGTTTCTGAAGAAGAGAAATTTGTTAAAATCGAATATAGATTTATGTATCAGGAAGTCGTTTCTGAAAGTATTTGTTTGGAGTGTAGCCATGTATGGAAGTGAAACATGGACGATAACTAGTTTGGACAAGAAGAGAATAGAAGCTTTCGAAATGTGGTGCTACAGAAGAATGATGAAGATAAGGTGGATACATCACGTAACTAATGAGGTGGTATTGAATAGGATTGGGGAGAAGAGAAGCTTGTGGCACAACTTGACTAGAAGAAGGGATCGGTTAGTAGGACATGTTTTGAGGCATCAAGGGATCACAAATTTAGCATTGGAGGGCAGCGTGGAGGGTAAAAATCGTAGAGGGAGACCAAGAGATGAATACACTAAGCAGATTTAGAAGGATGTAGGTTGCAGTAGGTACTGGGAGATGAAGAAGCTTGCACAGGATAGAGTAGCATGGAGAGCTGCATCAAACCAGTCTCAGGACTGAAGACAACAACAACAACAGGTTTTCATGTTATTTGTGAATAACAAGACGAGAAACGTTCAACAGCATATACTCTATTACGATCTCATCTAGAATATGGGAAGTTCATAAATTCATTACTGGTAAGTATGGTACAATAAATGTATTGGTAATACAAGGCATATTTACAAATTGTATGTGATTCGATTTAATTATCCACTGCAGAATCGATCACGAAGTTGTTAATTTGTTCAGACAGTTTCGGCAATTTGTTTTATAGGAACAAGAAGCAGCTCAGATACGAAAGAACTGATTACACAACGAACACACAAGTCAAAACGTTGATCTATTTTCATAGTGTACTGTCATTGGTATGATACAATAAATTTCTGAATTCTTTCTCTGTATGGGTTACTAAACAGAGAATTTGTAACTTTCATCAAAGGAAACTTTACTTACCTAATCCCACACAGGTAGATAACCATACAAGTAATAATAGCCGTATAAAATAATTAGGAAATGATGACATAATATGGTTTCGAAATGCGTGCCAAATGTTGGCATTGGCAACTCAACGACATGCTCAGTATCACTGTATTTCCACAAAGTTTCCTACAGAACGATCCTTCTATTATCACTGGAACGAGTCACTCGGGAGTTTAAAATCTTTAATAGAATTTTAATAGTGTTTACACAAATTCATTCAATTTTGTCAGGTTTACAACCAAAAAAATAGTGTACGAGGGAAAGCCAGGGTGTATCGCAGATGAGCAGAGCGCCATCTGTACGGCTGGTGAATTGAGTGCGCCAGCAACTGATGCTTGGCCGAGCGCTCCCGAGGACATTGGAAGTTGCTCCTCGCTGTACTGCCACGAGACAAGTATCAGTGTGCACGCAACAACAGCAGTAACGTAACTGACATTAAGTTTACAAAGAAGTAATGACTGTAATTAATATTACATTTTGTATACCTGTCATATACTTTGTGTGGAATTTATTTAGCACCCTATATACTCGCCTCCATATGAACTTTCACTTTAGAGAGTCACGATTACTTCTCTTATTATGAATGAGATTGTGCCACAAATTTACATTTCACTAAATTACTTCTGCACTACTTCTTAAGCGTATTGTTTTGACTTTACTTCTGAACCTCTCGAACCAATTTTCTCCCTTTGTGGGGTTTACAGAAAGGTTGATCCCGCGCACTGACACCTGCCTGTAAGAGCATTTATTAACAATGAACCACATCAACAGTGGACCACCGTAAGACGTGTACACCCCTCACACTGCACTGTTGGCCTCAGAGGTCACCCGACTTTGTGGTATGTGGTTGTCTTATTGGTGTGAAAAGACTATGTGCATCTCCTTCCAGTAACTTTGGGCGAACGACAGCACACGGCAACGGATACATAAACTCCACAAATGCTCATAGAAGTGTGACATTCAATATAGTGTACATTGAAAATTTGTTAGAGGTAAATTAAAACTGTGATTCTAAATGTAACTGTAAAAACAAACATCTATAGGTTTTATATGCATGCAAGTAAAGGATATATCTTCATAAAATTATATGGTTCTTTCGAATATAATGACTTTGTAATTTTATGTGTAAGTTAAAGTTTTCCCCAAGTTTCTATCTTCATTCATGTAGAAGACAGTTTTGTGACATTGGATGACTCTTTTGAAATGCTCTGTGTACTCTTAAGAGTAATTATTAAAAATATCTTATACACAATAAATCTCTCTTCCAAAACTTCCTTTTTCTGTAAAGTAAATAGGGCCATATTCTAGGGTTTTTCTTCTATCTCTCTCAACAATACTCAAGTGTCTGATTTGATTATGTCAGATTGTAATTGTTTAAACACTATGAAACTATAACATGAAAATACTTCTGAGCCCATAGTTCTGTGGCTGTTTTGTAAATCTCTCTTCTTCATTTTGAATACACTATCAAACCTATAGATATATGCAGACTTCATCTCCTGGTACTGCATTTTTAAAAAAATCTACTTTCAGAACTGATTACAAACTTATTAAGAAGTATGTCGAATTGAGAACTGACAGTCTTATTGTAATATTTACCCATATCAACAATTTGTTATGCTATCCTTAACATCTTTCACTGTTTTGTCATAAATCACCCTCACTGTTTTACTTAGTGTTGCTGAACCATTTATGTAACCAAGTTATGTAATGTGACTGACTGTGCTTCATAGTCAGACCAACTATTCACTATAGGATAAGCATGTATGTGCTCAACTTCTGGTTTTTGTATAAATGCTTATAGTCCAGAAAGCCTGAGGGTGGACTCGAACCTCCGCCGGAACCAGCCGCACAGTCCATGACCGCAGCACCTTAGACCACTCGGCTAATCCCGCGCAGCAACGATTTTTCAGTCTGGAGACATTAGTGAAAATTTGAATATCTCTGCACTGGGTTAAGTTACAACATTCCAATTGACATGATTGTTTTTAGAAAAGTGTCCGCTACAACATTGTCTATTACACAAAATACCCTAAATTCAAAATGACCTCCAAAGTTTGGTATCCAAATTTTTTAAAAAATCCTCCTTTTAGTCCCAAAAATAACAAACAAGGAGTGATTTATTAAAGTCTATTTTTTTCCTATAGTTAAATATCATACACTATTAGCCTCATATAGAGCAAACACAGTTACAAATGTTTACTTAACTTTTTATGAATTTTTGAAAATTTTCATTTCTTGTAATGTTTGGGGTTAGTTATCTCTGGTGGGACTGAATATAAAAATTTGATTTTTGCACAGTTTGTACACCTGTGTGATAGCAATGTACTGTAGAAATTTCAACATTGTATGTGACTGAACAAAGATATGAATTTTTGAGAATGAGGAGATAATTCACCTTACTCTACAACTGATCTTATGGTCGTTTCCTATTTAAATGTTTTATTGTTTCATTGTAATAAAATTTAATTGTGATGTATATTTAATCACCCAATATTCATTTAGTTTATTTATTTTTAATAATGCAATATTAAATAATAGGAGCTTTCGCTTTAGTTCTAAAGTAATAAAAATGCTCATTTATGTTTAGGTTTATTGATAATAAAGAAGTATATTATTGCTGGGTGTGGCATTCTTGTAATCAGTCTGTTCTGAAACCTCTGACAGAGTGGATGTACATACTTCATTGAGAATGGAGAGTGTAGAATGTGTTATGTAGAATGTTCTGTGTGTAATTTGTAATTAATTTTGAGAGATTAACTGGAATGCAATAACATGGATGAACAGTGCTCTGTTGGACAGATAGCAAGTGAAGTGTGTCACAAAACAGTTTACGTTTCAGTTTCAAAAAACTTGAAAAATGTCAATGACTTTGATGAAGTTAGACGAACTTTGTTTAAATTTTGAGTAAGTTCTTCTGTAAAATCAGTGTGTGTCATGAGAAGAAATATATTCTGAAGTACAACCACATTTTTGAAGAAACTGCTGTGATCCATGTTGCTGTTGTTGTTGTTGTGGTCTTCAGTCCTGAGACTGGTTTGATGCAGCTCTCCATGCTACTCTATCCTGTGCAAGCTTCTTCATCTCCCAGTACCTACTGCAACCTACATCCTTCTGAATCTGCTTAGTGTATTCATCCCTTGGTCGCCCTCTACGATTTTTACCCTCCACGCTGCCCTCCAATACTAAATTGGTGATCCCTTGATGCCTCAGAACATGTCCTACCAACCGATCCCTTCTTCTGGTCAAGTTGTGCCACAGACATCTCTTCTCCCCAATCCTATTCAATACTTCCTCATTAGTTATGTGATCTACCCATCTAATCTTCAGCATTCTTCTGTAGCACCACATTTCGAAAGCTTCTATTCTCTTCTTGTCCAAACTATTTATCTTCCATGTTTCACTTCCATACATGGCTACACTCCATACAAATACTTTCAGAAATGACTTCCTGACACTTAAATCTATACTCGATGTTAACAAATTTCTCTTCTTCAGAAACGCTTTCTTTGCCATTGCCAGTCTACATTTTATATCCTCTCTACTTTGACCATTATCAGTTATTTTTCTCCCCAAATAGCAAAACTCCTTTACTACTTTAAGTGTTTCATTTCCTAATCTAATTCCCTCAGCATCACCCGACTTAATTTGACTACATTCCATTATCCTCATTTTGCTTTTGTTGATGCTCATCTTATGTGATCCATGTAAAGTTCATAAA
The DNA here is from genome assembly GCF_023897955.1 of Schistocerca gregaria. Taxonomy (NCBI): domain Eukaryota; kingdom Metazoa; phylum Arthropoda; class Insecta; order Orthoptera; family Acrididae; genus Schistocerca; species Schistocerca gregaria. The sequence continues at coordinate 277,879,060 of NC_064931.1, forward strand.
AAGCCTGTTACCAAAGGTTTGAGGGGGGGGGGGGGGGGGGGGGGGGGGGAATATGTACATTTTTCCTTGTTATGCGAGAGTGAAACAGCTTCCCAAGTGAAACATAATGTGATTCCTGGAATTTCCCTGTGCCCAAATTGTTACTCAAAAATATTTGTTGTGAATCCAGAACCGGAATCATGTAACCTTGTTAATGACATTTATATTCCTAATGAGGAAGCTTTAGCATATTGGATTTTGTTTGTTCTAAGTTAGATGTATCTCCTGCTTTGAAAATAGTAAAATTAAGTAGCAGAAAAAGAAAAGCACATATTTCACAACATATTTCAGACAAAATTAGAAGAGACTTGGAGTCATGCTTTAATTATACAGATACCAACATTATTTCTAAAGAAGAAGGAAACCTACCACCAGCATCATCTGACACTGAATATTTGAGCTTAATAGAGAAATTACAAATTAGATGTCAGTGACATCTAAAGAGGAAAAAGTTAAATTTGTAAGTTTGCTCCTTGAATCATGGTCAAAAGAAAACATAGTTCATGGATTCAACATTTCTCATCATTTGGTTACACTAACCCAAAAATTGGTGAAAAAGCAAGGCATTCTTCCAGTTTTAGGAAAGAAGAAAGGAGTAGGTATAAGTGAAGAAACAATTAAAAAGATCCAGCAGTTTTTTGATGACAAAAACAGTAGAATGTGCCCAGTTTGCAATGATAACAAAACAGTTGTTATAAACGGAGTTAAAGTAACAATGCAGAAATGACTAGTGCAGTTAAATTTAAATGAACTTTATGTAGCTTTCAAAAATTCTCATCCTGGATGCAAGATTAGAAGGTCAAAATTTTGTGGCCTCTGCACTAACTGGCGTATTTTGGCTGGATCCTCAGGGACACGCTTCGTATGTGTTTGTTTATATCATCAAAATGTCAAACTGATGATTGTCGGTGCAAAACTCAGTGATCTTAACTGCAAAGAGTTACTAGATTTAATGGTCTGTGACACTAACAGCTATGACTGCATGATGAGTTTGTGTAATAAATGCCCTGGTAAGGAAACCATTATTGAATTGTTTCACTAATATGATGAGGAAATGCCAGACAGTATTACCTTCAAACAGTGGGTCAGAATTGACTGGGCAAAAATGATACAGAGGTTAAATCTCAGGAAGAGTACGTGGAATCTTTAATTGATAACTTACAAAACTCAAAAGTCACGACTATGTTTCAAAAACCTAATTAAGGTTTTGAAGGACAAAAAAGCACAAGTTCATGAAACTGAATGCATAGTGCTAGCTGATTTTGCAGAAAATTTTACATTTGTGATTCAGGATGCAATACAAGGGTACAACTGGGTCAATGACCAGTCAACAATGCATCCATTCACTCTCTACTTTAAAAGTGAGAAAGATGAAGTTTGCAATTGTTCAGTTTGCATTCTAAGCAACCACTTGGAGCACAACACTTTGGCTGTAGATGTGTTTCAAAAGTATGTCATAAATTACATAAAAGAACATTTTCCCAAGGTTGAGAAGCTGATATACTTTTCAGATGGAAGTGGTAGTCAATATAAGAACAAAAAGAATTTTTCAAATCTGTGCAACCACAAAGTAGACCTTGGGTTGGAGGCTGAATGGCACTTTTTTGCATCTTACCACGGTAAAAATGCATGTGATGGCGTAGGAGGTACAACAAAATGTGAAGTAAGTAAAGCAAGCCTACAAAGACCAACCACAGACCAAATTCTCACAGTACAGAACATGTACGTCTTTTGCAAGGATAATATTAAAGGCACTACCTATTTTCTGATCAAGAAAGAAGTGGTTCTGCATATGAAAACAACACTTCAAACCAGATTGGAAAACTGTATAACAATAAAAGGAACAAGACATTTCCACAAATTCCTTGGCATTGCAGGAAACTTAGTTCGATGCTATGTATCATCAGAAACCAAAATTTATGAGGATCATTGTGTCAGTAAAATTACATCTCTGTCTTTAGTGTTGAATGACATAATGGCATGTGTGTATGATGGACAGTGGTGGCTTGCATATTTTAAAAACAATGATGTTTTTGCGCATTTTTACCACCCTTCTGGCTCAAGAACATCATTCAAGAAATCTAGTAGTGACAAAGTTTGGATACCAATGAAGAATGTTTTAAGGAAACTATCAGTGCTTTAACTTACCACAGTAACTGGGAGGTCTTATTCCTTATCACAGAAGCTGTCTGAAGAAATAAGTGTTCTTAACATTCACCACCAGGTTTAGGAACAGTCACATCTTGAAGGATGTTAATTGAAAATATTTATTTAAAGTATGTCAAAATAATATACAGGTTAATTTCAGTGATGTTTCCACTTTTTTGTATATAATTCAGTACCTAACTTCAATAACAACTGATTATATCCCACCAATATCACATTGTACAGCCATGAGATCAGTTGTAATGTGAATTATCACCTCATTTTCAAAAATTCATATCTTTATTCACAGTCAGACATCAGTGTTGAAATTTATACAGTATGTTGCTATCATATAGGTGTACAAACTGTGCAAAAATCATATTTTTATATTCAGTCCCACCAGAGATAACTAAGCCCAAACTTTGCAAACAATGAAAATTTTCAAAAATTCATAAAAATTAAGGAAACGTTTGTAAGTGTTCTTGCTCCATATGAGGCTAGTAGTGTATGATATCTCACTATAGGTAAAATTACTCTCTCATAAATCACTCCTTGTTTGTTATTTTTGGGCCTAAAAAGTGGATTTTTGGAGATTTGGATACCAAACTTTGGAGGTCATTTTGACTGGTTATTTTTGAATTTTGGGTATTTTGTGTAATAGACAATGGTGTAAAGGACACTTTTCTAAAAACAATAATGTCAGTTGCAATATTGTAACTTAACCCATTGCAGAGGTATTCATATTTTTGCTAACGTCTCTACAGCGAAACATTGTTGCACACTTACAAACGAAAATGGCCGCCATTCAGTAAAGGTGAAAGGTAAATTTAAAAAAAAAAACTGTTTTGAACTTCTCAATTATAGGGTAATCACATATAACAAAATTAAAATATTTAAAAATGGTCAAGCAATCAGCTTAATTTTTATTGGACCATTTCATTTGGATTGACTCTTATGTATCAGTGATCTGCTATCTGGGACTACTGGAGTATGTAAATTTATTGCTGATACTAAAGTATAAGTGGTTGGCAATATTTTTAAATCAACTTTACTGCCAGAATCCTTTAAGGAATTTTCAGTAAACTCAAAACAAATCAGTAATACTTCTCTCTGTCAGACAGCTTAATAAGGCATCAAAATTTTTCCACGAAACTTTCTGTTCACCCAGTGGAAACATCTAGGGGCTATACCTTAACAACACCAATAAATATTATACTATCCAGTATTAAATTATAAGCCATCTATATCCTTGTCAATACAATATTTACTTATTTCTGTATTTTTGAATCTATCTACATAGATGACACAATCAGAGAATGGAAAAGAAATAGGACACAGTCAGCCATACATACTAGGAGCGGGAAAAAAAAAAACACAAAACACACACACACACACACACACACACACACACACACACACACACACACACACACACACACACACACAAAATTAAAGCAATATGGCCTATTTAGAGGTATTCACCCAGTACAAACAACAATAGATCTCAATAATAAACCAATAGAACAGGTAGCCCGCTGCAGATATTTAGGATGTGACATGTATGACCAAAATGTGGACATACAGAAAGAAACTAATACTTACCAACATACATGTGGCACAATAAAAACACTTAAGGATAAAACACATAAGCCGACTTTATTTTTATTTTTTTAAGAGGCTCCTTGAGAATTTTTTTAAACATTTTTAGTAATCAGAATTACAAACTTTTTTTCCAAAAAGTGTCTGCCTAAAGAGTTAACATTACACCTATTCTAAACTTCTGCCATTTATTGATTGACTACATTTTTATAATAAAAGGGGAAATAAAAGAAATGGAAAGGAATGGTTTACATTAATTTGCAGACCACTAATGATACTGTCTGTAGTACCACCACCACCATTACAATAATAATAATAATAATAATAATAATAAACCCCGTGGAGGCCCGGGAAAAGAATAGGCCACCGGTATGTTCTGCCAGTCATAAAAGGCGACAAAAAGAACAAACCACTAATAGGGCTAACCCCCTTTTAGTGTGATTAGTTGGTTCAGGACAGAACTAAAGAAGGGTCGGACAAGCGCCGTCATGGTTGGGGACGACGCTTGAACCCTATGCACGCCCACAATGGTAACGACACTGCTAGCCACACAGAAAATGATTTAAATCCAAATAGAGATGTTTTGCAGGATATGCTTCCTGCAACCACCCTAGAAGGAAAACAAAGAAAGAGGATGAGATGGTCAGATGAAGTTAACCGACACCTCATGTTCTGTTATTACCAAGCAAAAAACTTAGGAACCAACACAACTGGATACAGATCACAAATATATACAACATTCATTACCAGATACCCAGAATTAAAATTTTTAACAGAACAACGACTAGCTGATCAGATCCGTGCAATAATAAAAAATAACAGGATACCCCAGTCAGGATTAGAAAACATCAAACAACAAGTGCAACAAATACTGGAACAAAATAATGTGCAATCAGAAGAAGAAGAAGAAGAAGAAGAAAATACAGAAACATACAACACCCCAGAGCAAACAAACAAAGAACAACACACACCAATTAAATCTTAAGACAGCTACCAGAACAAGCACAAACAGAACATGAAGTGACACACATGTTAGATATAGAAGAAAAATTTCAGCCGACATATATAGAATAAAAAGACACAAACACAGACATTAGACCATTCTTGCATAAACCCCCAAATAACCCACAAATTGAAACAACAATAACGACTATCAACACAAGTCGAAACGACAATAACAACTATCAACATAATCATACACAACAAAATAAATGAAAATACAACTATGGAAGAGTTACGACTACTGGTTTATATAGGAGCACTCACTACACTAAATATACACACTAGGCAGAGATCAGAACCAACCAACACATGGAAGAAACCCACAAAAGCAGCATGGCAACACAGGCTACAGATCAGAATAGGAAAACTGAGAAAAGACATCGGACAGCTACACAATTTATAAGAAATGAAATAGCAGACAAAAAATGAAAAAGTTAGGTAAAATCTCACAACAAGAAGCAATAGAGCAATTATATGAAAAGAAGCAGAAATTACAAGCATTGGCCAAACGACTTAGAAGATACAAAAAAAGTGAAAACAGAAAGAAACAAAACCAAACATTCAACACAAACCAAAAGAAATTTTACCAGACAATAGATAACACACACATTAAAATAGACAATCCACCAAACATAACAGACATGGAACACTTCTGGAGCAACATATGGTCAAACCCGGTACAACATAACAGACATGCACGGTGTGGATACAAGCAGAAACAGACACATACAAGATGATACCACAAATGCCTGAAGTGATAATTTTGCAACACGAAGTCACCCGAGCAATTAATTCTACGCACAATTGGAAAGCCCCTGGAAAAGATAAAATAGCAAATTTCTGGCTAAACAAGTTCACCTCAACACATTCACATCCAACTAAATTATTTATCGGTTACATTGCAGACCCATACACAGT